>NC_142010.1:47563078-48763078 GCF_049901735.1 Notechis scutatus
CGGTGCATAGTATTAGGCCGCAAAGCTATAATCCTTTTCCACCCCCCACTTACCTTGAGAGATTCATTTATAATCACTAGGACTTACTTCGAAATAAAAAATATTATTAATCAGTCCATTAAATTCATTGACCTGAAAGGAAAGATTCTGAGCAGGCTTCAAACCAAACTGGAATTACTCCATTCAAATCATACTGCTAGCTTCATAATAGAATTAATGTTATTTATAAAGACAAAGATAAACTGCAAAATACAAAAATAGGTTATTGGTCTCAATCTCGTCTCTGTTCATTTACTTGCTGGGAGAGGGTTTTTGGCAGAAATTATGTAATATGAATTAGCTATTAATTTCTTTTCCAGTAAAAAAAAATATTCTAAATGGTTATTGTGTCACTATTTTATTCAAAGGCGTAAGATTGGTTGCTGCTGCCAGTCAGAGGCTTAATTATTTCATCGCATTTCAATTTTCAGGAACAGTTTAGTTCATGACTGCTTCTTATCTATGAATAGAAATATAAAACCAGGGTTGTTAAAGCAGTCAGGTTCTTCTTGACATCAGTATATTGGCTGATACAGAGTGCCTTTGAAAGCAAGTTGACCCAGAAGATTAAGCACAAAAAGAAGTATATACTGTTATTCTGGCTGTCAGTTTGCAAAGTCATAGCATGCATTTCCATATTTGGTCAAATAAATTGTCTTGTGGATCAATTCAAGTAAAGCTACACATTTACGGCTTCTCTAGCTGCTGAAACTTGTGTTGGTTGAGGTTCAGGCCCAATTAGCTAAACGGATAAAACCTCTTTTCAAGCAGGCCCACAATTCCCTACAAATCGACCTTTTGTCATGCTGTATTGTGTTAGTGCTCAAACACAAGTTAAGAGAATAACCATGTCCGAATCCAGGTGGTTATGAAAAAAAACACAGGGCCTACTATTATATGTGACCCAACAGCAATATTTTGGGAATAGGTTCCACCTCGATTCATGTACACATAATTGTCGCACTATGGAAGTGGGATCCATATATTTTAATTTAAAAACATATTATTTTTTTGATAATGTTCTTATTTAAATAATTACCTTTTATCTAAGGTTATTGATAGCCTTTATCAATTTGTTGTTTTATTCTATTGTTGTACACCAGGGGTGTCCAACCTTGGCAACTTTAAGACTTGTGGACTTCAACTTTGCTGGCTGAGGAATTCTGGGAGTTGAAGTCCACAAGTCTTAAAGTTGCCAAGGTTGGACACCCCTGTTGTACACCATCACCCACAGTTGCTTTGTGTGAGATGGGTGGCTATATAAATCTGAATAATAAATAAATAGAATGTTCCCGTGATGGCATGTCCAAGGATACCAAGAGCAACATATAGAATACCACAATGACAGCTTTTTCTGTATCCTGTGTCAGGGGTATCAAACTAATGGCCACAGGCTGGATGCATCACGTGCAGGCCATGCCCACCCCAGCTCCATGAAGGGGGGGAAAGTTGCAAAACATCACATGATGGCAACGTGAAGCCGTGAGTTTGGCACCTGTGCTATAGATATTGACTACATGTCCTTTAAAAACATCTGAAGATCTTCACTATAATAAAAATGAGTTAAAAGAACAAATTGAGTTTATTATTAGTGAGTTTACTGTAGTTAATGATGGAAATATTTCAAAAGTTAAAAGGAGGTTAAAGTTTTAAAAAGATAATTTCTACACATCTTACATCTGTGCATATAAAGCTTAATTTTTTCAAAACTATCTATAATATCCTTCAAGGGTTTACATTCAACAGCATCCATAGAATTCACCACTTTCTTCACAATGACAAAAGTAACATTATGAACCTACATTGAAAATCGTACCCTCTAGAGCAGTGATGGGGAACCTTTTGAGCTTGGCATGTCAAAAAATTGGAAAATTGACTCTGCTGGTGGGTCACTTCTTCCTCCCTCCTCCAACAAAATAAAAACAATTCTCTACCTTCCCTCATCTAGATCTTGCTGGCTGGGGAATTCTGGGAGTTGAAGTGCACAGATCTTAAAGGTGCCAAGATAGGACACCCCTTATCTAGAGACATAGAGAGACAGCTATTTCCATGTCCATCTGGTTATTCCTTATTTCACCTGTCACCTGAGATCGGGCAGGTGCCAATGGAAGAAAAAGCTCCCCCCTTTTTATGGCAAAGGCTTCAAAACTGAGCTTAATCCAGGTCATTTTATTAACAGTATTATGGGAAATGGTTGCCCTTCCTTTTTTTACTGGGATGTTTTTCCAACTGCCCTAAACTGGGATTTCATGCGGGAACAGTATTCCAACCTGGCCTATCCTTCTCTAAGAACCCTACTTAATTTGGAGGAATCACTCAAAGCTAAGAGCTGCTTGTTTTCATCAAGGGCACTACAAAGATTCTTGTGGCAGCTGCTCCCCTCTTCATTTTGCTCAGGTAAGAACCTTTTAAAAAACCCTTTCAGCTTTCAAAGTTTAATTGTTTTAAACGGCTGCTTTTCACTGCTGTTTTATGGCCTGTTTTTTATGTTACTAGTCTGTTTTTATGGTAGCTGATGTTGTTCATTGCCCCAGGAACTAATTACTTGAATGGCAGTATTTAAATATGCCACATAAAGGCATATCTTCTTAAGAAAGGAAATGCAGCCTTGGAGAGGGAAGCTTAAGCTCAGCTCTATAATTGTGGTTTATTTCTCTCTTCCCCCAGCTCTGATTTTTTCAATTCTTTGGGATGGCTAAATATATATATTTTTATAGTGCAACTTTCACTCCTTTGCAAACGTATAGAATAGAAGAATAACGAATTGTTTTCTGCTTTGAAAATACCTCAGATTTTCAGAAAGCAATAAGCTCAGATCGGGGAACCACAACAATCTGCAGCATAGCGGTATTAAACACCGATCTGTTCTCAAAAAGGGAATGCTTGGCAGTCATTGTCACTGTTATTCATATGTGAAATTGATGTTTTGTTTTTTGTTTTGTTTTCCTAAACAGATAAGAAACAGATGACTTTTTGCCACAAGATGAGGAACTCAAAATGCTTACAAGGCTCCAGGGCCATTATCTAACCCTAATTACCCCAACTGGATCCTGCTGTGAAAAGAGTATCAAAATCACGCTCCTGGAAAATGGTAGGCCTTGAAAAAAAATTGAGCAATCAACTATAAAAGCCTGATTTCCCAAGTGGGTGTTATAATAAATTTAAAAGCTAACTCATTAATTGGTCTCAGACTGACATGGGAAACTGATTTCCGCAAAGCCATAAATGGAAACAGAACGGACTAAAACAAGAGGTTAGAAAGTAAGTTTTTCCTTCCTCAGCTAAAATTAAGAACAGTTTGTCCCTTGAACCCTCCAAGTTAGTACATATGAAGACAATCAATCCCTTAGATTGAAATTGGTTAAAGTAAATTTATTTCAACTTTTAGTTGATTTGTCTCCAAATTTCTTCCATATGACTGGAAATATATTTTTAGAAATGAGTAAGTAACAGGAAAAACAAGTCTGAGCTCACCATTACAAAGGTTAACATGTTCTTTCAGAGTCACATTGGGATGTAATATCTAACAATTTGTTGTTATCTAACTGCTGCTGGAATGTCTCTACATACATTGTAAAAAATAAAATTACAACCTTTGGTTTTTGATATTGACATGTGTGGGTATGGTGCAGGGGTGGGATTCAAATTTTTAACAACCGGTTCTATGGGCATGGCTTAGTTGGTGGGCGTGGCTTGGTGGTCATGTGACTGGGTGGACATGGCTTGGTGGTCATGTTATTGGCTGGGTGTGGCCAACTCAATATCACTCACATTGAGGCATGCATCTCCTCGCCTGGCATTTCATGACTATGGGGATGCTGCAACAGTCGTAAGTGTGAAAAATGGTCATAAGTCACTTTTTTCAGTGCCATTGTAACTTTGAATGGTCACTCCACACAAGCAAAGTACCAGCAAAGGAGGGAAAAAAAACTCCAGAGAAGTTCCTGAGACAGGAAGTCTAGTCGTGCCAAGAATGTAATAAGGGTTAATTTTAGAAGCAATTTCTGAAAGCAACACCAGAATGTTTCCTTCCTGCCTTCCTTACAGGATTAGTCCAGTAATTTCTTCTAACAACAGGTTCTCTGAACTGCTTAGAATGTTAACAACCGGTTCTAGCGAATAAGTGCGAACTGGTAGAATCCCACCCTTGGTATAGTGCCATTGCAGAAAAAAAAATAGTACTTAGCCATGACAAGGAAGAACTAAAATATTTACTTTTTTAAAGTCAGGACACATAGCTTTATGTTGGGAAATCTTTAAAAAATCAAATGAGATTTCTTTTTAATAGCATGGTAAGAGAGCCAATATTTTAATGGTGTCTTTTCTGTGACATTTTTATACTTCAGGTTTGGATATAGTGTGTAAAATGTTAAAGGTTAATAAAAAAATGTATTTAAAAAGAAAAGAGCAAGCAAGAACAGTCCTTTCTAATTTGAAGCAGAATATTCCTAGGGAGGGAAGGAGAAAGGGAGGGAGGAAAGAAATAATAATCGTGCAAATATTATATACATCGTTAATTTGTTTGATAATCTAAGTTTACTGATTACACAGAGAAAAATATTTTTTAGTTAGAGATCTTATTAACATCTTATTCCAAGTTTACTTTTAAGGTAATTCTACAGTTGACTATAATTCATTCAGTTTGCCACTGTCTATATTGATTGATTGACAAGGGTTCTGTAGTGCAGTGGTGTCAATACTACCCAATTCACACTGTTAGTAATCTTGACATGTCAGAAATAATCCACCTGATATTGGCCCATAGCTATCAATCTAATTCAGCCCTTAGTTTGAAAAGGTTGTTTGGTTAAAAAAAAACACGATGGTGATGGTGGCCAGATTTCCCTGTAGAGAGATATTTTATTTAATTTCTTCAAGTGTGTGTGTGTGTGTGTGTGTGTGTGTGTGTGTGTGTGTGTCTTCAATTCTTCCCTTTATTCTTTAAATGGGAAAGTGGCCAGGGTTAGAAACTCCCATGCCATTTTTGATATCCTTCCTTCCTTCTAGATAGTTAACTCTCCAGTTTTTCTCCAGAGGAGTGCTCTACAAAAAGGTTCAAAACCAAGACTACACAAATGCTTCCACATACAATTTTGCAGACTTCCCGGCTCCATGTCTTCAGAGAGAGGGGAAGCAGGCTAGCTACTTGTTTAAGAACAAGAGAAGCGTGAATCTCTCAAACTGGATTGTTGCTGTTGTTTTTTTACTGTATGCTGTCTCAAATCAGGGTTCTTCAGGGTTCTGACAAAACTTTTCAAGCACAGTCCCTTTTATAGAAAACTCATCACTGCTATTTTTTTTAAAAAAAAGTCTGAAAATTTGGACAATATCCTTTTACCTGAATGTTGTACATAAGATTTCTCTATCTGATTTTGGAGAAGGAAACACATACTGTTCTTCCAAAATCATATTCTGTTATTTGCAAATAGGGCATAAAATTACCCAGAACAAAGTTTCTAATAAAAAAGTTTTGCCAAAATGAAAAGGATGCTGAAATGTCAATATACAATGAATTCCGCTTATATTTTGACAACTTGGAAGCTTGTCACACAGAATCAATAGACTTTTTTGTCTCCTGTGTTGTCATTGATGCTCAGCAAAATTGGCTGAAGACACATTCCCTGCTCTTTTCATTGGAATAACTGAACTGTCTGCCTGTACCTGCCAAAGTAGGAAAATGCCAAAGAAGACTCAAGAGCTGTTCTGCTACTGGAGCCAAAGGTAAATAAAGCCAAAGGAAATTATGATGAGGTTTATTATAATTGATCAGATTACAAATTCAAAAGATATGCTGAAAATGAGACTTAATGAATGATTTAAGAGCGAGTATTAAGCAAAAATATCATAAAATATTCTGCTTACACATTGCCAAAATTCTTAACCACATGGGGGAAGATAGTTAAATGTCATATTTAATCTATATATTTTCTGTGATTGCTATATTTGTCTGGTTGTGCCTTGCCCTTATTTTACTATTTAATTCAGCTACACTCTATACCACAATGTTTTTTTCAATAAATATGATGAATGCTGTGTTTATGAAGATGATCCCCTTACAAAAAACTAGGTCACCAGAGCCTCTTCTTCTTTCCACATTCTCCTCTCTGTCATTCCCCACAGGGCTGTGCTGCTGATAAGAAAAAATAATAAATACAATAGGTGTTGAACATGAGGAACACATCTTTTTTCTTTTAAAACTTTTAAACCACGCAGAATTCTATTCATGAAAGTTGCATCTGAAAAAGTATAACATTGGGAAAGTAGAGTACCTCCCTACCTCCCTATATATAGTCTTCAATGGTTGCATGGATATTATAGAGAATATTGCATTAAAAATTGTGAGAAATCTCTCTCTCTCTCTCTCTCTCTCTCTCTCTCTCTCTCTCTTCTGTCACACACACACACACACACACACACACACACACACACTAACAAACAAAAGCTTTTAGCATTTCAGGGTGTGAACTATACAAGTTCAAAAGAAGTATTTTTTCCTTCTTTACCTGCATTCATATAAGGAAGACATTTATTTAAAACTGCCAGATGGTAGTCCTTGACTGATATTCTTTGAGCTTGGAAGTTTGGTAACCAGTTGAGGATAGTCACTACTTGGATGAAAGTTCACTTCAAATCTTCAGGGTTAAATGCTGGGGTGGGGGAGGGGAGGTGAATTCCAAAAAAGAAGGCAATGATAAAACACACCGATTATTATGAAAAATTCTGCATTGATTTGTATGTCCATGAAATCACCAGGAGTTGTTTTTAGGTAGGATTTTTTTTTTCTGATTTGGAATTATATTGATTTCATGTAGCTTTCTGTGTATTTTTGAAATGGGTGATGGTCATGCTTTTTCCATCTTGATTTCTTAAGCTCTTGATCTGCTTATTTACATAGGTCACATTACCAATATCATAGTTTTCACATGACACCTTTTCATCATGAAAGAGATGACACATTGTCTTTTGCAGATATAATACATTAGGAGAGAGCCAATTTATATAGTGGTTGAGGCATCAGGCTAGAAACCAGGAGACTCTGAGTTGTAGTGCCCCCTAAGCCACAAAGACAGCTGGGTGACCTTGGTCTAATCACTTTCTTCAGCCCTAGGAAGGAGACAGTGACAAACACTTCTGAAAAACACTTTTCTAAGAAAACAGCAAGGATTTGTCCAGGCAGTTTCTGAGAGTCAACACGATTGAACAGAAGGGGAAAAAACAAATATTAGGAGATGGCAAGCATATCACCATTTTTGTGTGTCGCCACAAGCAGTTTTGTCTTCTTGAATCCTGATTGGTGCATTGCAACCATATAATTGGCATAAGCATTTTGGATTTTTACATGTGCATGGAAGCCATTTGGTTTGTAGGTGCAAGAAACATGAAATGTGAGAAAGTACTTTTAGAATGTTACCTTTAAGCTCACATGTCCCATCTAGTGTTTTATAAAGAAGATATCTCTGTTTGTGTGTCCATGTGTGTGTGAAACTGAACAACAGAAACATTGTATAGCACCTTTTCAGACTTGTATACAAAATAAATCTTGTTTTCCATTCTTGGCTTTTTCAAGAAGCTTAAGAATTAAAATTCTGGGAAGTTGCTTTGTTTCTTGGAACAAGAAACTGAAAGAATTTATAGTACACTCAAAACTTTCCAGGATGGGTGGTGGAATAGTGCTGCTCTGTCACTATCTAAAATCCAAATATTTTTCCATGTTTTCACAGCAGTGAATTTTTCCACCTTTCAACATCTCGCTGCAAAAATTCAGCAAATATATAGTGTGCTGTTTGGAGATACATTCTAGAGAAGACAATATGAATTGCATTTTTTAAATAATAATCATTTTCATTAAATTAACAGCTAAAATGATTCTTTTATTGAGAGATTATGAGCACTGATTTAAAGAGGAGGGTGTCTCAAGACCATTCTTTGGCTTGTGAGCTGATTTTCTGCATGCTAATGACTAAGGACATGCTCAAGAGAAGAGGATTTACACAGCCTTGGTTAGGAAGTTCATAATAGTTACTATGAGATAATGCAATTGGGACTTGCAACAAGACACTACAATGCAAAATGGTCCAGTTAAAGGTACCAGCTAGTCAGCCAGCCATGCCTTCCTCAGGATGTCCAGTGTATCGGTTTTCACCATCCTATCAGCCACCATCCCACTTCCCTTGAGAACACTCACTCTTCCTTGGACTACCTAGGGAAGGTGTGGGGGGGCAGGTTTGTGCTTGACAGTCTCCTGAATATATTTCATTTTTTCCTATAAATGTTGTTGTACTCCTCTCCTCCCTCCTACTATACTTTTTCTGGGATGGAGCTTAAATGGCATGTAGATGGTGTCATTTATCTCCCAAAGATTCAGGCTTGCAGAACTTTGAATTTCTGCAATAAACCTGTAAAGTTTCTTTTGTTGTTGTTGATAGCATGGATGGGCAAGCTTTGGATGGTGTACTGTCCCACTCACTCACACATACACATAACAATAGTTTAGCAGGTTTATTAATATTCCCCAGCATTCCCTTCACTGAAAACTCAGAGCAGTCCCAATTAAGTCCAGCCAAAAGCAGACCAACATTAATCCACTGAGCAATGGCCAATGAGTTCACAAGGCACTTGAAAGTTTCCCAAACAAGACAAATCCACCAGGCAAAATTAAATCCACAATATAAGAGGATTCACAAGGCATGATCAAGTCAGGCATGGTATTAATCCAAAGCAAGGCAGAAATCACAACAATCAGGAAACACACTGATAGGAAATGAACACATTGTTCCCAGCATCATCTCAATTTGTCTGTTGAGCTAAATCGCCAGCTACTCAAGAGGGATGAGGCTGCCTCCTCAGGAGTAATTTGGCTGACCTTCACTGTTCCTGCCATTTCTCTGCCTTATGTGTTCTCGGATCAGGTGCAGAAAGCAGTTCTTCCTCCTCCTCACTGACTGGCTGCAGCTGCATACTTTCCCCACCTGAAGCCTCAGGGCTGTCCTGCTGCAACTGTGCTTCTATCAATCCTTCTCAAACAACTGCTTGGAGCCATTGACCAAATCCCTCCAGACATGCCTAGAACTGGTTTATCCTCCTTTGAACTGACATCTGCAACCATATCTGGGGACACATCTGGGGGAATCATCACAGATGGCCAAAAATAACATTTAGCATTTTAATGGACAGGGCAATAGCACAGCATGGACTCAAGATGTGTTGTACATAAGGATTTTTGCAGATGTGGGAATTTGAGGAGCAATGGCTATTCTTAAGAGGGCTCAGCTAACTTAGCCCTCAAAAGCTAGAAACATTATAATGGATTCAGAGTACAGATTGTATGTCTCTGGTCTATAGGATGGAAGATCTTAACCTTCACTTTGAGGACATTTTCATGAATATGCATAGAAATGTTTGTTTTTAGCATTGAAAAGACACCAAATCCCTGGCATACGAGAACTGTAAAAATTTTCAGTGACATACACACACACACATCCTGAACATTTTACTGAGACATTCCATGATTAGTACCTTTTTTTCTCTAAGCAAGATGCAATATATATTCATATGAATGAACATAAACATGAAAAAGTGGATAAAATTAGGCACCTTTTAAAAATGTATAAACTAGGATCTCTCAAACACAGAGAGAATTTAAAGGCAAAGACTGCTGGAATGCATTAGAACAGGGGTCCCCATTCCCTGGTCCACAGCCCAATACTGGTTGGCGGTCCACTGGGAACCAGGCCACAAAAGCTGCAGGTGAGCTCCATTTGCACAACACCATCTCCTCCCCCCAGCCCAGCTGCTGCAGGCTGTGAAATATATCTTCCATTTATTCATCCAATTAGGAGAACCATAGTAACATAATAGATATCAGCAGAGCTTGGGCCAGTCCACCTAATGAGATTCTCTTAAGTGCATAGTGAGAAAAATAAAAGTATTTTGGATGATGGACTAGAAATGAAATGTCCAGCAGGATTAGTGGCCCTAGTTCAGATATTAGTTCAGATATCCCTGATTACCAAATGTTTAAGGTGGTTATTTCATCATTCCCTTTTTGGTGTTTTCTGAGGTTTCCTTTCTCAATCAATGGTTGAAAGGTAAGATGCATAACTGCTGATGGAACAGCTCAGGAGTTTTAGGTTCTGTCATCATTTGAGGGGGGGGATGGGGGACAAAAGGATGTTTTTTTTCTTTGCAGACCATAGGAATGAGCCCTGCCTTGCCAAGGCAGGTGATGTCTGTTACGAACTAAGCAAACGCACTAGTTTAAATCCTAATAGTTTTACTTCCACAGCAGGCTCGTAATCCTGCACTTCTCATTGGCCTGCAGTTAGCAGATCGTGATTGGTCGTTTCCGACTAGTCTGATTGGCTGATAGCGGGTCGCTGCTGATTGGACGCTTCCAGCGCGGCAAACTTAAATCATTGGACACTGTGACAGCAGCCAGCTCTATAAAAGGAGCTGCTGTTGCCCTAGCGAATTGTTCTCTTTCTGAAGTCACTAATAAAGAGTTGAGTCACTATTCAATGCCTCGTCTCCGTTCTTTGCGCCCACTCCTCCAGATCTAACAATGTCTAATGCATAGAGGCATCTTTTCAGCAATGAAATTTCTTGTACAAGTATTCTTGTAAAATCTTCATAAATTTCATTAATAATATAGGGATCAGGCTCAGACAGAAGCCAACATGCACACAGCACTGCATTAGAACTCTCCTTCAGATCACTTCCACCCTTTGTGGAACCCTCCAGATTCTCAGAAAAACTTAAGAGATGATCCAACAATCTTTTTTTTTACCTCTGTTACTTGAAATATCAACAATGAAAGGTGGAAATCATGGGCCTCCCTGCTTCTTAGGTTGTCATGGGTTCTGCTACAACAAAAACCCTCTCTCATCCAGGAAGGATGGCAAACTGAAGGACAAGAAATAAAAGAAAACTGAGTAGCTTGATATTTGAATGGCTCTTTCCAGTCTGAAGAAAAGGTGAAAACTGACAAAATTATTGTGATTGCAATTTTATTTGAGCAATGGAGGAGAAGTTGCAATCAAGGTAGTATTTTCTGATCCTTCGGAGTTGGAAGGAAGCTGGAAAGACAAACAAAGTAAGAATTGCACCCAATGGGGTGGGGGAGGAGGAGAAGGCAGCTTCATAGCATTTCATCAGAAAATAAATCAATTTAATTCTCCAGTACTAATGATATTATGGGAACACAGCACCCAAAGCTGCTTTCAGAGTAGCATGGCATCCTTAGGTGAAAGTACTCTCAGTGTAGATATTCTCACAGAATGTGTGAATGTAGGTATAGATAAGATATCAACAATATGACTTCAAAGGGATGGGGCTCATCTTCACTTCTTGGGTAGTTAAAAAAGTATTTTTTGTAATGCTTACACAGAGCTTATCTTTGGTTTGTTTACATAGTCTTCAGCCATTCTACCATCTCTTAGTTCAGGGTTAGAACTCTGGATTCCTTAAATTGAATTCCATTCAGATTTGTCCAAGGCACTAATATTGTTCCAAAGTTATGTTTTTCTTTGTATTCACTCATTCAAAATATATGTTTTTCCTCACTTATAATTTATTTCAGTTGGAATTACTCCATACTAGCTTATAAAACACTTATCTGAAAATAATTCCAAAAATAATAATAATAAAAAACCCTGAACAGAACGCTCAAGAAGATTTTAACACATCTCCAGAAGATGTGTAGGCTTGATCTTGGCAAACCAACAAGGAAAGAATGTTCCAAAGTTCTAATTTATTTAATCTGAACTAGCTCCATTTTTTAGCCACCTTTCATTGCCAAAGTGTTCCCGAGGTGGCTTCCAAGCCTAACAAAAATGATGCAATAAAAATTTCCATAGTTATTTCACTGAAAACTAACGTGACAAAATAATTAGGAAAAGGATCTAAATGAGAGACATTCAAGTTATACAGTCATGAAATCTCCACCCACCTCCTGGAAAATAGAAATAATACCAGACTTAGCTCACAATGTTGTTAGATACAATTCCAAGAAATTCCCAAGAAATTCCAGAGAACAGATTTATTAAGGGAAAGAATCTTTGGTCCAGGTGCTTTATGATTGCATCCCAGATATAAATTACCATTTTGCTTAAAAACTCAGCAGAACAAAGGCAATTTATTTATCCAAAGTTTAGGTGAGATTACAGTAGGAATACCTACCTCTTAAATCAAGAGTTATTCATTCCTTTTGCCAGGAAAATTTTAGAACCTAGTTAAATAGAAAGTTTACTGAGGGACTTGAGAAAAATGGTTAGCAACACTAAAATTTACATGACATTTTGTAGGGAAGGAAGTCTTATCGAAATGTGAAGAATAAATATAGGCTAATCTGTTTGCAGCTTTATCAGCTTGGTGCATACATAGGCAAGCATCAGGTAAATGTTGTTCTCTTTTAAAACTGCCTACAGTTCCAGCTCATAGTCAGCTGGCCACAACGAGAGGTTTTGGTGGGGGAAGGTGAAGTTGGGCTATTTTTAAACTCAAGGATAGGGCACACTGGCATGTGTTGGATTTACCCTGCTGGGTTTTTTTTTCAGTTAAACTCAGTGAGCTTAGCTTCTTGTGCCAACTGTCTGTTGCAGAACACAAATGCTTGGATTTCATCTGCTGTGCTGCCTGACAAGTCTCATTGCTTGTGTGAGTGAGGCTGCTGTCTGCCAAGAAAAGTTTGGACATCGTGCTCCTAAAACACTATGTCTCTCTTTATTTAGCTCCATATGAAAGCATTCAAATGGTTTGATAGTCACATGATGGAAGCTTTATGAAGTGTATGCAGGGACATATTGAATTGGTGTGGCAGAGGGCATTGTTCAGGCGATTCACGTTTCATTGACTGTGGGTAAAAGCTAACTTTGATTGGCAACTTGAGTAGGAAAGGAACATTCCTGCCTTGTAATAGTCAAGCCACCATAACCGTTGTTAAAATTTTATGTTAAAAATCACAGTACAGACAAGGCACAACAGGGAAAGATTCATTTTCTACATTGCAGATACAGATAATCAGATAATCAGAGTTGGAAGGGACCTTGTAGGTCATCTAGTCCAAGTGGGAGACCCTACACCATTTCTGACAAATGGCAGTCCAATCTCTTCTTGAAAGTCTCAAGTGATGGCGCTCCCACAACTTCCGAGGGCAAGCTGTTCCATTGGTTGATTGTTCTCACTGTCAGAAAGTTTCTCCTTATTTCCAGGTTAAATCTCTCCTTGTTCAGTTTGCATCCATTATTCCTTGTCTGGCCTACAGGCGCTTTAGAAAATAGCTTGACCCCTTCCTCAAATATTGGAAGACCGCTATCATGTCTCCCCTGGTCTTTCTCTTTACTAGACTAGCCAAGCCCAGTTACATTTCAGTTCTCAAAAATATAAATACTGCATATTAGAAGAACTGCATATTAATTTGAGAATGCAAATTTGCAAAGCTAGGGTCAATGTGTGAACGTAATAAAATTCACAAGCTTGGAGTATTGAGTAGTAAATGTGAATGGCATTTCTACTCCCTGGAACACTTTTTACCCTCTCAAATATGTTGATACCCTCTCAGTCCAGTGTATATTAGTTTCCAAAGTTCAGCTGAGGAACAGAATGCCTCAAAGAAAACTCTTTGTGCAAGTAAACTATGAGTGAGTGAACAACTTAAAATTGCTTCTTTGTACCTTCTTTTGGCGCATACTGATTCCCCTCCCTTCTTCTTCTTCTTTTCTTCAGCGTTTGTCTCGCGCTCTGGCGAGGTCCGCTAATGTCCTTGAGTACTGCTTCCACGCCTCTCTGTCTGCCACGTATGTCGGGTCTGCCTTCGCGATCTCTAGATCGGCCTTGATCGTGTCCATCCAGCGTTGCTTAGGTCTACCACGCGGTCTCGTTCCTCCGACAATCACCTTCATCGCAGATTTGATGATGGATTCTTCCTTGGCGCGACTCACATGGCCGAACCATCGAGCCGGGACTGCCTTATGACCGTGGGGATGGGCACGACGTTGAACCGTCTGCGCACTTCTTCATTCCTGACGCGATCGATCACTGATTCCCCTCCCATCTGTTTGAATTTGATTGGTAGATGGCTGAGTGTAAATAAACAATCCTGTACAGTTTTAAATGGAAGTAAGTTTTGAAGTAGCATTTCTGAGTGAGATTGGATTAATGCTTTTATAAAAATTGTCTCCAGCATTTAATTCCTGTTGCTGAATTATTTTAGTTTTTTCCCCACAAACATTTTACTAACCCACCCATAATTTAATAGCTAAGAGCAGAATAATTAACAATGACCTAACCTTAAAGGAAACAATGAAAAGCTTTCATGGTATGATACATTTTTTAACCCATACTTCTTTATGTCCTGTTATGCCTTCTCTGATTTGGTGTTTCCTGCTTTGAAAGTAAAACTGTTTTTTGTTGGAATTTTCAGTCAACTAGCCCAGTGGATTGGTAATTCTGGGAATTGTCTCAATGCAACTAGGAGGCATTGTGGTGGGAAACTTTCTTAAAATGCAGATTTGGTTCTTCAGCAAATATTTAGCTGCACCAGCTATGTTGCCAAACCTCCAGATTACACAACACACACACACACACACACACACACACACACACACACACACATATATATATATATATATATATATATATATATATATATAGAGAGAGAGAGAGAGAGAGAGAGAGAGAGAGAGAGAGAGAGAGAGAGAGAGAGAGAGATGGTTTTCATGCTAAGACAGGACTAGAACTCACACCCTGCTGGTTTCTAGGACAGCACCTTCAACACTACACCAACGTGGCTAAAAATGACAAAAATCACTAAAAGAGAACACATCATACTCCAGTGTTGATCAACTTTCATTAACCTCTCCTTCAAACAAGTTGGCCGTGGTGGGTGGGGTTTATGACAGTTAATTACAGCTGGAGGATACATGCTTCAGGAAGTGTTGTAAAAGGAGTCAGGAAAAACAAATGCTGATTATATATCAAAAACTCATCAATCATGATGCAGTTGTTGTTCCTGTCATCAAATATTGCTGTTGAACTCATGTCTTCTTTGTGATTCTATAATATTCCAAAATTTATGCCTCCAAATCATAGATTGAGGTAGAAGAACCAAATACTTCAGAGGTTTTTTTTGTGTGTGTGTGATTTCCTTAGTTAATTTTTATTCATGTAATATAAAACCATTGCATCTTTCCATCTGTAATTTAGTAGGCTCCTTATCACAAGTCGGTACCTGCAGTCCTCAAAGAAATTGCCCAATAAACAGTAAAGACATTTGTAAAACTACTTTTTACCACCAGAGCTGTAAATCACTCCTTTTTATAACTATTCAGTCATTGTCTTAGGAAAATAAATACATTAAAGATATGGGATCTTCAGGAGCTATCAGGATCGGCATCTATTCCCACTGTTTGCTTTTTGGTAAATAGGAGATGTATGACTGCCACCCATGATAGCAGCCAGTCTGTGATTAGCCAAGCTCTTTTTGTGGCCATTGGCTCAAATTGCTTGCTTTCTTTTTTTCTGAAAGAAAAGTTAGGATGTCAGCACTGTAATGCAAATACAAATAAAAAAAACGATGCACCATTTTCTTCTCTGATATCAAATTTTGCTTTTCTTATCAATCTCTGACTTCTGTGGATGATAAAAAGTCAGATCTATTCTCATTTCAGGAAACATTCTGATCTTACTGCATATACCACCACCATTTTGAACCATATGCATTGTCTCCAGATTTTAAGAGAAATAAACATCAACAAACATGGGTTGAATATAATGATCATTTTCCTTCCTAAAACCTGGTCAAAGATCAATCTGACAAGTTTCCTTACTAAGTCTGTGTTTATTCCTCAATTGGATGAAGCTTTCAATGACTACTTATTCCTTTGTTTTTTTAGCCTGCCCTTCTTATTTTTTGTGAATCACTCAAGGCAACTAACATACTTAATACCCCTTCCTCCTCTTATTCCCCCCACCCCAACTTCAACAGAAACCCTGTGAAGTGCTTGGGCTAAGAGATAGTGACTTGTCCAAAGTTACCCAGCTGGCTTTAATGGCTAAAGTGGGACTAGAACTCACAATCTCCTGGTTCCTAGGTTAGCACCTTAACCACTGGACCAAAATGGCTTTCTAGATATTATTTTGTATCTATGTACTTATTTCAGCTGATAGCATGAATGTAACTAGAGACTGTAAAAAGCTAGAAGGTAAATGTGGGGTTTTCATTATTATTATTCCCAGGAAGAGTGATGGAAAATTCAAACACTTTTAGAAGAGAGTACCATAGAGGAATAGAACAGAATAGGATGGGATGGGATGGGATGGGATGGGATGGGATGGAATGGAATGGAATAGAATAGAATAGAATAGAATAGAATAGAATAGAATAGAATAGAATAGAATAGAATAGAATAGAATAGAATAGAATAGAACAGAAGAGTTGGAAGGGATCTTGGAGGTCTTCTAATCCAATCCCATTCTCAGGCAGAAAACACTACACCATTTCAGACAAATGGCTATCCAATCTCCTCTCAAAAATCTCCAGTATTGGAGCATTCACAACTTCTGGAGGCAAGTTGTTCCATTGATTGATTGTTTACTTGTTGGGCAATAAAAACAAGTCAAACTTCCTCAGCAAATCTCCTTGTCCTCAAAATGTACCCTTAGTTACTTGCAATGTTTAGATACAAGTGTTTACGGAAAGCAAAAAAAGACTTAAGCATGCTTCTAGTAATCCAATTGCCCCCAATTAATATAATGTTTCCACTTAACTTGCAGCTGATCTCTTTGTTTGGCACATCCAGTTCTGGCTCATACAAGGTGAAGGAAAAGGAGATGGAAGGGTCAACAGGGAGTTGTGGGCCTTGCAAAAGACTCATAATTAATCCTATCTCAATCGTGGAATTTTTCAGGAGTCCAAACAATGATGTCTTCCACTTGTAATGCTCGATAATATTTCCTCTGGCAATTTGTCAATGGATTTTTGTTGGATAAGTCCAAGATGCTGCTTGGATTGACCTATAATTTTCAGTTCAAAACCTGAGATTGATATCTGAATGATAGTATTTTGACTTCTGTAGCTATTTTGCTATTGGTGTGGAAACAGATGTACTGCTGCCTTCTTTGGATATTTTTCCCCAGACTTCCCATTGCAGCCTGTAACCCTGGGATATTTTGGGGTGATCTCCCATCCAAATGTTAACACATTCTGACTCTGCTTTGCTTTTTCAAGACAGAGATTGGCTGGTTACCAACTGAGTGGGGAGGCAACATTTTTGGACTGATAGGCAGACTGGGAGTTTTGAATGCCAGGCATTGGTGTTCACACAAAATGCGGAGATGCTTATTTACAAAATGACTTGCCACCTTGGCATGGCCAAGTTAGAGATCTCCTTTTGCTAAAACATTAAACTGGGGAAGAGCCATGGTGGCTCAGTGGTTAGAATACAGTATTGCAAGCTAATTCTGCTCACTGCCAGAAGTTCGATCCTGACCGACTCAATGTTGACTCATCCTTCCATCATCCAAGGTCGGTAGAATAAGGACCCAGATTATTGGAGGCAATATGCTGACTCTGTAAATTGCTTAGAGAGGGCTGTAAAGCACTATGAAGTAGTATATAAGTCTAAGTGCTATTGCTCTCCAACTCCATTTCTAGAGCATGCACACACTTACTTTCCCTTGAACCATAGAGCTAGAAAGAGAAATTTAGGCCAGCTTCAGTAGAGAAATCCAAATTAAAACATCCCTGGGAAATGACTGTTCAGATTGCACATGATAACATTTAGCAAAATTGACCCCTGCTTCTGTGGGTGAGTGGGTTCTATGTCAAATTGCCATTATATTACCCACACATGCAGTCTTTATTTTCCTGAGTATAATGGAGCCATTGAGAGGAATTATGGTTATATTCTACAATCAAGAGTGAAAATTGTCTGCCAACTAAGGCTATCTGCCAACTAAGTAGTATTGTCCATAACAAACCACAGTGATGCCAGGATGACATATGTAACTATCACATAAATGTTGTTACATACATGTATCACAATGTCTAAGCTAGTGCATAAGTAATTGCATTTGTGTGATGGCATCAACCTTTGCCCACCTACTGCATGAATATTCACACAATTGAGTGGCTTTTAAATGAAACTAAGAAGAGGAAGACAAAAAAGGATGGCTTTATATTAAGAGATTAAATGGGGGATTAGATAGTAAATTAAATTTTGCTTGCTGTACTAAAGGGCCAAATAACTGAGAGATTTCAGAAAACCCAGCAAGACAAAACAAGAAAGATTATTAGAAATATATATCTGTATATCTATATATCTATATATCTATATATCTATATCTATATCTATATCTATATCTATATCTATATCTATATCTATATCTATATCTATATCTATATCTATATCTATATCTATCTATCTATCTATCTATCTATCTATCTATCTATCTATCTATCTATCTATCTATCTGGTATTCAGCTTTGTTCGGGTATATATATATATATACACACACCACTTAGAGTTTTTCCACCCATATTGACATTTGGGCTGTAATTAAGTACTTCTCTCAAAGAAACAAAATCAGCTCAAGATAATCTTTTATCACAATACTGCACCCCAATGCGAGAACCCTCATAAAATGCAACACCAAGGAAAAAATTTACACATCTAAGATCAACACATCCTGCAGGGTAAAAAAACAACCTTCCTCTCTGGACATTTTATACATCCCTAGGGCAGGAACACCTCAATTTATACAGACAACATGCTTCATGATCAACGTCCATTGTTACTATAAATATTACTACTCTTAGTATTCTGACTTTGTAGCCTACCTTTCAATTCAATAATTTATTTTATATAGCTACCAATTTCATTGAGATTACCCTAGATGGTGTACAAAAATTAAAACCAGAACTCTCTTAATACAAATAATAAAATCAAGTCTTTTTATCAAATCAGGACTTTTTTTTAGTATCCAGTGGGGTATGCCAAGGCTCTATCTTAGTACCAGTACTCTTCAATATCTTCATCAAAGATTTAGACGAGAGGGTACAAGGGAAACTCATTAAATTTGCAGATGACACCAAGCTGGTAGGAATAGTTAACACTTCAGAAGTTAGGCTCAAGAAACAGAAGGGTCTTGGCAAACCTGAACAGTGGTCCTATCTAACAACATGAAATTCAATGGTGAGAAAAGTAAAGTTCTATATTTAGGCAAGAAAAAACAAATGCACAGGTACAGAATAGGTGGTTCCTAGCTCAATAATAGAAACTGTGAAAGGGATCTTGGAGTCCTAGTGAACAACACTTAAATAGGAGCCAGCCGTGTGTTGCAGCTGTCAAAAAAGCCAACACAGTCCTAGGCTGCATTAACAGAGGTATAGAATCAAGATCATATGAAGTGTCAATACCACTTTATAATGGCTTGGTAAGACCACTCTTGGAATATTACATCCAGTTTTGGTTGCCATGGTATAAAAAAGATGTTGAGACTCTAGAAAGAATGCAGAGAAGAGCAACAAAGATGACTAGGGGGCTGGAGGCTAAAATACAGTATATGAAGAACAATTGCAGGAATTGGGCATGTCTAGTTTAATGGAGGGGAGGGGAAGGCCTAGGAGTGACATGATAGTGTTCCAATATTTGAGGGGCTGGCACAAAATGGGGGGGGGGGTCAACCTATTTTCCAAAGTACCTGAAGGGAGGACAAGACACAATGGATGGAAACTAATTAATGAAAACACCAACCAACCTAGAACTAAGGAGAAATTTCTTGACAGGACAATTAATCATTGGAACAACTTGCCTCCAGAAGCTGTGAATGCTCCAACACTGGAGATTTTAAAGAAGAGATTGAACAACCATTTGTCTGAAATGGTGTAATTTTCTACGTGAGCAGAGGACTGGGCTACAAGACCTTCAAAATCCCTTCCAGCTTTGTTATTCTGTTGTTGTTGTTGTTGTTGTTGTTGTTGTTGTTATTATTATTATTATTATTATTGTTGTTGTTGTTGTTGTTGTTGTTGTTGTTGTTGTTGTTGTTATTAAAAAGCATTTTATATGACATTCCATGATTGAACCATCATCCCACCTCAATATCTATGGCAGGGCTTGCTTAACCTCTCAGCTAAAAATGCTTGTGGAATATGATTATATGCTCTGAGACATCCAACATCAGTTGAGACTATTTTGTTTATTATGTAGAAGAGCTTCTGGTGATTAATTGCTTATTTTGAAAATCAGATACATCCAACTAATTTCCAAAATAAGCACAGTTTCCACTCCATTCTTAAGATAGCCCAATGTTATGATTGGGTATTAGCAGTAATTGCATGTTACATTCGTTATCTTTACTAGCTAAAATTATGGTGCCCTGGGATGCTTGAATGAAGGCTTTCTCCTGTCTGTCCTTCTTGATCTTTTCTGCAGGGTTTTGAAGGAAAATCTAGGAAGTGAGGCAGGCAGATATGAATCATGAAAGGCACAATGGAAAATGCCAGCAACATCAGAGGAAATAATTGAAGTGGAACACTTGTGAACAAATGAGCTGCAGTTTATAACTTTATATTACGTTGTTGCTTAGAAACGCTGGAGGAGGGACCACACTTACTGGACATAAGTCAGTTCAGTGTTGACTGCTGAAATCTGGTATGCAACTCCCTAGATCTTTTCAAATGAATGAGAAGTAGAATGGTGCCAAAAAAAAAACCTCTGCTTAAAGAATATATTTGCTTCTATTTTCCCTTTCATGTGAGAACAGTATTCCTATACAATGTATTTTTATAGCTCTGGGTGCAAGTGATTCCAAAAGGTTAAATGTATTTAATCCTATATATGATGGTTTATATAGAGCTTGTTTTTATGTCCTTTTATAGGCTTCATGCAGTGGCTCAGTGGCTTAGATGCTGAGCTTGTCGTTCAGAAAGGTTGGCAGTTTGGTGGTTCGAATCCCTAGTGCCACATAATGGGGTGAGCTCCCATTACTTGTCCCAGCTTCTGCCAACCTAGCAGTTTGAAAGCAGGTAAAAATTTAAGTAGAAAAATAGGGACCACTTTGGTGGGAAGATAACAGTGTTCTGTGAGCCTTCAGTGTTTAGTCATGCCGGCCACATGACCATGGAGATGTCTTCAGGCAGTGCTGACTCTTCAGCTTTGTAACGGGGATGAGCATTGCCCACTAGAGCCGGAAATGACTAGCACGGATATGCAAGGGGAACTTTTACCTTTACCTATAGGCTTCATGAATGTCCATGCTCTGCATTTACCTCCTACCTGCTGCGATGCGGACAATAGTATATTGGCCTGCAAGGTAATGAGAGCCTAGTTTGCATAAATAATGTGAGTTTGCTGACAGCAAAATTGTACTTTGGCATAATGGCCATAATGTACTCAACCTGTTCAGTTCTTATCAGTAGTAGAGAATTATGTAAGAATTACGTAAGTATGACTAGCCACACCTTTTGTATAATACTAAAAAGGATGATGTAAATGATTTGATTGATTCAAGCCATGATAAGCAGCGGAAATCAATGTATTTGGGTGTGTTTGGTAATGAACATACCATACGAAAGATTGAGATTTATAATGCAAACATAGTGATCTGACTTTGGGGTTTCTTAGTTAATACCTCATTGGAAGAAAAGGTGTTGTGAGTGAAATTCCTAAAGGTGCTTTTTCAAAAAGCAGCTGGACTTTTCCCCCCCTTGAAGATGTTTTGCTTTTCATCCAAGAAGCTTCTTCGGTTCTGACTGAATGGTGGATCTTCTTGGATGAGAAGTGAAACATCTTCAAGGAAAAATGAAGTCCAGTTGCCTTTTTGAAAAAAAGCACCTTTGGAACAACCATGACTAAAAATCTCCATAGACATATGAGTGAAAGTATTAAATTTATTATTTTTATTTATTTGTCAATTGCTTACAAGATAATAGGTATAAGTAAAAACATAGTTATGAATACATGGATGCATAAGTGTTATTAGACTGTTGTCAGTACATAGAAATCTATTAGTTGATGATAGATACATGTTATGTTCTTATATGATGATAATGGAAAGACCAGAAATAAGTCTGAGGAAACATTGTGTAATATTAAGAATCAATCCAATCTAGGAGGAAAAATATTTGTTAGATGAGATTACGAACAGATGGGAAGAATGCAGGTGGTTATTTTATAAATACTTCAGCCATAAGGATGATTGATTCTGTTAGAAGGACTGTCTTCTTGAATTTTTTTTTAGCAGAAAACTTGGGAACTGTTGCCCTTGTTTGCTGAGATTAGTGGGTACTCTCATTAAATAAGAGTGTTGTAAGTACTAGGCCTGGTAACCCAAGAGGGAGACTTTCTGATCCATAGAAGTACTAACTGATGCCAGCCATTCTGTGTCAGAACCATTGTTAAACTAATAAAACCTGGGCTTGTTTTATAGTCATCTTCTGCCCTTTGAAACCTCTTTCTTGAAAGTGAAGAAAATATGTCAAAATTCCTCAGAAATGAACATCTTATTTATTTTGCTAGGCATATGAATTGTGCTTACATTTTCAGAGTTGTGGAACTACATAATTGATTTGCCTCTGTATCTCTATGTCCACTAAATCAAGAAGACATGAAGATTCCATAAATCCTTAACACCTGCCCAACCCAATAGAACAAGTCAAAAGTCTTATGGACTTTACTGATACATGAGACCGAAATCAACTGAACCAGTCTTCATAAATTTAGTAAACTAACACCAGAAAGAATATTTATACTAAGAGCTTCAAACAGACATGTCTTTTGATGACTCTTTTGTGCTTTTTCATGGAAACAAGGATAAACTAGAAAACCAAATCTTAATTGCATTCACTGGAGCCGTGGTGGCGCAGTGGTCAGAATATAGTACTGCAGGCCAATTCTGCTGAGTACCAGTTGCCAGCAATTTGGCAGTTTGACTCTCACTGGCTCAAGGTTGACTCAGCTTTCCATCTTTCCGAGGTTGATAAAATGAGGGCCCACATTGTTGGGGGCAATATGCTGACTCTGTAAACTGCTTAAGAGGGCTGTAAAGCACTGTAAAGTGGTATATAAGCCTATATAAGTGCTATTGCTATTCTAGAAAGAGAGAGAGAGAGAGGCAGAGAGAAATCAAACAGTGACCAATTTCTGGATGAATAGGAATGGATTTAAATAGCTCTCAAAATATATCCAGCATTGCCCTCTCAGAAGGGGACAGAGACTTGGATTTCCTCTTGTTTCTAACCCACATAGTGTGTCCATTAATGATGGGTGTTTGCTTGTTTTTGTCTTCCACATTCCTGCTTGTTTGCTCAGAAAAGTCTCCCAAGTTAGGCTGAAATTGTCAAGCCATAAATTGAGTTTGACATCCTTGGCTTGTTATCCAGTGCTCTAAGTCTTCCTTTCTGCCCTGAGGTGAGGGTTTTGTTTTGTTTTTTCCTGGGAAGCAAATTCCATAAAATAAAATAAAAAACTCATGACAACCACACAATTAAATTTGTTAAGACTGGAATTTTAAAGGAATTCCTTTCTAGTGAGGTTTTTTTTTAAATTTTTGTGGGGATCATTGAACCCTGACCTTTTTAAAAAAGGATGTGGGATTTTGAATCTAATTTGTTTACATCCCTGCAATGCAGTTAAGTCAACACAAAATAAAATGATAATAAAACTACAAGTACAAAGGCTGCTATATACAGCAGTGCATAAAAGTTTATGAATTCTTTTGACTTTTCAATATTTCTGCATAAATATGACTTAAAACATAATCTGTTCTCTATTAAAGTCCTAAAACTAGATAAACAACACCCCAATTAAACAGCAGGTCCAAACCGCGATGGTGACAATTGTGGTAGCAATATCACATGATCAGGAGGAAAAGCTACAAATATCTTCTAAGTGGCTTCATTGGACTTAGGATTTAGCAAGTTACATAAATCACAGAAGGAAGGAGGTGCCTTTTATTCAGCCATATAAACATCTTAGTTTATAGCTAAGCTTTCTCAGAAGAAATCTGGACACTGTAATAATCTAAAATCTTTGGGGTTTATTTGGGAAAAAGACCAGAAAACTCCCTAATACATCAGTGTGGGAGTATTTGCAAGTTGATATCCACCTCATATACTTGTTGATCTCCATGTTGGTGAAGAATGAATATTTTTTTATGTCTCCTATTCCTTACAGACCTACACAGCATTTCCCACAAGTGCTATGTTGCCAAATCCTTCCACGATTTATGCTCAAAAGGAAAAGGAGTGTTTTTATCTTAAATTTGGATGGAGAAGGGAAAACATTCCTCAGTAGCCAAGGAAGTACAATAAATAAAGCTGATATCCCCAAACAAAGAAAACAAAAGGCTGTTCTTTGAAGCCCTAATTAAAAATTAGTTTTTAGGCATAAGCAACCAGTGTGCTCCAGCAGTGCTGGGTTGGCTGAGTCTTCCAGCCAACATGACTGCTGGTGTAAAAAAAAATTATTAACCCTAAAAATGTTTTCCAATCATGTTGAAGTTTAATTCCCAAAAATTCTAGCCATAAGGTGTTGTTGATAAGATTATAAGAGTAGAAATCCAACATATCTGAAGAATGCTAGGTTGGGGATACAGCACCTCTTCAGTCATAAGCCAGCCTCGGGTATGGGGGGGTGGGTGGGCGCCTGCCTCGGAGGGGCAAAAAGGAGGCCGCGTGCCTTCCCGAGGGGGGGGGGGGGGGGGGGGGGGGGGGGGGGGGCAACGGATGGAGCGGGGGGGGGGGGGTGGAAAGAACCCGCATCCTTTGTAAACTAGGGATTTCAAACAGCTTATGTTATCTACATAGATTTCAGCACCTGCCACGTCTGAGTTTATCTCAGAGATGAATGGTTGAACAAGCCCCAGATTCCACACCCCGAATGCAGAAGGATTCTCTTTGTCCGAAATGCAAGTTAGAATCTGCCATAAAATCTCACAGACCTGTTTTTGGGAAAGCAGTATAGACAAGACAGATGATATATTAGCAACTGAATTCTCAAAGTTTTCATTTATGTCCCAGTATGCCTGTGAAATGTCAGCCAGTAACAATATCCTTATATGTTGGCTGGAATTAGATCCCAATGACATCTGAAGAACCACAGATTTCTCCATTTTGCTATAAGGGAGAAGAACTAAGCAACCTTGATATGCCAACAAAAGAAGGTTTTCTCTAGGATCTGTCTCTCTCTGTTTTATTTTTCCCTTCCTGGAGTCAGGTGGGGAGGGAGTTGAATAAGGAAGGAGGGATGAGCAAGACTTCGCTGATTCTGTGGTGGCTTCAGATACCCCCTTTCCCCCCCAAAAAAAACCCAATGGCTTCAATAATATTTAATCTGGGTTCTCCAGCATAATGGAGTGAATGTTTCCCGATGGTGCCATCATCCAATCAACTTCATAACCAGTGAGATTTGAATTTAGGCTTCACCTAGGCTTCTGCCTCAAGAAATAACAGCAGTCACCTAATTTCAACTGATCTCAGAAGTTAAGCAAAGTTGGCCTGGTCAATTCCTGGATGGTAGACCACCAGAAAATCCATACATTTCATGTGAGAACAGTATTCCCATAAAATGTAATTCTACAGCTTTTCCTGCAGGCGATTTCAAAAGATTAAGTGTCTTTAATTCTAATTAATTAATTAATTCTATAGAGAGGAATGGTGGCCTAGAGGTAAAGATGTTTGCTTCCCATTCAGAAGATTGAGAATCCTAGACAGTGACAGATGTTTCTCTATAGAGTGCAAAGAGAAATATCTGCTGCAAACTCTGCATAGGCATTGGGAAGGATATCTGGATAGTAAACACTCAGCTCCATTCAGTCAGCTTGACTCCACCCCAATAAAAGGGATTACACGGTCATAAAAAGAAAAAAAAAGTATGCTTAAAAATGTACACATGCTTATAGATGCCAATCATCTTAAATAACAGGGACAGTTACTGATCTTTGGAAATACTAAATGAAGCTAGTCATTCTGAGTCAGAATCAACCTTCGATAAAACCTGGGTTTGTTTTGTAATCATTTCCTGCCTTTTGAAACCTCTTTCTTGAGAGTGAAGAAATCCTGTCAAAGTTATAATAAATAGTAACAGCCCTATTTTTATTATAAGGTTATACTAAATAGAATCTTATGAGTCTGGAAATATTTCTCCCCTCCTATCTTTTTTGGTATCCAGAAAACTAGGAGTGTCTCATTTGAAACACTTGCCTTGCTTCCCGCCCCCCACCCCCCACTTATACTTAACCTGGGTCATATGAGACAATTACTTAGATTGTGGAGCTTCCTCCTGTCTTCCAAAGTCATTCCAATGTACTATCACAGAGAGCCTTGAAATATCAACAGCAACTCCATCTTACTTAGGTTGAAGTTTCTTCTGATGTCTCCCATCCAGACCCTGATAGACACTAAACACTTGGAAAGGACATCAGTGGCATCTCCTTCATGGCCCAGGGTAGTGATGCTCATTTGGTATCTCTCCCAGTGTCTTCACATATGTTTTAAGAAATAGGAGAGATAAGCATCCCATACAGGTATGGTGGTGCAATGGTTAAAATGCAGTACTGCAGGCTACTTCTGTTGACTGCCGACTGTCAGCAGTTTGGCAGTTCAGATTTCACCAGCTCAAGGTTGACTCAGCCTTCCATCCTTCCGAGGTTGGTAAAATGACACCCCAAGTGTCAGGGTTCCAAGTAATACAACAAAATTCTGAGACAGGTAGATTCCTCAAAGAATAGTCTTATTGGATATATCATATTGGCACAGTTCTGGTGAAAACCAACTCAGAAGGTTCCCGCAGTTTTCAACTAATTAAATGTTTTTCCCCTTACATGGTCCAATGAAGGTGCCGTCTGGTTGCCTGGTAATGGTCAAGTCAGCTGCAAGTTGACACCAGGTTGTTGGGAGCAATATGCTGACTCTGTAAAACATTTAGAGCAGGATGTAAACCACTGTGAAGCTGTATATAAGTCTAAGTGCTATTGCTACATCAAAGGCTGAGCTTTCCTTCCCCCATGACAGATTGAAACTGCCCACCGAGGAAGGAGTAGAACCACTGTAAAACAATTCCTCCTGTTCCTATCTTCCTCAGACAACCCAATAAGGTACCATGGTTGATAGTATCAAAAGAAACTGAGAAGTAAGGCTATAGGGGGATCCACCACTGCTATCTAAGTCTTGAGTTAGGGCATCCAAGACAATAATCAATGCTGTCATTATTCTATATCTAACTCTGAATTTAGACCTCAAAGGATCTCAATGAAAACCCAATACCCAGCTGGATAGATCTTTGTCACATTCACTAAGCCACTAAGGTTACTGAAATGTAATACACAGAAGATCTCCTTCTCATCTAGTACCAAATCAGGGTGGTCTTATTGCAAAGAGATCTGGCTCTTGTGGCAATGGCATCAGCAGTCTAACTACCTGGTCTCCAGGATGAAGAAGAATAGCCTACTAGATGCCCTGCATGCACAACTAACCAATTTCTCAGCTCAAGTGGCATTCAAAATGGCAAAATGTTGTCAGTTATTGTATTATTATGAGTCATGGTGATGCAGTGGTTAGAATGCAGTATTGCAGGCTAACTCACAGCTCATTGCCAGGAGTTTGATCCTGACTAACTCGAGGTTGACTCAGCTTTCCATCTTTCCAAGGTCGGTAAAATGAAGACCCAGATTGTTGGGGGCAATATGTTGACCCTGTAAACTGCTTAAAGAGGGCTGTAAAGCACTATGAAGTGGTATATAAGTCTAGTGCTATTAATATTATGATTATCTTTGTACCGTTACCTATAATTCAGAATATAAGGAACATCAAATGGCTCAGTAGGTAATTGTACTTCATCTATCATCAGATTAGGGAAGGCTACTCTAATGGACTGTACTTTTACAGATCTCAGCAGATATATCCATTTTTAACATCTCAGAAGTTTCTATTTTTTACTTATTCTAGTCTTCACTCCTCCTATGTTCAACTTTCAATAGGTTGCTGCAAAAAATAAACTTAGTATAC
Source organism: Notechis scutatus (assembly GCF_049901735.1). Taxonomy (NCBI): domain Eukaryota; kingdom Metazoa; phylum Chordata; class Lepidosauria; order Squamata; family Elapidae; genus Notechis; species Notechis scutatus. The sequence continues at coordinate 47,591,121 of NC_142010.1, forward strand.
CTATCCTTTTTATGGCTCATCAGATTGTTAATAAAACCATTAGGGGGTGCATAAAAAGCTATTGTAGGAAATGATCTTGCTGCCCATGGTTTGATTGTATCCTATTTAGATCCATTTTAAATATGAAAATGGCACTTCAAGTCCAGAAGGATCTGATAAGCATTAATGGATTCAGGAGATCTGCTGCTGTTTATGCCAGAAAAGCTACTCTTATGCTTGTAGAATCCAACCACTTCAGTCACTAGGAGTTAAAGCTATGGTATAAGAGAACTTTATTATGCACTCAAAGATTGTGCCTAAACATTAATGTATCATTGGATGAACAGAAATGCAATAAAGTTTTGCCCCTGAGAGGTACAGTATTGGGGTAGATTTTTAACCTTGTTACTCCACAAAAATATAGCTAAATCTAATACCATCCAGCAACTAAACTAATATGGGGAAATTCCTTTCATTTCTGGGCAAGATCAGGCAGTTGTGGACAAATTCACTGCTGGAATCATTTTCTTTTTGCCTTCTCCATAATCTTTTATATGCAAGCATTAACTGTTATCTGAATACACTATTGATATGTGAGATGTTAAGTTGGGGCTGAGTGAAGAGGCAGGACTCTCAGCTTGTGACAAGCAGCTCTTTATTTGGTAAACTGGTACAAAGAAGTGAGTTGACTGTTCTGGCAGCTCCCTCTTTTAAAGGGAGCTATCAGGTAGCCCAACCAATGAGGTTCCTCTAATTTCCCACTGGCAGGGTGGACAAATCATTTTAAATTATTATTTTTCCCACCAGAAAGATGGACTGGAGGGAAACCTTTGTTCCTTGGTTTCCCTCTTCATTAGCACGTTCAACATGAGGGGTGGGAACCACTGCTTTCTGGCAGCTTCCAAAATCGTTTGCTTCCCTCTCTCTTGTTTTGGAAGGCAAAGGTTTTAGGGGGTGGGTGGGGAAGGAACCTTAAGGGAGACCACTGAAGGCTGAGTAAACAAACCTGGTAAACACTTTGGAAGGCTGTCTGAAGATTGACATCTAGGAATTTAATCACATAACAACACTAATTATACAACTGTTCAGGCATAACTTGCCAATTGCATACTGTCATTGGATAGACTTATTTGTGACTGCTGATAACCACTGACAGAGCAATTATGATTTTGAGATATACCTTTCAAGGACTAATGTCCTTCAACTTAAGCACAGGTTGAATGACTACAGAGTAAATAACAAATGTCAAAAGGGAAATTTAGAGCATTCCAACCATATCTTGGTGATATGAATCCTACTCATTTCATTGGAACTTTCTTCCAAGCTGTGAGTAGGAGATTTAAAAGTGTGGCTCTATTTTTGTGAAGAACAGAAAGTTAAAATAGAAGGCATGTGTAACAGAAATTGGTGGAAATTTGAGCAGCTATCTTTCAGTTCCAGTTCTATGGACTGAAATGGGAGAGGTACATAGATGAAAAGTCTACACTTTGCAAGGAGTCCAAGCAGTCAGAGGAAATTGTCCTTGTTTGAATATAAAGCTAAATCATAATAAAATGCAGGGAAAGCACCATGTAGAAATAGGGAAATAGAAATGAATATCGATATAAATGAGCCCCAAAATACATAGCCATTCTCCCTGTTGTTTTTCTTATCTCACCTGTCCCATCAAGATGCATCCACCCCCCATTTCAGTGCATCTAACTTCTCAGTGGATTAAGATCCCTCCTACTTCTCTTTATCTCAACTCAGCTTGACAGGATACAAGAGATTTACTTCTAAGTGAGAACCAGTGTGGGTGATGGTGAAGGTATTGAACTAGATTTGGGAGACCCTAGTCCACCCTTAATCAAGTTGACTTGATCGTCACTCTCACCTCCGCCCACTTTATCTTGTTAGGTTGTTGATGGGCAGGTGGGCAGACAAAGTTGGTGGAAGTTTACATACAATAAATTCCTGAAATAGAGGGGTGGGTATAAGTCTAATACAGTATATGTAGGATGTACAATATAAATTTAGTAAGCAAGCAAACAACTGGTGATGAGTCTTCCCATGTACTTCTCCATTTCAATGGTGCTCTTGAGAACCCACTTAACAGCTGGTTGGCAAGCTGCCTGGTTCAAATCTGTACTCAGGAAGATGGAAAAAGCACAGGCAATGGCATTATTATCTCCTGACTGAAACTGTATACCAAACAGCTCACCAAAGAGCTATTTGACAGGCTTGCCAGGAAATACATTGTGCTTTGAGGCTCTTCTTGTATATATGGCCTTCTGCTGCAACATTTTTGTTTTGTGGAAAGCAGAGATGGGGTAAGGGGCTTGCAAGGAGCACTGGGATATTAGCAGCTAAGGAGGCTGCACAAGTGCTCTAAAGATGATTCTATTTTTAATTTTAATTTATAATGAATGCTTAAATCAGACACCTGTCAAAGCTTTGGTTTTAATCTTGCTGGGTCTTTTTGCTTACGCGCATCTAGTTTGCTTGGTAAGCTTATGGTTTGGTGTATTTTAGTGTAAAGAGCCAGGGTGGTGCAGTGGTTAGAATGCAGTATTGCAGACTGACTCTGCTCACTGACAGGAGTTCAATTCTGAGTGACTCAAGATTAACTCAGCCTTCCATCCTTCCAAGATCGGTAAAATGAGGAGCCAGATTGTTGGGAGCAATATGCTGACTCTGTAAACCACTTAGAGAGGGCTGTAAAGTACTATGAAGTGGTATATAAATTTAAGTGCTGCTGCTGTTGTTATTTTGAATGCCTAGAATTCAATAGCCAAGTTAAGGATATTATATGAATGTAGCTTTCTTGAAGACTTGGCAGAGAAAATTCTGGGAAGGAATTCAAGAAGAAAAGCCCATAAAAAACATTAATGAGGGATCTGTTGTTGGAGTTGTTTTTTCGCTGTTACCCTATAGAACAGGGGTATCAAATATGTGTCGCCACGGTGGCGTCATGTGACATATCTGGATTTCCCCCCCCCCCTTTGCTAAACTAGTTGAGGGCTTAGCCAGCGTGTGGCGCATCCGGCCTGCAGGCCATGACTTTGACAGCACTGCTATAGAGTAATGCACTATTTTCACACACACACTCATACACACAAATAAGTAAATATACACACAGTGTACATCCTATATATATTTGGGCCAATCTCTCTCTCTCTCTCTCTCAGCCCTAAATACCTTGAGTTATTTATAAAATTAATAAAGGTAGAATAATAAATAAATAAGATTATCTCCCCTCCCCAGCTGTGCTAAACGATATGAAATCTTTAGTCCAACATGCATAAAACACTGGGAAAGGTTGTTTTAATAGTAATTCATTCAGAGATTATCTTCATGCTAGAGCTCCGTTCGCTAGGACTATAAGCTTTTGCACACAAACCCCGCCCTGCCTCCTACAGTAGTTGTTTTTCCAAGAGTCATTTGTGTGAGAGACAAGTATGAGGAGTCTGGTATGCTGAGGTCAGTGCTGGATTTCTTGGTATGAAACAGTGATGCTGATAGAGCCTGAAGTTCCAACTTGTTTACATAGAAAAAGCAAATCTCCTGAGCTTTCCTTTATGTCAGCACTTGAGTTTTCCACTGGGGACTATGCAACACATAAGGTGTCAGCACAGTATACTTGATAAAAGAGGTGTTAGCACGTGCTGCTCAAGCTGACCATATCTCATAAGCCCTCATCCAGAAACATTAGAGATGCCAATTTTTCACTGACCTGCCACCTGTCAGCTCATATTGTTGGATGGCAGCTTTTATCATCCCCAGCAGTGGTGGGATTCAAATTTTTTTACTACCAGTTCTGTGGGTGTGGCTTGGTGGGCGTGGCAGGGGAAGGAGACTGTAAAATCTCCAGTCAGAGGTGGCATTTGCTGGTTCTCTGAACTACTCAAAGTGTCCACTACCGGTTCTCCAGAACTGGTCAGAACCTGCTGAATACCACCTCTGATCCCCGGCTATTAAGTCCAGTCAGAATTGTTGGCCTGGATGAGTCGTAATTCAGCTACATCTAAAAGGTCCAGAGACAAACACCCTCTACTTCCAAATTATCCAGAAAGCGTGGTAAACTCTACCCATGCAAGGAGGTAGGGGAGGTGGAACTAATGTCCTTACTTCTGTATATCTCTCCCCCACCCCCAATATATATAATAATTATGCTGAAGAGTATCATATTAATGTGAACTCTTGTATGGTTTTCCCATGTTGCATACAGTCTTTAGGTATGATCTAAGAATTTCTTAAAAGAAGTATTAGAATGAAAGACCAAGCGGAAAATGTCTGAGGAATGTAAATTATTGTGATTGATCAAATGGTTGATATGATGTTCCATTTAGTACAGATTAGAAATTGATACCTGGTTTTGTTTAATGGGGGCCAAACTTCAGATAATGCAAGGCTATCACGTGCATATCGTCTGTGCGGCTGTGCTTGTGGTTTTAGGTGCTGCTAATCTTCATGTGTGCAAAATGGAAGACAGGAAGATTCCATCAAAGGTCAAAATAACAGTGACAACACCTAATGCTACCACTAATAGCATTAGGCATATGTTTTCCATTGAACATGCCAGGCATTATATCCAGACAAGTGGGTTGGTTTACACAGAAAATTTCTTAAAATTAGGATCTGTAGAAAAAAAAAGTTCTGGCTGAATCATGGATTTTTTTTTCTTAATTGTTTGCTCTGTTAATTGCAGTAAATTGCGGTATCCTCAATTTAAGAATCCAGGTTCTATATTATTGCAATACTTTTTTAAGTCCGATGCAAAATTCACAAGATAACATTCAAGCTTCCAAGTTCTGAGTCAATAAAAGAAAAGGAAGGACAGACAAGAGAATCAGCTGATGAAACCATGAAATCCTCATTTAGTTTTCGAACCAGAAAGCTAAGCAAAGTGTATTGCGAACTTAGAAAGAAGATGGTTGCCTTGTCAAGACTGAAGGCAAAGTTTTCAAGTTCAGCATAATTCTTGATGACTTAGTGGTCACCTGCCTTGGCAGAGTTACAGTTTGAGAGTTTGCCTTCTGGGTGGTAGTCCTAGGATATTCTGGCAATTTCCTATCCAAATACTGATCAGGCCTGGCCTCACTTAACTTTCAGACCTACATAAGATTGGCCAGATGCTGTGAAAAGGGGGAAGGGCAGCAAATGGAAGAAGTTGGGTCCCGTTGCAAGAGGACTATATCACACACAAGCCATCTGTTCAACCATCAGTCTATTTAAACAAGTTAGACTTTACACGCACACTTTTTTTTTCTCCCTCCTACACCCACTAAGTGGGAGCAATTTGCAGAAATAGGAAGTACTCCAGCTCAATCTATATATTGAAATGTTTAAGATTCCCTAAAGAAAGAAATGGATAGCTTGAAAAAAGTGTTAATAAGAAATATAAATATTACGTAATTAATAGGAATACAAATATGTATATATTTAGTTAACATATTGCTACTCTGCTGCAATTAATTGAAAAAAAAAAACCCTTTCTGCAGCTTACATAGAGTAAATGTTGCAGTTAAAACTTCTGTGGTACAATCTATCAACCTGACAATCATAAGTTAAAACAGGGGTGTCAAACTCTCATCATCATGGCAGGGTCATGTGACATATCAGGACTTCCTCTCCCTTTGCCAAACCGAGCATGGGCGTGGCCAGCAAGTGACATATCCGGCCCATGGGCTGGAAGTTTGACAGCTCTGTTCTAGTGCCATGGGAAGCAGTTCTAAGGGATGAAATAAAGAACAGAACAAGCAAGACAAAGATTGAAGATGCTTTCTTCTAGCTCTGTCATGTTCTTTCTTTCCACACTTTGCCTTTACAGAGCTGAAGAAGCTTCTTGGATGAGAAGAGAAATGTCTTCAGAGGAAAACCAGAAGCTCCAATTGCCTCTTGAAAAAGCACCTTTGGGACAACCATGACCTGGATGACTGAGAATCTCCATAGAAACTTTGCCCAATCACTTCTCACTCCTTCCTTTGAACTATAAAAGAAAATGAGATGCTGCTGCTGGCACTGCCCTCCCAGTTCCAAACAATGGAGCTCAGGGGTCATAGTCTGATGCACAGTTCTCTGTCATTATCCACTACTGGAAAACTTATGGGAGTAATGCGTGGACTTTGGCACAATACAGCTGATGTCAGTCACACTGAAGTCCTGGTGAAATTCCACAGGAAGCAAGTGAAGACGGCTAGTTATAGATGATTTCCGCAGAATAATAATGTCTGAGCTCAATGGGCCTTTCTTTCTAGCAAACAGGCAAAGGATGTTAATGACCACATCCTTATATAGCCTTTGTTTCAATGAGAAGCTAGCATTTTTACTGGCAAATAAACTGCATGAAGTTGAAATAGGCATGCTCATTATAAGTAATGGAGTTTGCCTAGAATCTCTTACTATGCCAGAGTTTTGTTATTGGCTGAGAATTTAGAAAAGCTGCACTTGAAACTTTTCAGGTAAAGAGATTGCAGCAGACAGGAAAGTGGTTGCAGGAGGGAGAAAGAATAGCTTGAAACTAACGAGAATTGTATCCATCTAGGCAGGATAGTATCAAAGGTTCCTGAATGTTGTTTATAGATTGCAATGTGCTTCATATTTCATTATGCTTTTTTAAATTTATTTTTATCTATATATTTATTAAATTTGTTTCCTGCCCATCTCACTTCCCTTACATAGGCAGGAATGGTTCTTGATCCCAAAGGAATGGTGAAAGGAAAAGAAAAACATGATGCGATATATTGTTTCTTCTAAACTCAGACACAAACTCTCTTCATGCCTTATCATTGCAGAAAATGAGGCACGTTCTTAGGGGTTGTTGTGGTAGCCTCTCTGCTGTTCCTCTCGAGTTCCATAGCTGTTCACTACTAGAGTTCCCTCATCAAAACCAGGCATGTGTCTCACTCAAGTTGCTTGGAGGACCTGATCTCATCTCTCTTTTCTTCTTTAATTTCTTCTTTGCCTCTGTCAATATTTAAGGATAATTTCTGTAAAGCAAATCATGAGGAGAAGGTGCATCTAGAAGTTTTTCTCTGGATTTTATAATCTCTGAGGTGGGAAGGCAAAGTTTAGAAAAGTCCTCCACTAAAACTAGTTGCAAATTCTATTGAACTCTCAAGTGAAAGTTTTGCACTTGCTTTTTCAGGCAATATAAGAATACGCCAAAGGTTGGCTTGCAAGCATTATTCTTCAGGTTCATGGTATTTTCAAAGAGATCTGCCTAGTTATTACTGATTTACAGAAAAGGGATGCATGGGAAAGAGAAAACAAGTAAGTCCTTTAAGGGCAGAATATGTGCAATCAATGTGATAACAGATTTGTCTGGTGCTTTCTGTTGTACAATATTCTTCAGCTTGGATTCCTGCAATAAAGATTAGTTTAGCTTAGTTTAGTTTACTTTATTGTCCTTGCACCTCGTACAACGAAATCAAACACCATCTTCAGTGCACATCATGACCATGACCATGAAAATAAACACAAACACACATCCTTTACCCTTCACACATTGAACCGGAAACCCCCACACCAACACTGCACTATACAGCAGAATTCAAAAGAGCTGCTGCCCTGGAATAGAAGCTGTTTTCAGCCTATTTGTCCTTATTTTTATTATTCTGTACAGTCTGCCAGATGGTAATAGTTCAAAAAAAGAGTTCCCAGGATGAGATGGATCTTTGAGAATGTTTTGAACTTTCTTGAGGCAGCAGGAGCTATAAAGCTCTTCCAAAGAGGGGAGAGGGCAACCAAGGAGCTTCTGGGCAATGACATTAACCCTCTGGAGTGCTTTCCTATCTGCCACTGTGCAATAGGCAAACCATATAGAGGTGCAGTATGTTAAAATGCTCTCTATGGTGCAGCGGTAGAAGGTCACCAGCAGTTTTTCATTCAGTGGTGTTTTCTGAGAAGTCTCAGGTAGTATAATCTCTGCTGGGCCCTTTTGACCAGGGCTGCAATGTGGGCACCCCAGGTCAGGTCCTCTTTTAGGATAACACCCAGAAACTTAAAACTGGCCACTTGCTCCATTGATAAGCAAGGGCTGGATGTCTGATCTGTTCCTTCTATAATCCACTATAAGCTCCTTGGTCTTATTGGTGTTGAGAACCAAGTTAATATGCTGTTTGACACCACCGTAGGGCCAGTTCCAGGGACCAATCCATTTCGTTGTGGAGAAGTATAAATATGTTCCTTGAACCCTCCAGACAGAAAGTTGTTGGATTGGTCATAGGGTAGTTAGTCTTTGTAAAAAAAAATTAAAAGAGCCTATGGCTGTATTGTGACAGCAAAGCATCCAGTATAAAGATGACTACAGAAATACAAAGTAACCATACCTGAATTTGTTCCTGAACAAGGAAGAAGCAGTGACAGTAATTCTTAGTCACAAAGTCTAAAACACTGCTTTTCAACCTTGGCCATTTTAAGATATATGGACTTTACCTCCCAGACTCCCTCAACCAGACATGTCTGAATTAATTAATCGGTTCAGAAAGCTGGCTTGGCCTCTGAGATTATTTTGTGCTGTATGAAAATGATATATTTGGGAGAGAGACAACTGAGATGAAGCACCAGACCTCTGGAAATACTAGTCATGAAATCTAGCATAATGTGATGTGCAACAGCATAGACAGCATTGGTAATATCTGTCTCAACTCAGCCACAAAACCTGATTGGGGTGAGGATAGGGCTTAAGCAACCCCCCTCTCTCTCTTTCTCTCTCTCTCTCTCTCTCTCTCTCTCTGTGTGTGTGTGTGTCTTCTGCAGTACATTGTTAATAATATTGGCCTACTTTGAACGCTGTCATATTATCTCAGACAGTTTCGGATCCAATTCTCGTTAAAAAGCAGGAGGGGCAGGATAACCTCCTATTGAAAATCCAGGCTCAGAAAATTTTATCGATGGTAACTGTGAACACATGAGACCAGCATACACCCTTACCTACAGATGCACAACATACAGTATATTCAGCCATAAATTAAATGCTGAGGACTGAAAGATTGATAGTTCAAAATCTGTGAAGAGCTGGAGAAAAACAAATGATAAAGCCAGACCAGGAGTCTGTAACAAACTGGCTTGAACCCATGTTCATTTCGGCAGACCTCAGTGCTGCTACTGGACTAGGAAGAATGTCCCATTTCCACTGCAAAAAAGGAGGACATGAAATGATGAGCTAACTGCCCACTGCTCTCCAACATTCACATATATTTCCCAGGATCCATGTTTATTCACAGCAGTGAGTGGTGTGTGAAAAAGAAAGAGGGGTGAGGGAAGTGATGCTTTGAGGGAAATAATGGGGAGGTGGTTTTGAAAATATAACACACACACACACACACACACACATGAATTGTGAAGGTGAAATGATCACATATCAGCAACTTTACAAAATAGCACTTTTTCTAATAGCTCTGAACATGGATATATGTTGCCACCACTATTGGGTTGGGAAGAGACCCGGGAACAGGATCTGAACTTCTCTGGGGTAAAGAGGGAAGCAGCAGCAGCATTCACAGGATGTGTGTGATGTCAAGCTCTGCAAGACGCGTATTGCTATGGTATTGCTATCAAAGGTTCACCTTTTGATACACGTGTTGATATTTTATGCCTGACAAAAGGAATGGGGCCTCAGACGTTATGCTGTGCCTGCTATTTTGCAGATTTAGACACTTTGCCTGCAGATGCCACTGAAGGGAAGGGAATGCTGAACCAATCAATGCCAATAAAGTGTTATGGAAATATAGTCCCTTGCTGGATGGATTAAAGTTGCCAATAATCTGGTAATGCGGATACTGTTAGGTACAAAGAATCGGGACAATAATTTGATTTGCAGCACAGAGGATTATTATTCAAGCCTATACATAGGAATTATTCAACTAAAGTTCAAATCTGATTCAGTGCTAGATAAGGGGCAACAGATTTCAAGGGGAACTGGATTTGGATTGTTTATGGCAATGTAAGGACTCTAAGCTGATGACACATTTAACTCCACCACCACCACCACCCAGTTCTATTTGCTTTTCTTCTACAGATATCAACATATCCTTAAGTCCAAAGTGCATAGGATAGCATTTACAGTATGTCATTGCCTCCTATAGGAATTAAGCAAACAAGTAACACATAAAAGCTGTCTTTTAAAAGATGTGCTTGTTTCATATTGTTATCTATCTATCTATCTATCTATCTATCTATCTATCTATCTATCTATCTATCTATCTATCTATATCTATCTATCTATCTATCTATCTATCTATCTATCTATCTATCTATCTATCTCATAAAAATTCCATTGAATTCCAGCTCTATAAATTGTACAAAAACAAGACAATAAAATAATCAGTGCTTGCTGATTCTGCTTGCTGAACTGTGAAAAAACTGCAGTTGTATCTTTGTTATCTTTTTTCCCTAAAATGCACAATTTTGGAGGCAATTGGATTCCCTGGATATTTTATGGTATATTAATAGAACATTTAAAAAAAAGAACATTCAAATTAGCTTCTCATAAGCTTTTAACCTCTTTAAATGTTTAGCCTAAAGGAAGTGTTTGGCTTATTTTACAATACACCATCAGATTTTATGCTAACAAAAAAAATTAGTTCAACAATACTCTAAGTGAAAATTAAGAATTCTCTACAAAGCCTTTTGGTAGCCAAATCTACTTAGGAAGTTAAGTGAACAGATCACAAAACAGTTCCAGCCTTCAGCAGGAATTCAGAAATCATTAGATTACAAGTCCATTGATCAATAGTTAATAATTGTCCAAGAGGCTGGATGCTCTGGAAATTGTTAGGGCCTTAGATACTATTGGACAACATTGGGAAAAATTCTATGCAAATAAAAGAATTGCTCCACTTTCAGTCCATCACACCAATATATTCAGGTGGCAATAGAAAAGAATGTCTGTAGCTCAGGATTGAATTATGGAATCCTTAGTGCCTCTTTAATGTTATCTGAGCTTAACTGTTTCCTTGCAGACATTTCATTACCCAACTAGATAATATCATCAGTGTGATGATAATTTTACCTTCAGTAATTTCATAATGAAATATCTGCAAGCAAACAAACTCAAAGACTAGCAAGACTTCCACCTATTCAAGTGAATTATGTGTGTTTGTTTTGTAAAAAATTAAAGTTTTACCTTATCTTTCTAGACATTTTAGGCCAGTGGTCCCCAACCTTTTTGTACCAGGGACCAGTTTCAAGCAGAAACACTTTTTCAAGGACCGGGGATTCTATTTTCCATTCCCAAAACTTTATGTTTACCCTACAACTAGCATTAAAGACACCTGACTGCAGTCTCTACCGCGTTCAATCCAGTGCTCCGTTCTGCCTGCCTGCCTGCCTGCCTGCGTTTCTGGTTTCAGCTGAGAATAATAACTATTTGCCTCTTTACTCAGCCGAAGCTGCTCCGAATCAACCATTAACGAAGGCAGGCAGGCAGGCAGAACGGAGCACTGGATTGAACCACGCTGGGCGGCGGGGTGGGGGTGAACGGGCGCTTCGGAGGAGCTGCGGCAACAGGAAAAGCCACACACACACACACACACGGCTTCTTTGAAGCAGTTTCTTCCTGGGCTGGTGGAGCAGTGAGAGAGCGACTGAGAGAGGAACGAGGCGGGAGGAAACCGAAGCAGCTGAGCCAGAGAGCAGGACAGGCTTTGGTTGCTTCCTCCCTCCCCTTCTTTCATTTGTGTCCTTGATCCCTGATCCCAGCAGCATTCACCGAAGGCGAAGAAAGCCGCCATTTTTTATTTTTATTTTCTTTGCGGCCCGGTACAGAGTGCTCCACGGACCGGGACCGGTCCACGGACCGGTGGTTGAGGACCCCTGTTTTCGGCAATCGGAGGGAAGCAGAATTTTTCTGCATGCATAATTCACAGCAAGTAACAGAAAGGAGTTAAATAACTACCATATACAAGAACTACCACTACAAGTTAAAGCATCTCCTCATATACTTTGAGTGCACTTAGAACAGGGGTCCCCAAACTTGGCAACTTTAAGACTTGTGGACTTTAACTCCTAGCAAAGCAAAGCTGGTTGAGGAATTTTGGAAGTTGAAGTCCACAAGTCTTAAAGTTGCCAAGTTTGGAGACCTCTGGCTTAGAATAACTAGCAAAAGAAAAAAAGGAGGAAATATGCTCTCTATTTTGAAACATTGTGGTTTATGATTGGTATATTTGACAGATTCTTTTTAGCCACAATATAAACAGTTCTACCTTTAATATGAGGCCTAGCAGTTATTGACCTCACTTGTTTTTTACAGTTGTGACACAGAATACAGCCATTGTGTTTTCTGACCTTTGCACACACTGGGAGTAAGAACATTGCTTAGTGACAGAACATTTATAACATCCCAATTTAGCAGATGTTGTCTTCCCAAAAGGAAGCAGGGAGCAAGATAGAAAGGATCACTGACCTCGAAATGAACCTGATTATATACTCTAGAATATTGGGCTGGTCCTCTGACATATTAAGAATTTGCTGTTATTCAACTTTTGTTTCAATAAATTAATTACTGCTGTTACTATGGAAAACATAAGAGACATAGAAATAAGTTCAGATATGAATATAGTGTCAACAAAATTCAATGTCCATTACAGAAAAAAAAAAAGAATAGTTAGGCAATTAACTTTAGTTTTTTTTCTATTGACCATGATTTATAGTCCAATAGTGTAAGAAGACTTTAGATAGAATTCTAACTCAAACTGCTTCTGAAACAAAACATAGTACATAAGTGGAATTCCTCCAAATGAATCTAATCAGAGGGTCCTTGGATTCAAACCTATCCCAACTCTTAAAATCTAGTTGGAACAACAACAGGTGTCTTCCATCAGGATCCATCAGGATCTCTTTGTTATTTTAGAAGTATGTCTAGAAAGTTCAGGTCAATTATGAATTGATCACATAGTTCAGAACTACAGGATTACAGAATTACAGAATAACAGAATTGGAAGGAAACTTGGAGGTCTTCTAGTCCAACCCAAGCTTAAGGAAGGGAGCATGTATGTTTCCAGACAAATGGCTGTCCAATCTCTTCTTAAAAGCCTCCAGGGATGGAGCTCAAGCCACTTCTGGAGGCAAGCCTTTCCACTGATTGTTCTCATTGACAGAAAATTCATAGATTCAATAAAACTACATGGCGTTTAAAGAAAAGTTTGTGTAAACAATATGTCCCCCAAATTGGTACAAATCTATATATCCTATCTACATGCTCCTAAAAAAAAACATGGAAGAAACAAGAAGTGAAACGTGGGCTTGTATATTAAATAGATGGGACCATCGCATCAAAGTCTGTATAAATACAAAACTTTCATAAGATCAAGTTTATGCTCCTTGGCAAGAGCAGAAGATGCCTTCGTAAAGTAATCTTATCAAAGTCCATGCTAACTTGTTTTAGAAAGTATTTTGCATGCCAGGAAGAGGCAACCATTAAGCTGGTTCAGGGAAAGGTCCCAGAATGCTTCTCAGGCATAATGCTCAGCCTGGGTATCTCTAGTTTTGAAAAAGGGATTAAGCAGCAGGTAATCAGAGCAGAGGTGGTGTTCAGCAGGTTCTGAACTGTTCTGGAGAACAGGTAGCGGAAATTTTGAGTAATTCAGAGAACCGGCAAATCCCACCTCTGACTGGAGATTTTACAGTATCCTTCCCCTGCCACGCCCACCAAGCCACGCCCACAGAACCGGTAGTAAAAAAAATCCCACCACTGAATCAGAGGCTCTTGGCCAGGCAGAGAAAGGGAAATTTATGGGATTTCAGCTTAGTCAATTGCCGTGCAGCCTGATCTGATTTTGCACTTCCAGAATTAATGTGAAGATCACACTTAGCTAGCTATTGGCTTTTGTGTCTCTCAAATGTTTTGCCACAGTTCTCTATGCAAAAAAGCAACTAACACACAATTGAGGAAGTATTTTTGGAGCATATATGTCCAAAATACATATTTTTTAAATGTGGATTTTTACAAATTTGGCAATTTAATGTGAAAAGAGGCCAGAAAAGACTATGAGTAAAGGCACTAGAAAGTTAAAGGAACAAGAAATAGACTTAAGCACGGCATCCATATGGGAGGGTGTAGTGTCAAAAAAGTTGGCCCTAACAAATGTAGGAAGTTAGCACCCACCCCTCTCCTAGATAACTGAAATATCATAGGAAATATTAAAAAGGCAGAATATTTCCCCTAAAAAGAGTAGAAACTCAAGAGCAGAAACTCACCTCAGAAGCAGAAGCTCACCCCCACCTTTGTTAATGGGTGGGCCATTAAGGCCTGGGCCAGAATACTTTATATAACAAAGATCTCCAGGTAAAGCTATAGCAATTGCCAAAAGCCCTTTTCAGTGCATCATCATCCAGCAAGGCTCAACCAAGCCTGGAACCCAGGACGGTCTACAGAGTTGCCCCTGCATGGCCTCATGGGAGTCTGACAACCAATCAGAATACAAGCTCCAATTCAGATCCCAACAAAGGTTATAAAACCCAGGCACTCTCAGCACCTCAGCCCTTTTTTGATCTCTTCCTTCAGCTTGAAGCATGTGATCATCCTTCCTTTTCACTCTGGAGCTCCAGGCCATGTGGTCCTGTCTACCACCAAACCTTCCAAACAGCCTCCATGTTTCCAGTGTCTTTTTCCCCACTTAGAACTGAACCCAGAAGGATATTTCTTCCAACACAAAAGGGCATGGCTTTGATTGATCACAGCTGTCAGCTTGTTTTTCCCACACACACACATAGAGCCATGGACACCTGTGAATTTAAGACAGCATAGGGACCTAGGCGTGGGTGCTTTACAATTGCACCAATCCTTGAAAGAAGTCTTATATTTATAGTACTGAATCTTGAAGAAATATAATTTGGAGGTTACAAAAGATTTTGCTACCAGTTATTGTATATTATTTTCTGAGGATGTCCTTGTGCTCCTTCTTTTTTATAATTCATTTCAAGGCTTAAAGTTCTCTGGAGATTTATACAGTAGCAAACTCATGAGACATGGAGAATAGTCAGGAATTTCTCCCAAAAGGAGAAGAAAAGAGCCACAGGCATAAGTGAGTGTCTGTTGTAAAATATGAACAAATCTAAAGCTACAAAGCAAATGGATAATTTCATGCAAAAAGTGTTGTTTATATTCAGCCTTTCCGAGCTGAATATATTAAATTTCATCCCTTTGCTACTTTCTGTGAAATTGGATCAGCCTTTTCATATTACTGCCTGTGGCTGAGAATATATTTATAGAAACTGCCCAAATGTAAACATTTCCTAGTTTGAAAAAGGGAGAAGGCTTTCCTTTGGAGAGTCTTGTCAGCTTAACCTAATCATTTGCTCTGAAGGATGGCTTCTCAATAGCTTGTCTTTATTCGTGCATTGGTCCCCACTTCAACCACAACATAATCACACCCTGACAACTCCTACTTGTCATCCTAAGTCCTCCCTATTGCCCTTGTTTCATTCCCCAGATCATGAATGAGATAGGCTTCAGTCATCACTATCAGGTACCTGTATAAATACAGCTTCTTATTACAACATTGTCCAACAACACTTTAAGGTGTTCAAAATATATTAGAACTTGGCCATCAATTACTGTGAATTCAAAGTCAGATAAAAAGCAGTGGATGTACATTTTGGGAGGATTAAGAGTTGCAGGCATGCCCCCTCCCTTCTGATCAAGGCCTGGATTTATTTCTCTCCCAGCATTTGCCCTGTCCATTGTACACACACACATACACAAACACTCCCATGCCTTCAGGTGCCATCTCCCATCTTCAGGTGTTTTTGACATCAACTTCTCTTTACTTTACCAACAAGGTAGAGGAGAGAAAACCTCATTCTTCCATTTGGGGAAGAATTAAGATAGGAGTTGAGGGGGGCTTATGCTTATTTGCTTATTTAGCTATATTAGAAGTAAGAGAACGCTTCCTCATAAGGTTCCACAGGAGTTTACTAATTGCATAAGCCCTGTCTTCCTCTAGTCTCTGTGGGGTTATTTTGGCTCAGGCACATTCCCCTGTCTTTGTCTGTTTTACTTTATTTTAACTCGATAGACCCTCCAAAGGGCCACAGACAAGCTAACTATACAATTTGAATAAAATCCCAAAGTGAGATCCATCACCATTCTGGCTTCAATGCCCTGACTGTGGGATTGTATTCCTGTCTTTCTGGTACCATATGTGATTCATGGGCAGCAAAAAGGGAGGAGCAAATCAGCCCCCCTGCTTTTCACAAGGTATAAGTCAGAGCAACATTCAGCAATGACGTACACAAAGATACGCAAAGGATAGGCATGCGCAATGGGGGTGGCACATGATAAGCCAGTATTGTTTTGTGCCAGCCCAAGGAATGGCTAATACTTGATACTATATCTGAGCCAATCCAAAAGCTTTTCCCTTCAGATTATACAAATCTTATTTTAGTAGTGTGAGGGCTGAGGGAGTTCAATGAACTTTTTGACCAGAATAATTGGCCTTGAGCTTGAGTGGTTGATGGATCCCTTTGGTATGTTTGTTTTAGGGTTAATCTTAGGACTCGTGTTCTTTTTCCAGATATTTATTTTGTAGTATCTTTATATTATGCTATTTCTAATTGTATCATGTCCTACGCGGTCCTTCGAATGGAGATAACTATTTGTTTGATTTGGTTTTCTGTAGCTGTATAAAACTGTTTGTATAAAATTGTAGGGCAAGATACAAGTATTAAAAGATCTGTTTCCTAATGGAACTGACTTAGAAAGGAGTACATTTGCCAGAGACTCCTACTAGGGGGAAAAGGGGGAATCTGATTTTACCAGTTCAGTCTCCCAGTATAACCCATTCCAATTTCATCTTCCATTGTGCTCTGAAGAGTCTATCAGTCCTTCAAAGCAGCTTCTCAGAAGGTATAAGGGAAAAAGGAGAAATGATCAAATCACCTTCTTTCCAATGGAATTATCCTGTGAATGGAATTCTGTATGCAATCCATTGGGATGTACATAGGTTCAAACAATAGGATATATATGCAAGGAAAATCAAAAGAAGGGTGAGCTGGAAGCCAAACTTCATGAGCTTGAGTAGTTTCCTTGGCCTGGAATAGATTCAACTGATTTATACAACATTCAGCATCATTTATTTTGTGAAGTGTTTGGCTTCTCGGAGCTTAGCTGCTTGCTTGCAGATGTTTCATTATTCAACTAGGTAATGTCTATTTTTCCTGACAACTCCCCCACCTTGTCTCATGGCCAAACAAAATGGAGTGACAAAACAATCTTTTCCCCATCTATCAGTCTGCCCAATTCATCCAAAGTAACTTTTTCTCAAATTCAGCACTAGAGATTCTCAGGGTTACCAGTGAGAGATTTTAGACAGATAATAGCCAATTAGGAGAAAGACTGTAATATAAAAATCAGTCTTCCCCCTTTTAATTAATGTTTCTATCAAGGAGATGTGGCCTCTTTTTCAAAAGGCCTTATATGCAACTCACAAACTGAAATTCAAATAGAAACTTCAGTATCTGGTGATTGGTCTATATTTTTTTAGGGATCTCTTTGCTGCTTATGGAAAAGTGAGATAATAAGATAAGTAAGAAGGAATAGCAGCAAATAGCAATTATTTGAATGAGTTGAAGGTTATGATTGTTAAAAGTATATGGAAGGAATACAAGTTTGGCTTATTCAATCGAGGTTAGGTTAGATAATCAGTTATCCGTCTTTACTGGGCTTTTGCTGATAATAAATAAATGACAAGTGTCTATGGAAATTCTCAATTAATTGAGATTCTCAATCATTCAGGTCATAATTGCTAACCTTTTATAGAAACCATCTACCAATTTCTTCTCCATTTTCTCCTTTGCTCTTTTACAGCAGTGACACATGGATAATAACAATTTATTTATTTATTTTTGAAAAATAGCCTCCAAGAACTAGAGTAAAACATGTTGTTAACTTTAGGAAAGATTTCCCACTTCCTTATAATATTGGGTTCTTTCAGGGTTCTATGGTTTTAAGGTAACATTTCAGCAGTGGAATATTTGAGGGGTCTGTAGAACAGAAAAATAGGGCTAGCGATCATATGATCTCATAAGTCATTTTTCCTATCTTTCTTCTTAGTATTAAGATGCCCTTATGCTCCATTTTCCAAAGATCAATCCTGTCAGGAGGTTAATGGAGGATAATCCTTTTTGTCTAAAGGGTTGCCCAGTTTGTAAGTTTTTGGTACCTGAACTGGATGTCCAGATGCTGAAACTGGCTTCAGGAGTGTTCTTGCATTACTGCCCCTGGTATAGAAGGAAAATATCTGCTTGATGCTGTGAGCATTGGAGGTAATATCTGTCTCACTTCCTACCTTCCCATCCATAATTACAAAAATAACCTAAATGAAGAAACCATAACATTAGCATTCAAAATGATCATTTATTAAAATTATTAAAATATTTTCCTTAGAGCAGGGGTCTCCAACCTTGGCAACTTTAAGTCTGGCAGATGTCAACTCCCAGAATTCCCCAGCCAGTTAGCTGGGGAATTCTGGAAGTTGAAGTCCACCAGGCTTAAAGTTGCCAAGGTTGGAGATCTCTTCCTTAGAGCAGTGGTCACCAATCTGTGGGCTGTGGCCCACTGGTGGGCTATGAGAAAATTTTGGTGGGCCTCAGAGAAATGTCCCCCCAAAGCACACACCCCCAAAGCCCGCCCATCCGCTGGCTCCCACCCTTCGGCTGAGCGCAAACCTGCAAAAAGCAGCGCAGCCCTCACTGGGCAGGACAAGATAATGGTGCTATTGCAGCAAGAGGGGGCTGGCAGCACAGGTGGGCTGAAACGGCAATGGAGATGGCAGAAAGGTACAGGAATGCTGCGCTACTTGCATTTGTGTGGCACTCCCACACCTTCCAGTTTGCCTCTCCTGGCCTGGGCTCTTCCTCAATGGCCACAGGCTGTAGGGACGGCCCAGGGCAAAAAAAAAAAAAAAAAAAAGTACTGGCTGGTGGTGGTGGGAGGGGGCGGAATGGGCAAGTCTGCGCTTACTATCCAGTTCAGAGGTCCAGAATGGGGCATTGGCGTCAGTTTCCTCGTCCCTCTCAGTGTTCTGCTCAGCTGCCCCTCCCCATGGCCCAAGCCATCGCTGCCTGGGGAAAGCCCAGGAAAAATCGAGCAGCTCTTTGCTGGGGCAAAAGAGCCGAGATCGAGGAAGGCACAGGCAAGAGAAGACGGAAACTGCTGCCTTTGAGAAGCGCTGCTTTGTGTTGCCTGTGCCTTCCGATCGCTGCTCTTTCGCCCCAGAGGGACCTGTTTCTGCTTGCTTTCTGTTCCTGGGGGGAAAGGCAGCAGAGATGTCAGGGCTGCTCTTCCCCCTTACCAAGCCAGGCCTGGAGGAACGTGAAGAATTGCGAGCGAGCACCGGAGAAAGGTGTTCACCAATATAAGCAAGTTCAGCTATTTTATGTATTCCCCATGGAACCACATACTGTTGTCACCCATATATATATGTTGGCCTAAGCTGTCTTACAAAAGAACCAAGGTGTGAATGCATGCTTTCTAAAGCAACAGCGGCCAATCTAGCAAAGATTTTGTAGCTCAAAATTCAAGAGGTGTGGACTGAAGTCATTAAAAAACTAAACTGAATTAAATTCCATTGTTTCAAAGATCAGCAGATTGGCTTACTGCACTTTTCATTGCAGCCGAAATCAGTAAAACCCATATTAGTTATGAAAAACCTTTCATGACATGATTACCACATCTAGGTTGAAAAGTCTGGATTTACATTAGATGGCAGCAAAGAGAAAGAGAAATGTTTATCTTTTGGTTTCTTCTAATAGTCATCTGGATGTTTACTGTGCAGATATGATAACCCTATTCCAGATCGACTTCAAGAGGACTGAAGAGTGACAGGCTTTTTCTAAAGTCTAGCCCATTTTTACACTGACCCTTCAGCCTCATAAAACAGTGAGAAGTGTCATATAAAGCTTTATTCTGCATTATTGGTCCATTCTCCCCAAGGGGTTTTGATGGCCACAGAACATGAATGGAATTCTTGATGTCCCTAAAGGTGGAACCAGAATCTTTTCAAAGTGCAACACTCCACCTGTTTTCTCTCCTCAGAGACTCTTGTCATACTGAGCTGCCATAGGAATGATGAGCTACTTAAAGGATCGGTTACCCATGGTAACCCTCTTCCTGATATCATAAAGCAGATGCTCTGTGGATCCTACTTAACAGTTCATGTTACAAATGAATCAAGCATGCAAGTAGGACAAAACCAGCTCCCAGAGAGAGCAAGATCTCTCCTTATGTGCCCTCAGCCAAGAGTTCCTCTGATTCCAGGAAAAGATTCTTTATCAGGAGCAGTGGACTAGATCTACTCAAGATCCCAAGTGCACAATAACTATTTCCTCACTCTCCTACTCATTTTATTTTCAACAGAGTTAGACTTTTGGTTTGCAATCACAGTTGTTGACTAAAGGAAAGACACCTATAAGAGAATGCTTTGACAGCCTGTACAGTGGATGCCATCAGCCTATTCCCTTGACTGACTAATATGGCCACTTACAACAACTTTACTCCCAGAAGGAAAACAAAATGACAATATTCTTGCCTGAAGGAGCAAGTGTAGACAGACATCCTATCCATGAAGGCTGATGTCTTTGGAAGGAGATTAAAATAACCCATTAAAATAATCTTGTGGGAGTCAGGACCAGGACCATGGAAAAATATCATCTGATGTAGAGGTTTAACTGAGATAATGAAGCTTTCTGTTTAAGCCCTGAGACTCCAGAATGTTATGGCAAAGTACTGTTCTCTTTCTTATAGCATTTGATTTTATGGAAAAGTTACTGTCTCACAAGCTGCTGTCAGTCACCCATGCATACCTTACATAGATTCCTGTCCCTGGCTGGACCAACAGATAAACAACTCCTCAAAGAACCAAATATGGAGTAATAGATAACAGATAACAGATAATCAGAGTTGGAAGGGACCTTGTAGGTCATCTAGTCCAACCCCCACTGCCAAGCGGGAGACCCTACACCATTTCTGACAAATGGCAGTTCAGTAGGAATCCTTACTAATATCTTTACGCTCCAAGGTATGCTAGGACACATATTTATTCATAGTTCCATTGAATCTTTACTGACTCTCTCCTGGGGCCTATGAAAAACTTTCTAGATATTCTATTCTTCAAGAGAAAGAGTTCTTCTTTTTCTTTTTAAGTAAAAACGCATCAGTAAAATTGATCCAAACTCACCCAATCTTTATGGAATATCATAATCTTTATGGAATGCCAATTATAAGTAACCATTGTTAATATACCTAATTTGTGGGTCACCTTTTAATACCAGCAACACTCTCAAATGCAAATAATGTGTTAAGACATCGTGCATGGAAGAGAAGGAAGAATTTTAATACGTGTTGCATTCAAGAGTTGTTTGCATTAGATACATCCATTGCTCAATAAAAATGGTTGTAAGCATAGGAAATAGGCACTGCTCCATCATTTTCCAAATCTATTAGACTATAACTTCCAGAAACCTGAGTTAATTAGACTGAAAAACCTCTTGCTAATCCACTGGACTACAAAACCCAATAACTTTCAATTATGGATCATTTTGCCTGGAGCTGGTAGAAATTCTACTTCAGCAACATTACAAGGCTCACAGATTCCTTCCTGTTGATCAACATCACCAGCAGTGGCTTTTGGGTTTTAGGCAGGAATCTTTGAGGGTGCTAGCCAAAATTTAATTGGAAGTATCAGCATTATTTATTAAGAAAGAACCTGGAAAGGAACCCATTATTAAACTTCTGCTCTTCTGATTGGTTCAAAGCAATTCGGCTCTGAAAAATTGCATTTATTAACAATATTGCAACAATAATTTAATTCTGGCAACCAAGGCCCAGCATGGGTGTGATTTTCTTTTCCTTTATCTCATCAACACATGAGTCAGCTTGTGATATTGCTGATGCTGACAGGCTGTTTGATATTTTCTGCCAAAGGATTATATTCTTGAGGTGCTTACAAAACATTTTCTAATTATTTTTCCTTCTACCACACTGAACACTATTAATCAAGTGTTATTATTTCCCCAAACACATTGGATTGTAGCAATTGTACACTCTGCAGGAAACATGCTAAAAGGACTGGGCATCTTCCAAGTTGAACCTGCAGGTAACCAAAACCAAAAGAGTTTTTTGTTTAAAGTATTCTCTTGTTCCTAGTAACAGTTTAAGCATTCATAGACAAAGAAAATTGGTTTTCCCAGCTGATTTATTCATGAGACTTCCATGCTCCTAAAAGTTAAACATCATAGCAACGTGTAGGGAAAAACTGGTTGACATTTACTGAAGAATCAGTGTAACCTAGAGTTTATTCAATTATAATGTATAGCTTTATTTATCATTCTGCTGTTTAACACGTGACACAGCATAAAGAAAAATGTAAGTAAATGCACTTGTTGGATGGTGCACTTCAGAATCTTTAAAATTTATTTTAACTTAAACATGTATATAACAATACATCTTTATACCAAAGTCTGGGTGTTTTCCAGTCAAGAGTCCAATTTCCTTGGGCTTGAACATAAGTGCTTTCATTGATGCAACTGCTTTTCCCCTGATTAACCCACAATCCAGTTAACCTGGTAACACAGATTGAAGCAGTTTCATTTTCTCTGTAATCAAAAGGATTTTAATTATTAAAGAGTGTCAGAAGTGGATATAGGCTTGCGATATCCATATCTGAACCTTTATCCTTTGTTTGGTTGTATGTTTATTATTAAAGTAGAAAATAATTCTACTCAGATTAAAGTTGGTTGGCTGTGTTTCACGATTGCCAGGTGTTTGGTTTTTCTTAATGTCTCAGTCATATTCAAAGATTTAGTTCCTCACATTTTTAAGGGCTATTTTTCAATAGAAACTGTCAATACTGTTGAAAAATCAAAGCTGGGACAACCTTAAAAGAGTGGTAATTATTAACATATCAAATAGTATCTTAGCTCAGGGTTTTACTTTCACTGGTGATTAAGGTTTAGGTGCTGGTTTTTTAAGTGGCAAACTGGTCAGCACTGCCTCCAAGCAGTCAAGAAAAGGGTGGGCATTGGAACAAGGCACCAGTGGCTCACCACAAGATGACAGGTGCTATCATCACTGAGTATCAGAGACCTATCCTTAGACCTTGGGGAAAAGATGGGGAGAGACCTTTCTTCCTGACATGTTTATAACCATGAAAATTGTATCTGTACAGTTTTTTTAAAAAAACTATGTTTAAGAAGAAGAAACTAGGGTGCCAAATTCAAAACATATCTCAGAGAGGAATAAATGAATCAGGAGATGGTTTTCTTTAACTGTACAAATAACTCACATATTTTTCAGCACCTAAGCAGCATTAGAATTAAAACAAAAGTCCATGCAATAAATAATACACTGTATTATCAGCAAAGCCCTGCACTAAGGCCCAAGTTTTCCTATAATGTTTTCTTACAAGTAAATGCTTTCAAGCAAAACATTGACATACCGGACGTTTATCTCCGTAGGTGCAAGATGTTTTTGTATATTTTTTCTAAGTCACATCTAGAGGACTAGTGATGAAAGGACCTTTTATCTTATGTCTCCATTAGCACCTAATCATGACACAAACACGCTCTGGAAATCTTCTCATGCCAATATAACTTTCTGCCCTGAATAACCCTATCATTTATCAATGAAGAGAAACTTTTATGGTGCAATGCTATCTACCAAGAAAGCTGGATCTAATCTAAACTTAATCAGACTACTGACTAATCTGCTCCAGAAGCAGCATTCTCCTCTGGAAGATCCCAAGAAAAAATGGAATGCCACGTTCCTAAGTCCCATTGATTTCACATCTGAATCCAACCCACTGAATACCATGAAACTTCCTCCCACATACTGTAAGTGAGGAAAGGAATTCAGACTTAATCAACTCAAGGTCCCTTTTTTTCATTCTAACTGTATGAAAGGGGAAAGTAACCACAAACAAATCCTATTTTAGATGACAGTAAAGACAAATAGGAGGAAACTTGTAATTAAAGTCCCCCTCCCACTATGGGAACTAAAACTGACATGCGGGAAATTAAGAAATGCTATTCAAGGGGTAACTAAATAAGTATTCATCACTAATCCCTCAACTGTGCAAAAGGGAGTAATAAAAGAAGCAGGAGTTGAAAACAGGATTAGCAGCTCAGAAATACTAAAAAGATTGGAGAGCATTTGTCAGGTGCTTGGCATGAAACTGCAATTTAATGCAAACATGTCCCACAATATAGAAGTGGAAAAATTACAACAGGAGAATATAAAAAACATTGGTTAGCAAAATTAAGCAGAAGGAAGGGAGGGAGGAAGAAAGGAAGGAAGGAAGGAAGGAAGGAAGGAAGGAAGGAAGGAAGGAAGAAAGAAAGAAAGAAAGAAAGAAAGAAAGAAAGAAAGAAAGAAAGAAAGAAAGAAAGAAAGAAAGAAAGAAAGAAAGAAAGAAAGAAAAAGAAAGAAAGAAAGAAAGAAAAGAAATATTCATCTGGTTCAGTTCCAATCTGGGAGAAAGACACTGGAAACATGGAGGCTGATTGGAAAGATGGTTTAATGATGAAGCAGAACTACATTTGGTTCTGGTGCAGCTGAATTGAGAGTGAATGGCTTTTATACCTTCTTTTGGGCTTTGCACTTGAGTTTCCTGTTCCTGTACAAGAACATGTATTCTATTGGCTATAGATTCCTATGGGGTCATGTAAGAGTTATGTAGGGGTCATAGCTGGGTCTACAGGCAAAAGAGGAAATCAATCCTGAAAAATTCTATTTTGATAATCCAATGAGTCAGCCTGCCAATGAAGGCTAGGAGGATAACACCATCCTTCAAAGTTTTGAATAAAGAAAATGTTCTTCCTCAACTTAACATTTCACATTTCAATCAACAGCCTGAGTGCAGTGAGAGTGAGGAAAGGGAACTGGTAAACATAGAATTGCCATAATGTTCAGAAGGATAAGCAATAACTAGTGACAGCTTTTCTCCTTTCTCATATTTGCACGGGCAGATGCTGTGGGCATTGATGAGAGAATCCATGCCCAGCTTGACTCTCTGGCTATTGCAAGCCATACTATTGTGTGCTACGTGACACACACATTTTGTAAGCGTCCGTGGTCTTTTTGAATGGACTCTGTTCAAAGCAGATTTTAAATACACTCATATTTCCAAAGATGAATCTTGTCCTGTTTTAAAGCTTGCACATCTTTCCAACAAAGTGTATTGTCCTGATGTTTGTGACTACTTGACTCAACCAGTATTTCGAGGCATATCAAAAGCTGAGCCATCTAATAGTCTGTTCTGCTTAATCTTCTCTCTCACCTATTATAAGCACTTTGTCCTAATGTGCTAGAGGGAGGCAGAATGTTAATAGATTCTCTCCCACTTTCATCTCCCCTGCACAGGGGAAGAGATGAGCAAGTCATAAATTAGGAGATGAGCAAGTCATAAATTAAATAAAAGGAAAGAGAGATTGCAAGAGTGTTCAAAACAGCTTGTCTGTTCTGATGGTTCTCCATGAATCATGACATTGGTAAAGACTGTTGGTCTCCACACAATTTGTGATTATCGCAGAGTCAGTCTTCAGTGCTAAACCAAAGTCCCTGACCCCTATCAGAACTAAAGCTTCAGCACAAAAGGTTTAAATAACACAGTGTAAGAAATACTTGCTAAGCATGAGGTGGTGAAGAACAAATTAAAAAAAGAAAGGAAGTAAAGAAACGGCAGAAGCTAGAATTCTACATGGCTGCCTAACACATCATAGAATATGTTGCAGAATGTGGCAGTATATTCAAAATTAGGCACAATTCAACTATTACATCTGCTAGTTTTATTAAAATATGCCCATATTCCCAGGGCCTTTTGATACATTAATCAACTGTATTATTATATGGCAGATTGGTAAATTAGGTTTCTGGTCTAAAAGTGGAATATTATCAAGGAACTGCTTAGCCGTGAATATTGTACTCAAGTCTTATGTGTTTAACTTAATATTTTTACTCATCTCTGAGTCAAGATTAATTTGCACAACTAGTTTGAGCACTTCAGATGAAAATTCATCCTTGGGCTAGTGACATTTCCAGTTTTTTTTTCTTCCCAAGGCCTCATGTGTGTTTCTGAGCTTTTTTTAAAAAAAACCATTTCATTGCAGCTGCTGCTTGCTGGGTCAAAAATCATTAGATCATTGTATTAGACAACTACAATGATCTACTACATATAGATTTTACAGAAGACAATGTTGAAAAAGCACTAAGCAATCTAAAACCATCTCTATCTATTGGACCGGATGGAATATGTGCCTACTTCTTAAAAAAGCTATCCACTGCCATAGCCGAAACTCTAAGCATAATCATTGAAAAATCTTTCAGGACCAGCTCCTTGCCTAACCTGTGGTCATCCCCATCTTCAAAAAGGGAGACCTCAGCCTAGTTGAAAATTACAGACCAATCTCTTTATGCTGGGTCACCTGTAAAGTCATGGAATCAATTATTAATCAATCCATTATCCTCCACTTAGAGACAAACAACCTACTCTCTAATAAATAATGGTTTTAGAAAAAAAATTATCCTGTAATCTGCAACTTTTACACTGCAAAAACATATGGACTACACAACTCGATCAGGGCAAAGCAATAGATGCAATCTGCATAGACTTCTGTAAAGCCTTTGATTCAGTGGTACAGGACAAACTATTCCTAAAACTAAAATCTTATGGTATCTCTGGACAACTGCATAACTGGATAGAAGCATTCCTGTCAAACAGAAACAAATGGTCAAAATTGGGAGCGTCCTATCAAATTCTGTACCTGTCAACAGTGGTGTCCCCCAAAGCAGTGTTCTAGGAGCAACTCTCTTCATACTCTACATAAATGACCTCTGTGATCATATTAAGAGCAACTGCGTTCTCTTCGTTGATGATGTAAAGCTATTCAACACCACAGATAAATTTGCTACCCTTCAAAAAGACCTCGACTATGTATCAGAATGGTCAAGCAAATGGCAACTTCAAATCTCAACAAATAAATGCTTTATCTTACATATTGGCAAAAAAAAAATCAGAAAATAAAATACAGGCTGAATAGTCAAGACCCTGTTGATGATCCAAACTCTGTCAAGGATCTTGGAGTACTCATATCTAATGATCTAAGTGCTAGAGCCCACTATAACTACATAGCTAAAAAGGCATTAAGAGTTGTTAACCTAATCTTACATAGCTTTTTCTCTGGTAATATTACACTACTAACTAGAGCATACAAAACATTTGCTAGACCAATACTCGGATACAGCTCATCATTCTGGAACCTACATTAGGTATCTGATATTAGCACAGTTAAGAAAGTCCATAAATATTTCACAAGAAGAGTTCTCCACTTCTCTACTCATTGCAGAATACCTTATGCCAGCAGACTTGAAATTCTGGACCGAGAAAACCTAGAACTACGCTGCCTTCAATCCAATCTAAGTATAATATATAAAATCATACATTGCAGTGTCCTACCTGTAAATGAATACTTCAGCTTCAACCATAACAACACAAGAGCAAACAATACGTACAAACTCAAGGTTAATCGCACCAAACTTGATTGCAGGGAATACGACTTCAGCAACAGTGTGGTCAATGTCTGGAATACTCTACCTGACTCTGTGGTTTCTTCCCCAAACCCCAAAAACTTTAACCTTAGAATGTCTACTATTGACCTCACCCCTTTCCTAAGAGGTCTGCAGGGGGCGTGCAGAAGTGCACCAACGTGCCTACCATCCCTGTCTTATTGATTCTTTTTATTTTTCTTATATGTATCCATTCCATGTATTCATAACTATGTTTACACTTATACCTATTATCTTGTAAGCGATTGACAAATCAAATAAATAAATAAATAAAATAAAAATATAGGAAAGATGAGCATGGACATTAGACATGGCATTTTTTCCAAGATGGATATGAAACTCGGATCAGCAGCTATCATTTCAGACCAAAATGAGAGATTAATGGCTGCTTTGGATTTCTGCTGAACCCACCTTCCTCTACAAAAAATATATATAATTTTTTTCATGTCCCTCTTTGGTCACACCTGTTCCTGTTGGGAATGTATAGTATAGTTTCAAAAGAATCAAGAAGATTCTTTTGCTTGTCCTCTGACTCACATGCTATTCTTACTTCCAGGAAGACCAATAAATGAACAAGGAAGCTCTTGGGTTTCATGCATCTCTCTTGGAAAGCATTCAACCTTCAAGATCCTTTTCCATAAGTAGAGCATACTTAAAGCAGATGGACCATCATCAATCTGTAAAGACATTCAACAGAATGCAACCAATCAAAGCCTGAGGCAACTTATAGGGGTATGTCTTTTAGATGCATAATACATATTGGATGGGTATATCTCAGCTTCTAGGGTTTCCTCTTCCTCAGCAGCTTTAATGTAGCTATGTATCTGAAACTAGGGAACTGTCAATCATCTCAATATTAGTACACGGCTGTTGTGTTCTCTCATTTTACCCATGGATTTCTGAGCAACAAGATATGTACTAGACATATCTGTACAGTCAGGATCAATTCCAGGCCTAAGAAGCTAGGGTAAAGTATTGAGATTTGAATCATGGACCTGCCTTAATAAGAACTTAGAATAACCTTATCTTGTAGTTCAGAGGAGGTATTCAGCAGGTCCTGACCAGTTTTGCAGAACCAGTAGAGGAAATTTTGAGTAGTTCGGAGAACCAGTGGCAACCTTCCCCCAGGAGGGAATGGAGATTTTGCAGTAT
The DNA here is from genome assembly GCF_049901735.1 of Notechis scutatus. Taxonomy (NCBI): domain Eukaryota; kingdom Metazoa; phylum Chordata; class Lepidosauria; order Squamata; family Elapidae; genus Notechis; species Notechis scutatus. Next base: position 47,619,793 of record NC_142010.1, read on the forward strand.
CTTTCCCCTGGAGTGGGGTGGGAATGGAGATTTTACAGTATCCTTCCCCTGCCACACTGACCAAGCCACACCCACCAAGCCATGCCCACAGAACCGGTAGTAAAAAAAATTTAATCCCACCACTGTTGTAGTTTCATCTCTTATCAATAATTATGTCAACTGGTGACGCTTCCCTAACCTGCTCTTGAGTTGCCATAGGCAAAGGGATGGAGAACCAAGCCTCACAGCTGCATCAAAGAATTTTCACCTCAGTTAAAACAACACACATTTTAGCCGGCCAAAGTCAAGGCCATCTGTACAGAAACCAGTAATGGCTGGAAGGAGTGATTTCTACAACCCACAAAATTGCTTCATTGGGTAATATGACTGATGACACACCTTGGGGGGAGGGAGAAATACGGTCAGAGACAAGGCGCAAACTGAGTGGGGTCAGAGCTGGCTTCACTTGGTCTGTGCCGACATGACGCTCCTAATAAACAACTGGATTTTTCTTGAAACTTTGCTTGAGGCTCCTGTCAGAACCCTGACAAAATAATTTACTAATTCTAGTTCCATATTTTTTTGCCTATTCAGATCAGCCTTACACCAACATTTTAAAAAGCACCATTTTTTTTAACCTTCCATGTGACTTTACTTAATTTGCATTTCTAACTTGTCCTGTCTTGACAGCAGATTTACACATGAATGATATCAAGACATTTCCTAAATGTGATTAAGAATTCTTTCTGCTGCCCTGAAACTATATGCATGATTCTGTGTGACTTAACCATGGCCACAGCAGCACACCAGATAGACATAACAGCAATTCAAAAAGACATTTAGAGAATAAGTTTTACACATAAAAACCAGGAATTATTCTAAGAAGTAGTGGGCAAATAGCACATATACTGAAACAACAAAGATGTAACAACTGTGGTATCTCTGGGAAATACCCCTGTCCACTGTGATAGATAGATGTGGCCTCTGAAACCCTAAACAAAACCTCTGTCTCCTTTGATCCTCAGTGGGAGGACATGGTGCCTGGATAATATTTGTGGCAAAGTTCTCCATCATTTCCCTAGCTCCCTTCACTTCCCTTGGAGTTTAAAAGACCAGGTTCAAGCCTTAGCAGGCCTGATCTCTCCCATAAGGATTTTATTTTCTCCCCTTGTCTTTTTAAATTAGGGGTTGCTGCAAGCAAAACTCCTTTATCTTCACCTCCCAGGGTACAAGGGCCACAGTGTTGGATTATTGTGAGGAAGGGAGGGAGGGAGAGAGGAGCCATTATGGTCACTTGGTAATCACAATCCATTACCAAATAGTCTAAGATTAATCAGTGATATCAGGAAGCTTGATAGGAATATTAGAGTATGCTACTTTAACTCCACTGCAAACTAGTACACTTTACTACCAGGCAGTGATGAGCCTTCTATATTATTCACTTTACTATTATATTACTATGTTAATGATTAATGATATTAATTATCATTTTGCAATAGGATTGTGATTTTATACCAGTGTACCAACTAAAATGAAAACACAAACCTTTATGAAGATCATAAACACTTGCCTTTGTTTCTTACCACTGCCAATCAACATGATTACAACTTCATAGAAATTATTATCTAGAGAAGAACAATCACTTCTTTCCCTGAAGAAAAAAAAGACTTCATCACCAGGAGAAGGCAAATGGCTGTGCAAATAATTGCTATGACTTCATTCATTGATTCAGAACATTGAACTGTTACTAAAAAAAAAACCCAGGTTGGTTTTCAATTAAATGGGTTAAGCAGAAGGTTTCCTGTATATATTATCTCTTATCTTTGGGTCTACAAAGGTAGAAACCTGCATTTAAACATAATAAAGTTAGAACTCCAGGAATTGTTTTATTACACTTTATTTGTCTGACCTTCTAATCCAGGGGTCTCCAACTTTGGCAATTTTAAGACTTGTGGACTTCAACCACCAGAATTCCTCAGCCAGCATTACTGGCTGAGGAATTCTGGGAGTTGAAATCCACAAGTCTTAAAGTTGCCAAGGTTGGAGAGCCTTGTTCTAATCCTTACAGACTGAGTCACATATGGAGGGAAAAACGGTCTATCTTGCTTTCTCCTATAGCAAGAGTGCTCTCATGATGCTAGCAAGGAAGGTTTCTACTAAAAATACAGGGAACAATCTAAATATAATGAAGATATAAACTGGCTCTGGGACATATAGACATACAGTGTAATGGAATATAGGCCTGCAGAAAATTCTCAGATAGATACGTATAGTATTTCAGCCTAAATCACTCATCCATTTGCCTTGGTTCTGACTCAAAAGCCTCAAGATACCAAGGGAAGGGATGAGTCAAAAATTAATATTAGGACTAGCTTTGGAAAAAAAAACTTTAACATGAAATTTCCTATTTATCCAAAATAAAATCTAAAGTTACTGTTGCTGTTCCAGTATTCTTGAAAAAGATTTTTTATTCAAAGAGACTTTAAAGTCAAGAGATATCTATTAATGTGTCATCTTTGCCTCTTTTATCAAGTATGCAATTCTTCGAGAAATGCTACAGTATGATTGTACTGTTTCAAAGGTTATGAGGTTAGAACAGAAAGGATCACACATCAATTCAGGACTCATTTCCCAAACCAGGATGCCCAACTGCAAATACAGACTACTAATCCTTTCTCAAGAGTTGGCATATACAACAGAGTATGTTATGACTGTTGAAACACTGTGCTATTTATTATTTTTTAAACAAAAGATGAAACACTGGCTCTTTTTAAGAAATCAGATAGTTGACTACAGTTCTGTCAATTTCCACTTTTAGCTTAAGGGATAAGGAATAATGGTAAAGCTTGATATTTTCTATCTTCCTTAAAAGTTTAGTGAAATGGTGGCCTTTCCTTCCTTCCTCCCCCCTCTCTCTCATAAATGTCCTACTAGCATACGTTTTTGTTAGCCCACATGATAGGAATAATGTGTGGTGGTTTTCATTCATTTCTTTTTCTTTACTGGTCCATGGTAGAGACACGAGGAAGAAAAGTGTCCTGCATGAGTCAGTAAAGAGAGGCTCATAAAAAAAAATCTATTGACAGAAATAGCATGTTCTCAAAAGCTCTCCCATATAAAGGAAAGCAACTAGTGAGTCTTTTCTTGACACAGGTGGGAGAGACAAAGAAGCAGTAATTTTCCCAGTTTACCTCACTTGGTAGGCCTGGTCTGAACAGAATGGCCAAAGGAAGGGAGGGGGGATTTAAATTCTACTAAAGGAACCAGATTCATTTCTAGCCAGTTTAACTGCAGCTTAAGCCCAAGTTCAGAAAAGTCTTAGTCTCCATTCAAGGAAATTAATACATCAAGAAATATGTCTATGAGGAGAACATATCAGATATTTTTGATATATTTTTCAGCGTTCAACCAGGGTGGACTTTTTAACTTTAATGTCAGTGTGAATGATACAGTATATTCATCATTTGTTTTTGTACACAGTTTTATGTTTATTATTAGTGTTTGATTGTTGTTTTGTTTTTTTCTTTATTTTGTACTTTAACTTTGGAAATAAGATAAAAAATGTAAAAAAGAAATATGTCTATAACTTTTCACACAGTACCAAGATATTTTTTGATACTAGACAGCACCAGATTTTGTACTCCATGATCTGTACACAAGCCCCAAAGGACACTACTCTAACTTTTTTCTGACTGTGTATAGGATAGACCATAAATAAAATCTCAATAAACAAAAATGAATACAGGCTTAAGTTCACAGAACTTATTACCGTATTTGCCGGCGTATAAGACGACTTTTTTGCCCTGAAAAACATGCCTCCAAGTGGGGGGTCATCTTATACGCCCGGAGGACTCCGACTCCTACTTCGAGCTTGAGTTGCAGCCGGGAGGGAGGCTGGGGGAGCGGTGTGTGTGTGTGTGTGTGTGTGGCGGGTGTCACTCGCCACGCGCTGCAACCTTTCCCCCTCTTCCTTCCTTAGCGGTGTGGAGGAGAGGATTCAAGATCCTCACGTGCGGCGTACTTTTCTTTTTCTTTTTTTCTTTTTGCACGCAGGTTTTGCATGCGGGGCGGCTGTAGGTTAAGGATGGGGGAGCCCCGGGTGGGTTATCAGGTTTTACGGTGCTTCCAACATGTGCGAACGGTGGGAGAGCGGAGAAGAGAGCGAGCGAGCGCCCGCTGTGTGAAATCCTGCCGTCAAAGCAACACTGGGGAGGCAGGGTATAAATTTACCAGGTTAATGTAGCAATGGTGATTAATGCCCAGAACATTGTTTGCGGGTATTGGGGTGTGTGTGTGTGTGTGTGGTGGTGGTGAGGAGGTTGTCCTTTGAATGCGGAAAAGTAGGTGTGACCTTGTGTAGGAAAATAAAGAGATCCTTTTAGCGTGTTTGGCTTCTTTGCCTCCCCTCGTTCGTTTTGATGTGGAGATAATGGCCTTCGGGCGGAGGGGAAGAAAACGGTAGCTGGATCATTTCAAATTTCACTTACTCTCCTGCCTCACTTCAATATGTCTGAGCGACTCCAGATACTGGAAGACTTTTTGAATGAAAGTGTTACCTCCATTTTTTTTTTAAAGAGGGCCACTTGGGAAAAAAAAAAGATTCTAAGGAATTCCTTGTTTCTTGATTAAAGAGAAGGCATTGAATATACTGTTCCTTGGCAGCCTTTTCAGTGTCTGGGTTTTTGGTGTGTGTGTGTGTGTGTGTGTGTGTGTGTGTGTGTGAGAGAGAGAGAGAGAGAGAGAGAGAGAGAGATCAGCTGTATTGAGAAGAGAACGTTTCCTGTGTTCTCATTTTATTAAAAACATATTTTACGCTTAATGGTAAGCAATGAAAATATTTTTAAAACTCATTTCTAAACTCCATAGCTATTTGCATATTCTTGGTTCAAAATTGGATTAGCTCATTTCAAAATTGTCCAAAGCAGAAAAGTGCGTCAAAAAAAAAAAAGTGCAAAAAGTGGAAGGTGTGTGGAAGAGGGGTAGTCTTATACGGCGAGTATATAACAAACTCTATATTTTGAGTGGAAATGTTGGGGGTCGCCTTATACGCCCAGTCGCCTTATACGCCGGCAAATACGGTACTCATTAAAATCAAGAGAAAGGCTGATCCGAGTTCAGGGGGAACTAAGTTTTAAAAATTTGATGGCCATGATCCGACATATTTAGCTCAATTTTCCTGGAATAAATCTTTTGAAAGACTTAAAACACCTCAACTGCACATAGAAGACCAGCATTCAGGTTTTGTACATCTCCAGTTGAAGTATGAGGTTGCATTGGTGGGAAAGCCTCTGTGTAAAAGCCTCCATTTGTTAGAACAGACAATATCTAGCAATATCTAATCATCTAGCATGATTTTGGCTCTGCTTTTTAATTCTCACTTACGTCGTTTGGTTATTCTTTCTCTGGGGTTTCGCTATTGAGCTTGCAGTAATCCATGATGGATTCCTTCTCAATCTCTTCAGTCTCTATGCAAGCTCCCACCATTGTCTGTACCTCTGTGTGGAAAGGCTGCTCCTTCTGTTCCTCAGGCACCTGGGCTTTGCAATCACGCCAGAATAGCGCAGCACAGCCAGGACCAAAGCTATGAGGACCCTGACAAAAAAGGCAGCCAAGATGCAGCTGCAGACAAAGACCACACCCACCAGTAACATCCTCTGCCATTTTCCTTCCAGACATGAGACATCTTCTTTGTGGACTTTGAGTGGACCAAAGGGTTCTCTGTGTGATATCCCTTCACCTGGAAACCCCTGAGGAAACCTCTATATATTCTCTAAAGTTTGGAACAAGATAATTGTTTAATCACCTTAAAGTGCCAATAATTTATATAATACTTAAAGGGTGAAACCTAAACATTAGATCAAGAATGCCCAATCCATATCTATGCAGCAATAACAAATCAGGTTTCCAGCTTCTTCACAAATTAGGTTGCTGAAATCAAGAGAAGCTTGGCATAAAACCAGAATATTATTTTTAAGTGAAAGAAATGTGAGCTCCATGCAGTTCTTCGGCTGAAGACAAAACCTACCGCTTAGAACAGGGGTGTCCAACCTTGGCAACTTTAAGACTTGTGGACTTCAACTCCCAGAATTCCTCAGCCAGCAAAGCTGACTTAGAATATGCTTTTCAATACTGATTTCATTTCCTTTTCTTGTGGTTTTTGATGTCCTGGTAAACTAATCAAGCTGAGAAGCAACCTAGAACTAAGGAAAAACTTCCTAATAATTACCCAGTGGAATGGTTTGCCTTCAGAAATTATGGGTGCTCCAACAGTGAAGGCTTTTAAGAGGAGACTGGACAACCACTTTTTCTGGAATGATATAAAGTCTCCTGCTTGTGCAGGGGGTTGGGCTAGAAGATCACCAAAGTCCCTTCCAACTCTTTTATTCTATTATTCTATTCTGAAGTCAGCCTATAACAGAGAGCCTGGTTGGGTTTAAGTGCATGCAGATTTGCACTTCTTGGTTGCCTTATCACTAGTAATGACTGCTCACTATTACATTGCATGCACAGATAATGTCTTCCTCCATCCATTCTCAGCCCCATGCAGCCTCCACCTATGCTGTTTTCCATCTTAAGCTATGATAGGCCTTTCAAGTGGATCATTTTTCTGATCTTGGAAAAGCTCCAATTGGCTACAGCATTTTTCATGACCCCTTCCCTTCCAGTTGCTAGTCGCTGCCTGTGCACTCACTTCCTCCTGGGCTGCAAGACTTCTTGTTTATTATCTTGAGATTGATCTAATGATAGATCATTAGGTCAATGAACCTTCGTTGCCCTATATTTTCTGTAGGGCCTCATCACTTTCATTTTGAATTTGCCTCCAGAAGTTGTAAATGCTCCAACACTTGAGGTTTTTAAGAAGAGATTGGATAACCATTTGTCTGAAGTGGTGTAGGGTTTCCTGCCTAAGCAGGGAGTTGGACTAGAAGACCTCCAAGGTCCCTTCCAACTCTTCTATCCTATCCTATCCTATCCTATCCTATTCTTATTTCCTACATCTCCCAGTGGGCCATCTGAAGCAAAAGGTCCCCTGCTTCAGGTTTTTGAACTTCAGCTTCTTGGATATTCCCAACATGAATCAGAGGATACTTGGAAGGATGCTACAAGACTTCTTTCACAAGTTGTTCTATATCCAGACATCTCTCTTGTTATTAACAAAGACAAAAGCCTTCAACGTCAGCAGTCTGGACAATTTGCCTTTCAGTCTGAAGATGTAACAAAGAGCCACCTCTCAATCCTCAGGATGTGAATTTTTTAAAGACAATTGATTAAAAAAGAAACAAAAAAAAAACTCATGTACAACCTCTCCATAATTTTTGACCTTTGTATTAATTGCATCTATACACTGCTTTACATATTGCCTTTTGTTCTTTGAGCTTCTCCCCTCTCTTTTTAATGAAGTCATCAATTCTATCCAACTATTATGACTTTTGTACTTCCTCTTGAAAATTCACTCTTTCTTCATGTGTGTGCGCGTGTGTGTTTGTGTGTTTTGTAATTCAACTCTCAATGTACTTCCTTCATACTGGACATTCCCTTTTTTATGCAGTCCACATTCATCCAGCAGCAATTTATTCTTGTTCCAAACTTGTTCCAAATCCATTCTCTGTTCCAAACTCAATTCCTATTGCCCCTAAAGTACCTTTATGCTTCTCCTGACATGCTGTCGCTGTCAGGGCTCCGACAATCCACCCCCATTCAAATCATGAGTCTCTAGCCACATCTCTCAGAGTTAAAAGAAGATTTATTAGGAGTGAACATGCCAGTGCTACCTGGGTGCAGCCAACTCTGAGACACATCATTCATCTCACCCTTGACCATGGTCTTCCCCCAGCCCCTGGATGTATATTCTCCAATGGGACACATCCATAGCCAAGAGTCATCAATCATGCTCTCCAGTAATAATCTTGCGCACCAGAAGCTTCGGCCACTTAGCAATTATGTATGAAAATATTTAAGGCATACATTACTTCCCCTACTTCCTTTCTGCTGACAACTCTAAAAGGCCAGAGAAATGTTTTTGAGTTGACAGTCACTTCATTTTAACAAAGTGTACACTTAAACATAGCTGTTTTGCTATGGAGTCATGAAGAGACATGATTTAGCAACTGAACAATAACAACAAAAAGCTGTCTTTGCCTTTGAACAGATCACATGCCATCTTCTATCTTCCTACCAACACCTGCATATCTTAAGTTTTCTCCATCCATTTTCCATCTTTAGTCAACATTTTACCTGTATATATAAAATCATTTATTTGCACTAGTTTTTCAATATTTGTGTAAAACCTACAATTATTCACTTTATTTTTTTGTATTAAATACAATTGACTTGTGTATTTTGTACACTAAATGGTTTATACATTAATTTTCAGATTCATAATCCTTGTTGCATCATACAATCTACCTAATTTTCACTACAAAACATATTGGGTCTCAAACAGCAACAGGGCATCACCTGGGTACAAAAGAAACCTGTGTTTTCCCATCCCCAATCAATACATCTTTAACACCACAACAAACATTCCTCTTTGCCATAGGTACATTAAACAATCAAGGGAATATCACAGACACAGATCCTTTTCAAAGCCAAAGGGAAATAATTCACTAGCATTGCCTTCTACCTATATTGCTCCATGTGTCTGTATATTATATTTGTGGGCATGGGTTTTTACAGTTGAGGCAATGGACGATAAGTGTCAAAACACGCACAGTGATATTATCTTTATAGACAGGTGTACAGTGTTGCAATGCAAGTACAAAAGGGCTTGCATTGTAACATTACGGTGCAAGGTTCACCATTCTGGCATCATTGTAGCTTGCTGATGACCCCTACTGATTTGCAAAAAAGTTCCTTTTGAAGAATCGTGGTACAGTAGCAAGAGTCGCTTCTCTGGTTGCCATGGCAGTAAGCTTGCCCTTCCAAAGCTTTCACACCCAAAGTTGATCAATTGCATTGGGGAAGACTTGTGTTCAGAAGTCTTGCCTTTTCTGAAGGGTTGGGACTGTAGCAGCAGGATATTAAATTGTGAGGAATGAAGGAAGATCAGATTTAAAGAATGCATATGCTAGCACTGTTAGATGACTGCTGTTTATGCTTCTACCAGATTTTATACACACAATGCAGTGCACTGGTAGCTCAGTGAATCATCTTGGTGAATTGGAAAAGCATAGGTAAATCCCTCCTTTACTAACAGTACAGATTTAAAAAGAAAAATGTGTTTTCTTCCTTACAGAAAAGGATAGAAGAATTGGGGGGGAGGGGAGGGAGGGAGGGAGGGAGGGAGGGAGAGAGAGAGAGAGAGAGAGAGAGAGAGAGAGAGAGAGAGAGAGAGAGAGAGAGAGAGAGAGAGATTGTGTTTTTGTTCTGGAAATTGCTAGGAGGTTAGGATTTCTGCTGGCAGACTGCAAAGGAACTTTGGAAAACCCCAGAGTTGTTCAGCTGGACTTGTTTCACCTGATGATTATGAGAAACCTATAACCCAAGCAATGAAGGAAAAAGAAAGTACTCACATGTAACAAACAAATGACTAACTCATTGCCATTGTATTGCTGCAGTCAGCTGATGGCTTTGCTTATTTATAAAGTTGTTTCATTTGCATCACCTGCCAAGTTCCACTTCAGAAAGGTACTTGGAATTGATTTCTGAATTGCAATCTTGCCTCCTCTTCCCCTCTTCTGTGTGAGATTTTAGAATTAGTAGGGTCAGAGGCTTGAACATGGCAGCATTAACAGAGCATATGAAGTAGTAGATGGAGATTAAAATAGTAAAGAACGTTTATCATTTCTGAGTGTTTTCAGAGCAATTCGGATTCAAGAGTTAAAGCAAAAACATTTTGGAAATCAAGTCCTTTGAAAATTAGCAGCAGATGAGAAACAAAATAGGCTCGATCATAATCCATGCATATATATTGTACATGTAGAACATTGAGCAACCTTGTTTGGTTCCACCTTATCAGTAGGTGACATGAATGGAGATCTGAAATTAAACCTTTAACTTGCCACATTATCATGCGGGGATATCATTAGGGGGACAATAGCTCTTAGTTTGCCCCTTATGAGATCTCAATATCATAAATCCAATAAATGAGAATAATTTTAAGGTTGATTAGTATCTCTCCCCACAAAAGATAATGGCAATTCAAGGAAGCAGCTGTGATTTCAGACATCCTCTCTGGAAACAATGAGAAGTGATATCCTCTCCCCCCCCCACACAACTCTGAAGAGCTACCTTAGAAGGGCCATGAATAATTTTCTCTAACATTCACTTTGGCTGCAGATCAACTGCAGTATATTTATGGCTCAGTACTTGGAATGAAGAGTTCCTGTTACTGAACTTTCCAAGGTTATCTAAAAGATACCGGACTCCATTTTTAAAACTCTTAACTCACTTAGTGATTCATTATATGAGGTTTATAATTTGACCAGGTTAATAAATGTGGAAGCCTCTTTATCAAGCTGATACCGAAATATAATATAATCCAGGATTTGGGATCTATATAATAGTATTTTTTTTCATAGTTCTGCAGAGTTGGACTCAGACAAAACAAAACACAATATGTTCTGTCATTTGTTTTTCCTCTTCTTTCTTAAACAGAAGTAATAATAAGACCATAATAATAGGACAAGCAAATTATTATAGATATGAAGTCCATTTTTCAATTATTTATATGAATTGTTCTTTTTCTTCTTAAGTGAATTGAACTTTTTTCTCCCATGATTCAAGATGATCTTTTGTAGTACCATCTCTTTTGTATTACCCTTCTAATTTTGGATTGTAATCTTTGCTTACCTCTAGAAATACAGGAAGCTGCCCTAGACTCCCTTCATATGTTTTTTCCCCCCTATGTTTCTTTTGGAATTTTGCTACGGGAGATAAAAGTCCACCAGTTCTTTATCCAAGAGGTATAAAAAAGATTTACTTACCCCTGTGAACAGTGCAAGTAGCCCCTTCCTTCCAATGTCACTTATCTAATGCCATCAGAGGTGGGTATTCAACAGGTTCTGACCAGTTCTGGAGAACCAGCAGCAGAAATTTTGAGTAGTTCAGATAACCGGCAAATCCCACCTCTGACTGGAGATTTTACAATATCCTTCCCCTGCCACACCCACCAAGCCATGCCCACAGAACTGGTAGTAAAAAAAAAAATTGAATCCCACCACTGAATGGCATCCTTCTCAGAAGGCCCATGTCTAGAGGATGAATGATAGAGGATCTCTAGGCCTGGGTAGACAACTTTTACCTGTTTACCTGTAGTCCTCGACTTACAGCCATTCATTTGGTGACCATTCCAAAGATACGGCGCTAACAAAAGTAACTTATGATCCTTTTTCCACACTTAACAACCCTTGCAGCATCCCCATGGTCATGTGATGGCATGTATTTATGACAATAATAGTGTCCCAGGGTCATACGATTACCTTTTGCAACATTTGGATAAGCAAAGTCAGTGGAGAAGTCAGCTTCATTTAACAACCATGTTACTAACTTAATAACTGCAGGGATTCACTTATCAACTGTGGCAAGAAAGGTTGTAAAATGGGGCGAAGCTCACTTAACAACTTGCCTTGCTTAGTAATGTGAATTTTGGGCTCAATTTTGGTTGCAAGTCAAGGACTACATGTATAGTCTTCCTATTCCGTAATATAGGGAATCCTAAAAGCGTGATCTGCAAGCTGCATCTATGGCCTAATAATCCATTCACAAAGCCATCCCAAAATGGAAGAAATCCATTTTGGGATTTCTGTTTTATGCACAAAATAAGGGTCTTAAGCATTGCAGAAGCTGGAGCGCCCTTCTTTTCATGGTTTTACAAACGTTGAATACTATCCACTCTGGCACCCATTCAATGTTTAACAGATAACAGATAATCAGAGTTGGAAGGAACCTTGTAGGTCATCTAGTCCAACCCCCACCCATGCAGGAGACCCAACACCATTTCTGACAAATGGCAGTCCAATCTCTTCTTGAAAGTCTCAAGTGACGGTGCTCCCATAACTTCCGAGGGCAAGCTGTTCATTGGTTGATTGTTCTCACTGTCAGAAAATTTCTCCTTATTTCCAGGTTAAATCTGTCCTTGTTCAGTTTCCATCCATTGTTCCTTGTCTGGCCTACAGGTGCTTTAGAAAATAGCTTGATCCCCTCCTCTCTGTGGCAACTCCTCAAATTTTGCAGGTGACCTTCAAGCCAATGAAGATCCTAGTAGGTGTTGTGCACTTTGGTTTTAATGTAGCCATTATTTCCTAAAATTAAAATAAATAGATGTGAGCAACCCTCCCCTCACCATACATAGAGTACACATGCTTGGGGTTCATTATCTGCCATTGAGAGGAGCCTAATTTGTAATATGCATGTAGACAGCTGCACATCATTACATAAACTTTTGATTTACAAATCTGTATTGCTCTGCCATTGTAGAGTCAATGCATTTGCAAGGTTTGGGGAAAAAAAAACTTGAAATAACCCAAATGACATTCACAGCTTCTTTTCTGGAAGCTGTAGCATTGTACTTCTGGCATGTGTACTCCCGCTATAAATAAAAGTTGCAGGGCACTCGTGCCCTTTCAAAGCTCTATTTCTCCCACAGTTATAGCTCCATGCATTAGTGTGTGATATTTAATCATGTTAAAAACACAGAAACAATTGCACTTTTTTTATAAAACAAAAAAGTGGCTTGGAAAGAAAGAAACAAGGCTGCTTTGAAACACGATACTATCCTGCATTGTACTGTATAAATCCACAAGAAAACCACAGGGGTATTGGCTAATAGCAATAACCATAACTATTTTCTTTCAGTTCTACTTTGTAAGTAATTTGACCCTGGGAATGAACTAGAAGGAAGAAAACATATCTTGAGACCTAATTTTAAGTATGTAATGTTAAATATGTAATGTAAGTGCAAGGTTATCCTACTTGATTTTGCTCGGTGCATTGCTTCTTCTAGTTCCTTGAGGAGCAAGAAATCCAGGGGAATAGTATCATAATGTCCCATCACATACAGCATTAGTGATATCAATTTCTATAGATGAGGAGAAGGAGGGAGGAGAGAGGAGGGGAAGAAGAAGAAAATAAAAGAAAAGAAGAAAAAGAGGAGGGAGAAAGGAAAAAGAGAAAAAGAAGAGGAAGAGGAAGAGGAAGAGGAAGAGGAGGAGGAGGAGGAGGAGGAGGAGGAGGAGGAGGAAGAAGAAGGAGGAAGAAGGAGGAGGAAGAAGAGGAGGAGAAGAAGGAAGAAGAAGAGAAGAAGGAAGAAGAAGAAGAAGAAGAAGAAGAAGAAGAAGTTAACCTAATCCTACGAGAGCATACAAAACATTTGCTGAGAAGTCTGAGATCTGATATTAGCACAATTGAGAAGAGAAAATTTCACGAAGAAGAATGAAATTCTAGAACTTGAAGAATCGCCTCTTCGGTCTGACTTAAGCATGGTATATAAAATCATACATTGAATGTCCTACCTGTCAATGAAGAACAAACTCAAAACCACCAACTGATTGCAGGAAATCGACTTCAGCAATAGAGTGGTCAATGTCTGAATCTTACCACTCTGTAGTTTCTTCCCAAACCCAAAACTTTAACCTTAGACTGTCTACTATTGACCTCACCCTTCCAAGAGGTCGTGGGGGCAAGAAGAAGAAGAAACAATTGGCAAATCAAATAAATAAATAAAAGAAGAAGAAGAAGAAGAAGAAGAAGAAGAAGAAGAAGAAGAAGAAGAAGAAGAAGAAGAAGAAGAAGAAGAAGAAGAGAAGAAGAAGAAGATCATTTGCTGCCTAAGTCCCAGGGATTCTGGGGTACTATAGATCTCATTTATGGAGGAGCAGATAGATGTGCAGACTAATTGGTGAAGCATTATCAGGTTTCCCCCAAGAAAGCAATCTCTACCTGTAACCCCAGAAGATATAGAATTCCATTGGCATAAATGAGAGAAAATGAAACAAAAAACATGTACAATCCAAGACAAAGAAATCATTCTTCAGACCCAAGTTTTTCCACCATTGGCTGAAAGGGCATGGATGGTTCTTCTATAAAACACAATGCAACTTGAGAATCCTACAACTAGCAATAAGAAGCCAATACTGGAGCAGAAGCTTTTATTAGGAAAAATTCCTCTCACTCACTTTTTTTTTTTTTTTTTTTTGCATGGAGCTTTAAGAACACTGCATTTCTCTCTCTAGCCCTCAGCACTTACATAGCACCCTATAAGCAAGGCATAGCATTCAAAGGCTGGTTTTAATGTAGTTTTTAAAAATGCAGAAGAAAGTACACCTGGACCAGCTGAGCAAATATTTTGGAATCAATCCTGTATTTTTTTTTCCTATAATATATCAGAAATAACCTAGAGAGGAGTTTAAATATAACGCTTCTGAATTGCTCTTTCCAAGAACTGATGAGCTGTTTGTACCTAAGAATTGCACAAGGTTAAGTAGCAAAATGAGCTACTTCTCTTAGGAAAGGCTGCTGCAAAATAAACATAAAATAACATTCTAAGGGAGACATTAAGGTTCACCCCTGGGTTATGAGAATGCTATTCACAGCCCTCCATCTTGAGAACAATGGATGCAGGGAAATACCAGCTTCACTTCACAGCAGAGGGTCAGATATCAAGACCAACTGATTGTTTACATGTCTCAATCACTTCTAAAAAGAGTTTCTTTCTTAGGAAGGGATGGAAAAGATGGTTCATAATTTACCATTAGCCATCTTTTTTTGTTATTGGCTTAAGCAAAAGCACAATGGCCACATTTTTCAGCATTAATTTCATTTTAGATAGGGTCCAATGTTCAAGTCTGTCAAGATGCTTCTGTAGCTTGAGCCTATCTTCTGGAGTATTGGCTATTCCTGCCAGCTTGGTGTCATCTGCAAATTGATGAGTTCCCTTTCTATTCCCTGTCTGAATCATTGATGAAGATATTAAAGAGTATTGGATCTTGGGGTACCCCACTGCATACTTCCCTCCACATAGATACAGTTCCATTAAGGACTATATGTTGAGTATGGTTGGTCATCCAGTTATGAATCCACCTGGTGGTGATTCTATGTAACCCACATTTTTCTATCTTACCAATTAGTAGGTTATCAAGTAATAGAATCTATATTGTTTATATCACCATTTTCAGTATGGAAACATTCCTTCTAAATCAGCTTCTTCAATCTGGTGCCAGCCAGATGCATTGACGTTAACTCCATCATCCCCTAGCCAGCATACCACTGTGCTATCTGGATTGAAGTACTCTGGATACTCTCTCACCCTGTGATTAACTTTGCAAGAATCTCCTTAATTAATCACAATGCATCAACATTTTCTAACCTTTGCTTTTCTCTGAAAATACTGGGCGTGAATAATTCTACAACTCCTGGAGCTCTGTTTCTCGGATTTGAGGAAAACATCAGATGGGGAGAGTCTGCAATAGACTGTTAAGGCCACACAACATTAGCCCTACATTATAGAAGCTCAATAACTCATCTTAGGGGAGAAAAAAACCCAATAAGACAACACACACCACCTTTAAGTAGTGTATCAAAAGCTGGAAAAGCAGGAACCAACTAATTGCCACAAACATACTGAAGGTTTTTTTTTAATAAAAGTTTTTTATTTTTATTTTTTGCACATCTCTTCAGGTGAGCAACGTGATTCCAGATTACAATACTTATACATAGTCATACTTACATTTTCAACTTTCTTATTTAATAACACATCAAATTATTATCCACTCCACTAATCTTCAAATAAATTTCCATTTCATATTTCATTTCATTAATTCAATATCAAAATCATGTCCTCACATATATTTTCAATTCTTTATCTGCTATTATTTCATTTTCAGCTTACCACCTATTTTATTTTACCTTATGTATTATTATCTTCATTAATTAACTCAAGACCAATATATAGTAAACATACACAAAAAAGCAAGATTAAAGTAAAATTAATATATTTAGGATCCACATGGTATATTCCTCTACAATATGTCTTATATTTATTCCAACACTATTCATTTTAACTCAAGCCAATCAAACCTGTTAACAAGACCAAGTCAAAGATCACAAAATATGAACCTATTTTTTTATGAATTCACAAGAAACATTTTTAAAAGAAAAACTCAAAATGTCAGAGTTGATCTCTGATCAATCTGTTTCCCATTACAAAAAAGAAAAAAACCTGTAAGACTAGCTAAATTCTGTCAAAATTGATGGAAAACAGCATATATTCAGGAGATGTTTATGACATGATGTTAAAGACTTCCATCACTATCTGAAGAAAGATAAAATTAAGAGAAAATTCTGAGACTATCATCAAATTATAAATGTAATGATAAGGTTAGTACCATAAAGCAAGGACTTCATTGCATAAATTATGAAACTCAGAAAGCCTATGATGTTGCAGAGTAGAAATGTTTGAAAATTATTTGCTTGTCCTCTTAAATTATTTTTGTAGACACCATAGGAAGTTGAAAAAGCAATTGGTTTTAGTAAGAGAGATTACAAGCTGTGGCTCTGCCTGTCACAGTTGTGATAGATAAATAGATAAATTTGCTGAGTAGATATCCAGCAAACATTCCATCTGTGTGCAATTAAAATATTATCCTTTTTAAATTTATGAGCAGAGCATCCATTCCTATCAACCACATGTAACAGACACCTATGTAACACATGGGGGACATCATAGGCATTGCATTATATATGCATATTTGTTTATCAAACTGCAGTCTCCAGGCATGGCAAGATATCTGTGCTTCTAAATTTATGGAAGTCTAAGTATCTCAATGGCATGAAATTAATGGGATTTCAGTGTGGCATTCATGACCTGCAACTTTTAATAAGACTTAATTAGTTTTAGTCAAATCTAGAATATGCTAATCGTTTTTGTTGGCGTGACCTGGAAGCTATCATGAGACCAACATGGCAACTGAGATGTACCAGATAGAGATTTAAGAACATTATCAGTGATTTATGAGATAAAGAATAGGTAACTATTTTGTACTTGCTCAGCAGATTTAGAAGAAAACCCATCTTTTCCCATGTTGCCTTTGTTTGAGTTATGTTGTCCTCTGTAGCATATTATCCTACAGAGAAGGTTAAATAGAGATGGGGAAGACTTTCCCTTACTTTCGTATTTAATCCCACTTTCTTACGGATCTGGAAGCATGAAGCAGCTCCACTAAATCTCCTTATACCTTTTGTTCCTCTATGTGCTAGTCAATTTTACACATTCACTAGACTTACGTGGAGTACAACTTAAAAGCATTTTGGTGCACACAGAGTGGGAATAAATCTTTGCTGCAAATGTTCAAGAGAAACAGCAGCACCTTCTAATAACTCTTTAACAGGTGCAATTTATTTTTAGCTTTCCAAAGTGTCCCCTTTAGATTTAGACTCATGAACAAATCCAGTATCCTAGAAGCAGAAGATTCTAAACAGTAGATCGATCTCTAAGGCCTAATCTAATGAGAGAGTTTGTTCTCCAACTCTGGGCAAGACAGATGGGAATATTCTCTAATAGTTTCTACCTCCTGACTGGGTTTTCTTCCAGTTTCTAGATTCCCAGAAATCTCATCCAGCATTTTAGTCATTTTCCCAAACAAATCTGCTTTCGGATTTGCATATTGTCATGATAAAACCAAAGGATTTATTCCATATAGAGAGTTTCCCATCAGATAAAAATGCACAGGCCTGGGATTTCTATCAAGCCATCAACAGAAAATCCTTTTTAACTTTGGGGTGTTTTATTTTTTAATTGAACAACAATTAAAGTTGTTATTTTTCACCACTTCAGTTTATTTACAAGCTCAGTTCAGAGTCCCACTTTCACTTAACATTGTCAGTGAAGAAAGCCTTTATTGTTTTCAGCAAGGATGTGGAATTTATGACCTTTCAGACATGGCTGAGCTGCTGTTTCCAGTGGCACCAGCTTGCAATGATTAGAGAAGTTGGAAATTTTAGTTCAATAACATCTGGATGGCCAGAGATTCTCTATTCCAGCTTAAGACCATAGTAAGTAAAGGACTACCTCTTTCCATACATTTCTACCCACTCTTGAAATCCTCCATCATATGAAACTTCAATAGATGTTTACATGTGCGCATACTTCTCTATTATGAACTATCTCCCCTGATAGATCAACACATGGCTGTCCTTTTTTAATTTCACAAGCCTATTAGTGTGATTAGTTTCTGGTTTGCTACTCAGATGCATCTTGCCATTATATTTGAGCTATTTTTATCTCATTTGATTTTATTCCATGTCATTATGCTTTTGTTTTTAATCTGCACAGCCTTGAACTGGGCAGCTAGCTACTCTTAATTTGTTTTTATGATACTGCAATTGAATTGGATTTGTATGTATATGTTGTGTAGAGAAAGAAAGACAGAATATATGCTTCAAGAGAGAATATTCAAAACACTTTCACCCCCTTGTGATAAATATCCCCCATCACACACTGTGCTATGTGATGGCAGTGGTGGGATTCAAATTTTTAACAACCGGTTCTGTGGGCATGGCTTAGTTGGTGGGCGTGGCTTGGTGGTCATGTGACTGGGTGGACATGGCTTGGTGGTCATGTTATTGGCTGGGTGTGGCCAACTCAATATCATTCACATTGAGGCACGCATCTCCTCACCTGGCATTTCATGATTGTGGGGATGCTGCAACAGTCGTAAGTGTGAAAAATGGTCATAAGTCACTTTTTTCAGTGCCATTGTAACTTTGAATGGTCACTCCACACAAGCAAAGTACCAGCAAAGGAGGGGGAAAAAACTCCAGAGAAGTTCCTGAGACATGAAGTCTAGTCCTGCCAAGAATGTAATAAGAGTTAACGGGGAGTTAGTTTCTGTAAGCAACACCAGAATGTTTCCTTCCTGCTTTCCTTACAGGATTAGGTCATTATGCTGGAAGTTCTGGGAGGAATCAACTTGGTGATTGGCTGGTTTGCATCCCTGGTGTTCAACAATTAGCTTAAATTCAACTGTAGTGGAGTAGCTGATACAACTGGCCTTGAGGTACAGATTCCCAGTCATTTGGGTGGTAGCATCTGTAATCTGCAGCTGGTGAAGGAACAAAGATGAATTGGACATTAAACACATAGTATAGGGAGCAAGTTGGAGATCAAACATATTGGGTGGGGCAGAACATTGCCCAATTTTATTTGTACACCTTGCCCATATGTTCTTCCCATTCTGCAAAAGCAAAGCATCAGGAATGCAGGGAGCAGTGGTCCTTAAAGGATTTTCCTTTAGACAATAAGGAGGGAAGTGTCATGATTGAGACAGAAAACATGCAGACAGGCTGATGCATGCAGGGCCTTCATATGACTTCAGTACAAATCAGAGGTGGTATGGTTTCTGACCAGTTAGCAGGTTCTGACCAGTTCTAGAGAACCAGTAGTGGAAATTTTGAGTAGTCCAGAGAACTGGCAAATACCATCTCTGACTGGAGATGTTGCAATATCCTTCCCCTGCCACACCCACCAAGCCATGCCCACCGAACCAGTAGTAAAAAAAATTGAATCACACCACTGGTACAAATCCTCTACAGTCTGCATACTGTATGTGATTGTGTTAGCAACATTTATCCTGCAGTTGTAATAGGGTCTGGTTATGTCACCGGGAAGCAACCCAAGCAAACGTTCCTACATCCTGACAACCATTCTGTATTTGCCATGACAAATGTGAAAAATGTGCCATCATATTTATTACAGTGCATTTCACTTTGATCTCGTCCCACAGAAGGATTTTACTTTGACATAGATTTCTAGGCCCAGCTGGCCATAACAGATAATAAATAAAAAGGATTGACATTTTATAGAGAGCTCCTGTCATCTTCAACTGATTTAAAATGTGACTCTCTCTAAGCATTGGTCTATAAATAGGCTGACTTCATTCCCCCCTTACTCACTTGTTGATAAATAATGCCAAATGTTTCAAGATTACTATCTTGACAGATCCTGATAAGGAACCAGGGTTGGGAAACATACATAATTGAGTACAGTTGTCTGTACTTGGATTTTGAATTGCTTTGCAATTCATTCCAGATGTATTCATAAAACTCCCATTATTCCTACTTTAGGAAAGAACATTGGAATTGTGCTGTCTGGGGTGAGAGAGACTGAAATAAATGGCTCCCTTTCCTTCTACAACTTTTATTCATTTGAAAAACAGACTAATATCCTCTCCCCTTCTATTTCTTTTACCCAGCCTTGATCTCCAGCCTTAATCCCATTGACCTGGTATAACTTGCCTGTGTTTTAAAATTCTTATCTTAAGGAATTAATGACCAGCAAATATAGCAACAGACTCCAGTATCAAATAGTTTTTTTAAAGCTGTCCCTCACAGCATGTACTTGGCCTTAGTTTATCTTGAGAAAGTTAAGGAGGGTCAGATCTGGCAAGTATTTGACTGGGAAACTAACAGGAAATACTAGGGTTGTAAATTGGATTGGAAGAATGGTGGGGGGGAGCTTATTGGAAGAACAGAATGAAAAACCATTTCCATGTTGTTGCATTCTTCTGGATGTGTATCCATATAACCTACAAGAGTGAAGACTGCCCTGAGAGAGTCTTCAACTCTTAGATATGTCTATGGAAGCAGACTGTTCAAAAGTGATATAGGCTAGTACTACCATTAGGGAGAATGGAAGATTCAGATGGGACCTCAGCCACAGAAATTGGGGATGATGAGAAGCTGAACTGAATTAAATGTTGGTTGACAAAGTTGTGGTTGCTTTGAGGCCTGCTGTATGGTGTTATGTTCCTTTGGATCAGGGGTCCCCAACCACCGGTCCGCGGACCGGTCCCGGTCCGCGGAACAAGTCCTACCGGGCCGCTGGTTGCTGGGCGCCGCCATCTTTTTTTGATGAAAAAGTGCTTCCGGTGAGCTTTTCCGGGTAGAAAGCTCACCGGAAGCACTTTTTCATCAAAAAAAAGATGGCGGCGCCAGCACTTCTGGTGAGCTTTTCCAGGTAGAAAGCTCACCGGAAGCGCTTTTTCATCAAAAAGATGGCGGCGCCAGCGCTCAGGTGAGCTTTTCCGGGTGAAAGCCATTTCTACCGGAAAGCGCCGCATGGCTTTTATGATGAAAAGTGCTTCCGGTGAGGTCACCAGAAGCACTTTTTATCAAAAAGATGGCGGCGCCCAGCTGATGCCGGTACCGGGCCGCGGCACCCAGCTGATGCTGGTACCGGGCCGCGGCATAAAAAAGGTTGGGGATCACTGCTTTGGATAACTAAAAGGAAGTAGATCATTTACAACCCTGTGTGTGGAGTAGAAGGTTGCAATTTTAACAAAGCCTCTAAATTGTCATCTTCATTTCTTTGTTTCTTAAAAGTCAAAAATATCAATGGTCCAAGTCTAAAGAAAATTGATAATTAACTTATTCAATTTATTTAGTTGCAATTTATATACAGTTAATTTTTCTTAGACTGTTTTTTTAATATACTACAAAACATGCATAAATCACAATAGAGATGAAAAGTATTTCATACTAAGTAACAATTCATGTAAAACTACATCAGTGTTAAATCCTACTACGTATATGCTTGTATAACAGATATCTATGCTGAGTTACAATGAAATTTGATTTGCTTTCCATCATTTGTAGATATGAAAAAGCAATCCAGACTAGCTCTTTACATAAGAAGGTTCTCTTCTCTTGTTACAACTATATACTATATATACTATAAAAAGTATATAATACTTTTTCAGGCTAAAATGTACTCTAGAACAATATTTCTCAACCTCAGCAACTTTAAGGTGGGTGAATTTCAACATGTTGACTGAGGAATTCTGGGAACTGAAGTCCACACATCTTAAAGTTACTAAGATTGAAAAATGCTGCTCTAGAATAACAGATGACACAAAGCTCCTTTTAGGTCCAGGGGAAGTGCTAGATAGTAAAAAGTGGGTAATGTACAAAAATGTGCAGAGCCAGAATAAGTATTGAATTGGGTTTAATGAATTAAAGTAATATCATTTTTATATCATCACTCCTGCATTTAATAGCTTTCAATCATATTTTATGGAAACTTTTGGAGAGATTTTGAGGGTCACAGTGAAAGCTGTATGTTGTTTCAGGCCTTGGGCTAAAGCACCTCTGGCATAAATTGTATTAAGTTAGTTCTGTTCTATCAGGCTTTATGAACTTTCCCATTAGTTGCCCTAGTAACAAGCTTCTAAAAATACATTTCATACAAGAGTCATTCTTCTCAATTATTGTAGCAGGGTTTCTTGAAACCAGGCAGACAATGGTCGCTTTTAAAGACAAGAGACCCACGGGAGGGGGTGTGTATGAGAATTTTGGCACCCACATCCATTTGCTGGTACCCAACGTATTCAATCAACTTCCCCAGGCTGATCTCTGAACAACAGGGGAAAAAATTGGCTGCCCTTGTGTAGGCACTGTTTGAATTCTTTGCTCTTTGTTTTCCCAGCCAGAATAGGCAAAACTGTGTGTTTCTAAGGTTCCAACATTGTCCTGTGTTTAGATTATACTGGAACAAACATCTTGCATCAGTCTTGGACAGAAATCATATAGCTGTTCATTGCCCATTGTATTTCCAAAAACATAAACAGAAGAACAGAAATCACAAGAAGCCAGTTTAATATAGAGCCATTTTTATTCTCTTACCCAGAAGCGGATGCCACATTCTTGCCATGGAGTGGGATGTAAATCCAAATAAATTAACCCCAGTCCTTCCATCACTAGTCAGTGCCCAAAGAAGTGATAGTTGCACTATGGTCTTTTTTTGAATACAGCATCCCTGCCATTTTGGAAATTGTTCTTGAGTCTTGTAGTACTAGGAATGTGTTGGTAGTAATAAAAAATATTAGAGATCAGTTACTGTTATTAATCCATCCAATTGGCCAATTGCTTAAACCTGTCTTTCGAATGAAGTTCCTGTTCTAGCTTATTTTCACTGAATCTAGAAGAAGCACCTTTGATTTGTTTTGCATATGATGAATTTTGTTAATGGTGGGGGGGGGGGGTTTAAAAGACTTTTTAAGCAATATTAAATCTGCCAGAAAAGTTTTAAGATTTAGGATCTTTACAGATTCCTTTATCCCTGCTTCTCATTGGGAGATAAAGGGGAAATCTTTTTAATGATTTGCTTTATTTAAAAGTGTGTGTTTATATATACACTTCTATAAAAGGGCTCAAACTAAGATTTTCAGGTGATTTCCTAACTACGAGTGACCAAGTATAGACTTGCTTAGCTTCAGCAGTCTGACTTCATCAAATACCGTATCATCAGACCAGACACTGGCATTTTCACATGTTAAGTTCCTGAAAAATATATGAGCCATGGTGGCACAGTGGTTAGAATGCTGTATTGCAGCCTAATTCTGCCTATAGTCTGGAGTTCGATCCTTACCGACTCAAATGAGTCAGCCTTCCATCCTTCTGAAGTCGGTAAATTGAAGACCCAGATTATTGGGGGAAATATGCTGACTCTGTAAACCACTTAGAGGTTTATTAAAGCACTATGAAGTAGTATATAAGTCTAAGTGCTATTGCTGTTTCTCTATAATTCTACTAAAAGTTGTGGGATGAAGGTGGAATCACATGCTGACTTTCAAAATCTTTCTGGTACTTCAGATACAGAAGTGCCAGTCCAAAGGCAGAAGCACCCTAATCTCTAGAGATGTTTACTATGAATTCTGCCTTGAAGGCAAGTGCCTGCAATAGTTTTTTCATACTGTTGCTGCCCATAAATCCTAACATAGGACATTTTCTAACACTGGGGTTTATGGGAAATTGAAATGCTTGCTTCAATCAACATTCACTTGGCACCGATCAGAAATCTGCTGCTGGATTACCTGGCTTACTATAATCAGTTCTGAGCTATGTTTTGGATTTCAGGAATATGTTGAAA
The DNA here is from genome assembly GCF_049901735.1 of Notechis scutatus. Taxonomy (NCBI): domain Eukaryota; kingdom Metazoa; phylum Chordata; class Lepidosauria; order Squamata; family Elapidae; genus Notechis; species Notechis scutatus. The sequence continues at coordinate 47,643,632 of NC_142010.1, forward strand.
CACGTATTATGTATATTTTGTGGGTAGTTTATTAATATTTTGTTTATGTGTTTGTTTATGTGAACTGATTGCACTGAGTACATTTTAGCTTATGAAACATTTGTTATAGATAACGGGGAAGCACTGATAGTATATGACAACAAAGCAAACAAAAAGGTTGATAAAAAAATAAAACTAACCAAGTTTATTAGGATATAAGCTTTTGCGAGTAGCTGCCATAGAAAAGGTTGACTAATCATGACTAATGACCAACCTTTGTGTCTGTTACTCTGCTTCAAGAAAGCATTGGTTTCTAAATGTACTTTTTATTTTAATGTGCATCTGAGATACTCTGCTTTGTATGGTATATCATAGAATGTGGTGTGAAACAAATAAAACCATTACAATTACTGTTTTAAAGGCTTTATCAGTTTCTGGAGTTCAACTACAGCTTGTTGAATTCATTGAGAAAGTGTCAGTGTTTTTTATTAACTGATTGTAGTCTGTATTAGTTCTTCTGAGGAGTTTCTGCTGTTTTGTTTCTGAAACAAATCTTTGCACTTGAAGAAAAACTATATCAAATGTCCACATGCTCATGAACATGAGGTTTAGCACCACCTGCTGTTCTTCAGAGGGAATCTGGACAATGTCCCTCAGTATCCTATTTAGCATTGCAAAGGAAACTTAGTTCCCACAGATGTAGTTGTTCTGACTGTACATTTTGATCTAACCCTCTGCTAGTTCTGCTTGTCTGCTGTGCTAACGGTAAAGGTTTCCGCTGTCCAGCTGTGGATCTTCTACCCACTGGTTTCATTCCAGTGCTTTCTCTGTGCCATATTCCTGGCAAATCCCATGTTGGGGTAGAGGAGTCTTGGAAGGATGCGTGTCTCTGCTGAAGCAGAGAGAGTAGAAGAGGTGGAAACACCAGAGGGGGAAAAAATGTGCTATCAGGTTTGTATAATTGAAGTGTATTTCTGAAAACCACAAGTTCACATGGCTTCCCATCTGCTCAAATATTGGCTAGAAAAACAACAATAAATATGAATTCATAAGTCACAAGTGCATCAAGCCTGGCAAAAACTTAAATGCAAGCAATACCTGCCCACCCCTACCATCACGTTATTTACAAAAGAAACAAAGGGGTTCATTTTGTTTTAATAGTTTAAGCTTTTATTGGCGAAACAGATTGAATCCATATTTCCAGTGTCTTTAATTGTTTGATATATGTATTGTAAGATGGCTAATTTATGATGTTTCCTTTCACAAAAACTAAAAAGTTACGTCTGCTTCTTTTGGGCACAACTGATATTGGAAGACACATCCTGTAATGCTATTCAATGTAACTGTTGCTTTGAGGCAAATCTCTACGTGAAATCACAGTAATGAGTATTTCAGAGTACTTACAGATGTCATTATTAGATTGCAACACATCACTTCCATTGTCCCAGGGAAGAACAAAAGCTAACCAAAGCCATTTCTACCTTGTGCCCAGGTCTGAAGCAAATCTGTCCAGAAAAATCTGCTCCCTAGATGGGCTTGCAAAATGTCACTCAAATCATCTTGTCAAACTCTATCCATCACTGAGCAAAAGCAAGCTATGTTACTTTCGAGCTATCTGTTTTCCTAAAAGGAAGGAAATGTTTCCTCACTCTGATGAACCAAAATATTTTAAAAGCCCCCCACTTTTATACAGATGGTGACTGACTTTTTTAAAAATACGGATTAGCATGACATACAAAAAAAACTGGGCAGTTTAAAATTGGAAAATTATCCCGGAAAAATGATTTGTCTGATAATGCAAATCTCAGCATTCATGAAATAAATGTTGGCATGAAATTTAAGTCCTGTCATTTAGCATAACTGATAAATGGACAATACTGCAGACCTCGATGGTGTTATCCTGGCATAACATCAGACATATCTTCAAAATGTACTGCATAAACCATGTGTCTTTTGTGTGTCAAAAACTTACTCTTCCTTCACCCCCATTCTCAGCCAACTGAATAACCTGATTTATTGCTTTTCCTGGCAGAGATACAGTTTGGTATTATGGTTATAAATTCAGGAAGTCTGTGGCTATAGAAGGAACATTTTAGTGGCAAAACAAGAGCAAAGTATATTGGCCAACAAGAGTGGACATATTTTTAACAGCTGTACAGCTTGAAAGGGAATAAAAAGAACCAGGGGCGAATAGAATGAAACTGAACTCAAGTATGAAATCTGATTCATTCTCAACTTTCTTTTGCCTTTTCTGCACACCATTTTCTCCAGCTACACAGCAGGTGTGACCTTTTCCCCTTGATCCAGAGGGAACTTGAGATAAGACAAGTTGATAAACGCATATAAGATACTCTGGTTCCTAACATATATATCTCAAATGAAATAGTCACGGGAAACAGAAGCAGGGCTTGGAAATCTAAACTGTATGCTTTTCTTCTTGTTGAAGAAAGAGCAGCATCTGTTCTCCTGCTTGTTATCAGGCTCTGTACAAATAAAGCAAACTCGGGAAATGGGCTCCTGTCCCATGTTCTGCTAGTCCATATCAACACCTTCCCTCCCACAACATCCTCACAACTACAGCATTTCTCTCTCTCCCTCCTTCATCATCTCAGCCTTTGTCAAACAGTTCTTTCAATGCAAGTCAAATGAATATACACAGATGCAAAGAATTTGGTATGGAAATCTACAGAAGAGCTGCATCTCCATGGAGAAGAAAGTTAGTAGATCAAGTTGACGCAAACATTCTTCTGTGATGTCAAGAGTTTTAAAATCTAGCAGCTTCTTAGCCCCTTCCCCTGCTTATTTGGCTCATTAGATTTCAGCTTCATTAACTTGACTTGGAAGATTGTAGCACCAACTTAACCTTCTTAATATTTTATATTCCTTGAATCTATGAACATTTTAACAGAGCAATCAAACTGAATACTTGATAGAAGTTCAACATCTCACCTTACATTTTATTATATGAATGTTTTTCTACAAATGGATAATTATTGCTGCAATGTAAGCCATTTAAAATATCTTCCATCAGTGAAGAAACTGCATTTTGCTGCCTCTGAATTTCCAGACACCATACACTGGTGAGACACTTTGCAAAGTCAATAACCTTTTTATTATCCACCTACAATTTTAGCAAATGGGAGAAGAAACAAGCAAAAAAATCAAAGTCCAGTTGCCTTTGAAAAAGCACCTTTGGTACAACCATGACCTGGATGACTGAGAATCTCCACAGACATGGAGGATACAAGATTAAACAGCTACGAGGGTCCATCTTACCCTATTAATTTGGACACTTTTCATCTTGTACACCTATCAGCAGAAATAATTCTGGTGGGGAGACACGTGAAAAGCAGCTTACTAACTTGCATGCTGATGGAAGCTTGTCACAGTCACCTGGATGCTTTGTATTGGAGGTTGAAAAATTCTGGGTGCACCTAACAGAATTCCTGAGAGTGCAAATCTAACCTGATCAAAGCTTCGTGAAGCATACAGATAGTTCTCGAACTTATGACTAGTTGCTTACAAACCATTCAAAGTTATGGCGGGCTATTTACAACCCAGATTTGAAGTTCTGACGGTCACCCTTCCCCTCAGTCACGTGACTAAACCAGGTGCTTGGCTACACAGCCATATTTACAGCCATTTGCAGCATCCCGCAGTCACATGACTGCTTCTTAGGAGAGTTTTCCTGAAAACTGGCACTTCCATTTTCCAGCAGAACCATGCCCACGGTGAGCCATTGATTCACTTAATGACTGCAGTGTTTATTTAACGACTGCTGTGGGGAAAAAATCATAAATTCTAGTTGGTCATGTGACCAACCTATTTTATAACCATAAAGACTTTGGTGGGCAGGTTCTGTTACGGCTGTAAGTCAAGAATGACTTGTATTTGGTTACTGTAATCTCTCAGTGGATTGGTCAAGAAGTCCATCCTTCACAAGAGGCCCTGCAGTGAAATATTCTTTGCACCTATTTAAGGAAGGCTATTGTACAGAAACCACGTGTCACCTGAACAGGATCGTTCTTTTAAATCAGAAGGGGACCCAGGAATATCTCAACAAGCCAGCATGAACTTGTATTAAAGCTGGGCAGCAGTCTTAATCCCTTCACCTATTCTGCATCTTTCTTGACTAAATATTTCAGACAATCTCCAAATTTGGTCTTTCCTCCATAGCTTAGGTACCTTTCTGATGGGTGCTGACAACATCATTTGTCATGTCAGGGTTCTTCTGAAAATGTTTGTTACCAGGGCAACCATTCTTCCATAATATTGTGCTCTCTCTCAAGAGCAACAGATTGGTGTTTTTCTCTTGCTCTCACATGCATGCAGTCCACTGACGTAGGTAGTGGAAGCACTCCAAGTTCCATTCACCACATAAAAATTTCACATCAGTCTTCTTAAAGGTACAATGTACGCCCTTTGCAGCAGTCAGGCTGAGCTTCGATTTGTGACGGCAGCTTTGCACTTTAGCAACAAAGCAAAAAAAATATTTAAAATATTTGTTGGTTTACAACCTCGAATTTAACCCATAAACCATTTTGTAGTTGTTCTGAGTCAAGTCGTTGCTTTGCAAAATACCAAAATCCAAATCTGATCTATTCTAGCTTGTGGCAACTAGAAAAAAAACCACACCCAGCTTAAACCGGCTTTCAGGTGTTTCAACTTATACCAAGCCAGCTGTGTATGAGGCAGAACAAGAAACTGTACTGTACACAAACATCCATTTATTCTGTAAGGATTTGCGGCTTTCTGGATTCTTGATCAATACATAAAAACCTAAAGGTACACTTTCTCTCTCACACACAACTCATACATAAGCATGGGAAGGGGGAGAATGGTACAGGATCATACCCACTGGTGCTGATTCATATGTGCACACACACTAGCTTCGTCAGAGGCTCCATGTTTGACATTTGTACAAAAAAGTAGAATTATTCCTACCAAAGGGGATTCCATTAAGCAAGAATTGAATTTTTATGTGTCTAGCTTTTTCTCACAAGTACCAAACGTATAGCCACTAAAGTGGTGAAAAATAAAACATCAGCATAAAAAGTGTAATGGTATTTCTTAGGTTACGACCATTTATTCAACAACTGTTCAAAGTTACATCTGAAATGAATGAGAGGCTCTGTCATCGCCAGCTTGGGCTCTGACAAGGAATTTGACAACGAGCATCCATTTCCAGAGTTGCTGGACAAACTGCCGCCTGAGGAGCTGAAGAGTTGTACCCTGTGTAACTGGCTAATGAGGAAACACAGCTGCTGCCCATTCTCGAAGACGAGGAGACTGAGCTGCTACTTCTTCCCAGCTCAAGGGCTGGTGATGTAGAGGCTCATCACTAGAGAGGAACTTTGTCCTTCCAAATAAGCAACACTGGGGAACACTGACCTCAAGCTTCTCCGTTAGCAACAAGTATTTGTTATCCTGACTCTGTGTGCCTTGACTTCTGACTGTGTGACTCTGACTCTGGGCCTGGACCAGGTGACAACCCTGAACAACTTTTGGACACTTGGACTTCTCTTAAACCATTCTTGTGCCTGCTGTTTTGGATCTGGAACTTTCTCAAGGCAAGCATGCTGGATTTTGAAGGACTTGAATTCTCTATTGTCTGTGCACCTTTTGTACTCCTATTTCCTTTACTACTTGTTTATTTCTTTCCTAAGGTCCTCAGTAAATTTGCAACCATAAGCCGGTCAGATGATTGTGATTTCTGACATTCCCTGCTGGCTTCCCGCAAGTAAAGTGGGGAAATCAACAGGAGACCACAAATTGCTTCTGCTCTTGCCACTTTCCCCCCCAATTAAGCTCCATAACATCTGCTCATGAACCAGCCCAGCCTACTAGCTGAGGCTCTGCTTCTTCCTGTTTAATGACTTGTGTGGTCCAGGACTGTTGGATTGCCTTTGCTAAGCAATGTGGTCACATAATGTCATGTTTTATGAGTACATTGCTTTAGCAATAGAAATTCCAGTCATAACTGGAGAACTACCAGAATAACTGTATACTACAATTCTGTTCTCCTAATTCATAAGGCGCACAGCTGAAGACTTCTTCAGTAGATGCCTGCTGTATTTATTTACCTAGGAAGAACATTTATAACAATGGAGCAACAGGATTCCTAAGTGCCTAGCTGTAGCAATTCCTTAATTCAAAATCACTGAATACTTTTTGAAAGAGTGATCACCTCTTTCCTGTGGTAATGGTGACATTAAAATATGTATTATTTCCATGAAGTACTAAATAAAAATGTTCCTTGCTTGCAGGGCTAAATAAAAATGTTCCTTGCTTGCAGGGCTAAATTTATATTTGCTAGCCATCACGAGTGTGCTGAGATAGATTAATGCAAGTGACTGGCAAGTCAGAACTACTTCTGCATGTGGAATTAGAATTAACAGGAACTTTTTGACATTAAGAAGATAGAGCCATGAAATTAGAAAGGTTTGGCTATTTTCAAGGAACCATAATAAATTTATATGTAACAATGGTATGCAATTGCGGGAACACGTAGAAAATCTCCCTTTAAACCAAATCCCACTGGTTTTCTGTCTGCAAATCATCCCTGCTTCCCTCCATTTACTCTCTAAGTTAGAAAAAAAGTTAGAAAACAGTTTTAAGGCAGTTTGTACAAGTAACAGCTGTAAACATCACTAACCTCAACCTAACAGAAACAGGGAGTGCCCAGATATCCAAATCACTAGAAAAAGTATGCTAGTTATTTGTATGGTTAGAGAGGAGGAATATTATCAAGAAAATGAGCAGGGGAGCTGTGTCATATATTGCTGCACAAGACAGCAAGAGAACCCAGCACAATAGTTTTTAAGTTTGGTGCGCAAGGAATGAGAGGCAGAGGCTGGCGAAAGGTTAACAGGCTTTATTGGCCACAATGTAACCCAGCCGGGTGTACCGCTGCTAACTCGGCAGCCAGCTGATGGGGAACAGCTGAGCCCTCTTGACAGCTCCCTTTTATAGCGAGCTGTCAAGTGGGCTCAACCAATCAACTATGGCTCCGGTTCCCGCTTAAGCAGTGGACCAGAGTGAAGACTGTCACTGGATATAACACTCCTTCCCCCTGGCATTGCACGTGTGTAGCGCTCCAGGTAGGTGGGGCGACACCTCACTCTCTCGGATCTCCTCAGTCTAGCCGGAGTCACCGACGGGGGATGATTGGCTGGGGTGCTGGTGTCTTCCACCGGGGCCAGTGTCGTCTCTCTCCCCTGGGTGGCCTCTGCGGGTGGCTGGACGGTTTCGCTGGGTGGCAGGAAAGCTTCAGTCAATGGTGGTATGTCTGGCTCTGGTAAGTCCCTCACGCACGACCGCTGTTTGGGTGTCGGTCAGTAGTATTCGTTTGGGTCTTCGTTTTGCTCGATCTCTGTGGCCTTGGCGTTGTCTTGGGTGGACCTGCAGGAGTACTCCAACGGCTCCTTAGCTGGTCCATGTGTCGGCGCCATAGTCTCCCATCGGCTATCTGCACCCTATAGGACTTTGGGCCTGTTATTTTCTCCACCCAGCCTGGCAACCATAGGGGGTTCCCCACATAGTTGCGGGCGTAGACTGGGTCCCTTAGTCTGAATTCCCATGTTTTGCTCTTGGAATCCAGGGGTGTGCTAGAAGCATAGGCTGGGTGGAGTCTGTCCAGGGTCGTTCTCAACCTCCTGCCCATTAGTAGTTCAGCTGGGGAAAGGTTCATCTGGGCATTTGGGGTGGTGTGCTGCGTTAGGCGGTATAGGGCAATTTAGAAAGCCAATTCCCCCCAGTCATCCTCCCCGGGGCTTCCTTGGCTGATCTCACAGCTCTCTCATCCCTTCCATTAGCTGTGGAGTGGAAAGGGGAGATTAGGGCATGCCTGATGCCCCTTTGGGCCAGGAATAGTTCAAAGGGAGAGGAGGTAAACTGTGGGCTATTGTCGGATACCAGGGTGTCAGGATAACCATGGGTCCCAAACAGAGCGTCCAGAACGCCAGACACTTCCTCAGTTGTGGTGGATTTAAGGAGGGCTAGCTCAGCCCATTTTGAGTAGGAGTCCACTACCACTAAAAAGGTTTTACCCTGCACCAGGCCTGCTATGTCAATGTGGACTCTGGACCATGGAGTCTTCATGTCCTCCCATTTGCTCTTGACAGCAGCAGGAGGTGTAGGACTTGATAACTGACAAGCCTGGCAGCCTTGCACCTTCCTGGTGACTGCCTCATCGAGACTTGGCCACCAGACATAACTTCATGCTAGGGCCTTCATCCTAGGGATGCCTGGGTGCCCTTCATGTAATATAGATATAATATGGGGCCTCAGGTCTTGAGGAATGACCACCCTGTTTCAACAAACAGCCTTTCAGTACACTCAATTCCAGGTGGCATGCTTTGAAAGGGTGGAGATCCACTGGAAAAGGGTTCCTGGGCCACCCCCTTCTGACCCAGTCCAAAACTTTATTCAATTGAGGGTCTTTGGAGGAGAATTGGACAATGTCATTGGCATTCAAAGGTAATTGCAGATCTTCAATTAGAAAGGTGGTCGTTGTAGGTGCAGGGTCATCAATCAAAATGGGTAAGGGGCATCTGCTTAAAGCATCAGCATAGGCTACTTGCGTCCCGGGTCTGCAAAGCAATTTGTAATTATAAGCAGACAGAAAAATTGTCCATGTTATGAACTAACAAAAAACCATTTAATAAAACTTATTAACATTATGTTAAGCAGGCTTGAAATCCTGCACTTTGGATTGGCCCTTGGATAGCGAACTGGGATTGGTCCTCACGGAGCAACCTGATTGGCTATTAGTTTAACATCTTCATTGGGCAAAAGTTAAGCATGTGGACACAGGTCATTGGTTAACAGGTCAGTAGCTAGCTCTATAAAAGGGCTACTGCTGCCCAAGGGTTTTCGCTCTCTAATTCTGTTCCTTTAATAAAGAGTTGAAGTTCACTAAGTCACTGACTCGTCTCAATTACTTGCACCCATGTCCAGAATATAACACTGGCGACGAAGATGGGATGCAAGAGATGATAGAGCTGACTGAACACTAAAGAGCACCAAACAGAGCACGTGGCTGAGCATGCACCAACGACGGCAACATGGCCAGCGGTGCTATACCACCCACTCCATTTGACCCGCAAACGAAGACTGGGACTCATATATGGATCGGTTCCAGATGTTTCTGGAGACCAATAACTTAAAGGACGCGACAACCGGCAAGAAGCGAGCAATATTCCTGACCCATTGCAGCCCAGCCGTATTTAAAATGGCGAAATCACTTGCAAAACCGGCTGAAGTGAAATCAAAGGACTGGGACGCCCTCACTCCTCTCCTAAAAGCCCACTATGCACCTGCAGTGCCCACACTTGTCCGAAGACATGAATTTTACCAGAGGGACCAACGGAAAAGCAAAAGTCTCGCAGACTACATCGCTGACCTCCAGAATTTGGGAGGCCTCTGTGGGTTTTCCAACCTCGAAGAAGCTTTGCGAGACCGCATAGTTCTGGGATTAGATGACCAGATGGTGCAAAGCAAGATCATGGCCAAAGGGACATCGATCTTGCCGATGCCATCGCAGACGCTACTGCAGCAGAAGCAACCAGGAAGTCGGCCGCTCGAATGCGCCGCACCAACGCACCGCTCCGTCAACTCGCGAATGACACCTCGCCGCGCCCGAGAGGCACTCAACAACGGTGCATCATGAAGACCTGGAATCCCCATCAGAAAGTGATGAGGAAGAGGTCAACCGACTCTGGTCCAGCGAGACCAACAAAACCAACGATTCCCGCGACAATGCGCGGGTTGTGGGCAAATCACCCACGATCCGACTGTAAATTCCTCGACGCACTCTGTCGCTCCTGTGGAAAAAGAGGCCACATTGCAAAGGTCTGCAGAAGCAAGCGAGGGTCCAGTCCCAAGCGCAGGGAGAATAACTGCAGCCAGTCTTCGGATTCACACCCGCGAATCGGAACCACCCAAACCACCAATGGAACAACCACTCCTACAGAAATAAAGCACCTGCCTCTTCAACGAGACGGGAAGAGGCACACCAAACCATTACCATCGGCCACGCTACATCCTTAGATGCAAGGAAGATCCGAGTGAAGGTAGCCATCGAGAACCAACCTTGCGTGATGGAAGTTGACTCAGGGTCGCCCTCTCAATGGTTTCCTGGAAAACCTTCAAGCAACTAATCCCGGCCATCCGTCGACAGGACCTCAGCCCCCAAAGGATCATACTCAAGGATTACCAGGGCAACAGAATCCCGTCGCGGTTCCAGCCAAGTCCAAGTCTCATTCAAGAACCGTATCGCATCACTACCACTGACTGTCGTCGATCGTGATCGGCCCTAGCTTATTAGGCCTACAATGGTTCGCCCGCTCGGGATCGTGGTAGCCGGTGTCCACCGAGCTGAGAGCAACGACTGGGAGGAGTCGCTCGTCCAAGAATTCCAGGACGTTTTTCAGACGGACTAGGCAAGTACAAGGGGACCCCAATATCGTTAACCTCAACCCTGAAGTAGCTCCCATCCGCCTTAAGCCTCGTCGGGTGCCTTTTGCACTAAAACCAAAGATCGACGAGCAACTCGATAAATTAATAGCCCAGGGCATTTTAGAACCAACCGACCACGCCCGTTGGGAAACCCCAATTGTAACACCCATTAAACCAGATGGATCATTAAGAATTTGTGGGGATTATCGGGCCACTTTGAACCACGCACTTCAGCAAAGTGCTTACCCGGTACCGGTGGTTCAACACCTTCTCCACTCCCTGGGTGGTGGGAAGATATTCGCTAAATTGGATTTGGCTCAAGCGTACCAACAGTTGCCCGTTGATGTGGAAACTGCGGAAGCACAAACTATCGTTACGCATAGAGGTGCTTTTAAATGCAATAGACTCCAATTCGGAGTGAGCGTAGCTCCGGGAATTTTTCAAAGTTTAATGGAGAGACTCTTACAAGGCATAAAAGGGTTGTACCATATTTTGATGATGTATTAATCGCCCTAATACAGACATCTTAGAAAAGCGTCTCAGAATGGTTCTAAAGAAATTTAAAGACGCCGGCCTGAAGGTTAAAAAAATAAATGTCAACTGTGTACCAAGAGGGTGGAGTTCCTGGGATACCTTCTCGATAGTCAAGGAATCCACCCCACTGATAACAAGCTAAAAGCGATTAAAAATGCCCCAACGCCCAAGAATAGAACAGACCTCCAAGCCTTTCTGGGGCTCATTAACTTCTACAACGTTTTCTTGCCCCAGAAGGCGACTGTAGCGGAGCCCTTACACAGACTTCTTGATAAAAGAGCTACCTGGGTCTGGGGACGCCGAGAGGAACGCGCCTTCCAACAAGTGAAAGACTTGCTAACCTCCGACGCTGTTTTGATGCAGTACAACAAGACTTTACCTTTAACTATTACTTGCGACGCTTCACCGTTTGGAGTGGGAGCAATCTTAAGCCATGTACTTCCAAACGGAAACGAGGCACCTATTGCGTTTTGGCTATTAGTTTAACATCTTCATTGGGCAAAAGTTAAGCATGTGGACACAGGTCATTGGTTAATAGGTCAGTAGCTAGCTCTATAAAAGGGCTACTGCTGCCCAAGGGTTTTCGCTCTCTAATTCTGTTCCTTTAATAAAGAGTTGAAGTTCACTAAGTCACTGACTCGTCTCAATTACTTGCACCCATGTCCAGAATATAACAGTCCATCTTGTCATTCTGGGTGACATAATTTGAGGGCTGGGTTTGTCACCAGCCAGTGAGTGCCTAGGAGAGGCAGGTGGTCACTAATGAGTTCGAAATGGTGGCCATATAAGTACTTGTGGAATTTTTTGACTGAAGCCACAGCAGCAAGGGCCTCCTTGTCAATTTGTGCATAATTTCGTTCTGTTTTTTGACAGCATTCTGGAAAAATAAGCAATAGGGGCTTCTTGGCCATTAGGCAGTCTGTGGCCTAAGGCTAACCCAATGCCAAAAAGAGAAGCATCACAAACAAGCACTAAAGGAAGGGCTTTGTTAAATTGCATTAATACAGAATCTGAAGTGAGTAGGGCTTTAACAGCCTTGAAAGAGGCCTGTTCATTAGGTCCCCAAGTCCAAGTAGCGGTAGAGTCCAAAAGCCTATGTAATGGTTCAGCTATAGTGACCTTGGGAGGCAAGAATGAACTGTAAAAGTTAAGTAATCCCAAAAAGGCTTGCAGCTCTGTCTTATTTGTAGGAGCTGGAGCATCATGGATGGCTCTAACTTTGGATTCAATGGGGTGAATCCCTGAAGAATCAATATGATAGCCCAAAAAATCGATTTGGGGAGTGGCAAAAATGCATTTTTTTGTTAAGTTTGAGTCCAGTATCTTTAAAACATTGCAGAACTCTTTCTAAACGCTGTAAATGTTCCTGTGCGCTATCTGAGGTGATGAGAATGTCATCGAAATAGGGGATGACTCCTGGTATGTTGTAAAGTAACTGCTCCATTATTGATTGGAAAATGCCAGGGGCTACACTAACTCCAAATTGGAGACGGTTACATTTAAAAGCGCCCCTGTGCGTTATGATGGTTTGTGCTTCTGCAGTTTGCTCATCTACAAGCAACTGTTGGTAAGCCTGTGTCATGTCAAGTTTTGTAAAAATGGAGCTTTTGCCCAAGGCGTGTAGCAGGTGTTGTATGATGGGCACAGGGTATGCGTTGGGTTGTAGACCTTTGTTTATGGTCAATTTATAATCCAAACAAAGGCAAATTGAACCATCTTGTTTCAGAGGTATTACTATGGGTGTTTCCCATTTGGAGAAATCAATGGGTTCTAGAACTCCTTGGGCTAATAGTTTGTCCAGCTGGGCATCCACTTTTGCATGTAGGGCTAATGGGATTCTCCGTGGCTTAAGCCTTATTGGAGCCACCTGTGGGTCTAAATTTAGGGTAATGGGTGTGCCATTATAGCAGCCAAGCTTATCGTTGAAAACTTCTGAAAAGTTTTAGTTGTTCTAAATTGCAAGTGTTGATGGAATTTATGCCAGTTACTTGCAACCCAAGGGAATTGAACCAATCTAGCTCTAATAAGCTTGGCAGGCACCCATTAACTATTACCAGAGGTAAAAGTCCATTGAAATGATGGAATTGAATGTGGAACTTGCCTGTCCCGATGACTGGAATAGTCTGGCTCTGGTATGACCTTCAAGGCCAGCTTGCAGGGTGTCAGCTGTTGCTTGGTGATGTCTAGAACCAGCTGCTTCAGAGTGTCCCAGGACAGGTTGGAGAGGGAGGAGCCAGTGTCCACCTCCATGTGGCATGGCTTTCCTTCTAAAAGAAGATCAACATTAATCTTATTAATATTAAAGCATTGTGGTAGTGACGCAGCTCTGGGATATGCTTTGGTAACTGCAAAACAATCCTCTTTGGGTCTGAAAGTTTTTCTCTGTGTTTGGTTGGGAGGTGGCTGATTCAGATTTCTGGCAGCTTGGCAAATTCTTGCCAAGTGCCCCTTCCTCTGGCACTTCAAGCAGATCATGTTTCTGAAATGACAGGTGGCTCTTGGATGGTTTCCCCCACAGCTGGGCAGATGATTTGTGGCATGTTTGGTCTTTTCTCAGCTGGGTTGCTTTTTCTTTGGGGTGTCAGAGGCATTCTTAGACGGTTCATTTCTTCTTTCCCCTTGAAGTACTTGGCTTCGAACGTGTCTTCGTAGTGTACTGCTGCACTTGCCTTGACACCTGGGAGGCTGCCTAAGTTTTGGAGTTCAGCCGTGGATAGATTTGACAGTTCCGTGGCTTGAGCTTCTTCGATTGCTTGCTTCAGGTTAAGGTCTGCTTTTGCTAAGAGGCGCCTCTGTAGTCAGAGGTCTCTTACCCCACAGACCAGTTGATCCAGTAGCATGTCGTCGAGTTGGTCTCTGAATCCACAGTGAAGAGCGGCCGATCTGAGTGCCACCATGTACTCGCTGACGGATTCTCCCTCCGTTTGGGCTCTCCTCCGGAAAGCATGGTGGTGGGCGATGTGGGATGGTCTGGGAGCGTAGTGATTGCTGAGGACCTCCTGTAGCTCTTCCCAGGTTACAGCTTTCACCGTCTGTGGAACCAGTAGGGCTGTGGCGGTGTCGAAGACCGTAGCTCCGCAGAAGCTTAAGAAATAACCTTTTGTTCTGTTTGTGGGGATATCTGTCAGGTTGGCGGCATCCATCACACACCCGAAATGATTGATATATGATGTCCATGTTTCTGTAGCTGGGTGGAATGGTGGGAAGTTGGGAGGTGCGGCCGCCATCTGGGGTTAGCTTAGTGGCAGCCTTGTTAACCTTGTTAGCGCTTCAGCTCTGTGACTTTTCAGTTCTCTTTGTCGCCTCAGAAATGCCTCACTTCGATAACATCCCACCTTCATCGCCAGTTTTAAGTTTGGCATGCAAGGAATAAGAGGCAGAGGCTGGTGAAAGGTTAACAGGCTTTATTGGCCACAATGTAACCCAGCTGAATGTACCGCTGCTTAACTCGGCAGCCGGCTGATGGGGAACAGTTGAGCCCTCTTGACGGCTCCCTTTTATAGCAAGCTGTCAAGAGGGCTCAACCAATCAACAATGGCTCCAGTTCCCACTTAAGTAGCGGACCAGAATGAAGACTATAGCTGGATATAACAGTAGTTGTATTCTACCAGTTCGGTCCGATTCTGGCATATTGGTAGCGCCGAAGAGCAGCAGAGACTGAAGTGGTTCTCTAAGATGCTCTGCTGTTGGGCCCTCCCACCCTCTCAGGCTCCTATACTGACCTTTATGTCCTGCTTTTGAAGTGCAGCTGCTTTGCGCAGCACAGCAGATTGCCATGCGTCGGCTGCTGAAGCAACAGGGAGAGTGCAGGATTGCATGAGGTGAGTCGGAAAGCCTCTGCACCTGCGCAAAGTGTGCATTTGGCATGCACGCGTGCAAAGCGTGTGCGCCAAAGGTGGTAGTCAGCAGGTTCTGACCAGTTCTGGAGCCGGTAGCAGATTTTTTTTTTAATAAACAAATTTTTTTATTTTTTAGACAAACATACACAAACACAACATAAAAACATCAAGCCATCTTCCACTTACATACATACAGTGTGTCGGTTGGTTACAAATTGTTTTGTGCATCCACTCCATAGTCCTCACTGACAATTACTTGTATATATTCTCATATTATCAATCAAATATTCCTAAATACATTATTATCATTGTCACTCAATCATTTGACTATACTATTATTCATTCATATTATGTGAGATATTCCATATTTTTAAATTGATTTATCTTATAGTAATTCATATTATCATCCTAAATCCATTCCATAATTATAATATGATAATACATCTTTGTATATTCTATATAGTTCTATTCTAAAGTTCTACATATTTCATTACTATATTTTATTTTCTAACCATTGATAAAACAAATCCCAAATCTTATAAAATTGTTTATCTTCTTGTTCTCTAATTTCAAGTGTCAATTTACTCATTTCAGCACATTCCATTATTTTCTTGATAACTTCCTCCTGCGTTGGTATTTTCTCATTTTTCCAATTTTTGGCAAATACAATTCTAGCTGCTGTTAATACATTTACAATCAAATATTTCAATTCCCTACTGTATATTTCAGGTAAAATTCCCAATAAAAATATCTCTGGTTTCAAGTCTATGTGTTTTTTTGTCATTTTTTCCAGCCATGTGTGGATTTTATCTTTTAGCATCCGCACATGTCCACCGCACATGGTAATATGAACCAGGTGTCTGATGACATTTCCAACATTTTTCAGATTTGTTCTTGAACATTCTTGCTATTCTTGTTGGGGGTAAGTGCCACCTGTAAAACATCTTATACAAGTTTTCTTTATATGCTGTTGACATTGTCATTTTATAATTTTGAGACCACAATTTTTGCCATTTCTCTAAGTCAATCCCATATCCAAAAAATTTTCCCCAAGCAATCATTGTTTCTTTAACTTGTTCTTCTTCTAGCTTAATTTCTAATAAATATCCATACAGTTTTTAGATCACCTTATCATCAGTACCTGTCAAAATCTTATCTAAGTCAGTCAGTTTATCATAAAAACCTTCTGTTTTGGAATCTTTATCATATCTAGAGCGTATTTGCGCATATGAAAACAATTCATCTTTATATCTTGTTCTTCTAGTTTTTGCATAGATTTAAGTTCACCCTTTTCATTCAATATTTCACCATATCTAACTGTTTGTTCCTTTTTATATGTTATAGGATAAGAAAATGCTTCAATAGTCGATAGCCAGACTGGAATTTTCAAATAACATTGCCTTTTAGTCTTCTCCCAGTTTAACAACAAAGCCTCACGTATATAATGTCTTCTAAAATACCCCTGTGCTTTAGGTCCCTTGTACCATAAGAAGGCGTGCCAACCCAGCAACAAATCATGTCCTTCTAATGTCAACAATCTAGTATTTCTTAATGTAATCCATTCCTTAACCCACATCAGATTTGTAGCTTGATAATATAACTCCCAATTAGGCAGGCCAAATCCACCTCTTATTCTAGCTTCTTGCAACAGTTTTAATTTTATTCTCGCTTTCTTTCTCTGCCATATATACACTGCTCAAAAAAAATAAAGGGAACATAAAAATAAGACATCCTAGATCTGAATGAATGAAATATTCTTATTAAATACTTTGTTCATTACATAGTTGAATGTGCTAACAACAAAATCACACAAAATTTATCAATGGAAATCAACCCATGGAGGTCTGGATTTGGAGTTACACTCAAAATTAAAGTGGAAAAAACACTACAGGCTGATCCAACTTTGATGTAATTTCCTTAAAACAAGTCAAAATGAGGATCAGTAGTGTGTGTGGCCTCCACATGCCTGTATGACCTCCCTACAATGCCTGGGCATGCTCCTGATGAGGTGGCGGATGGTCTCCTGAGGGATCTCCTCCCAAACCTGGACTAAAGCATCCCCCAACTCCTGGACATTCTGTGGTGCAATGTGGTGTTGGTGGATGGAGCGAGACATGATGTCCCAGATGTGCTCAATTGGATTCAGGTCTGGGGAATGGGCGGGCCAGTCCATAGTATCAATGCCTTTGTCTTGCAGGAACTGCTGACACACTCCAACCACATGAGGTCTAGCATTGTCTTGCATTAGGAGGAACCCAGGGTCAACCGCACCAGCATATGGTCTCACAAGGGGTCTGAGGATCTCATCTCGGTACCTAATGGCAGCCAGGCTACCTCTGATGAGCACATGGAGGGCTGTGCGGCCCCCTAAAGAAATGCCACCCCACACCATTACTGACCCACTGCCAAACCAGTCATGCTGGAGGATGTTGCAGGCAGCAGAATGTTCTCCACAGTGTCTCCAGTCCCTGTCACGTCTATCACATGTGCTCAGTGTGAACCTGCTTTCATCTGTGAAGAGCACAGGGCGCCAGTGGCGAATTTGCCAATCTTGGTGTTCTCTGGCAAATGCCAAATGTCCTGCACGGTGTTGGGCTGTAAGCACAACCCCCACCTGTGGACGTTGGGCCCTCATACCACTCTCATGGAGTCTATTTCTGACTGTTTGAGCAGCCACATGCATATTTGTGGCCCACTGGAGGTCATTTTGCAGGACTCTGGCAGTGCTCCTCCTGTCCCTCCTTGCACAAAGGTGGAGGTAGTGGTCCTGATGCTGGGTTGTTGCTCTCCTACGGCCTCCTCCACATCTCCTGATGTACTGGCCTGTCTCCTGGTAGCACCTCCATAGTCTGGACACTATGCTGACAGACACAGGAAACCTTCTTGCCACAGCTCGCATTGATGTGCCATCCTGGATGAGCTGCACTACCTGAGCCACTTGCGTGGGTTGTAGACTCCATCTCATGCTACCACTAGAGTGAAAGCAGCACCAGCATTCAAAAGTGACCAAACCATCAGCCAGAAAGCATAGGAACTGAGAAGTGGTCTGTGGCCACCACCAGCAGAACCACTCCTTTATTGGGGATGTCTTGCTAACTGCCTATGCTTTCCACCTCTTGTCTATTCCATTTGCACAACAGCATGTGAAATTGATTGTCAATCAGTGTTACTACCTAAGTGGACAGTTTGATTTCACAGAAGTGTGTTTGACTTGGAGTTACATTGTGTTGTTTAAGTGTTCCCTTTATTTTTTTGAGCAGTGTACTTCAGCACTATTTTATTTAAATCTTCAAAGTAGTCTTTCCCTAACCTAATTGGAATTGTTTGAAACAGATATAAAATTCTAGGTAATATATTCATCTTAATTGTTGATATTCTCCCTATTAATGATAACTATAAATTTTCCCATTTCGCCAAGTCTGTTGAAATCTGTTGTTTGAGTTTAATATAGTTATTCTCTTTAAGTGTGCTACACCTTGCTGTCAAATATATCCCCAAGTACTTCACCTTATTTGTGACCTGGATTTTCAAAACATCCGCCAATTCTTCCTTTTGTCTTAATAACATATTCTTTGTCAAAATCTTTGTTTTATCTTTATTTATTTTCAAATCAGCTACTTTTCCATATGCCTCTATCTTTTCTATCAGTTTAAATGCTGTTTCTAATGGATCTTCTAAAATGAAAACCAGGTCATCTGCGGTAGCAGAAATTTTGAGTAGTTTGGAGAACTGGCAAATGCCACCTCTGACTGGAGATTTTACAGTATCCTTCCCCTGCCACGCCCACCAAGCCACGCCCACAGAACCTGTAGTAAAAAAATTGAATCCCACCATTGCATGCGCACAAAGCGCACCCACCAAGCCATGCCCACCAAACTGGTGGTAAACTTTTTTGAAACACACCACTACCCCAGCACCAGATAAAACATTAGTGTTCATTCTCCTGCTGCAATTCTACTTTTAGAAAAGTTGTATTTAGGGGGTTGTGTACCTCAGTGGCCCCCAACCTTTTTTGTGCCACGGCCTGGTACCGGCATCACAAAATGATCCGCGGCCCGGTACCGGCATCAGCACACATGACAAGGCAAGGCGAGCCGAGCGACCGGCCAGCTAGCCGTCCCCTGCTTCTCCCCGCCACCTTCAACTCCTCCTTTGTACCTTTTTTGTGCTTTTTTTATCTCCTCCGCCGTCGGGACGGCTCTTTGTTCGAAGCCGCCCCCCCCCCCTTCGATGAAACTAAGGCGCGAGGATTCCTTCAGGACCCAAACGCTGCTTTCCAACCGGTAAAGCTTACCCGGAAGCACTTTCTGTTGAAACAAGATGGCGGCACCCAGCAAACCGGCGGCCTGGTAGAAAATGATCCACGGACCGGTACCGGTCCGGGGCCCAGTGGTTGGGGACCCCTGGTGTACCTGGCCTTTAGTGTTGTGAATTTATGAGAGACATTCATGATCTTTCTCTCCCTAACACAGGGCTCTTCAAACTTGGCAAGTTTAAGATTTGTGGACTTCAACTCCCAGAATTCCTCCTCCGGTCATGTTAGCTTGGGGATTCTGGGAGTTGAAGTCCACAAGTCTTAAACTTGCCAAGTTTGAATACCCTTGTCCTAACATGTCACCTAATTCTTTAGTCTCTTTTAAGTCAACTGTTCAGGAAGGTTAGGGTGGAGGGTGGGAATTAAAAAGAATAATTCAGTTAAGGCAACTTATCTTGCAGATGGCTGATATCTGATATTAAGGAGAGAGTCAACCTGGAAATAAGGAGAAATTTTCTGACAGTGACAACAATTGATCAATGGAACAGCTTGTCTTCCAAAGTTGTGGGAGCTTCATCATTGGAAGCTTTCAAGAAGGGACTGGACTCTTTCAGGAATGGTGTAGGGTCTGATTGGACTAGATGACCTGCAAGGTTCTTTCCAAGTCTGTTTATCTGTATCTGTATCTGTATCTCTTCCCCACTTTTTTCTTCCTTGACAAATTTTTCAGAATACCTTTGCCCTTGCCTTCTTCCTGCCAGAGAGTGATTCCTTGAGGTCATCCAGTGGGCTTTGTACCTCTGGCAGAGCTAAAGCTCACTGTCTTTCAGTTTCTAGCCTGATGCCCTTAATCATTCCACCCAACTGGCTTTCTTTTCTCCCCTTAGTCAAAAAAGAGCGGGGGGGAAACCACCCCAAATCTGACACATTGTTAGAATTGCACTCTCTTCCCTCTAGTTGCTTCTTGAGAGATATAAGTGTAGGAATTCAATAACCAGTCATTTCAAGATCCAAAGATCTCTGACCAAAGATGTGGTGTTTATTATTTTATACTATTTTTACAAACAAAGCAGAGTAGCATAGATACAGTATTTGGATTGGAGAATAGATTCCACATGGGTGAAACCTCCCAACCACATTGGTACAACCTCCCAATTAATCCTTAAGACTAGTGGTGATGTTAGTAAATGAGATCAGGACTTTCCACCTTCATCAAGATATAGGGAATGAGATCATGCAAGTAGCCAAGAGGCCCTATATAGGTTCAAAACAATGCGGTTTGCTGCTAGCATCTAGCACCATCCATAGGATCTCAGTAGCTACTATAATAAGCTGTTCATGCAACTATCAGGTGACCAGGTAAGGCTGATCAGTTGATGGTTCTGGGATGAAGAACCTGGAAATTGGGTAGAGTTGAAGACAGGTAAGACACCCTCGTCTTCACTACCTATGAACATTTTTATAGAAATAATTTTACGCTTTGCAAAAGAGGCAGAAGGAGTAATGGACTCACACAGATGTGACAGGAAGAATCTCTTCTGGCTTTCTATGGGACTATGCAGTACAGGTAGCCCTCAACTTACAACCACAATTAAGCCCAACATGTATGTTGCTAAGTGAGAAATTTGTTAAGTGCATTTTGCCGCATTTTACGACTTTTCTTGCCACACTTGTTAAATGAATCACTGCAATTGTTAAATTAGTAGGACCATTGTTAAGTGAATCTGGTTTTCCATTGACTTTGCTTGTCAGAAGGTCACAAAAGATGATTACATGACCTGGGACATCCCAACTGTCATAAATATGAACCAATTGCCAAGTGCCCAAATTTTAATCAGATGATCATAGGGATGCTGCAATGGTTATAAGTCTCAAAAATGTTCATATCACGTTTTTCAGTGCCATTGTAACTTTGAACAGTCACTGAACGAACTGTTGTAAGTCCAAGATTATCTGCATAGTTTCTTCTTTATTTTTGATTTTTAAATCTACAAGCGCTCCTAAGAGACAAACAAGTAAGATGTCTCCCCTTTACAGAGAACAGTTCTTTATCCAAAGACCTAGAGTAGGGGTATCAAACTCAAGGCCCACGGGCTGGATCCACCTGCGGGATGCATAGATGTGACCCGTGGGGCTACCCTGGAAACAGTGAAGGACCGGCCCGCGGTGCCTCTGCCAGCGTGGCTCACCCGAGCTCCGTTTTTGCTGGCAGAGGGTTTCAGGAGGCTGTCACACAGAGGTGGTATTCAGCAGGTTCTAACCAGTTCGGGAGAACTGGTAGAGGAAATTTTGAGTAGTTCAGAGAACCGGCAAATACCCTTTCTGACTGGAGATTTTACAGTATCCTTCCCCTGCCACACCCACCAAGCCACGCCCACAGAACCGGTAGTAAAAAAAATTGAATCCCACCACTTCCATCACAGCCAAAAATGGAGCTTGCGAGGGCCATGCACAGTCCTCCTGACCTCCATTTTCTGTGGCACAGGGTTGCAGGAGGCTGTTACAGCCGAAAACAGAGCTTGAGAGCCCATTTTTCCTGGCAGTCCTTGGGCCACCATAGGCGCCACCGACATGAGTGATGTTGAGCTGGCCATGCCCACACTGGCCCCCTGAGATCAAACACAACTTTGATGTGGCCCTCAATGAAATTGAGTTTGACACCCCTGGCCTAGAGAATGTAAATCTGTTTCTAACATACAAACAGATAGTAGGGGTCTTGACATTTTCTACCTGATGTTCATGTCTCAATAGTACACTGAGCAGGTACAAAAGAGCTGCATACCTACATGATAGGTAAGGTGATGCTTATACCAAAGCATCACCTCTCAGTGATTTGCTTTGGCTTCCTTTCCTAGCCTCCATGCCCAATTCTAGGCATCCTGTATCCTGGCAGAATGACCGTCTTCCCTGCTATGAACTTTAAATACTCAGAATGCTTGTCTGAGGCTCAGCTTTTGCCAAGGGAGTCAGCAATTCCATTGCATAAGCTCCATAAATAATTTTCA
This sequence comes from Notechis scutatus, assembly GCF_049901735.1. Lineage (NCBI taxonomy): Eukaryota > Metazoa > Chordata > Lepidosauria > Squamata > Elapidae > Notechis > Notechis scutatus. The sequence continues at coordinate 47,665,702 of NC_142010.1, forward strand.
TTCATTTCAGCTTCCTGGGCAGGGAGGAATGGCTACTACGTCTTTGTTTATTCCACCTATCTCAATGGGAAGGAATAGCCAGAATGTCTGGCTAGAAAGAAAGAGAACCGAAGAATTTGAAGAGAAGTGAAAGGAGAAGATGGAATGCTTTAGCCTGTGCCAGCTTCTTGCTGGACTTATTGTACTGAGCTAGTTAACCTTTGCTTTCCTGGCTTAGTATCTTTCCATGACTTTTAGCATCTAGCTGTTCCCAGCAGGAGCCTGTTAAGAGGAGGAGGAGGAGGAGGAGGAGGAGGAGGAGGAGGAGGAGGAGGAGGAGGAGGAGGAGGAGGAGGAGGAGCAAGATGATCAGATATTATGTTTCAGGGAAAGTGAAGAATAAAAGAAGTAATGATGAAAAAAGGCTGTGATGCAGAAACAGAATCAGAATGTCCCATTAAAGAGCCTGGTACCTTGTAGGTATTTAGAACTCAATGAATAGGGTAGATAGAAGGCCTGTTCTTTAATACTCTTGACCAAGATGGTCTTTCTTGTCTTATACAAGTGCCAGATATTGCCACACAAATGGGCTTCTTCTGCCCTAATGGGGGGCCTTTCTGCTGGTGGGGGCATAGCAAATACTAGAATCTCTCTCTGTGAGCAACAAATCACGAAATCCCAAAGGTGTTTTTTTTTCAAGAGGCAACTGGACTTTCTGGTTTCTTCTTTGAAGATGTTTTGCTTCTGAGAAGCTTCTGAGAAGCAAAACATCTTCAAAGAAGAAACCAGAAAGTCCAGTTGCCTCTTGAAAAAAACACCTTTGGGACAACAATGACCTGGATGACAGAATCTCCATCCCACCATTAATTCCCCTAAGGTTCCTATTCCTGTGCTTTGTAAAGCTCCCTGCTCCCTACAATCTAGCACAGGTTTGGTAGAATTAAAGAGATGGCCTTCAACTCTCATCTTGGTGGCATGAAGGGAATTTCTCTGTGCATGTTTTAAATGACTACGTGTCGTTTCATTTGCTTATTCCAGGTAGTTATTTATTTATTTATTTGTCTATCAAACTTATATATCTCACCAAAGATGAATCAAGAATTGAAAAGAACACAACATAAAAACAAAAAATGTACAATATAAAATAACTATTAATAGCAATGGTACTTAGATTTATACACTGCCTCACAGTGCTTTTACAGACCTCTCTAAGCAGTTTATAGAGTCAGCATATTGTCCCCAACAACGTGAGTCCTCATTTTACCAACCTCGGAAAGATGGAACATTGAGTTAACTTTGAGACGGTGAGAATCGAACTGCTGGCAGCAGGCAGACAGCAGAAGTAGCCTGTAGTACTGCATTGTAACCACTGCGCCACCACCATAAATTTTATAAATGGAAAAATACACATTATAGAAAAGGAAGGATAAAAAGTAGTCATTTCAATTGTGGAGCCACCTGAGCAGGTACCTGGTCACCTGTGAGCCCCAGATCTGACCACATAGCCTGGTCTTAAGGACTTTTTAGAATACCAAAAGGGATGGAACTAATTTAATTTCTAGGTCTGCATATTACATTTGCTCAATTGTGCTGGAAATGATAGTCACAAGTCTTATTCTTGTAATGTCCTTGCTGAGAATAATCAGGGCTTGTCCTAAGGAGCTTTTCCTAATGCTCCTGTTGCAATCTCATACTTCCTAGCTTTTTAATCCACAGCTTCTCCTTTTCACTACTGTAACGTAGTAATGGAATGCATGGATAATCTTGAGGAAGGGGGAGTGGAGATGCTGCCAAGAAACCAGTAAACAAGAGAGATAGAAGCCCGCAATCATTCAACAGTCAAAGAAAGAAACTTAGGAAAGACCCACCCTAATGAGGATAGCAGTTAAAAATAGTGGGCAGGAAATCTGGATTTTTTGTGTTACAAGATTCTGTTAATGTAGCCTTACAATAAAGTAGATTTAGATCATCTAGTCATTTGTCTCTGGTTTACTCAAGAAGTCCAACATCTGCATTTCCCAGGAAGAAAAACACATTTTCTGAACATGCAGTCAAACACCTGGCACATCCATGGATTCTCTTAGAGCAAGATATCTTTCTCTGGACCAGACTTTATGCTTTGTTTCTTGGGTCCCCACCCATTTTTAAATTCATAGGTTTTCTTGTGGTTTGCGCTCATTATTGTATTTCATCAATTTTATTGTGAATGGTTTTGAGTTGTGATTGCATGGCATGGGCATGGTTGTGGTGAGGAAAAATGGGAGAACAGAATGCTGTGTACACCACTCTGAGCTTCTGAATAAAAGGTGTGGTGTATATCTGATAGATGGATAGATAGAGAATGTGTAATGTGTTGAACTTTCCACTGTGGTTGCCAATGGACTACCAAGTTTCTTAATAATTTTGGAGCATTAGCTGCATGCCAGCCCCTGAGGGTAGATTCCCAAACACTATATGTTCAGAGTTTTATTTAGTACTATACCAAATGCTGCATGCTCTTCATCTGGCTTTATTCTTTTAGACAATACACTGAAACTGCATGCATGATACAGTCATCTGGACTTACGTGTTTCAATCCATCCCAGTTATACATTACTACAATTTTTCATTTAGTTCCCAGAATTCTCCCAGCAAGCAACTTATTGTATACTGTATAAAAAAAAAGATACTTTGCATCAGCAGTAGAATTAAATCATGAAACCTTCACATCGAGAATGTCTTGGAGAGCCTTGCTGACATTTATCAGTGGAAAGCGATATTTATAAAACTAAAAACAAATTTTGTAGAAAGCTGACTTCTTTGGAGCATATTCTTTCATAACAAGGCTATCTGGCTCACATATTTTATTCTTGCACACAACATCCAAGGTATCGATAGCCTTGCTTCTTTCTCTCCAAGGATAGCATTGTATTTTTTTAATTTTATTTTTAATACATTTATTATTTGCTGTAGATAAAAAGCACAGTAAAAATATAAAAGAATGATAAAGTAGAAGAAAAAGAAAGGAAAATTCTTCCCTTTCTTTTGACAATACGTATGTTACATGTCATGTGTAGATTAATAAAATCAAGAAAGAAATGTTTGAGTGTGTTGTCATCAGGGTGGCTCTGCATTATAGATCCCCCCCCCAAATATGGGACATCCAGTTATGACATAACAATGTTGTGTTAATTTAACATGCTGATGATATATACTCTCTAACACATTTTAGTTTGAAATACTTTTTGAAATAGCCTTGCATTTCCCCACTTTATCTCCTTTGGATGTTTTGAATTTCAACTATTGTAACTCCCAGTCACTATGCTTATACTGTATTAGTTGGGATAGGTAAATAAAACTATTGTATCTTAAAAGCACTGGAGTAAAGCAGAATAAAGCTATAAACTTCATAATTATTTCACAGAAGGAATGGTAACACTGAGATGTCTTTTGTTGTCCAAAATACATTGTGTCTAATTTGTTCACAGTGTTATCATTTCTCAAATCTTCTTTAAACTATTGATTATTAAACATGCATGTCTATGTTTAACCTCTTGCTTTCCCTAGTAAAATGAGTTCTAAGAACCATAGCAAGTTCATATTTACTCCTCCATAGTATGTGATTTATAGAATTCAAAACTTTGAATATGCTAGTGGACTCAGCCTGCACCTCCTGCACGATTCCAAAATAAGCTTCCCCAAAAGATGGAGACTCTACTTGTATCCATTCAATGATATGGAGTCTACCACTTCTCTGTATAATTGGCTCCATTGACAAACAACTCTTAACATTTATTGAGATGCTATTTTCCCATGTCTTAATGTTTATTTGCTCCGCAACCATTGCCAGAGGCCAAAAATATGGAACAGGGAAATGGAACATTACAACATCAGAATGAGGTGTCAAGAGAGTTTATGTCTTAGTCATTTAATTTTCTCTAAGTGCTCCCAATTTCCCATCTCTCTCTTAATAGGAAAAAATAAAAGAATTCAAGCAGTGAGTCCCTGAGCATACAGATAATTTACTCTGTATGATTTTATGACACTGAGGATATGCTGCTTTGTAGCTTACAAACTGGTCTGAACATTGACAACAAAGAAATAAAAATCACTCTGAAAGTTATTAAAACATAATTTTTCTTTAACTTGCCAGGACAATTAAATAATTTAATTACATGTGAACAGAATGGCAATGCGTAATAAACTGATACTGATCTGTATGGTTAGCAATGCAGTATATCTTGAGGCATTTTGAACGCTCAGCTCTTATTCTCACCTTTTCTATTTCAGCAAAAATTCATCTCTCTGTCCCTAAGGTCCCAGGACTGAACCTTTCATTACCCTTAGATCATTCAAAAACTTGACAGTCAATCAGTAGCTTAACCTCCTGCAACTTGGCTCCATGACACTCAAAAAAAAAAAAAAAAAAGCAGAATGCAGAAAGATATTTTAGCAAAGCTAATGATGACCATAAAACAACAATTTGTCAGCTCAAAGAGAACTTAATGAGATTTCTCTAGCATAGATTTAGAGTTTTTTCAACAGAATAATGCAATTTAAGTCTAAGCTAAAAATAGATGGTGTGTGTTCAATTGCCTCTTATTAAACTCCTAGATTTACACAAGCTGACCAACCTTTGACTCCCAATGTTTCTAAATGTTAGTCATGGGATCCTTCACCATACACCTTGGTGATATGGGCTGCTGAGAACTATAATTCAACCTTGCCACTGGCAGTGCTGACTGAGAAGTATGGAAGTTGTAATCTAATATACTGAAAATGCTGAAAAAGAGATAGGAAAGGTTAGTTTACATAAAAGGGAGAGCGGAGGAAAGAGATATGTGAGGTTATTATAGTTGATGGCTGACTTATGCCTTTTATTATAAGGCTTGTCTCTTTTCATGTGAAATTGATACTTTGCTTGCTGGCTTGTTATAGTCATCCCAAGTTGAAACTTTCAAATGCTGAATGCTCAGATTGTTGCTGTTTATTAATGGTTTTCCCTAACAAAAGCCAGAGTAAGCACTTTGGATGCACAAAACTAGCTTCCTGCCTTGTTAAAAAGAACAAAAATGAACAGTGATTTTTTTTGTCACTCCTTCCAAGACAGCACAGAAAAGTTTGCATAGTATTCAGGTATTTTAATTTTAAAAATGGGATAGATTTGCATGAATTAGGCAGCTAGTCTAGGTCAGTTGAATTATTACAATGCTATGGGGAATGCAGACAAAGAAGTTACTGAAACTTCACTTGATAAAGAACAAGGGCTAGACAAATTCTTTAATTTCATGCCATTGATATCTAATATTTTTCACAATTAGCATATTGCTAAAGATTTCGTAACACCTTCAAGTAACGTGGGGAAGATCAACCAACCGTCTTATAGCCTTCCGCAGTTATGCTAAAGCCTTGGCTGGTATAAGATTTTCAAGGGTTCATTTGGTTGGCTTGCTCCAATTATTTATTGAGAATGGCTGACAGCATCCCCTGATCCTTATTAATCTTTTAGACTTGTTCATCTTTTAACTTTGATTTCTTACTTTTAACTTGTAAATTTTAACCTTATTTAAATTTAAATTAAAAACTGTGCTTTTTAGTCAGGTGTTGTATTGTTTCATTATGTTGTTTGCAAACCACCCAGAGCCTCTTAGGTGAGACGGGCAATGTAGAATTTTGATGCATAAATAAACAAATTCACTAGAAGCTCAAAAAACTTAGAATAGTGCTGGATATTTTGCAGAAAAAAAATGTTCTTTCTTGACACTTCCTGGAAAGAAAGAAAGAAACTTGCTAACTTGTCTTTCACATTTTTTTTTTTTTGTAAAAGAAGAACTCTATTTCTAGATAGCTTTTCTTCTCATAGAAAAAAACATGTAAAAATTAATTTAAAAACATAAGAGAATTAAGATAGATGACAATAGAATTCCCATAAAGCTCTGTAAATAGCCAGGCTCCCATAAAGCTCTGTAAATAGCCAGGCTATGACAATGGCTTGGTTCCCTTATAATGTTGAACTAAACTTCTCATTCCCTAGCATATTTTCTGGATCCATGGCTGAGAGAGAATCTAAATATGCAGCCCTTCCCATTCCCCCTGTACTTTATATTATTAGTACAGAATAGTATTATAGCTGCTGTGAAACACTGTGAAATCCCCATTGAGACGTTAAGTGAATGCTCCAGTCACCTTCATTCATACTCAAGTGATGAACATATGACCACAGAGGAATAGGTACTAATCACACACTGAATAGAGGAAGGAGCCTCTTCAAGATGAAATTATGCAGATTAATATATTAGCTAATGAGTTTTTACATTATTCAACAAGGCTCCATTGGGAATGACAGACAGCAAAGCATTGGGGAGTTCCTCAAGTCACTTCATGTTGAGCATTCAAGAATCTGAGATCCAAATTGTTGCAGTTACAAAGAGCAGACTCCGTGATTGTTTCCCACCTTACAGACCAGCACATGATATCAGTTTAGATATCAGCAAAGGGACATGCCCAAATATGCCCAGGGCAGAGGCATCCACAGAGAGGATGAAAGCAAATGATGAAAGCAACATCACACCATCATAACCTTTTGTATGTGTGTTTTGATGACACCTGAATATTTGAAATTGTCAGCTCCTGAAAGTAAATGCAACCTGATAACAGGCACCATAAGAAGTATAATATTTTATTAACAACAGAATTTTGGAGGCCCAACATTTATCTTTACCTCTCTCCTAAACTAAACAGAATCAAGGTAGGCTGTGTTGGGTTTCTTTTTCATACCTTCCCGTTTTTGTGGGATGAATTCCTATTTTCTTAATGCCTGTTGTATTTTTTCTTTAAGGTTATCTTCATACTCCTCTACAGAAAGGGGCAGTGTTTGTGTGTACAAAAATAAAAATTGAATTATAATTAATGTGTCAATATTTTGGATGGGGCACAAGAGACTTTGACTCAATCCAAGCAAGTCTGAATGGCTTTGGGTGTTTGGGCCGTCCGGTATCAGGGCTTTTCTGTCTTTGGTTCTAGCTGGGAGGCACTGCCTTAGACAGACCCAGTAAGCAATGTAACAGCTTCCTTTCAAAGAGCAAATGGCCATGGCTAAGAGGGTCTTTGCACACCTTTGGGTTGTAAACCAATTGTGCTCATTCCTAGACTGGAAGGCCCTGCTTTTTGTTACCTCTGCTCTTATGATCTTCCATCTGGACAGTGGTGGGATTCAAAAAAAATTACTACTGGTTCTGTGGGTGTGGCTTGATGGGCATGGCTTGGTGGGCATGGCAGGGGAAGGATACTGCAAAATCTCCATTCCTTCCCCACTCTAGGGGAAGGATACTGTAAAATCCCCATTCCCTCCCCACTCCTGGGGGAAAGATACTGTAAAATCTCCATTCCCTCCCCATCCCACTAACCTGCTTTCCAGCTCCATTCTCCTGTACAGGGCAACAAAAGGAGACCCAGCTGATCAACTGGGACTCGGGAGACCGAGAATAGATGGGGGCGGAGCCAGTCAGAGGTGGTATTTGCCGGTTCTCCGAACTACTCAGAATTTCCACTACCAGTTCTCCAGAACTGGTCAGAACCTTCTTAATACCACCTCTTTATCAGGACCATGCAATGCCCTGTACATGGGCCTACTTGAAGAGCATTCAAAAACTTTAACTAATGCAGAATGTGACAATAGTCAGTGGTGCTACTTGCTTGATAGATGTTACACCATTACTTTGTGAATTGTGTTGGTTGTAGTGTGCTTCTAAATGCTGGTTATCACCTTTAAAACTCTTCATGGCTTAGGACCAGTCATCTGAGGGATGGTCTCCCTCTAGTTGTTTCTTCCTACCTGATCCAGTCTGATAGTATGGGATGTTCCAAATTCCATCAGCTATGGAATGCCAGTGGGCCAAGTAGGAGATATGCCTTTTCTGATGTGCTGCCTGCCCTATGGAATCACCTCCCCCTGGAGATTAGGATGGTCCCCATCCTGCTGGCCTTTTGTAAGGCTCTAAATACTTGAATCTGTGCCCGGGCCAGAGGCCCCAGGTGTGTGAAGAGATCAGTCTTCTGGCTACATTAGCAACTGTCAATTCTAATATCTTCCTCTGTTGCTATGTATTTTAATTTTTATACTTCTGGGTGTAATTGTTTTTAATCTTATTTCAATATTGTCTGCTGCCCAGAGTCACTTATTGAAATGGATAACTACACACATTGATTAAACAAATAAATACATGTTCAACTGTTGGGTTGAACTCCTGGAAATTTTCCTAACTTAGTGAAAATATATGAGCCGGTCATTCTACGGTTCCACAGAGCAGTTTGATAGTTGTAAAAGGCTCGATCAATTTATGTGGGGAGGATATAATTTGCTCTATTTTTGGAATGTCATGAAAAAGACCAAATAATTGATGCTTTCAAAATGATAGCTTTCAGCTAAGGTTGGCATATATAGCTGATACATTAAAACTTGAATACATAAACTTGAAGGTCCAAGGAACACATCATTGTTCATTATGATAGAATGCAGGCATCTGTGGGCATAGCTCTATTCTGAATTGGTTTAAAAAAATTCTAAACTCTTCATTGTCTTTCAAGTCATTTGTCTCATTGAATCAGAACAGGTATAAGCATATTCCCAGGTTGGAGGTATGGCAAGGGACCAGGAATCTACTAGTGTTTTTCAAACCAATATTTTGCCCAACTCCTCCCATGGAATTTGACACAACAGGATTCTGAAGCTGAAACTCCCTGGATGGCATAAATGCAGAAAAATCTGATGAAATGTCCCATCTCCAAAGTCATGGAATTACAGACTAAATTATTATACACACAGAGCAACTGAAGGTCATTCTTCTTTATGAACCTGCCAGTTGCCAACATGGTGAAGTGCAACCAATAGTTATCTTAGATAGAAACTTCTCAAGAGCTACATCTCATTGATAAGATAAAATTTCCTTTATCATTTTCTGATGCCAAAAGGTTTTCTTTTCTTTGGTTTTTTTTTTAACTCTTAAGTACCAAAATGGCTCCTTGTCCTTGATGCTTTCTGAGCTTGGATTGCAAACATTTCATTATCTAAACATACCATCATCAGTGCTAGTAAGGAATGGGGTTTGTTCTCAGTTTATAACTCCTTTTCTCTCCAGGCTCTGTTTTGAAAGACCCTGTTGATTTTACTTATATATTACATGTTTTGCTACAGTATTACTGGGGATGTTAGCCTTACTTAACCTGGTACACCTTCCAGATGTCTTTGACAAAAACTAACATAATCCCCAGATGGCATGTACATACTGGCTGGGAATTATGGAGCTGTGATATCATAGATTTTGGAGTTTGGCCAGAGACTGATTTAAGCCACCCAAAACACATTTTGGAGAGCTGCACATATGCCATTAAGCCTGCAGCAGGGATGATTCTGTGAAGGGAGTGGGTCAGCTGTAGGCAATGAGAGGACAGATGGCAATTCCCTAGGGAATAACAAACTTAATCCAGGAGTAAATATCACACACATGAACAGCTGCATAAACCTTATGTTCTGGGGCAATGTTCTGTATTAAGATGATCCTCTCTGCCTTAAGCATGGATTTTATTTTTATTTAGGAAAAAAAAAACCACCATGAAAGACTCAAGGTATAAGTCAGAGCAAACCCCCTTTTGGAACTGTGGATTTTTAAAAAAATCTTGTCATGTTCATTTTGACTTCCTAAATAGCAGATCCTACTCCAAGGATAGGAAGGCCCAGAAGTTGTTGAACTCCGATTCCAATTAGACAGGAGAATAGTGGCTACTAGAAATTGCCCAAAACATCTGGAAGCCATTTAGCATTTCCCCTTGAACTTGGCAACATATCCCCTTGATTCTGAATCAACTTATGGTGTCAGTCACAGCATTAAAGGTGCCCCCTTAGGGGCTGGCATCATTAACAGCGAAGTGCTGTGTATAAGCATGAAGGGGGGTGCCCAGTTCTAGTGTGCCTCATTTCTCCCTTTCTTTCCTTGCCTCTTTGCCAGTTCTCTACATTCAAGCAGTAAAAAGTAAAATTCCATGAAGTAGTATTTTCCCTATGTCCCACAAGTTAGCCATAAAAAATGAATGATTACATGGGATGGGATAAGAACAGAGGTGGCATTTAGCCAGTTTTGACAGGTTCTGGAGAACCAGTAGCAGAAATTTTGAGTAGTTCGGAGAACTGATAAATACCATCTCTGGTTGGCCCTGCCCCCATCTATTTGCTGCCTCCTGAGTCCCAGCTGTTGCCCTGCACAGGAGAATGGAGCTGGAAAGCAGGTTAGTGGGGTGGGGAGGGAATGGGGATTTTACAGTATTCTTCCCCTGGAGTGAGGTGGAAATGAGGATTTTACAGTATCCTTCCCCTGCCACGCTCACCAAGCCACGCCCACCAAGCCATGCCCACCAAGCCATGCCATACTCGCTCACCAAGCCACACCACGCCCACAAAGTCACACCCACAGAACAGGTAGTAAAAAAACATGAATACCACCACTGGATAAGAAGATGGGTAGCCATTGATCTACTGTAGCCTCAGAAACATAAAACTTCCTAGGGCCCCAGAGCCTACTCTTACCACTAAGGCTAAAAATTGACAATGTGGTTGTCTGGGATTTTGAGGCAGAAATATATTGTTAAAAATCTAGTCTAAAATAGCTTTGCAATACCCAACATCAAGACCTCCCAAGAGCCTGATAAACAAAGATAAACATCCTGCTCACCAGCAGGATTACCTGTAGAGAATAAGGAAGGCTACTTCATAGAGTTATGCAGGGACTGTTTATTTATTTGATTTTGTGTATCATCTCTCTCTCTCTCTCTCTCCCCCCACCCCACTCATATTTCCAATGATGGAACTAGCTAACAGTATTCAATATAACCAGGAACTCTGTTCTGAAGAAACAAACAGTGAGTGAGGTCTCATCTACAGCTAAATAAAAAGTCTAGCATTTAAAAACTGAAACTCAGCCAAAAGTGCTAAAGAAATACCTGTTTGATATTCAAGATACAGTATCTCAATTTGTTGATAGCTGCATTATATTATCGCTAACTTGGCATGACCTTGACAATATCTTCACCACCTCCATCTTTCTTATAATTAAAAGCAACCTATTGTTACTACTGTAAATACTATAAATATGGGACAAGTTCTAGAAGTCCATGTTGCTATGTTGCTAGCAAAACATAAGCAACTTTTCTTATACAAAGGCTTATAGAGAGAGACTTATAAATGCATGGCTGAGTAAAACCAATAATTGAATATGACATTATTGATATGCAAATGTATTTTATATTCAACATCCACAGAACTAATCCTAACAGTTAACATTACTGCTGCCATCTATTTAACAGGTTTCCCCTTCCATCTTATTAAAAAATGATAATTTGCAGGCTGCTGCTGGAAGATTTCTAAGGGGCATGTATTGTTCAGAGACCTGAGACTGACCACCTCTAATGGAAAACAGAAAACAACTCCTCTCTCTTAACTGTTGTGAAAAATCATGGAGCCAAATTTTGCATGTGGGCACTTTGCCTCTTGTGAGTGAATATAATCTCCCACTTAAACCTTGTTAAAGGAAATATTTTAACAGCTGTTAATGCTAAAGAACATTCCTCTTTAACCAAGATCTGAACTTTAAGATGCAGCCTTGTGGAAAATCTGCTTAGTATTAACAGTGGTCAAGGTTGGTGCCAACATTTCCCATGACTGAAAGTCAAAGAAGAGAAGTGAATTTGCTATAAAAAAGTGGGGGGGGGGGCATGTGAGCATTGAGACATTACACAGCATAGTTAGGGCAAGAGAACAACATTGGCTGGTATCCAACCACCATATGCCCAGCCTAGGATAGATGTGCTCCAAATATCTGCCCCCCACTTTTTTCATCATTAACATGTTTAGAGAATTAAAAGGCAAAGTGAGTACTTTAAGCCTTCTGAATAAGAAGCCTATTTAGCTCTAAAAAAAACCTTGAAAACTCCCTCTGAGTTGAAACTCCATCCAGTTTGCAGAGGGTTTCTGACATGTTATGCAAAGCCTGAGGCAGCTGTCTAATTGACAGGAGCTTCTAATTGACAGAAGTCTCTTTGGGGTCTATGACAATTTTCCATGGCCAATTCGCTGCAGGAGAACTTGCCACAGCCACCTTGCCACAGGACAACTCACTGTGGGACAAAAGTTACACTAATATCAAAGAAATGGTGGAGTAGAACCATTAAAGAAAGGATGCAAAAGGAGAAAGAGAATGAAATGTGAATGTCAAAAATTAAAATAATTTTTATTTATTTTAAATAATTAAATAGAATTGTTAAATTGTTCCACAATGAGTTGTCCCCCAGCAAGTTGGCTGTGGTGAGTTGATCATGGCAAGTTGGCTACAGCAAGATGTCTGTGGCAAGTTGTCCCATTCTCACCTCTTTATTATGATTAAGTTATACCTCTTGCTAGTGAGTTGAAAAAAAGACTTTGCCAAAAATAGCTTTGCCATTTTTTAAAATCAGTCTCATTCAGTTTGATAAACAAGAATACCATTCTGTATTTTTTTTAAAGGCAGAGGACATTCCAATAAAATTTTCCTGAAATGATCAGAAATGCTTATACTCCCATCTCTGTGAAGTGGTTAAGGAACCTAAACATTTGGTCATTCTTGTCTTATCATCTCATTAGCACTCTGCACCTCCTTGGCACTCCACCCCTGCTGTATCCCATTAAACCCTTAAAAAAGCTACCCATAGTGAATGTGTCTTGTGAAACTTTTTCGAGAGGGGCAGCCAGGGAGGCTGCAGGGTGATAGAGCTTTCTCTGCCATTTTGTACCAACTCATAAGCTCAAAGGTATCATCAAAAGAAAATGTGTGGTGCCGTGGTGACACAATTGCTAAAATGCAGTATTGCAGGCTAACACTGCTGACTTCCAATCCTCATAGGCTCAAGATTGACTCATCCTTCCAGCTTTCTGAGGTTGGTAAAATAAGGATCCATTGTTGGGGTACAATATGCTAACTGCAAACTGCTGAGAGTGGGCTGTAAAGCATTGTGAAGCGGTATATAAGTCTAAGTGCTATTGCTATCTACAGACATTTTACAGGACCTAAAAAAAGGGGGGGGGGTGTTAAACAAAAATCGAAAACATCAATCAAAGCTTATTTACAGGGAAAGAAAAATTTTAGGAAACTGCAGGGTGGATTTTGATGCAATTCTTGTTGAAACTGCTCCTGGAAAGAGAAAAAAGCTGATTTTCCCAAGGTTTGTTCTAGTCTTCTAGTCACAGTTCAAGGAAATTCAGTTACATATTTGCAGCAGCCCAAATTTTAAAGTTGAGTTCAGTTGTAATGTAAGCTTTAGTCAACAAAGAAAAAAAATCCACATTGGACTGGGGCAGATAAATCATCCATTATGTGGACTGTAATTAAAGGAGGAACAAAAAGGAAGAAAAGTTAAGCCATGTCAGTGAAATGTTAAAGATCTAAAGAATGAAACAGGTACTGTGAGAAAAGGGTGAGGAAAGGAAAAGAAATTAAAAGTTCAATACCAACAAATTGTGGAGCTGACAAAGCTCTTTCCTACACTCATAAATTTCATATTATCTTTGTTTAGGCTCAGCCTCTTACATGATTTTTTATTATTATTACAGATAAGGAGGGATTATGTTGGGTTAGATCAGCCAGATGGCTTTGACCTCAAAATACATTTCCACATAAATAAGACCAGAGAAAACCCCTGTGTAGGACACCAATGTCAGTAACCTCAGTGACAACTCATTGAGGTCAGCAGGAAAAGGCTACAAACCTTTGGCCTGACAAATACAACCTGGCTCCAATAACTCTATTCTTTCCAGGTATAGAGAGGGAATCATAGAGTAAATATGTCACTGTCTGATTAAGCAATGTCTGGGGGGTCAGAATTCTGTAAGTCAAATGGTTCTTGAACTTGGAGGCAATGCACGTCTCACAGAGAAGAGGACGTTCATGACTCCTGGTGCCACCTGGGTGGAATGGAGAAAGTGGTGCTCCAATTTGTTCAGATTGTTCTCCTATACTGTGATTAATTTATTCTAAAGTGTATATTAGACCAATAGGAAGTTAAGATATATAGGCTGTGATCTGATTTTTTTTTCATGAATTTGGAATGTAGGAAAAGACTCCTATAAAAAAACCTGGATATAAAACAAAGGAGAGGAAACTGCCCTTTCCCCATCCCAAGGACTTCAAATCTCATCACTACTACTTAGGGATGAAGGGGAATGTACTGCAGTTTAAGAACATTTGGAGAATTACAGATGCCCTCAATATTGCTAGAAAAGTTCAAAGTGTAGGTTCTATAATTAAAAATCACTGTCAGTGTATTGCAAATTGCCACATATTCTACATGCTACTAGATCTTATCACATCTTTGACTATAAATCAGGTCAAGAAGCTAGTCTGCAATTCCCACCAATAATGTGAATTTAACAAAGGAGAGGCTATGGACTGCTTCAATACTCTAGAAGTTAAATATTGCAGATGAGAGCAGAATTATCTTTCTGGCCACATTTATGAAGTTTGAGTATCTTTCTTTTTAATCTCTGTCATATTGCAAATATTGCTGTTCTTCTTTTCTTGCCTCTTACCTTTGGTATCACCTTTCTATAAAACTTTCAAAACACCATAAAAGAATGAACACTAATTAAAGAATGTAAGCAAAATCTTTTCTATCATAAGTTCTACTTGATAATGTTGGCATTTCCCCTCATAAGTTACTGTCTTTGTTTTGGAAGCACACCTGCATAGTCTTACAACTGTCTCCTATCATGCTGGGATAAAGGAACTGGCTAAATGCCCTTTATTTTCCGAAATGAGGCCTCAAATCTCGAGTTATTTTCATTTTCTTTGATGATATTCTACACCATTTCCAGCAGAAACATAGAAAAATGACACCTTCAAAGTACACTGAAAGTTCAAGCTCTTTTTGAAGAATTTTTAAATGGGCTTTAAGGAGAACATTCTTTTCTAATAGATTAAAATGTACAGTGGAGGCTGAACTTAAAAACAAAGATACTAGGTCTGCAGGATTTGGCAGAACAAAAGAGTTCTTTTTTTGGAAACCAAGATCATTTAACACAATATTAAACAATTGTGTTTATCATTCCATGAATATCTAGAGTGACAATAATTCCAGATGGAGCCAGAATTTCTGATTTTTTTCCTCTTAACCTTCTAAGTTTAAAGATTCAGAAACATTGTTCAACTTATTGTGGAAACATAGAACTCTAAACAATCACAAGTCTGCAGAAAAATATTTTATAAGTCCCCTGAGATATGTGAGGCCTGGGTTTTTTTTGGTTTTGGTTTTGAGATTTCATTACAGTAGCCATGGACAACCCACAGCTTTAAATATTTTCCCCTGCTTACTTATTTACTTCCAGATTATAATTCTGTTCCATATGGAAATAGCATGTTTCCATCATTTTCGGGAAGAAACACCAAAAACTGTAGTCAGTTCCAAAATGTACTCATAATTTTTTTAAAAAAAGAAAATCCATTTCACATGCCCAATTTGCATTTGTTAGAGTCACATATCATAGACTTTGACTCCCCAAAGCTAATACTGTAGCAGTATCCCCAAGATTACCGATCTCTGTTTCATAAAATCATACACCACTCCAGTAATAAGCAACAGTTTTGCATATGATCTTATAGTTACCTTTATTAAAATGCTACTTCTGAACGTTGATCTGTTTTGCACTCTGCAAGGGATCATTTAAACCTCACCATTATGATAAACTGATCCCAGTCAGGCTAAACCTCCTAATCTACCTAGCCAGAGAGTTCTTAACACTTCTCCCTTTAATTCAGATCTAGGGAAAATGGAAAAGAAAGTGCTTTCCTTCTCGGAAACACAGAATTTAACAAAGACTGTGTCTGCTTGTAAACACACAACTGTTCTGTCTTGCACACAAGGAAAGTTTTATGGTGAGTTTCTTGTTGACGCAATGAAGCCAGATCTTTGGATGTAAAAACTTTACCAGGAAAAAGAAACTCAGAAAAAACAAAAGAAGACAACATTTACACAGAGAGAATTCTATGTAAAGTATGTGCTGTCAATTTAGTTAAAATATTGGGTAGCTTGGATAAAAAGCTTGGATAAAATATTGGGGTTCAGCACATGTTCCATTTCATTGCGGAGAGGATTATTAGAGAGAACATCTGAGTCGTCTGATTGTAAGTTGTTAGGAAGGCCCTTTTTCTTTCTCAATTATATAAAATGTACTTGAAAATTGGAAATCATCCTTTGTGTAGAGAATGACTCTTGCTTTAGCCAGTTAAATAAAATGTTCTACCAAGAAGGTAAATCAGAAAATCATCTAGCATCTAAACCCTGCGGTTGACTGATAAAATATTAATTCTGTCTGTTTTGGCCTTTCAGCGTGGTTTCTTCTGCTGTTGGAATAAATCTCAGGACTTCTTATCAGTAATCTAGTGAAATCAAATCCCCTGTCAATTCAAACTGAGTGTTTCTGCATCCAGTTTTGGTCACCATGATATAAAAAAAGATGCTGAGGAAGACATGGCAATAGTTTCCCAATATCTAAAGGACTGATAAGGAAGAGGGAGTCAAGCTATGCTCCAAATCACCTGAAGGCAGAACAAGAAACAATGGATGGAAATTAATGAAGGAGAGAAGAAGAAATTTCCTGACAGTGTGAATAATTGATCAGTGGGATGTCTTGCCTTCAGACGTTGTGGGTGCTTCAACACTGGAGGTTTTTAAGAAGACATTGGACAATCATTTCTCTGAAATGATTGAGCAGGCAGTTGGATTAGATGATCTCTAACTCTGTTATTCTATCTGTGAGCCAGTAGCCATTTGTAGGCTATTCTTGCTCAAAATGTTACCCTTTCAGAACAGGATACAGATCATTCCAGAGGCATCTACACTCCTAAATGTGACAGTATTAAAAAAAATTTGAACAAAGTAATAAAGAGCTGAGTTATTTAAAACATCCAAAAGGGGTCTTTCTTTCAGCTATAAGACTCACTGAGAAGTAATTTAAATCTTGTCCAGATTTCAATGTATTAATTTGAAATGTAAGAACCATAAGCAATTGCAAAAAATAACTATTTCTGGAGTTTATGCAAAATAATTTATTACACTGCAAAAATAAAAATAAAGGACTGGATAGGACTGAAATAATATTACACAAGGATAAGCCGATTAACTTGCTAGCTTGCTACATTAAAGAGATGCATGTACACATATTTAACTTGGAAACAGTTGAAACAGAGCTTTCTAAATTCTGCACTATGGATCAGGATTAGCAGATTGAAAGAGTAAATACAGTTAGCTATTAAGTGAAGTAAATATGCAGACAAAAATTCATTGTATGTGGCATAACATCAGGTAGCACAGCAAAGTCTCAAAACAGTATGTTATTTTATTACAAACAAGTTTGCAGCAAGTGTGCTTAACTGTTCTATCTGGCTCTGGGTAAAAATTAGTTGGGAGACTTAATGTCAAGGTATGGTCCTGGTTTGACCTAACATTCCCACCTGATCTCTGTTCAAGTTTATCCCACCAGCAGCTTTTTGATACTGCAGACCAGATGTATCAAACGCAAGGTCCAGGGGCCGGATCCAGTCTGTGGGGTGCCTAGATCTGGCCTGTAGGGCCACCCTGGAAACAGCAAAGGACCGCCCCCCCCTCCCGAGCTCCGTTTTCGTTGGCAGAGGGTTGCAGGATGCCATCCCAGCCAAAAATGGAGCTCGCGCCCCCCAAGCTCTGTTCTCTCTGGCAGAGGATTGCAGGAGGTTGTCACAGCCGAAAAGTGAGCTTGATTTTCATGGCAGAGCACTCCGGCCACCTCAGGTGCCCCCCAAACACAAGTGACATCATGCTGGTCACGGCCACCCTGGCCCTCTGAGGTCAAACACAATGTGGCTCTCAATGAAATTGAGTTTGACACTCCTGCTGCAGACTCTGAATATAATATCCAGAAGAGGCAGAAATAACCAGAAGAATACCTTCAAGATGGGAGCCCTTCATCTGCTTCCCTTCCAAAATAAGGGTGTTTTTTTCAAACTCCCAGATCATTTTCTGCACAGCTTGGCTAGCTGTCACTGCTAGCCTCTCATCTAATAGTTTCCAGGGTGCAAGGGGACGATGGTGGCAGCCATTCCTACCCTTTTTACTTTATTTACTCTGTTTACTTCTCTGTTTACTGATTTTCTTCTCCGTTCTCTCTTTCTCTCTCTCTCATTACTTTCCCACAGCCTTCTCTTTTCTCTCTTCCTCAGCTGCTTTTCAGGCTCTACCCCTTCCCCCAAATTCTCTGTCCTTCAGCCTCCTAAATGTAAGACTCTGGGAACAGATGCTTGTTTGTTATATTAATGAAACTTTATATAGAACTTACCTTTTCCAATTTTTCCTCAAAAGAGAAGTTGTGTGAGGGAGGATAGGCTGGAAGGAAGGAGAATGGTTTAAAATAACCTTGTTAGCTTTCAGGGATGATATATCCTGGTCTAATATATTAACTGACAAATTATCCAGACATATAAGTAATTTCCCCCAAGTCCCATCACTAATTTCTTGTCCTAAATATTGAAGGGAAATCTAACATTAGACCAATCCCAGGACCCTAGCATAAGTGCTCAATCCAGGCCAGCAACTCTCAGGAGACTGGGAAACAATACATCTGAAGGGACAAAGTATCGTCAGATTCAATGAATAATTTGAATTCCTCACTGAAGGCATGTATTGTAGATGTGGGAAGTGATACAGTTGGAAAACACACACATACAAAGCCTCATTGTAGACAGAATACATTTGTTATGACTTCGCCTGCTACCTTCCTGAAACCATGTTTACTTTTTTTCTTGAGACCAACTGGAAGTGTCTGTCATAAATTCTAGCAATAGCCACATTCAGTGGGACTGACATATGAGTAGCCTGGAACAATAGCCATGCCACAGTAATTGAGGTTGCCACCAAGGATTTCAGAATGCAGCTGAAACTGGACTCCGTTCATGTTTTTCATACTGGAGCCTTCATTCACTTCCTACACAACCTGGGGTGAATTCCAAAACTATATTTGAAATATATTGGATAGAAGTTGTAACCCACATATTTTGCATGAGTTTTGCCTTGCATTTCAATGCAACCAAGCCCACTCAATCTTAAAGAAGCTCTAATATTTTTTTTGCCAACTTTATTCAATATTGCCATCTTGTGGATTAAGCTAGGCACTACCAAATAACTCAGAGCTAATACTCAAGTTACTACAATATTTAACAAACAGTAGGAGTTTTCCATTGGACTCTTCTTCATTTCTTCATCTTCTGAAAACTCAAACTGTTTTCTCAAATGAAGATTATTATTCATATTTGCACAGAGGGGACATCACTTAAATATGCAAGGCTTAAAATAAAATGACTAATTCTGGATTATTTCCTGATAAATCTAAATCTAATCTTAGTAGTAATTGCTTAACATTTCACAAGCTCTTACTTTTATATTATTATAAAAGTAATTTCCTCATTTGTTAAAAACCCACTCTCAAATTCTTCACATGATGTAATATAATAACAATAACAGTTTTGTCAAAGATATTTCAAAACTGCTACAACATTTGGCAGGAAAAATATCTTCCTGTTTTTGAGATGGGATGTTATTGTAACATCCTGATCAAAAGATTTAGCATGGAAAAGAGAATATTCTTGCAAGCAGCAAGTCTGGTTAAAAATGGCACAAAACCAAACATTAATCTTACAGACCACTTCAGAGAAATATATCATTTCAGAAAACCAGAAAATCAGATAAAAGCTCTATAATTTTAACTTGGGAAATCCATTTAAACCAAAAACGGGAAAGTATGTATTTCTGATGACATTTGTAAAAGTTAGGAAAACTGTAGAAAAATGTATAGCTATGGTAGGATTGTTTAAGAGTACTTTAAGAGTGATTCTCTACTTACAGTCAATTATTTTACAAACCACTTAAGGTACAAATGGCCAGTTCAAATTATCATATTTTAAACACTTTATGGAAAGACCCAACTGCCTTAAGATGTCCATAATGCTGAGAAAGATAGTAGGAAAGAGATGAAATGGACAACCCACAGTACCTATATCTCCACCATCTTGAGGAGGTATAAAGGTCATCATCTTGTTTGATTAGCAGGATTTCTCCAAGGAAAATCAAGTTTTTCATGATTATTCAGAAGGACTTTAATATATAGATCAGAGGTGTTCTGATGTTCATTTACCTCTGTGATAGTTCTCATAGTAAATGTTAGCTGGAAAGATAGTTCATTACTGTCTGTACTGTTTATTAATCTAACCTGTGTTGTATAAGGACTGTGCCCTCCCTAAAATGTGGCCTCTGCCCTAACCCTCAGAGCTCAGCTGAAGTTTGTGTATGGTGATTTGCTACCTGCTCAGTTTGTATATGACACAAAAACAGGTGATGGGCTGGATTTCCTCACAGGCCACAGCTAGCTGACCCATGCTGTAGATGATGGTGTATACAAAACCTTGTACATGAAGACACAAAATAAAGTAACATACTTATTGTCAACACTGAAGCAAACCTGGCTGAAGCCATCTTGTTCTGCCTCACAGTTGCCACAAAGCCTGAGAAAGAAGGGGAGGGGGAGTAGATAACCCAGTTTACAGTCAAAATAAAAATAAAAATCTTGTGGGAACCAAGGTCATTGTAACAGGTGGCTGGTGAAGGAGGAGATGAGCCTGCCAGCTGTATTCATTGGACAATGTGACTGATGATACCTAGGGGGGGAAAGTATTAATCTTTGAATTAGGTGAACACCATGGAAACCTTGAGAGTTGGTTTTCACCAGCTGTGCTGATATGATGTATCCAATAAACATGTTCTTAGAGGAATCTACCTGCCTTGGAGTTCTGCTTTCAATGGGTGCGTTACTCTGAACGTTGACACTTGTCTTCCTGGTCTGAGTTCCTGCATACGCGCGCCCTGTTTTTGCTCCCAGGAGGCTTCCCTGACGCCCACTAAGCCAAAAATGGGGCACCAGGGGGGTGCTGCTAAAGAAAAAAAGAAAAAGTCTTTTAAACCCCCCCAGTCACATGAGCACCTAGCCACGCCCACTTAGTCACATGATCACCTGGCTATACCCACCTAGCCACGCCCACCTAGTCATGCCTACAGAACTGGTAGAAAAAAAATTGAATCGGACCACTGCATAAAGCACACTTGTCTTCCTGCTATGTTAGGCTGAGTAGATGTAAAAGGAGAGAGGTGATCCTTCAAATAATCTGGCCCCCAAGCCACGTAGGGCTTTAAAGGTGGTAACCAGCACCTTGAATTGCACTTGGAAGAAAATTGGCAACTAGTGCAGTTCTATGCAAGCTGCTGCATTTTGAACCAAATGAAGCTTCATTATGATTGCCAACTCTAAAACGACTATAGAAATTGGGGTAACTGCCAGAATCCTGACAATTATATTACAATCAACTGAAGCATTATTATCATCTCATTATAACCAACTGAAGCTTATTATTATTATTACTAGAGGTAGATGACAAGCATCTGACCAACCAGTCATCACAAATCAAACCTGACTTAATTGCACGCACTTATTGCTTAGAATTTGCAGAATAAGATAAGGGTATTTGGATGTTTATACAGAAGGTGTTCAGAAGCAAATTCGTGGAAGATCAAATAAAGTTTGGTTAGGGACACAAAGTTATAATAGCATTAAATTTCCCCTTGAGTGTAAACAACTTGAGTATTGTTCCAGTTTTCATCAGCATTTTGAACGCTGGAGTATGTTGGCACACCTATGGGATTAATAGCACTTGCTTTCTATCTGAATGAGGTATTCAAGGGTTAATTGATTTTTGTAAACATGACTCCCAAGAGTTTTACTAACCACTGTTTTGGAATATCCAAAGATTGCTTCCAAGAATCTAAATGAGGCTCTGTGCTGAGCGTGGCACCTGCAATATAGCTCTGAGGAAAACTAGGCCGTGTTCTGCTAATGTCTTCTTTTACAGGTCTTTTTTTTCTGCAGATAAAACCCTGGGCTGTATAACATGGGTAAATAAGTACATAAATTTATTCAAAAGATAAAGGCATGCCAAGGATAATTATAAATTATAATCTCAACACACCCACAATATTGTATTTGTATTTTTGGCAAATTCTGGGTAATTTCAAGACAAATTCTGGTGTGAAAAGAGGCATATAAACATCTCACTCTTCATGCTATCTATCTCCTTGGTATCCTCAGGATGAAACCTTATCCCAGATAATATCACAAGACTTTATATTTTATATAATCTCCAAAGATCCTGCTCATGTGAGTCTGAATATGAGTGACTTTGAAGGGTTCTATTAGTGAAATATTGCCCTCAAATCTCCTGATAGTCTGTGGGAAAATCTTACTGACTCTAGCTACCCAACAGGAAAGAATCATTCTATACAATCTCTTTTGTCATTTTATTTGCTCAATTGTCCCCTTAGAATCAGCAAACAGGATTTTGAGGACAATCTCATCAAGCACTCTAGACATATCGTGCTCTGCGATTTTATCAGGCACACAAATGGGATTACCTACTAGAGCTTGGAAATTCACTTAGATCCACAAGACTTAATGAGTCTTCCTACCCTACAAGGTTTTGAAATAGGGACTAGCCTCAGGTGAATGGGGGAGTGATCTGACCATGGCAAAGAATTTCTCCATTTTGAGATTGCAAACCAATTGAAGACAAGATAAAGTTTTGTGCCTGTTGTGAAATGAATTGCAGATTACCTGCAATAAGCTCATGATTGCAAGGAAGGCCATGAATATTGAGATCTACTGAAGCAGCATTTCAAAGCATAGAAATTGAAGTCTGCTAGCAGTATAAGTTGGGGTATGCCAAATGTAGCTTTATCATGAATTCCAAGAGCTCAAGACTCTGCCCTACAGCAAGAAAGGCAATATACAAGCAGTACTCCTAGCTCAATATTATATATAGGCACTGAGAAGCCTATGACACCAGCCTATGATTTAGGACTCCAAATCACCACTGATCTATCTGGGGACTATTGTTCCAATTTCTGTATAGTAAATACTCATGTCCTCTAGTTACTTGATTCAAAACTTTTAAGTGCATGGTAACAATCTTTTTTTTTTTTTTTGAAAATTTTATTTGGGTTTTCACAAAAAAATAATAATACAAATAAAACATCTTTTTTAAAAAATAGCATGGTCTCGGGTTATTACCTCTTCATACAGACGCAAACTCAATTTCATGCTCATTTTTGTGTTCTATTGCATATCTTATTACTGTTTTACATTTTCTACATAGTTTTTCCCCTCTTTTAATTTTCTCAACTTTATTTTGATTATCTCATCTCAATTCAAATCATTATATTTATACTTTTGTCTGTCCTGTTTCAATTTCATATTATCTTTTCTCATTAAACAAATTTTCCCCTGTAGTTACTAATTGGAGTATGACACCTTTATATCTTTTAATTTTATCCATTCAACTCTTATTTAAGCTTCAATGTATACCTTTAAGATTATAACATTCAATATAATACACAACTTCCAACTGAATTCTGCTTGGTACATTCTTAAAATACACACTATATTCTTAAAAAAAGAGTTTATATATATATATGTGTGTGTGTGTGTGTGTGTGTGTGTGTGTAAATAAAGCACTCATTCCATTCCAATTCAATTCTATCATTAATATTCATTAAAATCTTAACATCTTTAACATTTCTTTTCAATTAAATATCATACTTCCTTTGGAACACTTATAAACTTTCCATAATTAATTCTCCCCCCCCACCCCCATATTTCTCTTCACTTATATTTTATAAATCATTAATAATAATTAAAATGTTCCCATCCTTTCCAAATTTAATTCTCTCATTCACTTTATTTCATTTTTTATTAACAAACATTCCACTAGATTACAATAAATATTTTATCCATCATTTTAAACATATTTTCTAAAAGTATTTCTATTTGTAATATAACAATACTATCTTATGTACCTTTGCAGAATCCCTTTTACAATTAAGTTTTCACCCATTATCTCTAAACAGGCTTATACTTTCAATTCTTATACCTTTTCCCTGTTTCTCTATATCTTGTTTCTGTCCTTTATAACTTCTTTTCCTTTCCTTCTTCCCCCTCTTCTTCTCCCTCCCCTTTTTACCCCCTTGTCTCTCTACTTCTAATTCTCTCTTCTGTAATCCCCTCTTCTGTTGCTTTCTAATATTATACTTATTTTTCAAACTATTCTTCTTTTTGGTTGTTTTTTCAAATTTTAAACTTTTCATTCTCTTTTTCCCCCACATAAAATTACTTGATCATTAAAGATGGCTTCTTCTTTGTCCCAATCTTCTTCTTCTGCAAGCATTTCTTGTTGTTTCTCATAGTTCCAGATCTCCATTTCTAAGAGTTGAAATATGAAGCCAAAAGAACCTCTCCCTTCTTGTGCATCTTCTTTGTACTTTTTAAGTTCCATTTTCAGTTCTTCTAAAAGTGGTGCCATTTTAAAAACTTTTAAACAACCACCCAATTGATTTTAGCCATTTAAATGCAATAACCAAAAATCCAAAGATCACCAAGTAATCCAAATAATCCAAAGCTGTTTCTTCTTGCTTCTTTTTTCCACTTTCTCTTCCTGGGGTTCTATTATTTTGTTGCCAAGTTTCAGTTAAAATGTATCTTTTAGGAATCTTGTTGAGGTTTCACTGTAAATTCCTTTTAGTTCCATGCAGTCTCCTCCATTTTTCCAGATCCTGCCCTTTTATTCTTTTTCTCTCCTTTCCTGCTTTTAAAAGCTTTTAAGTATCCAGAAATTTTTATTATCCCTTTGACTTTTATTTTCAGCTTAGATGCCTATTGATGTCAAAGTGGATTTTTTTTTTCCAATTTCTTGCTTAAGTCTCTTAGCTGTCAGTATAGGGAAGGGAAGGAAAAAAAACCAAATCCTTTCCCTTCCCTCTGTCCTTCGCTGCTTCAAAATCTTCTTTGGGAACAATGTTATTTTTTTTATAGTTTAAATTCCAGGGTACCTTACGTTGTTGCTTTTGCAGTTTAACCCAGTCAACCAAAACTTTCTCTTCTTATCTTCCTCCTGCACATTCTTTTTCGGTTGAGTTCTTCTTTGAGGTGGCCATTTCTTACCACCGCTGCAACCGCCTTCGGAAAAGGGGCCAGCTGAGGAGGAGAGATGCGGCTCTCCTCAACCCTGCTGGCAGTCTCCCCCCTCTTCACCACTTCTACGGGGTGGCTTAGCCCTGAAACCAGCCGGCTCGGGGCGCTCCAGCGGCGAGCATAGATTGAAACGGCGCATGATCGCGGTTTCGGTCTGTTGGTGAAGGAACTCGAACCGGAAGTCTCGTCAACAATCTTATCATCAATCCTTCTTGCTGATGTTGCCAGAAATTTATGCCAAGACTTTTTATATTTACTGTCTCTCTGCCTGCAAAATTTATGCCTTTATCACCATCTATATTTATATACAATCCCTATGTGTCACTCATATGTCCCATCTGAAACTTCCTTAAAGATAGGAGTTACTACCCCATGGTCACTCAATTTGAGTTTTATAGCCCAAGAGTAACTGAAACTCATTTTTCCCTCTTTGACACTAACACAATTATTACTCTACAATTGGCTCTGGTGACTATTCTAAACTAATATTAAGGTGTCTTTTTTTTCAACTAAAAGTAACTGACAGTTTATATATCAACACATTTTCAAAATGATGTTATATATCTAGGCCTAACAGGGTCTGTGGCAGCATCAAAATTCAGAATAAGATTTTATTATAGTAGTCAATTCTTTGGATTAATCCACACACAAGCTGAAACTTTAAAAAACTTGGGAATAAACTTTTTTTCTCTGCAGGCATGAGAAAAATCTAGCTGTACCTTATTTACTAGAATTTTTGGATGATTCCTCATCCTAAAGATTCAATTAACACAAACTTATTTGCCTTGATTGCTGTATTCTCAGGCCATTTACAAATATAAACTCTCCATTTTAAAAAAATAAGTTATTATTTAAATAATAAATAAAAATAAGTGGGTGAGGGTTTGGGGGTAACAATGTACCTTTCAGATAAATTCACTTTCAGAATCTTTTTAATGTAAATGCAAAGTTTGTTTCTCTAGATCTGTACAATGCCCATAAAGAATACCAGAGAGATAACCAATAAGCATTCATTGCAGATGCATTTTCTAGATGCATTTTTGCCTCTTGATAAGAACTGAGATACTGTCAAAGATATTGTTGCATCATCTGCTTTACTCTCTCTCTCTCTCTCTCTCTCTCTCTCTCTCTCTATATATATATATATATATATATATATATATATATATATATATATATATTGTTGCATCATCTGCTTTACTCTCTCTCTCTCTTTTATATATATATATATATATATATATATATATATATATATATATATATATATATATATATATATATATATATATATATATATATGAATACCATACATATAAATACCTGCGAAAACTTAAGAATATATATATAGACTTGAAATTTTAGACTTAGACAACCTAGAACTACGCCACCTTTGGTTCAATCTAAGTATAGTACATAAATTTATATATTGCAATGTCCTACCTGTTAATGAATACTTCAGCTTCAACCACAACAATACAAAAGCACACAATAGATACAAACTTAAGGCAAACTGCACCAAACTTGATTGCAGGAAATACGACTTCAGCAACAGAGTGGTCAATGTCTGGAATGTCTACCTGACTCTGTGGTTTCTTCCCCAAATCCCAAAAACTTTAACCTTAGACTGTCTACTACTGACCTCATCCCTTTCCTGAGAGATCTGTAGGGGGTGTGCATAAGCACATCAGGAAGATGTGCATCAAATTTTTGCTTACTTTTCAAAGGTTCATTGAATCCTAATCAGATAAGACAGCTCTGGTCTTTGAAATGGGAATCCATGATCTGTTCTGCTACATTGTACAAATAGCAGCAGCTTAATTTATCCCCACAGGGCAATTCAGTGGGAAAGACTGCAATAGGACTGCCTTGTATGGTATACCAATTTAGTCTATGAAGCAGCAACTCCAAATCCTGGGTTTTAGCAGCATGGAGAGGAATTTCTTGCAGCAACAGACAAAACAGTGCCAAATGAAAAGCATAAAGAGGTAAAGCCATGGAACAGTGAAGCTATTTGCTTTGAGAAATCTGTTATGATAAATCATTGGCGGGCAAGATAAATTCCCAAGACTTGATATGCAGAAAAAGTTTGCTAAGACAACCTTTCCTGACATACAGGACAGGAATCCCAATTGGGACTGGCAACTCATTTGTTAGGTGAAGTGGTTACTAAATGAAACCACAGCTGTGCTTATGATCTTACTTCAACTTTCCTTTGCTTTACAGACCTGTGAACATCGTAAAAGTGAGGATTGGTTTGTAAAGTTATTTTTTCATCATCATAACTAACAGTTGTCATGCTGGCTGGGGAATTCAGGAATTGAAGTCCACAAGTCTTAAAGTCGCCAAGGTTGGCCACCCCTGCTCTAGAGCAAGTACATGGAACCCAAAGGAAAAGATTTGTTTTCTGTGAAGAGGAGGGAAAGGCCACTTAAAAAAATATTAATAGGTGCTTATGTCACAATTTAGACGAAAGAGATCTTTCTTATGTCAGAATTGATGCTTTTATTGACTCAAAGTCATTGACTTTGTCAAGGACCTTGGAGTACTCATCTCTAATGATCTAAGTGCTAGAGCCCACTGTAACTACATAGCCAAAAAGGCATTAAGAGCAGTCTGGAGCCCATATCATGTATCTGATATTAACACAATTGAAAAAGTCCAGAAATATTTCACAAGAAGAGTTCTCCACTCCTCTACTCATTGCAGAATACCTTATGCCAGCAGACTTGAAATTCTTGACCTAGAAAACCTAGAACTATGCCGCCTCTGGTCCGATCTAAATATAGTATATAAAATCATGCATTGCAATGTCCTACCTGTCAATGAATACTTCAGCTTCAATCATAACAATACAAGAGCACACAATAGATACAAACTCAAGGTTAACCGAACCAAACTTGACTGCAGAAAATATGACTTCAGCAACAGAGTGGTCAGTGTTTGGAATACTATACCTACTCTGTGGTTTCTTCCCCAAACCCCCAAAACTTTAACCTTAGACTGTCTACTATTGACCTCATCCCCTTCCTAAGAGGCTTGTAGGGAGCGTGCATAAGCGCACCAATCGTGCCTACCGTCTCTGTCCTATTGTTTCTTTTTATTTTTCTTATAAGTATTTATCTCATGTATTCAAAACTATGTTTATTCTTATACCTGTATCTTGTAAGCGATTGACAAATCAAATAAATACTAAAAAAATACACTCAAGCCCCAGGATGGGGAATAGTGCCAAAATACTTCTTCCCCATTTCTATACTAGGTAGAACAGTTGGAAATCCACAGGAAACACTTATATTGCAAGACACCCTTCTTCCCTTAAAAGTTCAAAGCCAATCCTTCCTACATATTGTTTTGTATTCCTGATGCATTTCAGTAATGTCCTCCAAAAAGTATGAACCATGACAAAAGCTGGCAAAAGTCTTCACCCTCCCTAGCAATCCCTTGTGTTTCTTTCATTTACTTCTCCAGCTATTTATCCACATCAGTGAATATTTACAGTAATATTATTCCAGGCAGTATAGCATTAAAAAAAAAAAAAAAACAAGTGTTAAAGTTACTCATTGTATCTTTCTTGGGAAAGCTACTAGTATTTAGTGACCAAAAAGTAGTGTGTTCGTTAAGCATTATTGCACAGAATGCTACAACTTTCCACTTGAGGGTGCATATTACGGCAGATACACAGACATACAAACACATCCTTTATATTTTTTTATAAATAACTCAAGGGGGCAAACATATCTAATACTCCTTCCCTTCCTCCTCTTATTTTCCTCATAACAACCACCCTTGTGAGGTGAGTTCAACTGAGAGAAAGTAACTGGCCCAAAGTCACCCAGCCAGCTTTCATGCCTGAGGAGAGACTAGAACTCAATCAAGACTAGAACTCAATCTCCTAGTTTCTAGCTTGGTGCCTTAACCAGAAGCCCAAACTGGTTCTTAATTATTAAATAAAATGAAAATACTTAACCAGTGTGTTACCTTATGATAATCATCAAGCAGTGTGCACATTTGTTGTAAGCAAAGCAAGCAGCTCCATCTAGTGTTCAGGCAAGGGGATCTGTAAAGGGGAAGTGAAAAGGCAAAATTCCTAGATAGTAACAAGGCAAATAGGATGGTTTGGAGAATAAGCTCTCGTGGAAAGTTTAACTGGATATCCCAAAAGCCTGAACAGGATATTTGCATGCTCATACTAAAACTCTAGACTGTTCTGTCATTATTCTGTCATTCCATCCCAATATACTAAAACAGAAGAATTATTAACCACTACCCAGTTTTGACTTATTTAATTTATTTAATTTATTTATTTGTCAAGCAAGTATTGGATAAGAGGTATAAGTATAAACATGGTTATGAATACATGAAATGGATACAAATAAAAATAAATATTAGGACAGGGATGGTGCGCTTATGCACGCCCCCTACATTTTTAGACACTTCATGTAAAGATTGTAAGAAGCCTGTTGAAGGTTGCTCAAATTGGCTCCCTTCACTACTTGATCCCCATATGCACCTGTCTTTCAATACAATATCATATGAGCAAGTAGCAGGGCTGTATCAGTAGTAGTTTCTGAAAAAAAGATAATTCTGGTCTGAGGTGGCAGTTTTAGGCACCTTGCTTTAAGGCACTTGAAGAAAACAAGAATGTTGCTGTACAAAGAAAGGCAACAAGGATGACCAGGAGATAACAAACTAAATCTTACAGTGAGAAACTAAGAAAGTTAAGTAAATTTGATGCTGTATTGTGAAAGTGCTAAGATTAATATATAGAATAATGATCTGAACTTACAGGAAGCTGGACTTCAGTTATGTATCAGTTACATATCTAGCTGTTCATCCCGTCAGAGCAGATAAGGTGGACATGCTCTAATGTTCCTTCCCTTAAACATTGACATCTTGTAGATCCTTGGAAGTGTGCCTTTTCCATTGCAGTCCCTACCTTATGGAACACCCTCCCTCCCGATATTTGGTAGGCCCCTGTCCATCTTTCAGAGAGCACTTAAAGACTGGTTCTTTCCCTAGAAGTTAGGATACGGAGAGGCCAGGGTGAGATGAGACTGTGGAATAAGAAAAACTGTAGGTATGGCTCCAGGTTTTTCTGGTTTTAGTTTTATTGTTGTTGGTTTTATACTGTTTTTATTGGTTGCAAGTTGCCCAGAGTTGTTGTAAAATGGACAGTCATGTAAGTTTAAAAAATAAAATGAAATGAAAAAACTCATTTACTTTCAATACACAAGCAGAAAAATGCTTATTCTACTACATATTGCTTTTTTGCTTTAATTTTCCTCTTATATCTAGCTTTATTACTTTGCTTTCTTTTAATATGTAGATTTTAATTATTTCAGGTGGGAATATGGTAGATATTGCTTACATTTATCATTTGTACTATAGATGTATATATGTGCTGTAGATACTGTATATATCTCTATATATACATATTAGAATATACCTGTATTTTAGATATATTCTGTTTATAAAAAGCAGCAAGAAAATCGAACCCATCAGGGAGGGCAGAAGGTAATTGTCCTTTGCTGGGTGGATATAAGTATACAGCCAAAAATAACATATACATCTTTAAAGCAGTGACCAACCAGTTACATCAACATTTCTACAATATTGATCTGAGCCCAACCCTGAGTTAATGTTCCAACTCTTGTGTTGTACTGTATCTTCAAAAGCAAGGCAAAAGTAACCAGTATTGATTAAACATTGTTTGAGGTTTCCAGAATTTGTGAAACACCTTTGAATTTTATTGGTTATAGTACCTTGTTTTAAAATCACAGGAATCAAATACTGTTGTTAGCCGGCAGCAAGTGCAGACTCAGATGAGGGGCCAGGACCATTAGGAAGTGGACTGCTTCCTTCAGAGATTGTGGGGGCTGGTAGGAGTGATGAGAAGGTTCCCGAGGAGCCTGTGCTAAGCGCGCGTGCGTGCAGGATTGCTCGGAGGAAAGAGCAGTTACAACAGCACAAGGGACTCAGGAATAAGGCTGCAAGGTAATGGCCCCTCCTTCAAGAAGATAAAAGCCAGCTGTGAAACTAACCTTCTTTGCAAGAAGGCAAAGACGTTTTGAACTCAGCTTCGTGGACATTACAGTTGGTATTTGAAGACTTTTGTAAACTAATTCTTATCTGTTGTTTTTTGGCAGACTTGAAAAAACTTGGCAAGGCTCTTTCTTGTTGGGGATAATTAGTTGGAAGCAGCCTTTTATCTGTGAAGAAACAGAATTCTTAGCTTAAACATAAAAAGGTTATACTGCTGCCTTTGTCTTGTGTTTGCTCTCTTAGAACCAGGTTTGGGTCAGAACAAATATGTTATTTAAAGCAGGGGTCCCCAACAGCCGGTCCGCTGGACGGTGCACCGTCCGCGAACAAGTCTTACCGGGCCGCTGGTTGCTGGCGCCGCCATCTTTTTTGGTAAAAAGTGCTTCAGGTGAGCTTTTCCGGTAGAAAGCCATTTCTACCCGAAAAGCTCACTGAGAAAGCTAGCGCCGCCATCTTTTGAAAAAGTGCTTCCGTGAGGTCACCGGAAGCACTTTTTCGCAAAAGATGGCGGCGCCCAGTTGATGCCGCACCGGGCGCGGGCGCTCAGCTGATGCCGGTACCGGGCCGCTGCATCAAAAGGTTGGGGATCACTGATTTAAAGCAACCAATCAGCGGGACATTAGGATTGAGATACAAGCTTATTTTATATAAACTTATATATAACTATATATAAGGTTTTTGGTCGGCACACGTAGGTCTTCACAAAAGCTAACATGTTACAGTATCTGTGAGTTCATCCTGTGATTCTGCAGAGGTATCTTCAAAAACATTCCAATCAGTGCAGTCAAGGCAAGCCTGTAGCTTTAGCTTTGCCTCCTCAGTCCAAGACTTCACTAATTTAATTGTTGGTTTTATGGTTTTGTATTTTGTCTATAAACAAGTACAAAGTGAATCATGCAATGATCAGCATGTCCCACTGCTGCCCCCAGCTGCTCATGGTAAAGACCGAGAAGCATCTTTTAATGTTGTGTAGCAGTGGTCTAAACAAGTATTCTTGCCTCTAGTGAGACAGTTGACATGCTGAAAGTATTTTGGCAGCTTTTGGCTTAAGTTAGCACTGTTGAAATATCCTAACACAATGAGGAGTGAATCTGGGTATTTTGTTAGCCCACATAATTTGGCCAGTTAGTTTGTAACACATTGTTTATGCAAGCTTGTGGAGGAAGATACACCACAAATAGTAGAAATGAGAAAAACTCTCATGGAAAATAAAACGGTTTGCAATTGATAATTAATGTCTCGAAGTCCACATCAGAGAATTTCTTTAATGTAGTTATATTTTTACACCTTTGGTTATTGATATAAAAGCAGACCCCCCCCCTTCTTTTTACCAGATGTTTCTGCAATTCTGTCTGCCCTCTGTATCTGAAACCCTGGGATATTGCAGGCTGCTATCAACTGACTCATTTAGCCGAGTTTCAGTGAAGCAGAGAGCTGCTGAGTTGTAAAAATCAGAGTTGCATCTGTTTAAAAGAAGTATTTCATTCATTTTATTAGTGAGTGAATGTAAATTAGTCAGGAAGAGTGAAGGAAGAGGATTTTTTCCCATCTATTTAAAATCACCACTCTCTAACCCCTTTTCTGCCTCCGTCTCTCCTCCTTTTGTTTTTGTTTTTCCATTGAACAGAGTTGCTTCTTCCTGGATGAGAATCTCTTCTGCATTTGTAAAGATTGGGGGGTGGGTAGTCACAGAATGCTGCCCTTTAAAAAAAGTATTGCTTGATGCTTACCAGTTGATCTCTCAGGTATGAAATCCAAAGTGAATTAAAGAGAATAAAAAACTACAAAACTATCAGAGAACATTTCACCAAGGCTGCCATTGGCGATGCCATCTCGAATTTTGTATAATACTATATAATTATAGCAACAGCTGTTGTCTAGGGTGGGCCAAGGACTCACACTGAAGCCCACAACAGCTCATTCTATTCAGCTAAATATTGTATATATTCCAGTTTTGAGAAAACTGTTAATATTTCACAAATTAAAGAAATAATTGTAAAAGAGGTTTCTGGCCTACCTAGAAAACATATAATCAGAACTGATTCTTATGCCTTTTCAGAGTTCTCCTTTGGTTAGCCACTGTCAGCTATTAATATATATGCAGTTGGCAATTGCACAAATGTATTTCACTGTACATTTGTATGTACATTACTGAAGTAATTCCCCTCTCTGGTTTGGATACTTTTTTGTGCAAGTCTTTACTAACCAGTTTTCTATAATCATCATAAGCAAGTTGAATTCATTAGCAGATGTTGACATCTCAGCATTGAGGCCAAATATATTATGAACAAATTTAAAGGAACCAATCCCCATACAAGTTGCTATAGATGTGCAAAGCTCACCAATCCAGAATCATTTCATTCCCCATCTGGATTATGTTATCTTCCACCATTGCCCAACCATCCATGCCATTCTAGGGATAGTTGGGCAATTTCTGATAGTAAATTCCAATTCCTCCAAATTAGAAGTGATTTGACATTTCTAGTGGAAAACCAGGCATATTTCATTCAAGATTCCCTGAACGGATTCTGAGGATTTCTGGAGCAGCTTGATTCAAAAAGGGAACCAAACATGTTCAGAACATTCTGTTCCTGAATTAGTAAGTTTTGCACACGTGTGGAAATGGCACTGCTCCACTTCAAAATCTTATCATTTATTCCCACAATTTTCTGTTCCTTAGCTACTTACCAATCTTTAAGATGACTTTTGACATGACTAAATTTGCAGGCAACATAGCAAAACATATTTGAAATTGCAAGTAAATAATATTAACTAATACCATATAATTAGTTGGATTCTCAAAAACCTGGGAATTTAGCAAGATATTGTAGAAAATATCCTCAATTTATATTCCTGCAAGGTACTTCTCAGTATCTGATCATTTAAATTGATTAAAAAAAGTTAAATAGGCAAATAGTCAATTAGTGCATAGAACATTAAATTGGTGTATTGTTCCCTGGATTTCCATGAACCCTTTTCTAGACATTGATATTAAATACATTTCATATAAGTCGGAATGATCAGTTCTATTTTTATTATATGCGGCATTTTTACATTAGATATTTCAGAATATTCAAATGAATACCATCTAGACTCTCTGTTTTCCATATTAGGTAAGGGCAAAGCATATTTTGGAGAAAAATGTTCTGCTTCTCTTCTAAACCAGTGGTTGCTAACCGGTGGGCCACAGCCCACTGGTGGTTCGCGAGAAAATGTTGGTGGTCCGCAGAGAAATGTCATCCCCAGAGAACCTCCCAAAGCAATTTAATCCGGGATTTAAAATTGAGTTTGGTGGTTCCTGAGGTAGAAAAGGTTGGCGACTTCTGCTCTAAACCATGACATGTTGATTATTCCAAGGTGCCTTACAAGGTTTTCTTAGAAATTGTAATGTTTAAATGAAATAAGCCACTTTAGAGTGAGCCTATGCCCTGAACACTGCAAATTGCATATACAGTGGAACTTTGGGTTGCGAACATTTCTGACCACAACCAAACTGGGCGATCACCAAAAATTTTGGAAATTTTTTGCATCTGGTCACGAACACATCCTCGGGTGGCAATCAAACTCAGTTGTGGCGATTTTCCCTGCCACGGCAATTTCCCCTTCCATGCCATTTTTTTTTGTCTGCACATGCACAGCCAGTCTTGCTTCCAGTCACGACCAAATCAGGTTGCAACCGAAGTCCTGGAATGGATTACAGTCGTGACCAGAGGTTCCACTGTAGACTTTCTAGAAAATTGCTGACAATCTAAGTGCAAGGACTGGCTTGCTGCAGAGGAATAATTTGCACATCTGTACTTAACACAATCAGAAATTTAATCTTCTGTCACTATTATTTCAGTTTTTCAAATTCCACTTCTTTGAAAACAAAATCTGTTCAAAGCATTCATACTTTCCTCCATTATGTACAATGAAAACAGACACAAATGGCTCATTCAGCTTCTCTACATTCTCATCCTCTTGCTTTTTTTCTGATTTTTCTGGATCACTACTTGACATTTTAGCAAATTACATTTACATATTTTGTATTTTTTACAGCAACGGGTTCCCTATTTTTTTTTTCATTTCCTATTTCTTTTGTGCCATTTTAATTTTTCTTCATTTGGAGAAGACTTCCATTTTCTAATAGCTTTATTTTCAAATGTTTCTTTATTAACTATACTGCAATTTCACTAACAATATTTCTTTCCATAATTTTATTAACAATAGACACAAACACATACAAATATTTCATTCATAAGAATATTGAATGAACTGGATAATTCCTTAATACTCTGGACAAAATGTTCCCTTTCTTAACCCAAAGTGTTACTGGATTAGGCTTTTATGGCTATTTTCCATTTAAATATAAATCAAATTTGATGACATTTATGATTTTTTTCCAGATGTTTTTAAACTATGCATTTCAATTAATGGCAGAGTAGCATTTACCCAAGCAAACTAAAATATTGATGTGTATGAACTACATCGAACTGGAAAAGCATGAATACCATTCATAGATACAAATATACAAAATAAGTGAATTGATTTATTTTAAAATGTACATAGGTAACACAGGTATTAACTAAACAAGAAAATCCACTGATTTGATGAAATTGTTTTAATTGCTCCAAGAGGAAGAAAACGAGTCTTATTTGCCAAATAAACTTTGGGAATACATAATCAAGATTGGGAATTCTGCAAAACATTGGATAGTCCTAATATTTAAAGGGAGTGAGAGTTAATGTCTTGGAAGTCCAATAACCCAAAGCGAAGGAGCGACAGTGTCAGCCAACCCGCAGTGGAGGAGCAACCAATACAACTCCATCTCCTCTGACAAACAGCATTGGAATATTCCTCTTGGTAGACTGTGGAAAGAAAAAGCAACAAGGCTGAGACTATATTCAAGAATACCAAATAGCCATAGCCATAGCCATTACCATTTTTGTGTTGAATTTATGTTTTACTGACAAAGAAATAAAGGGAGACTAGTACAGATCTATTTCAAGCTATTTAGCTTTCATCAGTAGAAGCAATATGCTTCATCCCATAACTGGGTAGATCAGGTTGCCCTGATACACCAGTCCCACCTGAAAAAAACACTTTACCATTCCTATAATCATTTCTATTCCATTCCATTCTTAAATAGAACTAGTTTAAGAACTAGTTCTATTTAAGGTGGTTTAGTGGTTAAGACACCAAGCAAGTAGCCTCACAGCAAGAGACTGAATTCTAGTCCACCTTAGGTATGAAAGCTTAGGTATAAAGCTTTAGTCAAGTCACTCGCTATCAGCCCAACTCACCTCACATGGTTGTTGTGGGCAAAATAGGAAAGAATAGTGTGTGTGTTTGTTACCTTATTTATTAAAAAAATAAAGGCAGGATATAACTAAATACAATTCATACATTTGGAAACAAGATTATTCCATTAAAATGTATTTGCACAATGAATACTAGATATATTTAATTTTTCATCTAACTATGTTTTGAACTGAATGGGTATTATACAATGATTTGATTAGTAAAGTTTAAGATAGTACTTAAATTTATGTACCTGGCCCTTTTAATATTTAAACATTATCAGTGATATTAGAAATTCTCACCTTATAAATCTCTTCATAAGTTTCTTCATCGATTTCTATTGTGGTCACAGTCTCTTCAACATCACCCAAAATCATATTTAAATGCTGGTCATATGCCTTTGAAAGTGAAACAAGTTCATAAATATTGTTCTGGTGGTATCATTTATTGTGGCACAAATAGAAAAAAATAAAAATTCCAGCTTTAACATGTAGTAATTAGTTTTAATTTTCCAGTTTGCTGAACCTAGCTCTTTTATCGTGCAAACTGATTTATACATTCCATGCATAATTGTTGGAAATGCTATAATCAGGCTGAATGATTCTTATATATGTATATTGGTAGTAATGGTATAAAACCCAGCAATCTGGAAAACGATTTATTATAGAATAAAACAAATATTAAAAGCTGATTTTTCTTTCCTACCAATTGCTTTTCTGTTCAATATATTTTATCAAAACTTTGATTTCTAAATCTATTCTAAGGTAGCTCTTACATAATAGGTGTCAGGACTTTGTGCCTTTATTGAAGTACATTCAAGTCAAACTTAAGTTCATATTTAAAAACAAGTTTGGCACAGAATTTTAATTTCAACTTGGAAACCTTTTCTGGATTATAATTCTACATGTGGACCTGTACTTTATTCAAAATTTGGATAGTTCTTAGCATAAGCATTTAACATACTAGCTTCTATTTGAATTGTTAAATAAGCACTTGACTTCTTATATTTGACAGTTACTTTCACTAATAGGTTTTGACTTATGATTAATTATACTAAGCACTTTAGTTAATTATGGGATATGGATTTGATCTTTATGTTTTTCAGATCTTAAATACAAAAGAGTCTTTAATATGCAGTACTGATCTATTGTTATCTCAAAATTTTAATGTTCACTTTGTAAAGTTCTTTTCTATTTTTCCCCTTATTTTTATACTATATTTTTTCTTGGTGTCATTAAATATATATTGAAATAAATGTTCTATGCATACAATACACATAGCCAAACTTTAATGAAAAGTTTACAAGCAGGAAACTAAGTGAACAGCATCCTTCTGTTCACCCACTGGACAGTTCTGAACAATATTCACTGACTAGTTGCTAATACTATAATTATGAGTAGAAAACCTAATTCTATAATTTATATATAATCTATAATTTTATGTATTCACAAAGATGGACCTTGCTATTTGGGTCAGGAGATGCAGTCTAACTTAATAACCGCAGATGAGTCCATGCAGAAATATACTTTATGGATGTAATAAAACTCAACCATTCTTTAATGCGTGCATCTAATGTAAAAAACCACTTCAAACACCACTATGTGCCAAAAACATGGATGTACAAAATTGTACATAACAAAGTTGGAGATTAGAGGATAATCTCTACCACTTTGCAAAAGGTTTCTCTTGTTATGCTGTCTAGATAAAAAATGAATATACTTTCAACTTTTTCTCCACTGAAATAATACTGATGATCAACATTTCAGCTCTCAAAGTATTCTTCTATGTCATGCATAATGCTACTGTAACAAAAAAAACTTTAAACTTTGAACATCAACCATTATATTTTGCTTTTACAACCAGGTAAAGCAGTCCAGTTTTTAAAAACAAAAAGCATGATTTACTGATGCAATTGCCTGATAAAAGGATAAAATACCACCTTACTCAATGAAAAACTAGTATAGCATAATACATGCATACAGATCCTTAATAAACCATACATTGAATCTCTATTTGTTTTGCTAACTAATTGCAACTGTGGTGTAAAGCTGTGACTTTAAAAATGGAGATTCAAGATCTGTACATGTTTTTAACTTATTTGTGCTTGTATCAAAGCTCTAATAAATCCAGAGATAGAACAGAAATAAAGATTTAGAAAGGAAAATAGAAATCAGGAATAGGCTAAACAAACCATAATTATTTTGATCAACTAAATTTGTTTTTGCTTGTATGACCAACTAACTGGCTTATGGGTGGCATATAAATTTAATAATAAATTATAACTTAACTAATTTTTCTCTACAATGATCTATTACTAAATAAGCATTGTTCATAATTTGTTTTACTTTAAGGGGAAAAAAAAACCTTTCAACCAGAAATATAAAACTGCAGAAAAAAGGTGACCTAAGCCTGCCAGAGGCATTTCACCCCTTTATAACAACTTGCAAATGAGTCCTAGTTATACCTATGCTTGCAGTGTGGTTCACAAAAGCCTCTTGCAGTCCTTGAGCTTAACTAAAATGTAGAACTCTACTTTAAAATTTCAGCCACCTCCCCATTTCTATGCAGTTTTACTTACATGTAACCTGCCTCGAAGTTCTCGGTCATTCCTCATTTTTACATAAATCCGTTCATCAAGACTTAGTCTGATGAGATCCAAAGGCTCTTCTACAGTGTTGGTGGTTTGTTGCTACAAAATATAAAAATGTAGAGATATACTTTAGCAAACAAACCTGAGATGATTTGATTTAGTAGTTAAGGCATCAGGCTAAGAATGAGAAGATCATGAGAAGTCTCACTTTAGGCATCAAAGCCAGCTGCGTGACTTTGGGCTGGTCTCTCTCTCTCAGCCTAACCCACCTCATTAGATATGTTTGTTTCCTTGAATTAGTTATAAAAATAATAAAAGCAGGTTGTATATAAATAAATAGTAAATGTTGGCTACTGATACTTACTCATTTCTTCTCAAAAAATCCTAATCTGATGACAACTAATGTTTACGGTATAGTTTGTAATATAATATGGTGAATTTTCATCAGCTTTCAGAAGGACAAGAATTCACTTGTGATGACAGGATAAACAGGAAAATGCAAATAAAATTAGAGAAAATATATACTGCTTCCCTCAACCTAGTCCACATTAATAACTGTTTTGATATATTAATATTTGCTTTTGAAAAATCTTAGAAAAGACCACCTCTTTCTTAAACAAAAGACTGGATGTACATTTCACTAGAAAGACTCAGTATATCTTGTCAAAGGTTATAATAATGTCTGCATTTTGCTGACAGTTTGAGTCAATGTTTTTCAAATAAAAGTATTACATATATTTAAATTTTTCTTTGACCATAATACTTACAAATCCCAAACAAAAAGACGATAGTGTCATATATTATTTTTCTGTTTTATATTCCAAGTTCATAATAACTTATTTTCCAATATTGAAAAAGGTCACTAATTGCAATAGTTATCAATAGTTATCAAATAATTAAAAAGTTACACATCAAGAAATGCCCCTGCAATTGAGAGTTTATAGCCTAAGCTTTCCTACTTGTAGACAGCATATCTATATCAACTTGCTACCGGCTTCAACAAGTAACGGAATATATTATTTTTACACACAAAAGGCTTTCAACAGCCACACAAATATGTACACCCAGATCACAGCAACACACTAGTGGTACACCTGCTTTGAAAAACCCTGCCTGTTGGGTTTAATCCAGGGGTCGCTCAAGGTTTAAGGATCAATATTGCAATGGAGAACGATTTAAGGCAGCATTTGCTTAAACTTTTTCCCCTTAGGATCCCTTGCCACTTTAAAAAATTATAGCAGACCCCAAAATAGTTTGTTTGTATAGGTTACATTTATCAATATTCACATCAAAAATTAAAAACTGACACTTGGGTGAGCAGCAAAACGTTTTAAACCAAAAAGAAAATTAGTCCGGTTACCCTGACTGAACTTCCAAACTGGATGACTGAGAATCTTCATCGATATAGTGTGGTAAGATTTTAATACTGCATTATTTTATAACACCGAGTGGCAAATCATTTCGATTTTGCGGACTTTCTGGGACGCCACATTTTGAAAATTTAAGGCATTTTATCAGAAACCATGAAGTAGCATTTCATCCACTGCAGACCCTTAATATTGTCTTATGTTTGTATCAGTTAAGGCTTTGAAAAAGGACAATAAAAGCAGCTTATAGGAGTCCTGTCGGTATTTGAGATGAGCGGCCGGTTATAAATCGATTAATAAACCCCAAGAGGCAGGTCGCTATAGGAAACACTAACGCCCACCAGAAGCCCTTTACTGGGACTTTGCAAAACTCAAAGCGAGAGCTTAGAAACTGAAGCTCTAGTTAACCATCCCCCAGGTTTGCCACGTTTTTCACCGCAACGGGGTCAAATCCCTAGAAGATTCGGCGGCCGACAAGCCGCCAAACCGGCCGTTTCACCCACCTGATCCACCTCGTCCGCCATTTTTTTCAAATGGCAGACCGCTTTCTTCTCGCGAGATTTTAAACCAAGCCTGATACGGCCCCTACCGAACGCCTAGCGGAGTACGTAAAGCTATAAAAGTCGATTGCTCGTGTAACGTCCAGCTTGCGGGTTAGTTCATAGAAATTGCCATTCTTTTGCTTTTTCCAGTTCTGCAATTTCTTTTGGACTCTGCTCGGGTTGGACTGAACCATATTTTTTTCCCAACCTGGGCCAATTTTAAGATGTGTGGATTTCAATTCCTAGTCCATTTCAAAGTTGCCCAGGTTGAGAAACGCTGGGTTAGATTATCCCAAAGGTGCTTTTCCAAGAGGCAACTGGACAAAAAGTCTTTGGGACAAGCTGGACAAGCCTCTTTGGGATAACAACCACGACCTGGATGCCTGAGAAGCTGCACAGACGCGGGGTTTAGATCAGGGGTTCCCAAACTGGGTAACTTTAAGACTTGTGGACTTCAACTCCCAGAATTCCTCAGCACAGCATAGCTGGCTGAGGAATTCTGGGAGTTGAAGTCCACAAGTCTTAAAAGTTGCCAAGTGTGGGGACCCCTGGTTTAGATGAGCAGGCTGACTTCGCACACAAACAAGGCTGGGGGAAATCAAGCCGCCTCCGTCTGTGGTTTTCCTCAACCCGTTCTTTAAATGCATCTCCCTTTGAACCGATTCAATACCGCGCCGTGTGAATGAATATTCATACATCGGGCGTGAAGCTTGAGCGCTTTTACGCTTCCTCTTCGAGAGAGCCGAGACATAAGTTTGCGGGCGCTGCAAGGGAGAGATGCGAAGCGCAGCCAGGCAGCTCGATCCGGAGTAATCCAGCGGTTCACAAGGACAAGGATTCCCCCCCACTCCCACCTGCCTTGAACCCCTCCGCTCCGCCGCAGCGCAGCTTCTCCGGAGCCGCCGGCACGGAAGGGACGTCAAGGGGAGGAGGCGCCACGGAAAGCCGGGAGCTCCACACGCTCTGTCTTGTTTGCCTCCTGCGAGAAGCGGGGGAAGAACGGAGGGCGGCTCGAAGACACGGCCGTTCAGCCGCCGTGCGAAAGAGACGCTTCGCTCTTCTTTGACACCTTCGGGGCTCGGCCGCGCCTGGTGTGGAGGCGGATCGGGCTGTTTCCTTTCGCGGAGTAGCGGCCGGGATGGTCGGGAAGCGTAAAGGGGTCCCGCAGGTGCAGCGGTCCTGCAAGAAAGTCAAGGGAGAGGCTCCAGCCGCCGCCGCTGCCGCCTCTTCCTCCTCTTCCGCGGGTCTGAAAACCTGTGAGCAGCGATACGGTAAAAAGACAGTCAGATCTCGGGCAGGAGTCGTAGGCTGGTAGTATCGGGGGTGGTGGTGGATGGGGAGCTGGGAGACAGCCTGGAGAGTTATACTTCAGAGCCGGAAAGGAGTAACTGTAAATAAATAAATAAATAATAAACTCTAAATAAATAATAAAGCAGCTTTTTCTGCTGCTCCCGGCAGATTTCACGCCTCCTTTCGTCTCCTGTGGAATAGTTTTCATTGCCTTTCCTGAGCGACGCGAAGTTAGCAACTTGGACCGCTTCGGGCGGAATTCTCTCTTATGCAACGCTTATGTAAAAATGTTAAGAGAAAGTTCCCCAGTACTATTGCTCAGCCCTTTCCATTTTTTCTCCCTTTAAAATAAGTGTTTCTGCAAGTTCCATATTTAAAACGCTTTTCTGGGGGGGTTGGGGGGTTGTACGTATGTGCAATAAACGCTGAGGGCGAGGCTAAAGTACAATACTGTGAGCAGAATGAAGTTATGAATGAAGCTCGAGTTGTGCCACGTGATTAAAGGACACTTTGAATGGCGCTCTCCTTTTCTTTGTAGAGTTACTCTTGTGGTTACGTAAGTGCGCAGTTCTTTGTCGCCAATATATGCTTAGAAATTACTAAATGTTTCATGGAAAGGACTTTGTATAAT
Organism: Notechis scutatus; assembly: GCF_049901735.1. Taxonomy (NCBI): domain Eukaryota; kingdom Metazoa; phylum Chordata; class Lepidosauria; order Squamata; family Elapidae; genus Notechis; species Notechis scutatus. Next base: position 47,708,576 of record NC_142010.1, read on the forward strand.
TTATGTTTTTCTCTTGTTTCCCGAAGAATGAAAACAAAAACTGACTTTAGTTCTTTATTCTATCAGAATGGGATACAACTTTCTGCTGATTAGGTTAATGCACCATGGATATTCAGTAAAGTTTAAGGAGAGTTTTTTTTTTAAAAAAAATGTCATTAATAGAAAGTTGTAGAGTTCGTTTATAATGCTGACTGTATTGAATTGAATAAAAATGTATCTGCTTATCTACACAATTAAGGAGAAGCATCTTAGTTTACAAACCCATGCAGCTTAATTTTGAATAGATAATTGGAAATTAAGTGGGCTTTTGCTTAAAAAGTTCCTTTAAAAATCTGTAATCTACTTTTCCCCAGTGGTGTTTTTTTTGTTTTTTTTTTTTTGCAATTTTTTCCATTTTTGATACAGACAATTTTGAAGATGAAAAGCCTGAGAAGAAAGCTAGGCCCAAATTGTCATCTGGAAAAAAGAAAGAAAAAGAATATGTCCCTCAGACTCTTCGTAAAAATTCCAATGGAAAAAGACCAAAATCCAAAGTCAAAGAAGAAATGAATAGAAGTATAGAAAGCCAAGAGTTCCTTCCAAAAGCAGGGAAATGCAGGTGAGCAACTTTAATGTTTTTTGTAGACATTTTCAATGTATGCATACAAATTATTCGAATTGAAAGAGTCCATTAAAGCTACCTACTGCAACCCTCTACTTAGTGTGGGAATATCCAGAATAAATTTTGATGGATTTCAAAGACCAGTCATTGTGCAGGACGCCAAGATGTCTGACCACATATGTGGTGTTTATTACTTTTATACCATTTTTACAAGCAAGGAAGAGTAGCAGAAATACAATGTTTGGATTGGAGAATAGATCCCACATGGGTGCAACCTCCCAACCACATTGGTATAACCTCCCAACCAATCCTTAAAACTAGTGGTGATGTTAGTAAAATGAGGTCACCTATAAGTGCGGAAAGTCTGGGACTTTCCACCTTCACCAAGATATAGGGAATGAGATCATGCAAGTAGCCAAGAAGCCTCATATAGGTTTTGAGACACTGCAGTTTGCTGCTAGCATCGAGCACCATCTATAGGATCTCAGTGGCCACTACAAAATTTTAGCATCTGCTTGAATACAGAAAACAGGAGCCCAGCAGGTGCTGTTAAACTGCTCTTACTGTTTTTTGACTTAAACGTTTCCTAAAAAGTAACCAGGATTTCATTTTTTTCTGGAATTACAGACCACTGGAAAGATAGATAATAGCAATATATTTAATATGCTGAAGAGGTATGGCATCTCTTCAGATACTTGGAAAGTGCCATTACATCCCCTCTCAATTGCCATTTTTCAGGACTAATGTACCTAGTCCCTTCAGTTGCTTCTCATAAGACGTAATTTCTTATTACCTTATCATCTTTTCTTCTATTCTATTTTTTAAAAAAGTAGAATAATCTCTTAAAATGTATCTAGAACTGAACAGAATATTCCAAAGCAGATTCTGACCAATGCAAAATACACAGGTAGTCCTCAACTTACGATCACAATTGAGCCCAAAATTTATTTTATTAAGTGAGAAGTTTGTGAAGTGAGTTTTGCCCCAATTTACGACTTTTCTTGACACATTTGTTAAGTGAATCACTGCAAGTGTTAAATTAGTTCATCAAAGATGGCTTCTTCTTTGTCCCAGTCATCCTGTTGCTCATTCAGCTTTACATAAGTACAAACCACCATTTCTAAAAATTGAAAAAGAGTGCCAAGGACATCTTTCCCTTCTTGCTTTTCTTTTTCATATTTTTGGTATACAAGTTTCAGTCCATCCACAAGTGATGCCATTGTATAGAGAAAAAGTTTTTCCAAACAACCACCCAAGAGCTTTTAATCAGAAATAATTCTCAAAAGTTCCAAAATCACCAAACAGTCCAAACAAGCTGTTTCTTTTAAATACTTTCTCCTTCTTCACTTTCTCTTTCTGGGGTTAAAGTTTAGTCACAAAGTTCCCTTTAAACTCTCTCTTTTAGAAGTCTTATTGATGTTTAGTAACTCTTTAGAATTCTAGGCAATCTTCTCCTTTTTTCAAATTTTGCTCCAATTTTTTTCCCCTCTCCCTTCCCACTCACAGCCAAAAAGATTTTTTTTCCCTTTAAATGTTCAGAAATCCTTATCCCTTCAGCATTCAATTACCTCCAATGCAGATTTTCGGATTTCTCTTATGATTCCATCCACTGTCACGTTAGGAAGGAGAGTGAAACGAAAAAAAACAAAAAAACTTTCCTTTTAGGATATTTGCCGCTTGTAACTCTCTCTGGAAACAATGTATCCTTAGCAGCCTTCAAGATTCCAGGGCACTTTCTCTTGCCTTGTCCCGGTCGAAAGCCACTTTCATAATTCTTCCAACTTTCTCCCTCCTGCACCAGCTTGTTCGGCTGCAGGTTTCTTCGTGGTGGCCATTGCTGACCGCCGCTCCTCCGCTCTGGGAAAAGGGGTTCTGCCGGCTGGGGAGGGTCTGCGACACCCCAAGCCCCTGTCCGGATCCCCCTGTTTTCAGCTGCCTCTACGGGACAGCTATATCCCCAGATCCAAACGGATCGGGGGAACCTTGGCGGCGAACGCAGCAGGGATCGCACAGTATCGCGAATCCCTGCCGCTGCCGAAACCTTGCAAACCGGAAGTCCCCAAAATTTATTTTGTTAAATGAGAAGCTTGTGAAGTGAGTTTTGCCCCAATTTATGACTTTTCTTGACACATTTGTTAAGTGAATCACTGCCCCATTGACTGTTAAATTAGTAACACTGTCGTTAAGTGAATCTGGCTGCCCCATTGACTTTGCTTGTCAGAAGGTTTCAGAAGGTGATGACATGACCCTGGGCACTGCAACCGTCATAAATATGAAACAGTTCTCAAACATCTGTAGGTAAATCATCTGACCTTGGGGATACTGCAATGATCATAACTGTGAAAAATAGTCATAAATAAAATGCCCACTGTAACTTTGAATGGTCTTTAAGTTGTAAGTCGAGGACTATCTGTATCGGAACTTTTATTTGCCAGAGTTGAAACTGCCGTGGTTTTTTTAGACTAAATGTTATCAAAGCAGATATCTCCTAAACTTATGCCTGTGAATTAGGTTTGTTTTTTCTAAGTGTGGAGTACAGCATTTGTAACTATTAAATTCCATGCAGTTTTCTTCCCACTTAACCTGTAAAGATTCTTCGGAGGTGTATTTATGTCTCCTGAAGCATTAGTTATCTCATCTGAGTTTTGTACCTTTTTCCATTTTGCAATGACTATAAGGAATTTAGAAGTTTTTTATTTTTTGCTTTGGTTACACACGGTTTGTTATGTTGTCTAAAGTAAACAGTGGTTAATATTACTGTAAGTTTGAATCATATCAGGGAAAGCAAAGCAGAGTACATGAGACAAGGGGAAAAATCATAGTATATTTCTTTTTGAATTCAGTAGCCGTTTGCAGAGAACTCCTTTAAAGAAAAAAACTGATGCAAAAAAAGAATTAATTTTTACAAAGAAAGAAGAAGATGAGGATGAGGAAAGTGAGGAAGAATGGGAAGATGTGGAAGGTAATACATTCTTCATTTTCTGCTATAAGCCATTTGTCTCATTTTCTGATGGCTTTTTGTGGTTTATGCTTATTTTCATACTGAAGTCGTCCAAAGATTATCACAGATCTACTGAATGTTGTGTTTCTTTTTTGCCTGTCTGAGCCTGATGGACTTTTTTTTTAAACTTCCCAGGTGATGCAGAGTAACTAATTAAATAAGTAAATGATAGAGCAACTATATTGTTTCTTCAGTTTCAAATAAGATGAAGGAACTATCTGGAAGTTGATTGGCTGAAACTTTCATTTAGTGTGTCATCTCTCTCTTTCACAAAGATCATCCTTAGATTTAAGTAGTGAAAACACAGCACTATTTTAAATAATTTTAAATCAACTTTATTCATTTGTTTGTTTATTTAAGACTCCCAAGAGAGATGGGCAGTTAAAAATGTGAAAAATAACTACAAATAATTTAGATCCCACCTTTTATTCAGGAGCTCAAGACAATTTGCATAACAATCCTACCACCCACTTTTTCCCCCTTACAATAACCACTTTGTGATTTGTTTCCACTAGTTGTAGTTTATCTGAGCTAAGGTGGTACAATAAATTGATTGATTAAAAATGAAAAAGATGGTAAAAGGGGGTGTTAGAACATAAGGAAATAGCAATAGCATTTAGACTTATATACCGCTTCACAGTGTTTTACAGCCCTCTCTAAGCAGTTTAGAGAATCAACATATTGTGCCCCACCAATCTGGGTACTCATTTTACTGACCTTGGAAGGATGGAAGGCTTAGTCAACCTTGAGCCAGTGAGTATCGAACTGTTGGCAGTTGGCAGTCAGCAGAATTAGCCTGCAATACTGCATTCTAACCACTGTGCCACTACGGCTCATATATTGCATTAAGAAATAGATTTCCAATATAATATGGAATATGTGCCATAATAGACATTTATAAATTTCTTCTCCAATCTGATGTCTTACAGATATGTTGGAAATATAGCTTCCTAAAACTCAAACCAGCAAAGACAGTAGTGTCCATTAGAATAGTGATCCCCAACCTTTTTTATGCCGCGGCCCGGTATCCCCAACCTTTTTTATGGCGCGGCCCGGTACCGGCATCAGCTGGGCGCCACCATCTTGTTTTGATGAAAAAGTGCTTCCGGTGAGCTCACTGGAAGCACTTTTTCATCAAAACAAGATGCGGCGCTTAGCGCTTGGTGAGCTTTTCCGGGTAGAAATGGCTTTCTACCCGGAAAAGCTCACCAGAGCGTGGCGCCGCTATCTTTTTGATGAAAAGTGCTTCCGGTGAACTTTCTACCCGGAAAAGCTCACCGGAAGCACTTTTTCATCAAAACAAGATGGCGGCGCCCAGCAAACCAGCGGCCCGGTAGGACTTGTTCCACGGACTGGGACCGGTCCGCAGACCGGTGGTTGGGGACCCCTGCATTAGAACACCCAGTTGGAGAAGAGTGACTCATAAAAGAATGTGATATTTGCCTGAATGATAGGCAAAAATATGTGCCTAGATTGATGGGCACATATTGTTTAGCTTGTTGCCAAAATGTGATTCAGAAATACTCATGAATTGTCATATCTTATGCCTTCGTGTATCTTAATTTTCTGACTTTGAAACCATATGGGAAGCAGCGCTGAATTGGAACTGTTCGATTCTGTTTGGAACACACTGGTTAGATTTAGACCTTTATTTCCAGAACTTTGTGAACCTGAGATCGAGATGCTGAAAGAAGCTAAGGCACCAAAGCAGCCCAACACAACTGTTGAGATAGAAATTGAAACACCTGAACAAGCAAAGAAAAGAGAGAAAAGGTAGGCAGACATCCGTGTGGGGTGGAGTCCCAATGGAATTGGGTGGCCAATAAATTTAATAATAATAAATAATGTAATAATATTGGGGGTTTTCACAATTGATTTGGCTTTTAGAGGGAAAGAGTCTATATAAAAGATTTTCAGAGATTTTGCTGTGGTCTCTTTTTCCAATTTGGTCCCCAAGTTTGTAAATATAGTACCTTTGCTATTTATCATTATTAATCATTATTTTTAAGATTAAAAGAAAACAGTTTTTTTTGCTTAGGATTTTGGTAACCTTCATTGATATTTTGTTTGTGTTCTCCTTAATTTTGGCTATTACAACCATATAATAGACATTGTTATATTTTGCTTTGTATTGTCTTCACATTTGACTAGAGTTAGGATCAGAGTTTTGCTTGCTTAGCAATGCGTTTGTTAAGCAAGTCATCATATGGCAAGACCAAATTTTACAACCATTTTTACTGTGGCCATTAAGCAAATTCAGCTTCCCCAATTAATTTTACTTGTCAGAAATCAACTGGGAAGATCACAAGTTGTAATCTTGTGGCGGCAAGATGATGCAACTATTATAAATGCAAGTTGGTTGCTAAGCACCCACATTGTGATCACGTGATCATGAGAGTGATGTGATAATTATAATTTTGAGGAGAGGTCATAAGTCACTTTTTCCAAAGCTGTTGTAACTTCCAACTGTTGTTAAACAGGCAGTTGTAAGTCTTAGGACTACCTGTAATTGACTCCTGAATCATTAGGAAGCAATTTACATATTGCCAAATAAAAGAAAGGAATTCACACAACCAGTAGTCACATATAGCATATAGCTTCTGACAAATTGTAATATGTTACGTGATCCTTGCAGTTTCTTGCTATAAATGACTGTTCAAAATCTAGATTAGGGGTGGGGACTGTGCAGTTTTAAAAGGGTGATGAGAAATGGAGAACTGTTTTATGCACTTAATCAGAGCTGTGATTTTTTTTCCCCTGGGGTTTTGCTGTTCTTTTTATGTATTTCTGGCCTGAAGTGTATAAGATTCCCAGCAACCATTTTTGAAAGAGCCTTCAAGGACAACAAAATGGGATTTATTTAGAAAGAGAGATCCTAAAGACATTATAGCATACAGTCAGTTTGGTCTAGTGGTTAAAGCACTAAGCTAGAAACTCACAGGATTGTTGTTATGGGGAAAATAGGAGGAGGAAGGAGTGTTATCAGAGGTGGTATTCAGCAGATTCTGACCAGTTCTGGAGAACCGGTAGCAGAAATTTTGAGCAGTTCAGAATACCACCTCTGACTGGCCCCGCCCCCATCTATTCTCTGCCTCCCAAATCCCAGCTGATCAGCTGGATCTTCTTTTGTTGCCTTGCACAGGAGAACGGAGCTGGAAAACAGATTAATAGGATGGGGAGGGAATGGAGATTTTGCAGTATCCTTCCCCTGCCACACCCACCAAGCCACACCACGCCCACCAAGCCACTCCCACAGAACCAGTAGTAAACATGTTTGAATCCCACCAGTGACTGTTATGTATGTTGGACATCTTGAGTTATTTCTAAAAACAATAAAGGCTTGATGTAAGTAAAATAAAACAATTAAATAGAACTCATTGTTTTACATGAAATCTTGCAGAGAGAAACGGCAAGCTGAGTTTGACATATATCTCCGTCGAATGCTGAAACGTTTCAGCAAAGAGGTCCGCGAAGATACTCATAAGGTTTGATCTTCAGAGTTAAGTTGTCAGAAAATTGGGAGACTTCTAGGGGCAGAGTTCATTATCTGAAGTATTACATTTATCAATTTACCCTAGCAATTAAACTAATTGAATTTGAAGGTACTTTAGAGTTAGGATCATCTAATCAAGCCCCTGCTCAGTGCAAGACTTACAATGCAGTATGCCGTTAAAATATTCCTGATCTGTGATCTTCCAGGCTTGGCGTAATCAAATTTCTGAAAGGTGAGCTTATTACTGTACAAATGTTTCACCACGTTTTGAGCAGTTTTTACTAGTGGAGGAACATTAACGGAGGAACATAAGAGAATCACTTTGGTCCAGTGGTTATGCAGAGACTGTGAGATTAAAAGTCTCACCTTAACCATGAAAGCCAGCTGGGTGACTTTGAGCCTGTCATTCTCCCTCTCAGTCCATCCCACCTCATAGGGTTGTTGTGGGGGACATAGAAGGAGGAATGCGTATTGGATATGTTTGCTGGCTTGAGATATTTGTAAAAATAATAAAGAGTGGATACAAATAAATAAATACTACACATCTGGATCGTTAGTGATGTCCAAAAAAGTAATTCAATGTATATTTACTGGGAAAACAGCATCCTGAATTTTGGGAGGAGTTTAAAAAAATGTTCCTGTGCATATAACAATATTTTAAGTTAGCACTCAATAAACATAACTCAAAGAATTAATTTATCTTGTACATTTTGTAATAAAACTGAATTTTATTTGAAAAACCTGTTTAGTGCAGCTGCTGTGCTCAGAGTGGCATATGCTCTGTAAATGCAAATTTAAAACCACACTTTCAAATTCAACTGCCACGTGCATCTTAAAAATAAACTGAGCAGTTGAAATACTGGCAGATGTAAATACAGCCTTAAAAAGAAACCAACTGTCAAATTGATACTCAATTAAAATTTACCTCTGTGACACTGGAAACATCATAAGACTTGAGGCAGAGAATATTAACTTCCTGTGGTCTCTCACAATACATCTTGATATAATTAGAACAATGCAGGAAAACCCTTCTTGGTCTCAGCACATACTTTAATGCTGCAAATTTAACATGTGGGCTTGGCCTGGAATATGTATGAGCTAAGAGTTGAGGGTTAAATTACCATCTACCATCCATATTAGAAGTTTATGAAATTCATATAAAATATGAATTTATATAATCCAAGGAGAGAAGAGAAATAAGGCTATTTCACCCCTTGGTTGAAAGCAAAACATTCACTCCAATTGGTCATGAAAGAACTGTAATTCTACAAATGGTTTCCTAAATATGCCTTTTTATTTCCTTTTTTCTTCTCCCTCTTCTTCTTCTTCCCCCCGCCCTCTACCCCCAGGTCTTGGAAAGTAGGATGTGCAGAGACTTCAGAGTCAAAACAGCTCCCCAAAACCTTGGCCCTAGGAGCTCCTTCAAATGCTGCCATCCAATTCTAATATTTAATGGGGATGAGAAGAAATTGTTAAATGTATGAGGAACAATGACTTGTGATAATTAATTATGTATAAAATTGAGGTGTACATTTATAGTTTGCCCTACCCCCTGCCTATTTTGGGGAAGTTTAGCCCCAGCATACCATTGAAAGCCCAAATGTGGGTCTTGTTCCACGAAATGATGATGGATGCCTAGGCTAAAGAATGGAACAAGATACTTTTTAACAGGAATTAACCGGTACAGTGACATGGATGATGGGAATGCTTAAAATTTATGTTTCTTGTGGCTTCTCTGAGGTGCTGTGAGGGGAGCAGAGCTGGATCCAACTGAATGGATCTGGCCCATATTGGGCCTATCCCTGTTTCCTTAGGATCCATGTCCTTTTCCCAACAGGTTCACTTACTGTGCCTGTTGGCCAACGGTTTCCACAGGAACAGGATCTGCCTTCAGCCAGATCTTCAAGCAGTTGGCCTTTCTATCATTCCAATTCGCTTCACCAAGGACCCTGTAGATCGTATCAACCGTCTGTTTCTGTCAAATCTTGTGAATTGGTAAGGTTTTTCTTTTCTTTTCCATTTCTTTTTTTAATTGAATTTAGGATCCAGCAGTGAAAAATCTGGCTTTCTGTGACCTTGATTAGTCCAAGGATAAGGAAGTAAGTGTGAGGGAGTCTTCTTTTTAGTTTAACTGTAAGACTGAGATAGTTTTCCCTACCGTCCATTCCAGCTCCCATGGGAGAGATGGGGCAAATAAATAAATTATGGTTCTCTTGTTTTTAAAATAAAGGTTTTCTGCAACTTTTACTATTAACAATCAGCTCTCTGACAGTGAAGATTGGCAGGTTACTCTAGAGAGGCGTTTTGCTGTCTATGCTGCACGAGATGAGGCGGAACTGGTGCAGGTAAGTGATGGAAGGCTTTGCAAGGCATGCTGGATCCCTGCTATGTTATAATCATAGTAAGGATAATATGAGGGAGGTAGAGGCTAGAAGCTTGTATTTTTCACATACAAAGAGAAAGACAGACCACCAGATATTTCTATACACCTCTTGCTCCTTTAGCTATTGATGTCATCATTGGAAATTCTGTTTTTATGCTGAGCATAGCATACAAGGAATTTATCGGACATTATACATGTGTGAACCTGAGTATATGTCTGTACAAACACATATGTGCAAAGACGTACAGCAGTTTTAGCATTCATGGCACTAGGGAAAAAGATTAAGGCTTCAATTGTCATAATTGTAGGGGAGGAGAACCTGCTTTACATATTATATATAAATTATATATTTGTTTGATTTCAAAACATTTGCAGCAATTGTCCTGTGGGTAAACAGTGTCAGCACTGAATGGGGGAAGGAGAGGTACAAAAATCAGATTCCAAACTGTTGTTTTTTTCCTGATAGATATTTTTACTTATTCTTCGAGCACTGCATCTAATGTGCCGACTTGTATTATCTTTACAACCCATTCCTCTCAAAGAGCCACCGGGGAAGGTAAGTATAGCAAAATTGTTGCTGTCTGGTTTTTTCCAGAAGACGGTCCTTCCCGAACAACCTGAGACTTACTTTGTAGTAAATCTATTTGGTGTCTATTTTTAATATTTTTGCTTGTGTTTATGAATGTGCTTTGGTTTGTTTTCCTGAATATCTTCAAGTGTTTGTTAATTCCTTATTATTCTGAAAATAAAGGAAAATGTATACATTTAAGATGATTTTGAAGTGAGATAACTACAGTTCATTGAGTAGGCCAGACTACCTCCTCAACTTATGACTGTGTTTAGTGACTGCCCATCATGGTTGTAAGTTGTGATGGTTTTTGAACTGTGGTTGCTAAGGTGTTTGCCAATGGTTCGCTATGGGCTGAAGTAAATGCTTGCTTTTCACAAAACTATTGTAAAACATTATCATGTGACTGTGGGATACTGCAAGCAGCCATAAATATGAGCCAGTTACTGAGCTCCTGACATGCAGTCATATGAATAAGGTCATAAGTTCAATTGGGAGATCCATTATAAATTTGAACGGTCACTAAGGTACCCTTTGTAAATCATGAATTACATGTATATAACTCCTTGGGTTGAATTTATGCTGCTTTCTTCGGTATCTCTTGATTCAATATCTGCAGAATGTAGAAACGGGCTGAGAAACGATATGGCAGTAGCCTATGGGTGGGAAGCAAGTAGAGTAAGCCACACCCTATAGAGAGATGCAATTACAAATATTATAGATGGGAAGTGCACTGGCAAAGTTGTTGGCTGAACAATAGAGCTGGCTTACATATGTAAATAATGTATTGTTTTTAAAGGGAAGCAGTCTAACGATAAACGTGTTTCTAGTCCTTATGACTAAGAGAGAGAAAGAACTAAAAGGTGTCCAGTTTTGTAGTCCTTCATCATCATAAAGGCCACAGAAGATGAGAAATGGGGGTGGTGGAGTTTTTTTACACAGACTCCCTATGCCAGTGAAACAAACAGCACAATCCAGAGATCCAGCATCTCCACCAATACACTGTAATTCATGTTGGGTTGTAAAAAGTGAACAGCCAATATAATCTAAGAGCAGGTCATTTTCTAAAGTCAACAATTTGAATTTGAATTCAGTGGAGCTCTCCATTATTTTTTGTTGTTGTTGTTCTGCTTTTGCCTCTCAAAATCTTCCTCTCTCCTTCATATTTGTTTCAGGGAAAATCCTCCAAGAAAAACTCTGTTTGGGTAGCTTCTGGGACATTGCCTGATTCTGCCAAAAGCACAAGACAATGCACAAGAGCAGATACTGCTAAGAAGCCAAGCCTCTCCAGGGCCAAAAGACTAAGGAAGAAATCTCCAACACAGGAAGATACTTGGAAAGATATAAAATCTGAGAATGATGAGAAGATCTTAAGGGCAGAACAAGGGCTGGGCAGGCCTAAAAATGACCGACGACGGCAAGTGGCATCAAAAGTGTCCTATAAAGAAGAGAGTGGAGACAGTGAGGATAATGATTCTGAATTCTGTCCTACAGAGGAAAATGATGATGCTAGCATATCTGATGAGGATTTTGAAATTCCCAGAAAAAAACTGAAGTCACCACTAGGAACCCCTAAAACAACGCTAGGAACCCTTAAAACAAAAGCAATGGTTAACAGGAAACGATCCGTGCCTTCCGTGTCAAAAAGACACAAGGACTCAGAGATAATGGGTAGTTCGGTAGACAAAACAGTCAGCCCATGTTCTTCAAACTCACCCACGAAGAAAAACAAAATAATTTCTAGTGATGAAGAAGAAGAGCAGAGGCCAGTTGTATCAAGAGGTACGGACCATTGGGTAGAGGTTTTTCTTGAACGAGAAGATCGATGGTTATGTGTGGACTGTATTCATGGCAACGTTGGACACCCTCTGGAATGTTTCAAGTATGCCTCAAAGCCAGTGTGCTACATCATTGGCATTGATGACAGTGGATTTGTAAAGGATGTAACACAGAGATACGACCCAGGATGGATGACTGCAACAAGGAAGTGTCGTGTGGATGCCCAGTGGTGGGAAGAGACCTTGGAGCCGTACAAAAGTTCCTTTGTGGAACGAGATGCAAAAGAAGAAAAAGAGGTAAATAAAATGGAACTGGAGGATATTTTTCCAGTAACCCAAATTGCATCTAGAAGGACTCGATTTTTTTCTTTATCCTTTTCTGATAGGTTTGCAAAAACATGGAGCTCTCTTCTTTTATCTTAGTCTGCTTTTCATCCAAGATGTCAACTAATCTGTTCCTCTGAGTTTACCCACTAACTCAGATGTCGTGTGTTTATTCAGTTTCCCTTCAAGTCAGTTCTTGGCTGAATGACAGCAGAGCTTGTGAACTGTCCTCTTTAAATGTCCCTCAGTATGTCTGGCTATTTAGCTCGTATAACCATTAAGAGGCAAATGCTTAGACAGTCTCAAGTTTCAAAGACATCTTCCCATTGATGAAAATGAGAAATGTTCAGACCTCAGAAATTGTATATAACAATCAAGTGAGCAACATTCTTTACTTTGTATTTATTTCTTTGTTTTTCAGTTTGGATGTCACCCAACTTGTATGTTCTACCTTCAACAAAACTCTAGTGGATTGATACTTTAATTCAATTGTACTACATCTGATTGATTAAATTTATTTCCCACCTTTCTGTTTGTATAAGTACTGTATAAGCTGAAATTAACTGGAATAAAACTATGAAGTATACAAAAGATGATATTAGAATAAATCCAATTAAATGAATTAACAAGCTTGGGAGAAGAAATGAATTTTTATATTTTCCTAACTTCTGGAAAGTGGCGGCCAAATGCTCATCTTCAGGGAGACCAATTCATAATCTGGAACCACATAAAAGAAGGCCTCTAGTATGTCAATATTTGGGCAAGTTCATACCAGAAATAGTTTTAGTTGACTTGGCCTTTGAACCAAAACTCCTTACTGTACTTTCCAGCATAATCAACATAGTGAAAATCCCTTCCGGGAAAAGGGTGGCCAATAATGCTTAGATAATGTCTATAATACCGATAGTTATTTATTGGTAAATACAAAGCTTTGGACTAAGGGAGGGTTAATATACCAGGCCACATTATTGTCTTTTATCTAGTCTTCCAAAAGCTGAAGAATATGTTTGTAATTGCTTTCCTATATATTCTACTGGTAATAACATGATTCCCAGTTTCTAGCTAAACTTCAAGATCAGCCTTTGCCAAAATCCATCAGTGAATACAAGAATCATCCGCTTTATGCCTTGAAGAGGCATCTTCTTAAGTATGAGGCCATATATCCTGAGACAGCTTCAATTCTAGGATATTGCCGAGGAGAGGCTGTCTATTCCAGGTGAGACATTTCTCAGGTGTGTATGCTATGAAACACGGCTTCATTTGGTACTCATCACATTGTACCACTAGCAATTCCTTACTATTTTTAACATTTAAACAAGGATCTATGTTTACACAACCCGCAATAATTGTTACTCTTCCATCAAAGTACAGAGAGTTGCCTTATCTAACATGGCAAAGGACAATTATCCCCAAACTTGACGGAACTTCAAGGGTGCAGTTCAACACAGAAGAAATTTCCATCTACTCAGCTTCATTGAATAAGTGAGGCCTGAGTTGGCTGTTTGAGACCCGAGGGCTTTGGCTGTCCATCGCTAGAAGCCATAGCTTGTTTATACGAGTTACATAGGAAGGACAAATCCAGTGTTCATGGGTACGAAGCCAATATCCCTTTCATCCTTTGGCTTTTCTCTTCAAAAATGAATCTGTTTTTTCCTTTTCCCCTCTGTAACAAGGTTTGAGTTGGATACTAGGGGTAGATGGAGCTACTCCGAGTGCATCCATGAAACCTGTTTTTCTGCTTGAAAAGTCCACCTATGCTTATTTTTCCCCCCAGTCTTTCCCATTCCTACATTAAACAGTATGGGGATTTCATTCAAGTAAGCATTCAGAGGAAAGTGAGCCATTTGGTATAGTGTTCTTTATTGTATATTGTGTATATTATCTAATATATAGTTTATTGTGGATATTACCTATATGAAGCTATATTATTTACCAAGAATGGTGTTTGGGTAATTTCAGAGACTGCATCCATACCTTGCACTCCAAGGACACCTGGTTGAAACAAGCTCGAGTGGTGAGGATTGGGGAAGTGCCTTATAAGGTAGAGTGATACCAACAATATTTTCAGGCAAATATTGAAATTTGTGGCAGGAAATATCTATGTATAAAACTTTTGAAGCTGAATAACTTTCTTTTTTAAAAAAATGTTCTTTGGGAACAGATTAAAGGATTTTCCTGCCTGTCTTTTGTGCTTTGTTTTGTTTTGTTTTTGGTGGCTTATACCACAGGTGGGCTACTACACAATTCCCACAGGTAGATACTACACAATTAGACACTACACAATTCCCACAGGTGGGCTGAAATAGTGATAGCATTATCCTGGTGTTGCCATTAGAGGCATGATTCTCAAACCAAAAGGTAGACCAGAGTAATAAGCAGAACCTGTCAGACTTATTAGTACTGACAGACTCGGTGCTACCTAACCTGGTTTAATGGACTTTTGTGGCAAAATACTGCGAGGGGGATGTTGGGAGATTAAGTAATTCTTACTCCTAAAGAAATGGGCAAACTCCTGGTGCACAACCAAGTCCTACATGTTTCCCCATGAGGAAAAGGCTGTGATCGTTATTATGAGAATTATGAGCAAGAAGGAATTATGACGACACTCTAAATTCATTGTGTTTGCACAGATGGTGAAAGGTTATTCTAACCAAGCAAGAAAAGCACGAATGACAGAACCTGCAAATCGGGACAAAATGGACTTGCCATTGTTTGGTCTCTGGCAGACCGAGAAATACCAGCCACCTCTGGCTGTTGATGGAAGGGTAAGCTGGCAATTAGGTAGACTGGGTAGGTTTTCAACTCTATTCTCCCACAGAGTTTATTTCAGTGTAAGTTGTTCCAATTTCTTTCCCATTCCATTTCTCTTTTAGGTTCCTCGGAATGAGTTTGGGAACGTCTACCTCTTCCAACCCTGCATGTTACCAATAGGCTGTGTGCAGCTAAACCTTCCTAGTCTTCACAGAGTGGCCCGTAAACTGGATATTGACTGTGTTCCAGCTGTTACAGGATTTGATTTTCATGGTGGTTACTCTCATCCTGTGTAAGTCATAAACTTATGATTTGGTTTTACTAGGATATACAATGGTCCTATGTGCTACCTAGTAATGCTGTTGGATTTACTTTGCGTACCTGGTTAGTGATAGCATTGCAGAAAAGCAGAATTAGCAGCTTAGTTGCTTAGTCCGAAATAGTAAGAGCTCAGTATGTGCTCCCTTCCTTACCACCCACTTTCACAAAGATGGATTAACTTGGTTCCTCTTTTACCTTTGCTTATTTAATATTTTTATATCCATTTCATTCAGATGAGAATGCTAAAGCAATTAATATTCCTTCCTATCTTTGTTAGGTACTCATTTATGAATAAAGCTATACCCCTTCATAAGTTCTTGGGTACTTTGCATATCTAGTTTTCCAAATGTTGTTGAACGGACTGACGTTAAATCTATTGGAGGGATGGGGAATTTGGGGCCATCCGGATAAGTCTCAGCATCCCTCACTGTGGCCCATCCAAGGATAAATGGGAATTCAGCAACATTTGAAAAGCCAAAAGTTGTTGCCCAGCCCTAAGCCTGTATAAACACAAATCCCTGAATTGTGTTTTGTTCTAAATGACAACCTGGATTTTTTTTTCACAGCACAGAAGGCTATATAATCTGTGAAGAGTACAAAGAAGTGCTTGTTGCAGCCTGGGAGAATGAAGAATCAGAAAGGGAAAAGAAGGAAAAGGAGGTAAATAAGGAGAAACTTTCTGACAGTGAGAACAGTCAAACAATGGAACAGCTGTGGGAGTGCCATCACTTGAAACTTTCAAGAAGAGATTGGACTCCCATCTGTCAGAAATGGTGTAGGGTCTCCTGCTTGGGCAGTGGGTTGGACTAGATGACCTACAAGGTCCCTGTCAACTCTGATTATCTGTTATCTGTTAGGTGAGAATCACTTTGAAATCTTTATTAGGGAGAGGGGAGAGGTGTGGACTGCTAACAGTCAGCACTCAGCAGCATCACAAACTGAATGAATGAATATAATTACAGATCTAGCAGACTGATAATACTTTTGCAGCTTTTGTTAGTTTTTCTAGCCTGGTGTCATCCAAAAGTGTAAGGATTACAATGATTCAGAACTAAGGGAGTTGTCGAGCTCAACTGGAGAGCATAATAAATTTATATAATTTACCATTTCAACTTTGAAGGTCACCCATTCTTATTAGACTCTTATAAAGCTGTCTTCAGTGATTCAGTCCTGGAAACATTTCTCTGCTTACCACATCTAACCATGTGCATGTAGAATTCATCCCTCCTTCCTCATTAAGGCTCAGAAGATTATATTTTGAAAATTTGATGTAATTTTGGATTCCCATAGATGCTATTTGATGTTGCCACAGATACTGTAATGTGTAAAGATGCTACTTTGCCAACCGCAGCGTTAATGAATATGTGCCGTTTGGTTTTAATTCTCGGTGAACTTTAAAAACAGAAGCGGGAGAAGAGAGTGCTGGGAAATTGGAAACTGATGGTGAAAGGACTTCTGATCAAAGAGAGATTAAAGAAGCGCTACTCTACCAAGGTAACAAAACATTGGTGTAATATATGGATCACAAATCTGAAGTTATTCAAGGCCATCTAGACACTAGGGTTCATGCCCAGATAGGAGAAAGAACAAAATCTTAGTACAGATTTCTTAAAATTGAAGGTATAGTCTGAAGTAAAATACTTCTTAAGAAATTTATGTAAACATACTTTGCATTTGAACAAGTATCTTTGCATTTGAACATACTTTGCATTTGAACAAGTAGAAATAATATGTTTTTATTACTTTTGAACTGACAAGTGATGGCATTATTTCTTGATGCATAAATATTAAATTGAATAATTTGCGTGTTTATCTGAAGTTATCTGAAAGAAAGGGATAATTGGGTGTTTAGAATATGTTTGAATAGGACTGCGGGTATGCTTAACAGTGGATTCAATCATTAATTCCGTCAACATGAATATCAACAACACTTTCTTATGATAATGTTAAGTGGCTTTTGACAGTCAAGCATATGTTATTTGTTGAAAAAGTATGGTCATCCATTTCAGACAGTGGGTTCTTTGGGGCCAAATAATAGAAAAAAAGTTTTGATAATGTTTGCATTCTGCTGGTTATTTTTTTTCCTTAGATGCAGTAGGATTGTTGAAATCTGAAAACAAATTCTATTATTTGAATTTGTAAAGCATTTGTAATGTCAATTACTAGTTTTGTTGCAATGCCCTCAGTTAAAAGGAGAATAGTTCCACAGCATCAGTGAAATATTTTAACTCTTTCTCTTCCAGAATGAGACAAGAGTCATGATGGAAGGGGAGTCTGGTTTCTCATCTGATGATGAAGAAGGACCAAATTCAGAAACACCTGCTGAAGATGTGGCTGTTTCTTGGCCCCAAAATCGACAAGCTGAGGAACAGGGTGAGAAAGGACAAACAACCAAAAGGAGCAAGAGAGAAAAGAAAGGAGAAGCAAAACATTTGTTTCCATTTGAGAAATTGTGACAAGGAGTTTGGGGGCTGGCTTGGATCCTGACTTAGCATAAACAAGGAAGCATTTTTGTGTTCCTCGAGTGTACATTCACGTTGAACCTTTCCTGCCAGCAGGAACAGCTAAAACAACTCAGGAAACTTCCAAACAGTTTTTCTAATATTGCATTCCTAGATGTATGCAGGCCTTGAAGCAGGAAAATTGGTCTGGACTCATTGCTGGATGCCTACTATACCTTTATATTGACCAATGGCACCTACTTTTCCTAGATACTTGATAGACACATTTTCTTTAAGGTGCTGCTGATAGGTAAAGCAAGAACACCGATGTTGGAGCAAAGTAACTTTCAATGACAGATCTTAATACCTGCAAATGTATTCCTTTTCTTGGAAATTTTGCATTATTTTATTGCAAAGTAGTTAACAAGCTAGACACATGAGCTTCCAGGAAGAGTTATGAAAGGAGCATGTACACATACATGTACTCACATACATGTATGTGTACTCACAACATTCATGTTGCGTTAGTAAAGCTGGGCTTAAGTTGTATTATGTATGTAAAAAAACTTCAGGTGGGAATAAGTGAGGGGATTGATAGGAATTGTCTGTAACTTTAATAGCTTCTATAAACTTTCAGAGGAAACCAATGTGAACAGTAGGCTAGTATAATCCATGGGTGTAGGACATTTGAGCAGAAGATACCTAGTTTTTAGCTGACCTGGATTTATTCCTTTCCCCTTTACCTCTTCTATATCGTCACAGAAAACTCTCATGAGTCTTACCTCTTAGTGTATTGATCCTGTGACAGATTCCCATTTTAGACATTGTATAATGGTGCAGTCTGTGTGGGGCTTATTACAAAAATGGCTTGCAGTCTGCCACATGATCAGTCATACTGCAATTACTTAATTGCCTGATGTGCTATTTTGAATGTTTATATTCTGTCACGATAAGCTTAATCTATTTGACTTGACCAGAACTAATTTGGGCACTTTAAATTCAGATAAAAAATGTATACTAAATCTTGGGTAAAAAAATAAAAACTTAAGTTCTGAGCACTAGTCCTTTTCCTAAGATTGTCATTTCCTTATTTAGACACTTGAACGTTGTTAGACTCCCATCTCACATGAACAATGTAGATCTTATCCTGGAAAAGGGATATACTAGCCTTCCACAGTCTCCCTACAAGCCAGTCTTTCTGAAATAACAGATTTTAAAGACCTTTCAAAATATAAGGGTGGTCAGGCCAGGTATTGCTCTGAGGCATGTTCCAAAATGTGAAGGCCATTACTAAGAAGCCCTGTCTTGGGAGCCTATACTGCTTTTACCTCTTATGCAGAAGGAATCTTAACAGGCTCACTCAATATATGAATTATGCTTGATCAAATTGTCCATGATAGAGCCCAATCCAGTGCTGTGGTGGATTTTTATACAATAACTAGCACTTGTAACTTGTTCTGGAAGTTGAAATAGCAATATATTGAGTTTATTTCAAGCTGGGTTCCCCAGTAAATGCTAATAACTTACATAATTATACACAAATATAAGAACAGGAACTTTTAAAACAAAGCTTTATTTTTAGTTGCTGAAGTAATGTTTTCAAAGATCTTAACATTTTAAGTGTGTTTTTCACCTCCTTTTCAACTTGGAAATATTTTCAGTCCCAGTAGTTGTGACATTTGCTCTGGAATTAGCTTTAGTTATACTCTGGGTCAAGAAAGTTGAAAAGCCAAGTAATCTCTTATAAGCAGCAATATTCCTGTCAGAAGTCTGCCTCCCTTGCAAGGAGGGTCTTAAGTTATTAGACTAAAATGTTCTAAATCTAGGGTAGATCTTTTCTAAAAACAATAACCTGGAAAAATACAGGAATATTTCAGTTTATCCTTCTTTAGTCAGGCCTCTGCCTCAAGTACTTTGTCCAGTTCTGGGTATCACATTTGAAGGATTCACATTGGAAGAGGAACAGAGAAGGCTAAAAAGATTAGAAACTAAGTCCTGTGAACAGACGTTAATACAGGTGGTTGTTCGTAAGATAAAAGATTGAAGGGGAAACATTATTGCACTCTTCAAAAATTTAAAAGGATGTCACATATAGAATGGTCTTGTTCTTGAATATAGGATATAGAATGCCTTATTTTAAATTTGGGAAAACTGATTCCAACTGAATGCTAGACGATAGCTTCCTAGCAGTAGAACATTTTATGGATAAAACTAACACAGACGACAGATGTTCCTTTGCTGGATGTGTTGAAACAGACATGTATCTGTTTGGGATACTTTATAATGGATTACTGCATTAAACATGAGCTTGTACTTGGTGATCTAAGTCAATGATCCCCAACCTTTCCTGCTTGGTAGCTGTGGCCCAGGAATTAGGGACCCCTGACCTAAATGGTATCTTACCTTTAATACTGAACTGTGATTTCAAAACACACGTGCAAATCATATATTTTTCTTGAAGTTTTATTCATAAAATAGAAAATAGGCATTTCCATCCATAGAAACTTTTACATATGATATTCTAAAAATAAAGAATACAAACTTAGATTTTAATTGGAAGCAGCCACCATGCTTCATTCTACACCAGTGATATAACTGACATCTAAACAAAATGACTCCATGGCAAATTGTAGTTGGACTTTAGTGAAATGACATTAGATAGCACCAGAACAATGAATCCAAATTTAAGTTTGAGATCCTAAATTCAAGAAAAAGGCAGGGCCAGGATGATGCTAATGAACTTTTATTTACTTCTAGGGTTTTGGTTTAGTTGTTTCTCTTAGACTAATTGATGTATCTCCAATAATGAGCTGAGAATAATACTGACAATTATTTTAGATATAAAGTATCGGAACCTATCTCTCTCACCTTGGCAGATTGCATCCATATAAAAGGTTTCTATCTAATCCATGTTTTTGGATCATCTCATTGCTGGCAATAATGGCTTGCAATGGGGAGTCTCTGTAAATTATCCAATTGAATTGAAGGTTGTGTGCACAATTTACAGTTCTGAACCCAGAAAAAGCAATGATTGAAGCTTTAGAAAGAAAAAACTTTGGGTATGAATAGTTAACATATTATTTCGGTCTTAGATTTAAAGAAATTAATTGGCTTTCATAATATGTAAGTTAACACTTTTAGCTTAGCATTATATACAAAGCACATAATGTCTTGTCTGGACAAAATCAACAAAGTTCTGTACAAATCTGTTGTACAAAATCAACAATTTGAAACACCCAGTTCTAAAGTGTTGCACTTTTTATTTTTTCCTGAAATCGGGCAGGCTTCAAATAAAACTTTTGTCATAGTACCATCAGTACATTGAGTACCCAACCTTGCTCTTCATAATTTTTCAGTAAAAAACAAACATATTAATTTGTCCATGGAGCAAGTTATATGAACAGCAGAAAGTATCTTCTCCCTCGGGATATATCTTTGGTTTTATCTTTAAAAGTCATAATTCTTCATGAAACTATCAGTAAATTACTGAGTTGGGTCAGGAAACAATTCTCAAGTCGAAGGTTAAAAAGTCCACCTGAGATCATAAATTATTTTACTTACTGAAAAAAATGAAGCATGGGATAAGAATAAATCATAAGATTGAGATATAGCAATCCTGAATATATAATATGAAAATAAACAGCATCACAGCAATACCAGAGTGGTGCAGGATACTTTGATCCACATATAATTCAAGATGTTACAGATAAGGTAAGTTACCTACATGGGAATTCAGACAGAATAGTAACAACAAAAATGAAGAAAAGTGAAATATGACAAAAGCTTCAAAAAGTTGCATGCAGTAAAATTATAATACATGAAGTTATAGATAAGGAATAGATTAATCTTATGATTTACCCACTCTTCAAAGCCTCGTATGGTTCCCATTGAGTCCATATACCTATTATTCTCTGAAGATTGGAAGACATTTTACATACATTGCATAGGAAGCCTAATTTGCTTAGCCTTGTTACATTTCATTCAACTTTCTATTTCCACAAATTGGGGCAGTTGCACATTTTTGTTTTGTTTTCACTTGATACGTAACCTGTCAATGTGTAGATCAGGCCTGCACAACATCTGATTAGCCAAGCAGCCTCATGCTGCATTCCAGCATTTTTTTTAAAAAGTCAATAAATTCACTGCCACTCTGAAAGACATGCTACTGAGCACCTGCAGGCCTCACTGCCGCTTCCAACACTGTCACCAAAGAGCTAATTGGCGCATCACAGATCCCTTTGAGTTGTGGCAGTGGCTAGAATGCAGTATTGTAGGCCAGGGATCCCCAATCCCCAATCTGTGGCATTCCAGCAACCAGGCTGCACAAACAAGCAAACCCCCATCCGCAGGATGCAGGCAAAACCACAGAAAAACCTTTCTCTGCAGATTTGGTCCCTGGTGACCAAAAGATTGGGGGCCACTGTTGTGGGCTAACTCTGCCCACAGTCCTTGATCCTGATGGGATCAAGGTTTACTCAGCCTTCCATCCTTCCGAGGTCAGTAAAATGAAGATCCAGACTTTTGGTAATATGCTGACTAAACCACCCAGAGATGTTGTAAAGCACTATGGAGTGGTATATAAGTCTAAGTGCTATTGCTATTTGTGCAATATTTTAAATTTATCAATGTGGTCTTTTTTTACCAGCTGTGCAGGACTGGTCTAAATATATATGGATCTTAGTACCCCTGATCATGGTATTGGACTCCTGGGAGATCTAATTCAGAAATGCTTAGTTCCTTACCCCTGGATTGCATAATGAAAATAGCATATCTAAAATGATTACAGAGCGCGCTGATGTTGCATTTTCTGTACTGCAATATAAAGAAGTGTTTCGTTTTGAGCAAAAATATCCATGATGGTATTTTCTTCAAATATAATAAAAGCATTGAGTGTATGAAGTTTCCAAAGAAATGTGGGTACAGAGAAGGTGCTTCTTCCATGATGTCACTGCTGTTTCTTTGGTGGAACCCAAGATCTTGCAATCAGAATGGGAACTACAGCCAACAAAGCAGTCAATAGTGCCCAGAAGGGCCTATAGAAGAACCAGCCCACCGAAATGGTCAGCAATGAGAGAGAAGTGGCTAAGCAAAAGGCAAATGCTTTCAAACCAATGTTAACCAGATCCCGGACAACTGGAAACCAATCCACTGGAATAAGGAAAAATAACAATTAATAAATAAATCTCATTGGCAAGCTTACAAAAGCAAACTAAATCTACTTTAAATCTAATCCAATGCCTACCAAATTCATTGAAATTTTGTCTCTACAGACTATGGACCATTCAAAGAAGAAAAAAACAAACTTTTACTTAAATATGTTTTCAGTACTCAACAATAAAGAATAGCATTAGTATTCAATTCTCACCTTAACCACAGGCTTTAATTAGCTTTGATTAGTACTTGGTTTTCATAGCTTATAGAAACACTTCTTTACTGTAACACTGAAATAACTAATTGCTTTCCCTCACATTCCTATGAATTATCACATCTAGAGAATTGAGCCTACTGAAATGCCTCTTCAATTCTATCCCTTGGACTATTCATTTAATACAAGCACGAGAAAGGAAAATCTTTATTTCCTCAGTCAACATTTGAGTCCAGGAACAATATTCAGCTTCACAGTAATTATTAATATTCTTTATTATGTTAGATTACTATGTTTCTTAGACCCGAAGGTATTTCGGTACAACTTTTAATTAATGTTTTATTTATAAATCAAACTAAGAGGATAGTGGCAACACTTACCCAGGGTATAAATAATTCTTGTCATAAGGCTGATGCCTAAAAACATAGACAACCATCCAGCTGCACGTAGGCCCCAGGTCTTCATGCTATTACTCTCATGTTCTTTGTGAAATACTTCCTGAAATATATTTGATATTTAGTTAGCACTTCCAGTCATATACGTGGAATTCTATCAGCATCCAATTATGCTAACTCTTTTGATCAGCAGGATACACGATGCAAGTAGACACCATGCCAAGGCTTAATCTAACATAATTGGTCTGAACCTATTCCCCTCCCCTCCATAATCTGCTATCATATCCTAAGACAAATGCTGGTTTGAACAACAACTCCTTGAACAACCCTAGGTTACAATTTGAAATTGTTTTGACAAATCATGCTTAAAATTAACTAATTTGATTAGTTGAAAATGAAAGAAATATTGTCAATTTTGTTCTCATGGCGTCATCAGAGCATTTATGATGATTTTTCAACTGCAACTAAACTTCAGATCAATATTTTTAAGACAGGATAAGATGGATGAAAGAATGAGGTACAGGCAACATCAGTTTATGAGTAGGTAGAATTTTAAGAAAAACAGATTTTACTTAGAACATACTAATTTTCCTCTTGATCCACCCTGCAAGCAATCCCTGATAAGATCTGCAAGGCCCATGTGCCATTCTTGACATGCAAAACATTATACACTCATGCCTTTTCCTTGTCTATAAGCAATACTGTTTTTTCTGCAGAAACTGAAAACACTTTTTAATCCATCAAAACGATCTACGTTGCTAAACAAGAAAGCAAGGCTATGCATTCATTTTTTTTGAACTGGAAAAATGTCTACAAATGAAGCATCTACACCAATCAGGACTAAATTGTAACAGCAGAACTGGAGAAAAGTTAGCTTTATAGGAAGTTAACCCACACCAATTTAAGTTAGCTATTTAGGTTTTCAGACAAGAGTCTCACCATCAGGCACTATATCAGCCAGAAACCGAATCAGAGTTGTTTTATTTGCAATGATGAGCTTCAACTCTGAGCTACAGCCCTTCCATTAAGCGACAATTCAAGTGGATGTTGGGGTGGGGGGATTTATTTACACATGTTGTGTTTGCTTTATTTAAGCAAACAGAACACGTATAACTCTTTCCTACTATTCTCCCTCTGCTAATTTGTAACCCTTACCTCAGCCGTGAGCTCTCCAGGATAGAGAATATTTAAGACATCCCCCGATTTGGTTTGGTATGGAACCAAGTGATCCTCTTGCTGACGAGCAACTATGGTCACCTGAAAAGGGGCCGAGGTGAGAAATCAAAGAAATTTGTACACTGACATTGGAGAGCTTTATCTAATTACATGAGAAGGTCTTGAAAAGATATGGAACATTTACCATATCTGGTAGAGCCGTGCGTGAGAAGGCTTCACTCAAACCTGCATAGAAGAATGAAACACGAAGATCCCCAACCTGAAAAGAGACGGAAAAAAACACAAAACTGTTGGGCAACTAAAGACTCCCAATGAAGATTTTAGATCTGATTGTCATTATTCTCCAAGCTCAGGTTTATCACATCTTCAAAGGATATATAAAAGTGTATGTTGAGCGGGGGCAGGGGGGAGGAAACAGATGGACAATTGTTTATTCTCCTCTTCCATTCTTACTTCTGGACGTCGTGGATTCTCACTGTGAAAGAAGTAATCCCCTGAGCGGATCACATCGGCGTGAGGATCTTCCAATTTTGACAGGCTCATCTGCTTGAAATTATTAATCTTCTCAATGAGACCTAAAAGTAGAAGTGGGAATAAGAAATCATTTTTGACTGAGACTTATGGAGTCATTTCAGAAACTTCAATGAAGCCATGTTCTTTCAGGAGGTAGGGCCATAACATAAATTGGGCATGGCCAGAGCCTGGAACAAATAAAGCCAGCCTTCATGGTGTCATGCCAGAAATTTCCTTATTCTATTCCATCTAATAAACTTTCCAAGTTCTTCCTATGAAGAAAATGGGCACCAAGAAGGAATATGATAGCATTTCAAGTACCCAAATGAATGCCACATAGACGAAGATTAAGAATGTATTTTCTATCATCCCACAACATCAGATATGGAACAACTGCCTTAAATTCCACAATGACAGATTCTTGGTTAATGTTAGAAAAATGTTCCTGATGATAAATATAATTCAACTGCAGAAACAACCACCCAGAAATATAGTGGATGTCTCTTCACTGAATGTGTTCTTGAATAGCCCTAAAAGTCCATTTGTCACAGATGCCTGTTTCCTGCACTGAGCAGGAATTCAATTCAACAGCTTAAAAATAGCTTTTAATTCTACCATTCCTTAATTCTCCTGTCTCACCATGCAAAATTAAAAAGGAAAAAGCAGGCATGGTGATGAGGAACAGCATGCCTGACCACAAGAACTTACAGGCAGACTTAGCTAACTTCCAGATAAGAATGCCAAATATCTCATACATAGAATAACTATACTGTGCTTTAGATTTAGAACATGGTACCTATTCCAAAAATCCATGAGATACTGTCTCATGGCCTGCTCCATAAAATTTAAACCACAGGAATTGGAAAAAGTGTGATTTAAATTAAAATTTTATTTAGCTACTCTTCCAAATCTTAAAAAGTTGGAAGGATTTTCCCCTTATGTGCCTTATATTTTAGTATGCATATATTTAGACATATCTCAGATCCAAACTTCATACCCCTGGAAAGGAAGAACGTGCCAACTTGAACATCAGAGGCAACTGCAGTGAAAGATTCAACAGCCATGGCACTGCACAGACAAAAAGAATTACCAGAAGAATTTTAGCATGGTGGACACAAAGTCACAAAAGAGTTAGCGAGTCTTCTAGCTATCAACCACCACAAAGATGTACTCCAGTGTTTCCAAACACAACAACTAGCATAAAAGTATACCCACCAAGAAAACTATATATATAACAGTTGTTATCCTGCTGCTTTGTTTAACTTCCAGAATACAATCCCATGAATCAGTAAGAAATCTTACTCAGATTCTTAATTTAGAATCCTAAGGGCCGTATTGGAAGAGCCATAATAAAGAATACTATCAAGTTTACCTAGGGTTTTTATGTCCAATTTCTCGATCAAAATTTCTGCTATTCACAACTTCGGATTTCCATTCTGTATCTAAAAGAAATGAGAATATTAAGAATACTATCCTGATTCCTTGAAAACATCCCAGGAGTCATAGATCATGGATAGTTCCACTGTCCCTATTATTTTTCATGTGCTTATATGGGAATGGATATTGATGAACATCACAAGCAGAATTCTTCTCTAAGTACACGCTAATTATGTTTTGGTTTTTTTTTCAGATTCTACTGTTCACGAACAGGCACAAATACAGGACAAATTCTATTTTGAGATTTATTAACTGAAGCATAGAATCCAGATAATGAAAAATAATATTCCCACTCTATATTTCCCAATATTGACTCTGGTTCTGGACACCGCAGTCTAAAAAGAACAATAACAAAGTAGAGTGAAGATGGGGAAAGGTTTGGAAACTGAGTCTGATGATGAACAGTTAAAGGGACTAAGTAAATATAGCCTGCAGAAGAGAAGACCAAGAAAAAGTAAAATAGTATATATCTTCTACAGGAAGGCAGCATCTCTTCCCCTACACCATCATCTTCCAAGGTTATTCTCAGATTCCTTTACACTTGGAGATTTTCAAATAGAGATAACCACTGTTTGAAGCAGGTCCTTTCCAAAGAAGAGGCTTGGACTGGATAACTATCAAGCCACCTTTCAATTCTATGATCTTATGAAGAAAATCTAATGAAAACTTGCTTTCTGTGGTCAGCAAGCACTGACGTTCAGCTTATCTCGTCATAAGATAAACATAATGTGGATGCAACATCCTGGCTAAAAATGAAAATATATGTTTGTTTCCTTCAGCATTTTGTAGTCAATTAAAAAGATTAACTGCTTATTTCATTTTAAGAATGCAAATACAATAAAAAATGCAAATGCAATAAAAGAGAATGCAAAAGCAATAAAAATAATAATGTTCCAAGTTCAAAATGCCATACTGCGGTGTCCAGAACCAGAGTCAATATTAAGAAATATAGTGGGAATATTACAGTATTTTTTATTATCTGGATTCTATGCTTCAGTTATAGATAAAATTAGTAACTTCTCCTCTTTCAATGGCTCTCCCTTATAACAGCAACATGACAGTAAAAATTCAACAGACACCTTTCATCATTTTTTGTAGCTGCAAGGACAGCTCTTTCCTAGCTGGAGAAGAGGAGCCTGATATTAAAGCCATACCCAGTGAATGTTTTATGAGACAAAATTTTCTACTAGCAAACCTACTGTAAGAATATCTTGTTTCTTTCTTTACTTCACCATTTTCTTCATATTCTCTATGAGAAGGGAGAAAAAACATCATCAGATAAGCATAAAGTACTGAAAAGTACTTTACACAATTTTACTATAAATAATAATTTAAATTAAAATTAGCCAAATTTTTAACTAATTCGTGTGAATGTGAATGCCCTCATATGGTGGGCCCCCCATTACTATCATTTTAAAAGATTTTGTAGAGCTTTAGTAAATCATTTCCAAGTCATAAATGTATCAAATTTTGAAACTTTATATCTCACAGTTCACTAAAAAAACGTAGGCCTTCTTTCCAGAGAAGGAACTTTATAATTAGTTCATTGTTTGGTGTGTTTTTTTGCCTACCCTTCTATGTTCTTGTATCTTACTACAACACAATCTCTCTCTTGTCTAAAGCTTAAATAATAACCCTTTCCAAATAAGAGAACTAATCTGAATGCATGAGGATATATACTTGGATTTGAGATTAATGAAACTAGACAAAGAAGATTATTTATCTAAAAGACAAGTTACATTTCTTTCTGCCTCTTTTCCTTCTGGGACTTGCTAGTTCAAACCTTCACTGAAAATTTCTCATCTACATAGGCTATCTACTAAATACACCTATCCTTGCTAGGCCTGAGAAATCTGAAAGAGAGCCAAAAGTCCAAGTTTCATGCTACATAATGCTTCGCTGTAGCACAGTTTGGCATCACACACCCAAGATGAGATATGGAGGCTGCTGTAGGCATGACAACTGTTGGTTATTTTCCTATCACCTCTCATTCTTTCCAGCCCAGAAGCCAACTATAAACAAATGACTCATAATTCTGTATTCATTCCCTCTTTATAGCTTTGAATCACTACAGTAGTTATTATAGGGGGGATAGATACCAGGAGGTTAAATCAAGCGATTATTATATTTTCCATGGATAAAAAAAAGTCAGCCAGGAAAAATAATAATAAATACGCCAATATTTTTTTAATCCTAAACTGGATTATATAAAATTCTAAAATTCACACAAATCTGTTCCACTGTCACCATCCTTAGAAACATGCACACAGTTTAAGACAGAGAAAACATGGAGACTGTAAGCATCTTACTTGGAATCTTCATATTCAACCCATTGATACATCTCCACCTGACGTTTGAGCTTGACTGCCCGGATAGAAAGCCCATAGCTGGGATCATATAGAGGCTAGCAAATGCAAATAAACATCAGTTGGTAATGGAAAGCTATTTTCTACAAGGACTTCCTTAGATGTTCAGCATGCACAGTAGGGGGGGGGGGGGGAGATACATTTTTTTCCCCACAGGTCATTTAATCTAGCAGAACAGGGGATTGCTTGATTGTGTGTCATCAAGTTGTTTTCTATTGCTAGCAACCATACAGATAGCTTTCCTCCATGGCAATCCATCCCTAACCTGCTCTTTCACATGTCCCAATGTTGCACTCATCGCCATTGTAACTGAGTCCAGCCATCCTTTTCTTGGTTTATCATTGCCTTTTCCAATGTAGTATTAATTGACGCTTCATCTATCTCTGGCATCTTTTTATATTTTCTCGCATGAGAAAAGTGTACCTTTTCCCCCCACTTTCCATGGAGGGACAATCGAGAGCATCCTGTCCTATTGCATTACAGTCTGGTTTGGAAGCATGACTGCTTCAGACAGGTAGGCAGTGCAGAGAGTGGTGAGGATGGCAGAAAAGATTGTTGGTACTTCACTCCCTTCTATCCAGGGCATATAGCATATAAGCGATGCTTGAGCAGCATCCACAAGAATGTCTGGGACGCTACACATTCTCTTCACCATCGGTTTTCCTTGTTACCTTCTGGGAGGAGGCAGGATCCGAAGCAGAACCTCCAGATTCAGCCACAGTTTTGTTCCATACTATATCAACCTTGAAAACTCTCAAGCTTCCTTTTTCCTCTATGTATTCAAGATGGGCAGTGATTAATATTTATATGTATTTATATCAGGGGTGTCCAACCTTGGCAACTTTAAGACTTGTGGACTTCAACTCCCAGAGTTCCTCAGCCAGCTAGCTGGCTGAGGAACTCTGGGAGTTGAAGTCCACAAGTCTTAAAGTTGCAAGGTTGGACACCCTGATTTATATGTTAGGGTGTAGGTATATACATATGTATGTATGTAGCATATCTATATGTAATTGTGAAAGCAGCCACAGAATTTCATTTTTAATGTTTTGTCAGAGTGCCCACAGAAAAGAATGACAATAAAGGTCATATTGCTATTGTCCATTTACTGGTGCCATTTTGCTTTAGCTCAGCACCTGGGATGATCTTCGTGGCTTAGGTGGCTTTGCTGGGAATATATATACTCTTGACGTACACTCCCAACGTCCTTTGCTTATCCCACTCAGAAACAACACAACCCCCCCCCAGCAACACAATGAGTCAGCACAGCAAGACTTGGGGGGCAGGGATGGGGGAGAAAGAGACAGAAGAAGCAATGCATTTAAAAAAAAACTTTAATGTGAAAAGATGAAGCAAGTTTTGGACTAAGGAAATTTACCTTTGATGTTCTAAGGATACCAGATAAGTGCACAAGTTTCTTGTCATTCTCATGGGATACAATCTGGATGTTGTCAAGTGGGACAACTAGAGAAAGACCCTCAGCCAAAGAGGAGGCTGTTTTCAAAGTTCGCCCCTAGGAATGATGAAATGAGAAATGAAGTGGTTCAAGTAGACCTTTGAAGTAAGGGCTTGTCCCTACAGCATCATGCTGAAAATCATCACACAGAAGAGATTTTCTTTTAATGAAAATTCATTTATATAAGAAAAAAAAAAAAACTACTTTGCTTGCAGGAACTCAACGATCAACCTTTTCTTCTTTAAATAATCTAATTCACTAATAATATCTAGGAAGACAGGAAGCATACAGGCTTTATGCACTGATTGTGCAAAACAGCTTACAAAAACTATTTTGTAACTATTTGGCAAAAGGAACCATTGAATTAAAATTCTGAGTTTGATGCCAAATATTAAAATGTGAACTATACGTATATACAGGATTGTAGATTTCCTTGAAACTGCATTTTAAAAAGGTTAGTACTCTTCATCCCAAAGGTGCTTTTTCAAAAGGCTCCTGGACTTTCTATTGTTTTCCTTTGAAGACGTTTCACTTCTCATTCGCTTCTTCAGTTCTGAGAATTGTTGAGAACTGAAGGAGCTTCTTAGATGAGAAGCAAAATGTCTTCAAAAAAACAAAAACAAAGAAAGTCCAACTGTCTTTCGAAAAAGCACCTTTGGGACATCCATGACCTGGATGACTGAGAGTCTCCATAGTCAGAACTATTCATTGCTTCATTCATAAAAGAACATGCCGTAAGCATTTTGCAAGAGAAGTGTTTCAGACTTGAAACAGCTGAAATCTGACATTTTGACTCATTCTCTCTCACCTCATTGGTAAAAAGAATGTAGAAAGACAGGGCAAAGATGGCGAGGCCAACAAGCATCCCTCCAGAAGTCTCACTCAGGCGCTCCAGAAACCCAGGCTTATGCTCAGTTGTGGTCTTCACATGCTCGTTCTTTCCACCCATTTCAGAGAACTACTGAAAAGAACAAAAAGGAAAAGAGTTATTGAACAGCACATCTGTTTCCACCAGCTGTTATAACTCAAGCACATGTAGTGCTCAACTTACTAGCGTTTGTTTAGTAACCGTTTGAGCTGTTTGAAGTTACAAAGGCACTGAGGTCATGTGATCACCATTTGTAACCTTCCCAGCCGGTTTCTGACAAGCAAAGGTATTGGGGAGGCCAGGTTTGATGAATGATGAATAATTTGCTTAACAACTGCAGTGATTCTCTTCACAACTATGGCAAAAAAAAAGTCGCAACATGGAGCAAAACTTACTTCATAACTGCCTTGCTTAGCAATGGGAAGTTTGGGCTCAAGTGTGGCGTAAGTCAAGGACTACTGTAGAAATTGGCAGAGTAGTAGCAGCTACAAGACATTCTCTAACTAGGAAATCTACCAATAATGAAAAACATAGCTGCACTTACGGTCTTACTAGTGACAGTAAGGAGGCAATGGTGATTTCTCAAGGACAAGAGGTAAGGACAGAACATACGGTACATTTTCACCTGATGAGCAAAAATACAACTGCATCAACTGGGACCTATTTTGGAGGGCAGAAACTCAGCTGTAGTGCTATCCACAGATGGAAAAAGACTAACTTCTCTATTTTCTTGGAAGTACTCTTTCAATCCAATCTTCCTTCTGCAGAATCACAATTGGCATTAATTAGCTTCACTTACATCACTGATTTCTGTGACTTAGAATGAACAACATTTCAGAGGCCTTCCAAGTCTCTGTGGCATCTTTGGAAAAGGTATGCCCAAAACTAGTCTATTTTGTTGCTGATTTTTTGTAGCGTAATCTCAAAATGCTGGAGTGGATTTAGGGATGACACGCAGCCCATAAGCTATGTTTGTCTACCTCTGACTACATTGCATGAATCTTGCCATTAATATTTCTTGCTACTGTCTAGTGTGTGCATAAAGATTTCTTCAATAAACCATAGAAAAAAACACAAATTCAGCTAACCGAAGAGCCAGATACCATATGCTTTCACATACCATTCCCAACCAAAACTGAATAAATTGCATAATGCTTATTGTAATGCATGACTTTTCAGTATAAAGCCATAATATTTATAGAAGCTTCTTCTCAAAATTAGCAGGTTACAGGTTTACACAATACAATTTAAAATTTGCATTAAGGAAACAATAAGGCTATACTAATAAATATTTATTACATATAAATAAATAAGGTATGCTGTGGACCATGGGATCACAAAGAGTCAGACAAAACTTAGCAACTGAAGCACAACAAAAGCAATAACAAAATTCCTATCATCCAATTTAAAGATATCTGTAGTTGTGTCTATGCCATAATATTTTGTAATAGTTGCTTAGAGCAACATGCATGGAACAAAGATACGTAATTTTTAACAGAGCAACAGCAAAGTAATCTGTGAACAGAAAATCTGCACAAACTTTGGATTCAATTAGAAGAGGCTCTTCAGAACTTTCAGAAGTAGAATACAACATCTACCTACAACTCTTTGAAAAAATACAGATTTGTTCCCAAGAATATCTTGGTTGCCATGAAAGCCTCTTTACAGCAGTCACACTATGCTTGAAAAAGACATGGGTGTTTTAATGAGTCATAGTACTCAGGTGTTGCTCCCATGCTTACAGAAACCCCTCTTCCAAGGTTAATCTGAAGTAAAGATGTTATTGTAGTGATCCATATATATATCCTATGCCATGGTAAACAAAACAGGATCAAGTCTAAATATCAAAACGCAAACAGAAGAAACAAGTGCAGTCTTCTGCAGGAAGCATATTTTTCTTTTTCTTTCTTTTATTCTCAGATTATGTGCCTTCTGAACTAAATCAGCTAGAAATAACATTAAATTAGTTCTTTATTAGCCAATTCCTTACTAGCACAACAACTTTTTAATAGCTTAATAAGAAAACTTCTGCAGATTTTTGAGTTATATTAATCATCACTTTTAATATACTCAGACATGACTTTTTTAGAAATATAAATTTATGCATGCCTTCTTAGAAATAAGTCTCATTTAGTTCAAGAAGTTACTTTCAGTTAAATACAGTAATACAACGCTGTAATACAGCTGCTGTCCACAGTCTCAATCATGTCATTTGTTTACCCAGGGGTGGACATTGTTATGGTGAGTAGAAAGTGGAAGCCCAGACACTTCAAAACTTAAGGTAGTAGCAACTACTAAACCCAATCAGAAAAATTTGTGCCAGAATGCAAACATCGGAATGCATTAGGCCCATTTTAAACACTGCAAGTGACAACACTCCAGAACAATTTACAAGACGACGCCCTTTTCCATGGGAATGTATGTGCAGATTGGAAGCAGCATGAAATCAAGCAGAAACCCTTACATGCAAGCTCATTCTGTCAAATCATTCAGCAGCAACCACCTTATCCTTGTGCAGAATTTTGTCCGAAGGGAAAAACTATTCATTTTTCATGCTTGCTAACCAAAAATAGCGAGATCCTATCACCATCCCTTGGATATAGAAACTGTGTTTCTCCTAAAAATAAAAAAAAAGCCTTGACTGACTGATTTGCCAGTTACCCGGTCTCTTTCCTCTGAAATCAGGTGCGGTGGGTCGCAGTCCTGGCTGTCAACACCCATGAAGAGATTACCTGTTTCTTACTGGTTGTATACTTTTATTTATTAGTATTTCTATGCTACAGAATAACAGAATATCTCAGTGGGCAGGGACTTTGGACGTCTTTTAGTCCACCCCACTGCTCAGGCAGGAAACCCTACCATTCCAGACAAGTGGCTGGTTTTAAAAACTTCCAATATTGGAGCATTCACAACTTCTGGTGGCAAGTCGTTCCGCTGATTAATTGTTCTCACTGTCAGGAAATTTCTCCTTAATTCCAAGCTGATTCTCTCCCTGATTAGTTTCCATCCATTGCTTCTTGTTCTGCCTTCGGGTGCTTTGGAGAAGAGGCTGATGACCCCTTCTTCTTCCCATTGCCGCTTCCCATGGCAAAGAACCTCCAAATTTTTTTTCTTAATACAAATAGAGTGGGGAAAAGCCCATACTTACATATAGCGGCGCGCTTCGAGCTTTTTTTAATAAATGCACCAACTCCTTGAGCTATACTTAAAAGTGGAAGGAAGAGATCTGATGCTCGAAGGAGATGTAACGCCCAAAAAGATATCTACAGATCCTCTCTCTCTTTCTAGCACTCGCGGCGAGCTCCGCCCTCCTTCACAAACCTGGGATGGCCCGTGCGCGCGTGCGCACAGAGGCAAAATTGGGGGGATATAATGTGGAGCCCAGAGGGAAATTAAGTCTCTGACTCCGCCTATCCTTCGCAAAGCATTGCTGGGAATATCATTGAACTTTCTAGGCGGGAAGGAGACGCGAAACTGAGAACCAGTCAAAGTCGCAAAGCCTGTCGGGAAAACGGCGGAAGGACCGTTTCTTCCGCACAGCCTCTTGGAACATGTAGTCCGTTATGAATAACGGCTCTTAGCCGGTGTTCCCCGTTCGTTTTCTCTCTCTCCCCGCCTCCCCCTTTCTACTTCGGGCCACTCAGGAGAAGAAGAAAAAAGCGCGCTCTAAGCTGTCGCGGAGGCCTCCCGATTCGTGGGTTCTTCTGCGGATGTGAACAGCCGGGCGGGGAGGAGAGAAGCGCTCAGGCGGCTTCAGGGCTTCTCTTTTGGGGTCCTTTCTCCTATGGGTGGA
The DNA here is from genome assembly GCF_049901735.1 of Notechis scutatus. NCBI lineage: Eukaryota > Metazoa > Chordata > Lepidosauria > Squamata > Elapidae > Notechis > Notechis scutatus. The sequence goes on from NC_142010.1 coordinate 47,743,603, forward strand.
GAGGTTGCCGCCAGAGGGACTCTCGAGCGCGTGTGGAGGAGAGAGGAGCGCGTTTAGCTAGGCTGCAGCCGGGCAGCCGCGACGGATTAAGCGGGTCGTTCCGTGGGTCACTCGGAGTCGCCTCCCAGCTCGGCCCAGATATGTCCTACTGCAGGCAAGAAGGTACCGGGGACGCGGGAGGAAGGGGAGGTGGGGAACGGTCGGGCCGGCTCCTGGGCGCAGCCGTGGAGAGCCGGCAAACGGGTCTATGCCCCAGCTGGGTCTTTAGGGAGCCCAATAGGAACGGTGGGCCGGGCGAAAGGAGCGTGGAGGTTGGCATGAGAGATTTTGAGCCGGTCATTCTCTCTCAGAAATGGTGTAGGGTCTCCCGCTTGGGGGGGGGGAGGGAGGGTTGGACTAGATGACCTATAAGGTCCCTTCCAACTCTGATTATCTGTTAGCCCAACCCCCCTCACAGGGTTGTTGTTAACGGGGGGGGGGGGGAATAGGAGGAGGGAGAAGTATTGCAGGTAGTCCTCGACTTACAACGGTTCGTTAAAGTGACCAGGTTACAACAGCACTGAAAACAAGTGACTTGTGACTCTTTTTCCCACAGTGAACTACCTTTCCAGCATCCCCCTGATCCTGCGATCAAAATTCAGAGGCTTGGCAACAGGTTCATATTTATGACCGTCGCTGTCTCCTGAGGTCACGCGGTCCTGCTTTGCGACCTTCTGACAAGGAAAGTGGATGGGGAAGCCAGATTCACTTGGTTGCTAACTGATCAACTGCAGTGATTCACTTAAGAACTCAGGCAAGAAAGGTCGTAAAATTTGGGGGTGGGGGGGAATTCACTTAACAAATGTCTCATTCAACCACCGAAATGTTGGGCTCAATTGTGATTGTACCTGTATTACCTATATTACAGGTAGTCCTCGACTTATGACCCAAATTTCAGTTGCTAAGTGAAACATTTGTTGAGTGAATTTTGGTCCACTTTACAACTTTTCTTGCCACAGTTGTTAAATGAATCCCTGCAATTGTTAATTAGTAACACAATTGTTAACTGAATCTGGATTCCCCATGGACTTTGCTTATCAGAAACTTATCATAAAAGCTGATCACATGAACATTACAATTGTCAGTTGCCACTTGTCTCAATTTTGATCCCGTGACCATGGGGAGGCTGCAATGCTCGTAAGTATGAAAAACAGTCATAAGTCACTTTTTTCAGTGCCGTTGTAACTGTGAAACAGTCATTAAATGAACTGTTGAAAGTCTATGTCTACCAATATATATTATCACCACCTTGAATTTCCCCAGATAGATAAAATGTGGAATAATACACATAGTCCTTGACTTTAGTGACCGTTCAAAGTTACAACGGCACTGAAAAAAGTGACTTATGAACATTTTTCACAGTTATGACTTTTGCAACGTCCCCATGATCCAGGGGTGGAATGCTACCAGTTCTGCCCGGTTCTAAAGAACTAGTAGCTCTGAAGAGCAGCAGACACTGAACTGGTTCTGTGTTTGCTGCTGTTTGGCCCACCCACCCGTCCAGGATATTACCTGTCCTTTATTTCCTGCTTTTTCAACCTCAGCTGCTTTGCGCGGCACAGGTGAGGTTGAAAAAGCAGGGAAAAAGAGGCTTTTCGAATGCTGCACACAGTGCTTTTCAGCTGTCCAGGTGGCACAGCCTAAGGTTGTTTTACACATGTGTGCATGCGCACGCAAATGTAGTTACCGAACCGGTAGTAACACTAGTTGAATCCCACCCCTGCCATGATCACATGATCAAAAATTCAGATGCTTGGCAACTGTCTCATATTTATGATGGTTGCAGTGTCCCAAGGTCATGTGTTCACCTTTTGCGACCTTCTGACAAAGTCAATGGGGCAGCCAGATTCATTTAACAATCATGTTACTAATTCAACAACTGCAGTGATTCATTTAACAACTGTTAAGAAAGATCGTAAAATGGGGCAAAATTCACTTAACAAATATCTCATTTAACAACTGAAATGTTGAGCTCAATTGTGGTCGTAAATTGAGGACTACCTGTAATATTAATAAATAATCCATATCCTGCGAGGATACCCTTTTACATCATCGGAGAAAGAACACCTACCTATCCCAGGTCTTTGGGAAGGATTCTATAGGTGGATAAAACTAACCATTCCGGAGTTGCGCAGTGGTTAGAGTGAAGTTCCGCAGGCTAATTCTGCCCACTACCGGCTGCCTGCAATTTGGCAGTTCAAATCTCACCAGGCTAAGGTTGACTCAGCCTTACATCCTTCCAAGGTGGGTAAAATGAGGCTGACTCTATAAACCGCTTAGAGAGGACTGTAAAGCACTGTGAAGCCATATATAAGCCTAAGTGCTATTACTATTGCTATTCCAGTCTGAGTGACTGACTGCTACTCCAGTCTGAATTACTGATATATCAATTTTCTGGCCAGAAGAAAAATGAATGTAGGTGCTTCATTAGGACATTCCTGCAGCAGCAAGATTGTGAAGTTGGATCTGAATCATCATCTCCTAGAAATCATCTGGCTCTGCAGGTCCTGGCATTGTCTTCCTGCCTCCTTTTGGTGGTGGCACCATCTGTTTTCCAGGGAGATGTTTCTTTCCTCCAGGAACCCTAGCATGTGTGTGAGAGAGAGATGGCTTTCGCCTTATCTGCAAATAAAAAAAAAATCTAAATGACAATTGGGAAATAACTTCTATAGTGCAATCTCCTGCCTCAGGATGTGCAACTAGGGAAATTGGCAACAACACACATCTCTTTGAGGTAGATCATTCTCACAAACCATAAAGATAATCCTTGAGTACAACCTCCCATTTAGCAATTGCTCTTGGCAATTACTGGTGTACTTGCTCCCATGTATACTAGTTGCAGCTATATCATTGACATTTGTGACCTTCCCTGCCAGTTTCTCACAAGCAAAATCAATGGGGAGACTGACAGAGTCACAAACCATTCCCATAATTGCTCCTGCAACTTATGTTTCTCCTGTGGAGCTCTACCATGGAGTATGACAACCCCTTCCCTCATTTGTGTGCACCAGCATGTCCATGCTTCCTAGCATTACTCTGCCATCCCCTCCGGCCTTCCTGCAGCCCTTACCAGCCCATCTGTGTTCCTAGCACCTGTTGATAGCCCCTGCCTGTATTCCTAGAGCCCACACCCCGCCAGCCCACCCTTACTTGCTTGTAGCACCTCTTCCCCTGCCGTGACATCTGCATACCCCCTGTGATTCTTTTTGGGACTCCTACTTCTCACTGAAGTGCCTGCACAATTCTGAGGATACAATGGCAACTGAGGCTTCTGGAATTGCTGTCGTTAAGTGATGTGGTCATATGATATCACACTTGATTGTATTGCTTAGTGATAGTAATCCCAATCCCAAATTGCTATTATAACCTGAGGACTACCTATAAACATGCTCCTTATTTAAAAATAATAAGAACAGAAAAGATAATTTTAGTTGTCATTTATTTCCTTATTTATATTTATATAGATAATATATTTATCATATTATATATTTATCAAGTCTTGTAAGGTACTTGATGGCAAAAGAGATACTGTAACATGTAGAACTATTCAAATAAAGGGTGAAATTTAAAAAGTATTTCCAATAGAACCTTACATACGAAAGGATACTAAGTGCTGGGCATACTCAACTCAGATCCAAGTCTGGTAGGAAGTGGTACCATCTTAGATAAAGGCTGAGAGTATATACTGACAATTATCTGCCAAAGTAAACATATGCAGGAAAGAAAATTAAACTTAGCATGATTCTTTGCCATCTTTCTATTTTTTTTCTCTGGGGAGTAAACTAAATTAACAATACAATCAATAAACTGGAGTAGATGTTAATTTAATTTAATGTCAAGATATACACAGCTTACATTGACGTATCTCCAGGGCCCAGTGTCATCTGCTGATGAACTTGTTCAGAAGCTTATGGTAGATCATACATTTACCTGCTCTTCTAATATTGTGTATGCTTCCCCCCCACTCCTAATTTTTAGGAAAGGACAGAATTATATTTGTGACCAAAGAAGACCACGAAACTCCAAGCAATGCTGAATTGGTGGCAGATGATCCCAATGATCCTTATGAAGATCATGGTCAGTGGAATGTAAATAGCGTGTTTTGTGTCTCATTGAATAATGTTGAGATTTGCACTTGACTGCATTGCTTAGTGATGATAATCCAGGCAGTCCTCCTTGTGTATGTGTGGACACAGTGAGGTAAAGCAGAAAGGGTGCAGGATATGTATGTATGTGTGCAGTCACAGGGAAACCAAGGAAAAAGGAACCATGATACCTTGTGTGTGATCACAAGGAGGCCAGGGAAAGAGCACAGAGTACATAGGTGCCATTGCAGGTAGGACAAAGAAAGTTGTAGTGTGTGTGAAGGATCACAAGGAGGCCAAGGAAAATAGATGTGGGAGTTCGTGCGAAGGAAAGGAAGGCCTGTAGAAGTGACAGTTATCCATTGGTTTGGCTTGGGAAAGCCAGCAGGAAAGGTCACAGATGATAATGTGACTGCAGGATACTGCATCTAGTCATAAGTGGGATCTTTTTGCCAGGCACCTGAATTGTATTCACGTGACCACAGGGCTACTGTAATAGCTGAATATAATACCAGTTGTAAGTCCCTGTGTTCAATACCGTTGTCATTTCAAACATAGTTATAATTCAAAGACTACATGTATTGCACATCTCATTGTAAAAAATTGCAGGCAATCATTTAAATCATCTTTTGAAACAAAGACATAATCTAAATAACTCTTCTTAGCATACAGAGTAATCTCTTTGGTATTTTAACTCTTCCATGTTCGATATGAATACAGTAGAACCTCAGGTGACGACCGTAACCTGTTCTGAGAATTTGGTTGTCCTCCTTGTGTATGTGTGGAAGCGCATGCACGTAAAAAAAAAAGGTGCAACGTGGAAGGGCAAGTCACCGCAGCTGTGTTTGGTTGCCACTCAAGCACCTATTTGTGACCAGAGGTAAAAAAATTTGGTCATCACCCGATTTGGTCGTGAACAGAAGCATTTGCGACCAGAGGTTCTACTGTATATGCAAATTGTGTGGATGATACTGAGTATAACAGTTTTCCTTAATTATGCTTGAGAAAGCATAATTTGCAATAAAATGACTTGCAGCCTATTGAGGTATAATAGTAACCTATGTTTCCATTTCATGAGAATGAGTTTTCACTTACATACCTTGTGTGCTAAGACTATTACCATTTGTTCCAATTTATTTACATTTTATTCAAAAAAGGAGTTCTGATTGTGGGTGAATCTAGAGGTATGAAATACATCTCATCCTCATTAACCTGGAATAAGATAGAAGTAGACATAATGTATGGAGAATATTCATTATGACAAAGTTGGAGAGCCTCTGTATAGCAGTATTAAAAAAACATGCAGATTGTCATTTTGCATTTTCAAAGAAAAACAAAAACAGATTTTTTTATCAATTAAGTGAGAAATATATTTACTGTTTTTAATTAGTTATATTTAATATGTGTTTCTATATGATTGACATATTTCCTACAATCTAACGTGCCAAAGTCATTTTTGAATTGAGTTCATTCATAGTCGGGTGGCACACAAGTAATATTTGAAAATGTTAGTGAGAAATCTGTATTTCAGTCTTATCGCTAGAGGGCAACATTTTCTCACTCTTAAGAGTTCAAACATAGCTATGTTGGCTGTATTCTAGGTAAGATCCTGTTTGAGCCTTATTTCCTAGCATATACTTCAGTCACATGGATTTGGCTGGTAATGGACACTGTTTTATGTATTGTCCAGAGCAAAGCACCTTATATATTAAACTTATAAATAGATATAATAAAGGGTGTAGATTATTGAAAAGGATTATATAACATTCTTTGCTTTTGTAAATAGAATCGAGTCCCTGAATTAAATCAGATATTTCAAACTTTAAAAGCCTAGAAAGTATTTCATAGAAAAACACTGGATTCATTTGAATTAATACTGAACACCAGTTTTTCCTTGACTATATCTCTGAAGCTATGTAGCTCCTAGGGGGCAGTGCTCATCTCTTGCTTCTTAGCCGAGAGAGAGCCACAGTTGTCCAAATACACTTGCATGGTCATGGGGCCAACACAGGGATGGGATTCTACCAGTTCGCACCTATTCGCTAGAACCGGTTGTTAACATTCTAAGCAGTTCGGAGAACCGGTTGTTAGAAGAAATTACTGGCCTAATCCTGTAAGGAAAGCGGGAAGGAAACATTCTGGTGTTGCTTACAGAAACTGCCTCTCCGTTAACCCTTATTACATTCTTGGCAGGACTAGACTTCCTGTCTCAGGAACTTCTCTGGAGTTTTTTTCCCCTCCTTTGCTAGTACTTTGCTTGTGTGAAGTGACCATTCAAAGTTACAATGGCACTGAAAAAAGTGACTTATGACCATTTTTCACACTTACGACTGTTGCAGCATCCCCACAGTCATGAGAGGCCAGGCAAGGAGATGCATGCCTCAATGTGAGTGATATTGAGTTGGCCACCCCCCACCAATAACATGACCACCAAGCCATGCCCACCAACTAAGCCACACCCACAGAACCGGTTGTTAAAAATTTGAATCCCACCCCTGGGCCAACATGACCATATGCAGAAGCACATGGAATGCTATTAGCTTCCCACTGAAGTGATACTACTTTATCTACTTGCATTTGCATGCTTTCAAACTGCTAGACGGGCAGAAGCTGGGGCAAGTAAGGTTTATCCCAGTATGCTGTGCTCAGATCTTGAACCTGGGCTACCAGCTTTCCACCTGACAAGCTCAGTGTATTTGACAGCTGAAAACAGCTAAAAAGCAATATAAAAGCAGGTAAAAAACCAGTTAAGGGCTTGAGAAGAGAGGGGATTTCACAAGCCATCTCTCAGGTAGCCAGCCCTCTCATGGAACCCTCCAGTGATAGTTTAAAGCAATACAGGTAGTTCTTCCTTAATGACTCCTATGCCTTTTCAGGGCATAGCTAATCTAAGTTTTATAAAAACAATATTAGGATGGTGAAAAAGTCATTTTTTCTGTAATAACAAGGCATTTATAATGCATTTAATCCAACTCATGCTTAGCACCTTGACAGGCATAAAAAGGAGATGTAAGAAAGATGAGCAAAACATTTTGAGCCCAAAATGGCCATTTTGAATGAAAAAAAGATATGCACCAAGACTTTCATTTTGAGGTTGAAACAAAGGACTCCGTTTTATTTTGGTCCTAGACAAAGATTTGGGTGATTGTGTTTTGAGAGTTTTGCAGCTAAAAAAACAAACTTAAAATGGGATGTTCCAGTTTCGGTGTTTGAGTGTTTCAGGGTTGAAATAAAACATAGTCATGTTCCAGGAATTTTGCTTTAATGTGAGAACAAAACACTTCAAATTTTGTTTTGACAGAAGACAGTGGAGTCTGCTCAGACAGACAATATTTAAAGTGGGACTGTTTTGTTTGGAATTCTTAATAAAATACATTTCTTATTTTGTGCATGTGTAAGCTGTGGCATATTTTGCAGCAGAATATAAAACTTTTCAATAATTGTTTTTATTATACCACTCAATTTTATTTCCTGTGTTTGTAAATTTCTTTCATGCTTTCATTATTTTTGTGTTTTGTTATTTCTCATCCTGAGCTCTTATTTCTGAATCATTAATATTGTCACATGAAACAGTATGTTTAAGTGCTGCCTACTAAATGAGGTTATTGCAAGGGCTGCTACGTCAGGAAGATACAATAAAATGATATAAGATACTAGCGAAGATGTTTAGTCAGAAACATAATTTTAGTTATATAATTGGAAGCAGCCATTCTTAGAGCATGCTAGCCAACATACTTCATAGCAAGACACTGAAAATGACTTTCAGCCTTGACGTGATTGAAGTTAACCTTGCACCCTTCTTGAGATGAAAAGAAATTGCTAGTCCCTTTCCCCCAGCTCTTAGACCTTAAGTGCCATCTGTATATTATAGCCAAAGGATGTGCAGAAATCCATCTTTCAGCTTTTCTAATTTCAGACAGGCTGTGTTGCTGGCCAGGAGCCAGGACTGAGCATTTAGAATGGATAGAAATGATCTCTGCTTTGTGACTCCTGCCACAGCTTCTAAAGGTTTGAAGTAAAATTGCTTATTGGCCATGAATACACATATAAACACAAAGAATGAATGAAACTTCCCTCCCAACCCTTCTATTCGCCTTTGTGAAAAGCAGGTCTGTCCAGAGGAAAATCAACATGAAAAGCTGAATGCAATGTTTTAAAGAAGCAATTCCTTGTTTCCAAATAGAAGTGCCAATTGACTTTATAGAAATGGAAACCAAATTAATCCTATAAATCTACTTGCAGCTGTGTGTCACAAGTGACTATAAGAACCAGTTTTCAGCTTTCCTGGGGCATCATTGCTCTTATGAACCATCTGGGTGTCCTCCCCCCTCCTTACTACATTAGAGAACCAAGCAGATTTTATGTTTGTTACTATATGACTTGTTGAAATGGTAGCTGAGGAATGCTTTGGTTTGTATTCTATGAAAAACTAACTTAACATACCAATGTGAAGCTCACTCAACAAGCCAAAACTAGTAATTATTTTTCCTATAGGTGTGATGTGCCTCTTCAATGGTCATACCTATAAAATATGCCAATTAGAAAAAATCTGTACAAAAATTAGAGGTCAGGAGAAATGGGTTTTATAATGAACTGAGCTTCTGTTCATATAAGTTTTCTTTTTATCATACAAGAACAAACTAAGTTAAAACTTTTAAAACAAACTACAAAAATGAACAAAACTACTTACTGAAAGAAATAAATATTTTTCCTTGGTATTACTTGGAAAATGTTGCTATTACCTTCATGTAATCTTAATATTTACTATGGAAAATAGTTTATTTAAGTTAACAGACAATTGAAAGTACAATGAAAACAGAAAAAGAAATAAAGGAGCAAAAAGAAAAGTAATTTACAAGCTGTATAAAATTGAATAAAGTTTTTGAAGTAATGTTAGGTTAGTACTGCAAGTTTTGTGTAAATTTAGCACTTCAAAATCATTATTAAAATCAAATGAGTATTCAGTAATTAATAAATCATTCAGCATAATCAGTCTTAGTGGATAATTAATATCTAATGTGAGATAGTACCTTTTTGGTAACAAATTAGATAAGATCTAATAATTTAAATCTTTATATTAAGACCCCCCCAATTCTTTCAAAAGCATAGACACAAGCAGGAAGATATATTGGTAGAAATCTGTGGCTCCATAATACTGAATCCTTTAAAATATGTGTGTCACAGGCAGCCCTTGCTATTCATGAGAATTATTTTGTAGCCAAACAAAAGAATGGATAACAAAACTGCAAAAAAAAAAAAAAAAAATGGATAGCATGGACAACAAAACTGCAAAAAAAATGCTTTTTGCATATCATGTGCAAAAATCCATCTGCCATTCTGCATATGCATAAAGTACACAAAAAGCTTGCCAATAACAGCAGATATACTAAACAAATAATGAGGTTTGGTTTATATTTTTCAAGCACTATTTAAAAAAAGGATAATAAGTGCCACTTGTCTGCTTCTATAGTTTGTCTGTGATATATTGGCAACCAATATATTGGGGAGAAGAACAAAAAACCAACTCAGGTTATATGCAGTAGTTTCCCTGACATAACCAACCAATTTTTTCTATTTTGCCATTAAACCAAGAGTTGACTGCTCCTCCCCCTAATGCTAAACTGGAGAGTTGTGTTTTCTGAATGAGCTTCATGTTTGTTCATGCTCCCCTTCCCTTTTTGGTACTGCCACAAAAGGAAACAAAAAGCTTTTGCTGTGTCCTTATGTCGTACCTGAGCATGATAATGACCATGATGTATGACATCGTGTATCATTATTTTGAAAATAAGCCAATTTCAAATTATGGTTTACAAAGCTAGCTTGTATATTATATACTGTATATTATTAATCTCCCAAAGATGCTTGTCCAAAAGGCAACTGGACTTTCTTTTCTTTAAAAATGTTTTGCTTCTCATCCAAGAAGTTTCTTCAGTTCTAATGGAATGGAAGGATTTATATTCTTTGCAGTCATCTGGTTGTTAGTACTTGGAGGGTCATTAGCTCTCTGAGTATCATTGAGCCACTTGGAGGGTTATCTGTATCCCCAGAGTCACCTCAATCCGAATGCAAGAAAAGTGTGGAATCTTATCGTGACTAACAGTCCCAAGAAGGGTACACACCAGTTAAATCCTTCCCTTTCCCTTCCTCTCCAGTGAGTTAAAACTGAAGAAGCTTCTTGGATGAGAATCAAAATGTTTTCAAGGAAAAAGAAAAACACCTTTGGAACAACTATGACCTGGATGATGGAGAATCTACATAGATATACTATTAACCAATTCCAGGTTCAAATAAACAAGCCTTTTCTCTTTCCTTTCCTCATTTTCTTCTTTTCTTTCCTTTTCTTTTCTTGCCATACACTTAAAAACAAAGTTGCTCTTATCTTTTGTTTTCCTATGTCACCACTAAGGTTTTTTAGGAAGATCGAAAATATGTTAATCACTAAATACATTGATGTTACTCCAAAATATAGAATTTATTACTTAGGCTGCTATAGACTATGAATCTTAATGACTTAGATCACTCATAATGCTCAGTAAAAGTTACATTATGAGTGATCTAAGTCATTAAGATTCATAGTCTATAGCAGCCTAAGTAATAATTACATTGAAGTAATTTGTTTGGTTCAGGGTATGATAAGCATGTCTGCAGAGTATAGTAGCTTATAAAAACTGAAATTAATAAACAATTCAGCCACTGTAATTAATTTTTGCCTTGACTTAACTGTATTGACTAAACTTTGACTCTGAATATAGTTAAAGAATCAATGTTGTGCTGTGCATGAACCCAGCCATTATGTCAGTCCCAATATAAAATAGTTTTGTAATTGACTACCTTTTCCCCCTCTTCTTCTTAAGGTTTGATATTGCCTAATGGAGATATCAACTGGAATTGTCCATGCCTTGGTGGAATGGCTAGTGGTCCTTGTGGGGAACAATTCAAGTCAGCATTTTCCTGTTTTCATTATAGCAAGGAAGAAATTAAGGGATCAGATTGTGTGGACCAGTTTCGTGCAATGCAAGAATGTATGCAGAAATACCCGGATCTTTATCCTCAAGAAAATGATGATGATGATGATGATGATGAAGAAGATAATCAAAGCAAAAATTTAGAAACTACTCCTTCAGCGGGCAAAGAAAAGGATGGGTCTAGCTAATGAATGAGCATGGAGGCTATGGTCTCCTTTCCATATTCAGAGACATTTAGACAAGCAGAGTATCTTCTCTCCTTTCTTTCTTTCCACCCCATTGATCCCGCAAGGAATGCACTTCTGTACACTGTATCATGTGAACTCACTTACTGTGAAGAAACAGCTTCAGCCCTATGGTTTTAACAAAGAAATGTTGCAGTAGAGTCAGCATAGAAGAAATGTAGACACCACCAGTGCTTTATTACTTTTCTCCTCCAGTTATGTTCAGTCTATAGGTTGGCTTGAAGAACAGAGGTGGTTAAATGCTGTTTTGGGAAAGCAAAATGTCAGTTGTTAGCTATCTTCAAGGTTTTATATGATGAAAATTAATACAAATTTCTCAGAACAACCAGAAAGATTCAGAAATCTGGGTAAAATTTTCTGTAAGTCAGCCTTATGTGCTTGATGGCACAGGAAGTTTGCATGTATAATTAATTTCTAATAATAGAAAATTAATGTTAGTATATTGATTTTCCATTTTAAAATAAATGTTGATCAGGCCTAGCCGTTACTGAGCAGTTAGAGAAAAACATTGGTCACATTTAGGAACATTCTTAACGTTCCTAATAATTCCTGTTTTGAGGGGTTTCCTTTGTTCAAACCCCTCTCCCAGCAGGTTGCTGATCCTAATAGACTTGCAATGTTACCTGGGGTAACAAACCTCTGCATAGGTATTGTGATTTGACTATATATTAAAAGTGAATTCCTTTTACCTTACACAGGCCCCTGTGTCTTTTGTTAATGCTAATGACTGTTCCCTGTGACAGGCTACATTGATTTGTTCAACATGGGCAAACAGGCAGTCCTCACTTAATGACCAATCATTCAGCGACCATTTATAGTTACGATCGGTCTTTAAAATTGAGGCTACAGCACCACCACCACCACATGGTCACATGATCAAAATGAGGGCATTTGATAACTAGCCCACCTTTATGGCCAGACTATGCATTTCAAGTCCCCCCACCCACTTATCTCTACTTATCTCTGCCCTTTTGGCCACCCTGTACTTTACTGTCTGCTCCTGCTACCCCCAAATGACATTTGCTGTCTTCTTCCCTGGACAAGGTAACAACTGTCAGAGCTGAGCAAGCCATCCGCACTGCTCCCTCGCCTCTTATGGTCTCTGCCCAGCTCTATCCTGCTGCTTCTTCCCCACGCTTGGCATGTTCCCTTCAACAGGTGAGGATCTGCTATGCACATCCCGGGTCTGCGCCCTCACCCAGGACATGGCTCCCAGGAGGAAAAGATGGTGAAGGTCAGCTGGAGGCAGCAAGGTACAAGTCGTCCAAAAACTGGACAGAGAGGGAGAGGTAGATAGACAAGTAGAGGGAGTTGAACCAGAGGCAAGTGCAGCAGTGGCAGAGCTCATCTGCCAAAGGGAGCTTGTCAGGTTTCTGCTGGAGATGACACTTCACAGAGTAGAAGTTTGCACAGAGTAGAAGTTTGTGGTCCTTGTCTAATGACTGCAACTGGGTTAGGGTTAGACTACCGGAACTGCCATTGTTAAGCAGTATGGTCATGTGATATTCCACCTAACAACCATTTTGCTTAGCAGTGAAAAATCCATTCTCAGGGTCTTTGAACAAGGACTACTTGGAGCCTTCTCATCTGAGGAGAATTCTGGCATCCTGTGATCTGAATTCCGGGTCAAAGTGGCTCTGGAATCATCAAGGGATACTGGTAGATGTTCTTTGTGTTAAGCCAACCTATCCAATCATTTAACTTAACCCTGAGGTTTTCAATGTACATATCCCATGTAGCCATGGTGATTGAGTCATATTTAAAGTAGATTTTATACAAAATATTGCAGGAGTGTGATAAACATGTAAATCTTTGAGATTATAATCCTTCCATTCAAGCAAAGGCTTGATCAACTAGATACGAGTGTGGATGGAAAGGAAAGAGGTGATTTGCTGATTTTCTTAGGTCTGATGTCCTGCACCTGCCAAAATGTGGGTACTTGAACTTAAGGGACATTTAATAAATGTGAGGTCAACAAGGTTTTGTTAAAAACAAAGATATTGTAGAATCAAATTTGTTTTCTCATGGATCCCTCTATCTTTGAATAGAAGCACACAGTACTATAAACCCCATCCATCCATCTGCTCACTTTGATTAACTCATGCTTTGTTTTTATGTCTTGACAGGGTCAGAATATATGTGATTTTTTTTTTTTTACATACATACATTTTTCATTTACTGAAGTAAAATGCAAGTACCAGTTTGACTCTTTCAGAAAAAGTGTCAAGAAAACCTCTTAGGCCTGCATATAGTGTCAGTGAAACAGCTACCCATGGAGAACAGGTCCTGAGGAATCTGATGGAGTGCATTTGTGAATAGGACTTAACCAGGCCAGGTCAAAAGGAAAATCAGTGGTTGATTATCAGAAGCTGGTGCCTCCCCATCGTGTTTAAAGATTTATTATATAATCAATTTTGTAGCATCTGGTTAATAAGACATCCCTGGCAAGAATGCTATTGGAAACTGCTTTTGGGTAATGCTGTCAGCCATTACAACAGGACTCTTAAGATACGTCTATTCACCATAGGATTCTCACAGGGCCACCTTAGCATCCAAAAGGCATCACTACTAGGTCTGCGTTTGAATATTGTAGCGGACTAAATTTCCTTAAGGTGAGGTGAGTTCATTTGAAATCACTGCAGCAAATAAGCCATACATTCTTTTTGCAAGCAATAGGACTGAAATTCAAGCGATTCCGTCATTTTTAGCTTACCTTTTTGTAGAAAGTCATTTTCACCACGCTAACATCACTAGTGCTTATCTGAATGAGATACACCTCAACTGCATCTCAAGATCATATGCTTAGTCTTGTCATGCTTTTGTTTCCATTTCTTGTGCCTCATTGCATATTTTGTTTTTCTTTGGCATTCAAATTAGCGCACCTGAGTCTACCCCAGTTTTATCCTTGGAACAATTCTGTGAAGTAGGTTGTTCCGATTCAGTGAATTCTCTTGAGTAGGTGGAAATTTGAACCTGGGAGTCCCAATCCATACTCTTCATGCCCAAATGCAATTATTTGAAAATGCTGGTAAAAATGGAGCAAGCACCATTCTCTGGTTCCCACTTCTGCTGCTGTTACTTTTCTTCATATCCCATTCTACTATTTTTTTCCTCTTTAGTCTCTTCATTTAAATTTTGGATAGTTGAATTGCCCTTTTCACTTAAAAGCAGCTATAAACGCAGAGCTTCTAACTATGTTTTATATAAATAAAATCCCTTAGGTTTAGCAATAAACCATCTGGCTCTTTATCTGACAGAAAACTCATCAGACAAAATATGAAAAAATGCAGGCAATATAATATAAACATAGTTTATACAGTGTGTCCAAAATGATTTTAACATTTTAATAGAAACTGTGATGAACTAAATAAAAGTCCTGTATCCATAAATTAACTGACATGCATAACAGATTATACATTAAAAGGGCAGTAAGATTTATAATGCCTTGGCCAAAGCTTAAGTAAAAGACATTTAACTATAAATTCAAAATTAAGCTTCTTCCCTTAACCTATTGCCCATATTTTAGGAGAGATTATTTTTTTAGTGCAAACACTTTAGTGCCTTTCAAAAGAAATTCCATAATCTAGAACAAGAAGTGGTATAAACAATTACATTAGTCATACTCCAGCACAAGTTATATGGAAATGTCTGGGTTTTAACAGCTGTCTTATAATAGAAGACTTCTTTACTCTGCATCGATAGCTAATGTCTCAAACCACAACTATGTTTTGCACAGTATATAACATTAATGAAGTACAAATTATTGCTAGGGAGCTGAGGAGTCACTCTCATCCTTCTGCAGCACAGACTACTTTTCTGACTAGTCTCTGTTTGAGCAAAGGACAGCAATGTTAGTGGTGTTCATCTGTATCCACCTGTTCATCTGGAGCACTGCTTATTAGAAGAATCTTGGCTAATAATTTACCAAGAATATTAGTAAATAATAAATATGAATAGAAGCATCTGTTCTTTGAGATGTCTTGAACACCCATACAGTATGAAAAGGGCAAGTGACTGAAGCTACAAAGTGGCAATATGAAGCATTTTAGGTGAAATGAACACAACGGAAATTGAAAATCAAATATTAACTTGGAAAACAAAAAAGAAAGGACCATGTGAGGGTTTCAAGAGGCAATCAGTCTTTAAATCACCAATTTGGTGTGTCTTCTATGCAATTCAGTAGTAAATCTGATAACCCCAAAAGCAAATTCCAATATTTCTGCTGATGAATACAAACTTTGAGTTCTTGCCTCATTTGTTCTCCTAAGAGAACTTGGTAGGCTCCTAAAGTCCATCATAGCAGTGGTCTTTCTGCATCTGTTTTGATGCAACAGATGCTAAATGCGGGACAAAACAGAAAAACACTGTTGGTGAGAACAGGTGAAACCCAGAACAGCGTTGTGGGAATAACACCATAGAAAATAAATCTTTGGAATCTGGTGGTAATCAAGTTTTGGATCACCAGCTATTTTTATTCTAATGTGTAGATTGCCAGCCATCTTCTTTTCCCATGAATGTTGTGAGGAAGTTTAGGGGGACACCCACAGAAGGAACAGGGACCTCCACTTCCCAGAATGAATCCTTGCAGCTCCAAGTCCTTTCTGGCTGCCTTCCAGATTTCCAATAACTTTGCTGTTTGCTTCTCTATGAAGTAGACACAAAGACACTTAAATCTACAATACCTTCTCAATTCCAGTGCAAATTTCAATAGAACACATAGACATAGAACCCAAAAGCTACGAAGGGTACCTTAAAATAACAGCTTTTTAAACAGGCCTCTCAAATATAAGCAAGACTCATGTGACGAATGATGTTGTGTAGCCCTGTAACTTAACAAATTTTTGCTCTTCCTTCATAGTTACTGTAAAAAAAAAAAAACAGCTCCAGAAAAATAAATAGTGCAGGAGTTCTAGTTTTCTGTTAGTAATGACTGTTCATCAGTGACATAATATAATCTTGGCCTCAGTTGCAAATATATGTATTGGTGAAATTTGAAAGCTATAGATACTGTAATCCTAAAGTAAGCTATATGCCAGGCTCTATGTGAGCCTAGATACATGAGGTTAATTCAGCAGTCTTTTTTTTTTTTTACAAATGTGTGAAAGAGAGAAGGTTGTTGTCTTGAAAAAAAAGAACAACAACAGATTCCTGCAGAAAGCACTTAATGGAATGGAGGAAAGATAGTTTGCTTTTAAATTTTCCTTAATTATAAAAGTAACGATTAACATTAGAGAGCTAACTAGACTTTTCACTGACATATTATTAATGTGTACATATTTGTGACTTGACTTGAGAGAAATAAATAAATTATCTGCATCCAGTTCGTAGTATATCTGCAACAAACTTCCCCCAGTGAGCTTTCCAGGGCTTCACCAGACTGTTCATGTTCACAAGAAGTCTGTTCGTCCGTGCATCTTCTTGTCCTGCTATTAAATAGTCTATACCTGGTTTGAAAAAGGATTACATATTGTAAGAATCAATTCTCAATATTAATTAAGTTACAGAATCAAAGATTTCCCAGAAGACTTTACAGGGATAATTTTAATTAAGATCATTAATTTTTCCTCTCCTCTCTTTCCATCTGAACATGGTGCTCAGGATGACTTAAAATGCAAATTATTTAATTACAAGGTTCATGAGTTTGCTTGCGTAGCAAGATTGGTACTTAACGTAGACTGGGAAATTAAAAATCCTGGAAGAAAGCAATAGCAAATTGATTTCATGGTGCCAAGATGATACTTGGGCGTGTTCACGAAGTTCTCAAGAGTCAAACTGAATACTTTATTTTCAAGCGCACTTGTGGCCCAATACGGAGCATGTAGCTTTAGGTTGGAGAAAACATTTTAAAAAGTGAATGCAAATGAATTAATTTGATATGCAATTTGAAATGATGCAATAGGTTGTAGGGATGATTCGAGCTGCCAACTGAATTGTGAAAAAGCAATATTACTAGTTCTCTAAAATAAGACCAGCAAACATTTGGAGAGAAGTGTGAAACAAAATGCCGGAGACATAATTAGGCCTATGCAGTGAAGAATTAAAGAATAAGAAGACAGCACAATCTGCATATCAGTCCATGCACATGTCTAGCAAGTTCTCTTAGGCACTTTTATAACCCACAGCCTTCAGAATGACGAGTCATTCTGCAGTCAATGTGCAGGTATTAAAATATATCTTACCCAAAGGCATCAGGCTGTGAAGAATGTTTCCGAACGTAGACATTAATCCCTAACTTTGCTCCTGTATCACAAGATACCACATTAATATCCAGTCTTATGGTGGCTCACAGTGTGTTAGTTGACACATTGTGCTAAGGCATAATTGGATTAACTAATAGTTTACTGAATATACCATGACTGTTGAAGTGCATATAATATAGCAAAGTGTGAACTGGAGTTGAAAAACCGCAGCAGATGGGTTCACACGTCATTCTACCCCAAGCCCCCCCAAAAACATTCTTGTTTTGCATATACCAAGCCCTCAAAGATCAATGATGAGGCCACTGAAATTCATTGACATATCACTAGAATTCAGAAGTCAGACCTGCACTTTTATTAAAGGAGTAGTAAATAAGCTACGTCTCCATTGTGCTTAATGTACCTATGTGACTTCCATGAAAAATACATAAAACGGAAAATATACAAACCCACCTATTGAGGATACTTCTGCTTCACAGCCATGCCATCTGTAACCCTTGTACCCACTCACCCACATGGATATAAATAAATACAGACCCCAAATGGAGGGTGGAAGTGGCCATACAGATTAGCAGAAATAATGAGATCTGTTGTTTTGGGCTTAGCAGTTCTAAGTATGTCCTCTTTAGTGAAAAGAAGGAATAGGGGAGACATGATAGCAGTGTTCCAATATTTGAGGGGCTGCCACAAAAATGAGGTCAAACTATTTTCCAAAGCACCAGAAGGCAAGACAAGAAACAATGGATCAAGAAACTCATCAAGGAGAGAAGCAACCTGGAATTAAGGAGAAATTTTCTAACGATGAGAACAATCAACCACTGGAATGGCTTACCTTCAGAAGTTGTGGGTGTCCCATAATTGGAGCCTTTCAAGAAGAGATTGGACAACCATTGGTCTGAAATGGTATAGGATCTCCTGCTTGAGCAGGTGATTGGACTAAATCACCTCCAAGGTCCCTTCCAACTGTTAATCTGTGTTATTCTATGTTCTATGATTGTAGCCATCATGGTTTGTTTCACTAACTTTATTGCACGAACCCTGACTTCAGCAAACTGTTGGTAAGCAAACCTGGTGAGCTGCAGTGGTGCAGTGGTTAGAGTGCAGGACTGCAGGCTACCTCTGCTGACTGCTGGCTGCCTGCAATTTGGCAGTTCAAATCTCACCAGGCTCAAGGTTGACTCCGCCTTCCATTGTTCGGAGGTGGGTAAAATTGTTGAGGGCAATATGCTGACTCTGTAAACACTTAGAGAGGGCTGTAAAGCACTGTAAAGCCAGGGGTAGGATTCTACCAGTTTGGACTGGTTCGGATGAACCCCTTGCTCCGAAGATGACAGTAAACCGTTTGCTGCAACAAGCATGTGGGCCTGCCTGCCTGCCCCTGTTCTTTCCTGTCCTTTATTTTCTTTTGATAAACCATAGCTGATTTGCACGCCAGAGTGGTTTGCCATGCCTCAGCTGTTTTATTCACAGGGACTGCTGTAGAAGGTAAGTATTAGAGCTTTTTAAAATGCGGAGCGTGCAACCACCGAACCAGTTGTTATACCAGTGGAATCCCATCCCTGTGTAAAGCAATAGATAAGTCTAAGTGCTATTGCTATTTAGCGTGTGTGAACCCATGAATCTTGTGTTGACAGCAATTCTCTAAGAAAAGAAATTTCCTTCTTCAAACTGAGCTTTTTAATCATTACAGGTAGAAATGCATTCTACTACATGCTAACACTATGCTCCAGCAATGAACAAAGGGATCTCTATGAGTTTCATCCTTGTGTGTTAAAGATGTGACAGTGACCCTCAGCTTACTAGCATAGTGGGGGGGCAGAATACTTACCAGGATTTAGAATAGGACATGTACACCCTCGATTGGTCCAAGAATCTGGATATATACTGCGGTTATTCCTGGTGATTTTTACTTTGCCTGATTTCAGAACCTTCTTTATCTTCACAATTACTTCCGCATGGGTTCCTTTGTCATGAGCAGATAGAACTTTTGCTCTTAAAACTGCAAGACAGCATAATGCACTTTTATAATAATTTCAAGTCTTCTTTGAACCAAGCTGGACTACATAGATGCTGTTTCCTGGCAAGAATATGGACATGACCAGTTTTTGCCTTCTTTTCCCCCCACTTGCCGGTCTACTCTACAGACCTAGAGTTGGCTACTAGTTTCCTGATTATGCTTCATTGGCCTGATTCCACTTAGTTTTTAATCAAGATTATCCCCAGCTCAGTTAGGATGCTGTAGCAGAGTTAACCAAAAAGTCCTGCCTATTTTTCCTGAGTTCTGAGAAACAAGATAACATGGGAAACTGCTTAGGCAGATGCCTTTCTAATCAACTGGGGTATAGGAAGAGGAAGTATAGTACATTCTGACTTGCAGGATTCTGTTATAGATAATTTCAATAAGAATAGCCTTCCAGCAGAGTTGATTTCCTGTTTGATCTACCTAGTGAGGCTAGCATCCAAATAAGGTTTGCATCCCAAATACAGAAGAAAAGTTGCACCCCCTTTAAGGAGGGAAGAGCATATAATTATGATTGGCCAAATGTGTGCATGGATCAGCCCATTCTGTGCATAAAAAAGGAAATACTTATAAGGTTTTACTATGGCCTCTGGCATTTAGTGCCTCATTTTTATTTCAGAGGAAGCCTAGAACCTAAGGTTCTTTGACCCCAAAGCATTTTTATTCAGAGTTCAGATTTTTGGAAGATGGAAAAAGCAATAAGAAAATTATGCTGCATTTCCAATTTTTAAAAAGTAATTTCTTTCACTTACCGTAGGCGTATTTCATCTGACAAAAATTGCTAACGCTTCCTAGGATCCTCTCTTTGCACACACACTTTTCTAGCCAGGAAATCATAAACCAATGTGTCAAAGAAGATGGGTTGCATTAAAAAAGAGAGAGAGAGAGGGAGAAACCAGTCACGCCGATTTTCATAAATGCTTGTAATAAATTAATACTTAGGAAACTTAGCTGTAGAGTGTTAGTTCCCGAGCTGAGATATTGTGTAAATGTTTCAAATTGTGTAAAATAATTACATGTAAGCATTCACTTTCTCCAATCTTTAAATTTTATCTGCTAAAAGAATTTAGAATAATGGATTTTAAATGCGCCTTCTCCCCCATTTTGGAGAACTTTCTCTCCCAAAATGACTCTAGTGATATTTTTTATACAATTAATAAGATGCCTGATTTCAAACAATTCTGGGCAGGTTATAATTTAAAGATTTGGGAATTCCACCAATTTTTAAAGATGTTAGGCAATATATAGAATAGAATATTCTTTATTGGCCAAGTGTGATTGGATACACAAAGAAATTTGTCTCCAGTGCATAAGCTCTCAGTGTACAGGTAAGCAACAAGTAATAAATCATAAGATACAGTCATAGATCATAAGATACAACCAACAGAGTGATGGTCATAAGCTAGGAGCAGGTAATAGGAAAGACGAAAAGGATAATAGTAATACTGTCCTACTACGTGTTAGGCATAAGACAGTGTTGTGGGAATTATGTGTTTAGCAGAGTGATGGCATGAGGGGGGCGGGGAAACTGTGTCTGGTTGTTTTGGCATGCAATGCCCTATAGCGGCATCTTGAGGGAAGAAGTTGAAACTGTTTATGTCCAGGATGTGAGGGATCTGTAGATATATTCTCAGCCCCCTTTTTTCCTCATACAGTATACAGTCCTCAATGGAAGGCAAGCTGGTTGCAACTGTTTTTTTCTGCAGTCCTAACTATCCACTGAAGTCTGCGCCTGTCTTGTTTAGTTGCTGTACCAGAACCAGACAGTTATAGAAGTACAAATGACACTTGATAATTCCTCTGTAGAACTATATCAGCAGCTCCTTCAGTATTCGACAAAGAATATGCTGCCACAAAAGTTCCTAGAACTTTTATCCTTTTTAGTCAATGCTTTGTAAGTCATATGATAAATATTTATAAGTAATCTGAAATGTTCTCATCCCTTATCAACATTGTAATTTGTCTCAGTCTATTTATTGGCAGAAATGAGGGAAGTGAGGCAGAAATCATACCTGGGAATCTTAAAGCAGAAAAACCCTGCTTGCGATCATTCCATTGCCATTCATTTTCGCTTTCGTTGGCTAAGGTTTGGAGAAAGTCAGGGATCCTGCCACCAATAGGAATATTTAAAAGAGCGGAATTGTCATAACTGGAAAGAGAAGAGCAGACAAAGAATGAGATTAAAGAATGTTTTATATAACTATCTGTTTAATCTGTTTCAATAATGCAGAAGTAGGGCCAATGAACCAATTAAACATGGAACGTTTAACCAACTGTTAGCAGTTGCTACACAAACAGATAAAATGCTTCTTGGAAAATAATTCTTTCATTTCCAACTGCCTGGAAGCTCTGCTGATCAACTGGGGGCTTCTGAGGGCGCTGACTAGAAAGCTGGAATAAACTAGGACTGGGCCCTTCTCTGTGGTAACCCCAGTGCTATGGAATCTAATTCCCTTCACCCTCTTTTTGTTTTAAAAATAATTGGAAAACTTTTTAAAAAAACATAATTTTCTTCCTGATGTATACTTTATGTTAGGCACTGAAGGCCATTCTAAGAATCAAATATAGTGGTTTATCTTATCTTATTGCTTTCCCAAAGCTCTGCTAATTAATCCTGCAGACGGCTGTAATGGTATTCTTTAATTCAGGCACTGGAGCCAATCTGATGCCATCTTGTGCCTTGCCAAGGAAAGCACTAGAGTAGTGATAGGGCCCTCTCATAGCTAATTGCCTAAAGGTTTCCTTAGGCCAGAGTTCCCCAATCTTTCTGACTTTGTGGACCAATGGGGAGGAGAGAGGGGCTGCTTGTGTGTGAGCAGTGGACAAGTGTGTAAGCGTGTGCAGGTTCATTTGCACAAGTGGCGAGCATGCGCACCAGCCACTCGTAAATGGAGTGCATGCAAATGGGGATGTGTACACATGCATGCTCGCCCATCACTTCTGCAACCCAGTTCCAAACAGCTCAAGGCCCGGTAATGGGCCATGGACCGGGGTGGGAGGCCCTGTTCTAGGCAATATCTTATCCGTTGAATTGTCTATGCTTGATAGCCTGTGGGTTTGTTGTGTTTAAAATGACAATTCCAAAGGTCCTTTCCCAAAAGGCTTTCTTGTTTTTTTCTTTGAAAATGTTTCGCTTCTCATCCAAGAAGCTTCTTCAAGAACTGAAGAAACTTCTTGGATGAAAAGTGAAACATTTTCAAAGGAAAAAAAAAAAAAACCAAGAAAGTCCAGGTGCCTTTGAGACAACCATGACCTGGATGATTGAGAACCTCCATAGACATTTAAAAAGACAAGTAGCTTTTTGGGTGGCATAGGCGCTCCTGCCAACAAGAGGAATTACTAGCAGAAGCAAGGCCAGGAGGAAGCAGGAAGAGCCAGTTCCAGGTGGGGGGGGGGGCAAGCAGGATGGGGAGACCCAAACTGAATTTTCAGAAAAAAAACTATCCTGCAATTTGCAACTCTATGGACAACACAACTCGATCAGGGCAAAGCAATAGACACAATCTACATAGACTTCTGTAAAGCCTTTGATTCAGTGGTACATGACAAATTACTCCTAAAACTAAAATCTTATGGTATCTCTGGACACCTGCATAACTGGATAGAAGCATTCCTGTTAAACAGACAACAAATGGTCAAAATTGGGAGCGTCCTATCAAATTCTGTACCTGTCAACAGTGGTGTCCCCCAAGGCAGTGTTCTAGGACCAACTCTCTTCATACTCTACATAAATGACCTCTGTGATCATATTAAGAGCAACTGCATTCTCTTCGCTGATGATGTAAAGCTATTCAACACCACAGACAATACTGCTACCCTTCAAAAAGACCTCGACTATATATCAGAATGGTCAAACAAATGGCAACTTCAAATCTCAACAAATAAATGCTGTGTCTTACATATTGGCCAAAAAAACTCAGAAAATAAAATACAGGCTGAATAGTCAAGACCTTGTTGATGATCCAAACTCTGTCAAGGATCTTGGAGTACTCATCTCTAATGATCTAAGTGCCAAAGCCCACTGAAACTATATAGCCAAAAAGGCATTAAGAGTTGTTAACCTAATCTTACATAGCTTTTTCTCTGGTAATATTACACTAATAACTAGAGCATACAAAACATTTGCTAGACCAATACTCGAATACAGCTCATCAGTCTGGAACCCACATTACGTATCTGATATTAACACAGTTAAGAAAGTCCAGAAATATTTCACAAGAGTTCTACACTCCTCTACTTGTTGCAGAATACCTTATGCCACCAGACTTGAAATTCTAGAACTAGAAAACCTTGAATTACGCCGTCTTCGGTCTGATTTAAGCATGGTATATAAAATCATACATTGCAATGTCCTACCTGTCAATGAATACTTCAGCTTCAACCATAACAATACAAGAGCAAACAATAGATACAAATTCAAGGTTAATCACACCAAACTCGATTGCAGGAAATACGACTTCAGCAACAGAGTGGTCAATGTCTGGAATACTCTACCTGACTCTGTGGTTTCTTCCCCAAACCCCAAAAACTTTAACCTTAGACTTTCTATTATTGACCTCACCCCTTTCCTAAGAGGTCTGTGGGGGCGTGCATAAGCGCACCAACGTGCCTACCGTCCCTGTCCTATTGTTTCTTTTATTTTTTTATTTTTCTTATATGTATCCATGTATTCATAACTATGTTTTTACTTATACCTATTATCTTGTAAGCAGTTGACAAACCAAATACCGTATATGCCGGCGTATAAGGCGACCCGCGTATAAGACGACCCCCAACATTTCCACTCAAAATATAGTTTGTTATATACTCGCCCTCTTCCGCACGCCTTCCACTTTTGCACTTTTTTGAGGCATTTTTAGGCACCGTGAATGATCCGTGAGCCGAAGGAGCAGCCAGCCTTCTCCAGCTCCCAGGAACGAGGCTCGCACGCCGAGCTCCGCTGAGGTATCTGGCTGGGCTGTCAGGAGTTGTTACTGCTGGCGCGGCCCACGCGGCTCCAGTCCGCTGCCCTCGGGAAGGGAAAGGCAAAAGGAAGAGCCGCGCGGCGCTTTGCAATGGCAGCAGCGGCTCCTGGTTTTGCCTTTCCTTCCCGAGGCAATGCGGACTGGAGTCATGGAGCCGCACCAGCGGTAACAACTCCTGACAGCCCCAGCCGGATACCTCAGCGGAGCTCGGGCGGTGCAAGCCTCGCTTCCTTGGGAGCTGGGAGAAGGCTGGCTGCTCCTTCGGCTTCACGGGATTCATTTCCACGGTGCGCAAAGTGCCTCAGCCAGCTGGCAGCCGCAGTGCTTCCCAATTACTATTTGCCGGCGTATAGATGACCCGGCGTATAAGACGACCCCCCAATTGGAGGCATGTTTTTCAGGGCAAAAAGTCGCCTTATACGCCGGCAAATATGGTAAAATAAAATAAAATAAAAAATGAATTGCTCTGGGGAGCCTTCCCAAGAACACTCTTAAGTTCCCAAATTCCTTCTGTTTCCACTACAGAGAGCTGGCTTACCTGTGGAGACATTCTCCAGTATGCTTGTTACAGTCTCTAGCACAGGCACAGGGCTGGCAGCCATTTTCTCCAAAGCCCCAATACCCCAATAGACACCAGTCACATTTGGGTCCTGCAACACCTGGCTTGCAGTAGCAGAAGCCTGTCTTTGGGTGACATTTTTGGGCTTGGTTCAATGTGATGTTCAGTGAGCCCACGGGATGGCAGGAGCAAGCTAGAAAAGAAAGGAAAAAATAATTGACCTTATGGGGTTTTTCCCCTTGAAAATTTTCAAGTTAGAACTCTAGGTCAGGAAGTGGTTATGTCAACTGAGTTTTAAACTCATGTTGCAATACTGGTGTGACTATTTATTGCTGTGTAGCCCTGTAATTATGATGAAATATCATTAGCTTTCTATACCAACTATTGACTAGGTACAGCTGTTACTGATGAATCTCTGCATGCATTTCCTCTTATACATCCGAAAATTCAGAGAATGTGAAAGTTGAAGGATAATTGTATTCTGATTCCTGAAATATGTCAGGAAATAGGAATCGGTCAGTTCTGTTTAAATGGAAACCAAATGTCTGTCTCTATTGTTAGCCATGAATAACATGCTCATAAAGTATTTGGATTGCTGTAGGGAATGAACATTCTGCCTATTTACTTTTCTGCCTGCTTACTTAAGATTTTCGGTTGCTTTCCTATTCCTAGTATTGCATTTTTAGATTTGATTTTATGAATAAAATGTTCTAAACTGGTCAAACTGGGAGATGGTAAGCTTAAGTTATAATCCTGTGAAGTTGAATTGAATAAATCCTATTAAAACATAAATTGCCATTCATTTACCTATCAATAGAAACAAATATTTAAGAGGCTGTCACAGAGAAGAGGGAGACAACCTATTCTCAAAGCACCGGATGATAAGACAAGAAATAACAAATGGAAACTTATTAAAGAGAGTCTGTAGAGATTCTCAATCATCCAGATCATGGTTGTCCCAAAGGTGCTTTTTCAGGAGGCAACTGGACTTTCTGGAGAACCGGAGAAAAAACCATCCAGTTGCCTCCTGAAAAATCACCTTTGGGACAACCATGATTTAGATGACTGAGAATCTCTACAGACGTTTAGCTATACAATTTGGGATGAACACCCTTTGAATGGTGTGGGAGTAGGAATGGATTTCCAGAGGAAAAAATGCAGACTACAGGGACCAGGAGCACTACTAAGGTGACTCTGAGGACACAGATAAACCTCCAAGTGCTTCAAGGACCCTCTAAAAGGATGGATGCAAATGACCAGCCATCTGCAAGGAATATAAATCTTTCCATTCCCCACTATCCTTCAGAGGGGGGAAAGATGAGAAGTCAAAATGTCTTCAAAATAAATAAAAAAAACAAGAAAGCCAAGTTGCCTCCTGAAAAAGCACCTTTGGGATTATCAAGGAGAGATCCAACCTAGAATTAAGGAGAAATTTTCTGACAGTGAGAATAATTAATCAGCTTGTCTTCAGAAGTTGAGGGTGCTCTAACACTGGAAGTTTTTACGAAGAGATTGGACAGCCATTTATCCAGAATGTTATAGGGCCTCTTGCTTGGGTAGGGGACTGGACTAGAAGACCTCCAAGGTCCCTTCCAACTCTGTTATTCTATTCTATTCTATTCTATTCTATTCTATTCTATTCTATTCTATTCTATTCTATTCTATTCTATTCTATTCTATTCTACTCTACTCTACTCTACTCTACTCTACTCTACTCTACTCTACTCTATTCTTCCTTGGTGCCCATTTTTCATAGGAAGAACTTGGGAAGTTTGTTAGATGGAATAGAATGAGGAGATTTCTTGTATGACACCATGAAGGATGGTCCTATTTATTTATTCCAAGCTCTGGCCATGCCCATTTTATGCTGTGGCCTTACCTCCAGAAAGAACATGGCTTCATTGAAATTTCCGAAATGACTCCGTAAGTTTCAGGAAAAAAATGATTTCTTACTCCTACCTCTACTTTTAGTCCTCATTGAGAAGATTAATTTAATCTACTGGAGTAACTGGAAATTTCAAATATAGCTTCATAGTTAGATATTACATTTTGGCTAAGGCATTCCATATTTTGAAGGGATGTTTGATCATTACTCAGAGGAGGTCAGTAAAGAAGGATTTGACTAATGTTTGAATATTTGAACTTGCTATCCCCGATGCTGGTGATCAAGTGAGAACATGTTTGATCATGACCACAAAAGCAGAGGGATATCTTCACATCTGAATCCTGTTCCTTTCTTTTCTCCTGGGAGCTTGAGGATTTATCCTTGAGGACAAGCACAAGGACTCGTCTCTGAATAGAAGACTTCTTTGAAACGGGCTCTCAACTAAGGGATTAATGAGGTATTTCATTCAGACTTTTCATCTGTCTTCACTCCAAAACTTGCTGCCCACTGGGAGGATAGGGTGGAGGGAGGGAGAGACAGGATGGTTTTCTCATAAAAGAAGCTGAGAACTGTGTTGCTCATCCCACAAACATCTGTGCTATCTGCTGTGACAAATTTGTTGTTTTCTTCTTTGGTATTTCACAGCAATTTTTATCGTGGTTGTTTTCCCAGTGAAAAGAAGCAGATACAGGAGTTATTACTGGAACATGATATCAAACCCTTAGGCATTTTGCTTCATTAAGATCCAGTGGACAAAGTGTGGCACAAAAGAAGGCTCAAAAGCTGTGGAGCTGTGTGGAGGATTAGCTACTGACCCTGAAATCTGATTAAAGGACAGCCAGTTTGACTGTCGACATGTCATCTTCTGGTTTTATCTTCAATGTACATAACGAGGGAAGATAACATTATCCCCATCCATCAACTTCTGCAATACTCGAGAAGGAGCCTCCTTCGATGAAAGAACCCACCTGTATAGATAGGCTCAGATTGTACGATGAGGAACCCTATTCTTTTACAATTTGTTCACAGTCTTTGTCAGAGTTATTCTGAGTATGCTATACAGGGATCAGAGAGCCTGAGGTGTAATCTCATCTTCTCTATTACAGTTCTTTGGATTTCAAAGCAGGCAAATCAGGTTGGAAACCTGGACTGTTTTCTGGCATGGTAACAGTCTTCATGTTTAGTTTATTCCAATGTTGTCTTAGGATTTGATTTCTCTTCAATTCTTCTTTATTCCATCACACAGACTTCTTCAGAATCCGATAAAAATAGATTTGCAGGTCATTTGCTCGATTTCTCATTCCTCTTTAACTTTTAAACTTTAGCCAGTTTCTTTTATATATCCAGTAAAGCATCCTTTCCCAAATCAGCCTGTCATTTATAGTGCAACTTTTATTATTCAATACTGTCTTTCTAGACAAAATTTGCTTTACTTCTGTCATTCCTTTATTCTGTCCATATTGGACAGAATCTAATCCATAGAATCATTACTGAAAATCATTACTGAAACATTACTGAAAAATGTTGATATTAGTAATTTCTAGTCCGATTCTTCAAATATCTCTTTTAATATTTCCAAAGTTATGACATTTTGTGTCATTTTACAAATCTCAATTAACCAATATCAGAAGCTGGAAGCTTGTTCGCATTTTTTTTTCATTTCTATTTAGAAACTTTAACCCTAACTAGAGTCCAGTTTCTAAAATTATAGTTACTTATTTTTATTAAGAGCCAATAATAAATAAATCTGTTTCCCATGAGAAACTGATAAAGTAATCATAAAACTTTTTATCATTAATTCAAAAATCTGATAGTAAAATCACTATTCTAAATTCATCTGGAACCTTAATCTGTTTATAACTCTCTTTGATCAAAATCTTGTTTAGCTTTTCGATTCGAATTTAATTTCAAACTCTTTAAGTTCTTGAGCTTGTGATTATTATTTTTTGTTTAGTTGAGACTAAACTCTGTGACTTTTCACACTTGTCATACTGAAGGTCTCTAATAACTTCTAATCTAGATGTTAATGGACAATTTCCAAAAGACATTAGACAGTGGGATCTACTGTATTTGCAAACAAGATGGCTAATCCCTTTGTCTCCTAGTGCTCAAACCTGCAGAAGATTGCTGTCCTATGGTTTCCCCATGAGAAGCAGCCAACTAGAGCACATGTAGATGATCTCCCAACCTCTCCTTATCAAGACCGTTCTGAAGAACCACTCTGCCCACTGGCTCTTTGGTCTTTGCCACAGTTGCCAGCTCTGCTTCCACAGATATTTCTTTAGTTCACCATGGCTTCTCTAGAAGTCCCTAGCTAACAGACTTCACAATAAACATGAAGAGAAGTACCAACTCTCCAGAAACACAAATCTGCATTCAGTAACAGCAGAAACTTCATAGACTTAACATGACTAGATAAGTAGCTGTATTCCAGATAAGAAAAAAGATACACAGACGAACACACACACACACACACACACACACACACAAACTTACTACATGTATGTATGTATAATATATGTTTTTCAGGCAGTAAAATGTTTTTGCTAGTTCTCAAACTAGTTGGGCAATGTGGCTCTTGTGAAATTACCTACCAATGGGGAAACCAAGAAGCATGAAACACTAATTAAAAACTTCTATTGATGCTAGACAGATATTTAAAGCAATTTTACAGACACAACACTGGCAACATATGGCATGTTTTCCCAGTAATTTTTTAAAAATAAATACTGGTACCAAAAGAGAGATCATGCATTCTGTTCCATTTTCTAAAGGTAATCAACAATCATACCAAGCATATGCAAACATTGCAAGAAAGAAACATCAGGTGTTTTTAGCCTCATGTAGATATTTTCTTAGCATCACTCAAATGACTCATAATATAACTAAACACTACAAGTGACTTTTTTATGCATAGGGTATATGCATGGTTTCAGGAGAATAAAAGCAAAGTGACAGGTATCCACAAATGTCATTAGCCTTGGTAAATGAGCCAAAAAGTTGCCAGAATTTCTCATGAAAGGCACAGCTGCTGTATTCCAAGCATCTTCAAAGTTTAATGTGATTGGGGTAATGAATCTCTGCCTTTGACTAATGTCAAATAAAAAAAAAACAACCCTAAGAATGATTGGATTGGGAAGCACACTTTTTACTGAAGGAGCTCCATACAATACTTGGCAATAAAAGTTTCAGCATCTGATGTCAGCCTTGCAAGGTAGACCAGATGGGAAACATGGCCAGATTAGCTAATTCTACTTTACTGTAACATTACACTAAGAGAATCTTGCAAGTCTGAGAGGATTTCAGTAAAGCCAATTTGGTCTGATCTAGTCTCTCTCTCTCTCTCTTTCTCCCTCCCTCCCTCCCTCTCCCTCTCTGTCTTCTCTCTTTCTCTGTGTCTCTTCTGTCTCTGTGTGTGTGTGTGTGTGTCTCCCACTCCCTCCCCCCTCTCTCTGACTCCTCTCCCTCTTTGTCTTCTCTTTCTCTGTCTCTTTTCTCTCTTTCTGTCTCTCTGTGTGTGTCTCTCTCCCCGCCCGTCTCCTCTCCCTCTCTCTTTCTTCTGTGTCTCTTCTTTCTCTTTCTCTCTGTCTCTGTCTCTCCCTCTCTCCCTCCTTCTCTCTCTGTCTCCTCTCCCTCTCTGTGTCTTCTCTCTTTTTCTGTGTCTTTTCTCTCTCTGTCTCTGTCTCTGTGTGTCTCCCTCTCTGTTTGCCACCTTGAGTTGCTTATTTTAAAAAGTTGGATAAAACTAAATATGTCTCTGCCCACATCCCTTCGCCAGAAACTAGGGAGGGTCTCTTCTGAGCCTCTGGCCCTGTGCACATTTCCAGGGCAGGTTCAGGTGCCTTTTATCTACTCTTGGCTGCATCTCTTTGCCCAGTCTCCCAAGGTCATTCCCATCTACAGGTAACCATTCCTAGTGACATAGGGATGAATACTGATTGTCACTCTACATAAGCATATTCAATTCAACTTATGTTACTATCACTGGGAAACAAGCATCTCTCCTTTTGCCACGCAGTTAATTTGGAAATGTGTATCTTTGTGATGCAAGGACCTCATCTCATACCTGACATGAATGATGCTTGGAATGTAGCTCAGATTTACCAAAGACATTCCAAGTTATGTATCCTCCTTTGGGAGGTGGGCAGTGCCAATGTAGGTCCATAGAAGAAAGAAAACACTACAAGAGGCACATGACTATAAATCTAGCTGCACTTAAGTTGTTTTTGCATTCTTCAGGGTAGCCTATCAACTCTTCTTTGTTCTTTCTTTTTGGCCAGATTTTGGCAAAACTAGAAAAAAATGTTAAACGTGATGAAGTTTCTGATCGTTACAAATAAGGCATGATTATAGTATGTGGTGTATATGCAATAGAAGGGCAGGCTTAATCCTTAAAAAAGATAATGTAATTAAAAATTAAACAGAGAATCTGAAATATCACACCTGAAATTTAATTTCAAACTTATTTGTCTCTTTTACCTATTTGTCTCTTTTACCTCTTTTCACATCTAATCTGTTCTGCCATTTATAGTTGGGAATTATATCTCATAACCCATTAAGTATTAATTTCCGTATCATATAGTCAATACTATGGGGGGGCATAAGACAAAGGATTCAAAAGATAAAAATATCACTGAATACCCAGGTAACCAATGCTGTCAAATACAACATCCAATATAGCTTGTAATTTTCAAAGAGGCTTATTTGATGAGAATAATTTGGTGAGTTGCCGATGCTAATACTCACAGAGGTGAATTTAAAACACAGACTAAGTGGGGGGCAGGGAATTGCCTTCCCTGTACTGGGCAGTCGCTGGCCAGATCAGATCAAAGAGCCCTGGAAAATACTGAGATACAGTTTCATTCATGCAGTGCAGTCTTTAGTAAAGTTTCCACAGCTTATAATGGTTATACTTCTAAGTTGTTCCCATCCAAGTGACTCTCTAATAATACTTCTTTCTGATTAGGGAGTGTTGGCAGCACGACTGGGCTTTAGAGCAAGGATGCAAACTCTTTCAACTACCCTTAGTCTTGAAATTTAATCTGGTGCAACAAGGATTTTACAAAGCTTCCTTTTTAGCAAAACTTCTGAGAACAGGAGAAAGAGCCACAAGAGAAGTCCTTTGGTGTCATGCACCACGGCTGGGCATACCAGTAGGTTATGTAAATCCTTGATCCATGTGCTTTCACAAAAGGTTACAAATAGGTGAAGGCTGGGGGAGGGGGTGGATGGTATGAAGGCTGAGCCACAACTAGCATTCAAGAAAGGCAAACACAAAAGAGCACAAACAGAGGAAGTATTGTGAACTGGAGGTCACTTGAGCAACATCAGAGGCCTGGCAATCCAGGCCAGTGTGAAAAGCATATGTAACCTGAATTTAAAGGCAACCTTGATCTAGTCTATCAAAGCAGCAGGAGAAACCCCAGAAGTCAGTCAGTAACTTGGTTCAACAAATGTTGGAGGGAAAGCAGTGTAATAAGGAAAAAGAGATCCTGGCTTTGCAATTGAAAAGCTTACGTCTAATAACAAGCTAGACTTTAGCCCTATCTCCCCTTGATAGCATTATGTATGAAAGGTGCTTTTTCAAGAGTCAAGAGGACTTTCTGGTTTTTCTTCGAAGACATTTCTCTTCTCATCCTCTTGAAAAAAGCACCTTTGAGACAACCATGACCTGGAGGACTGAGAATCTCCACAGACAATTACATATGAAATGAACACAAATGCCTTAGAACAGGGGTGTCAAACTCACGTCGTCACGGTGGCGCCACGTATCAGGACTTTTTTTCCCCTTTGCTAAACCAGGCAGGGGTGGGGCCAGCACGTGACACATCCGTCCCGTGGACCATGAGTTTGACGCCCCTGCCTTAGAGGAAATGCAGGTTGTAAATATAAGAAACAAAGATGAAAAGCTACATCTTTTATGACTAATGCAAGCCAGGATTCTTTGAATGTTTTAGTTGTCATCTAGTCTTATTTAAAAGCCCTGGGCACTCTGGACACTCTTTTCTCTTCCCACAGGACTTCTGGTGTGATCCATTCTGCATGATAAAAAGTTGACCTACAGCAGTTTTCACACCAAAGCCACAACTATAATAATTTCAGGATATAATTTTGTCCCACTAACCTGCACTCTGAGCTTCCAGAATATGGTTTTGAAATCTGAAACTGGGATTAAAGTATTATGATCTCATGAGATGCAAAGCCCCACAGTAGTAAAATTAGCAAATCATTCTTGGCTAAGGAAATTGATGGTTGGAAGATGTAATAGATTCAGGTTGCTTGCAAGTCTTCAGTATGGATAGACTAATCCATCAACGCTGATTTCTTCAGCAACCCATTTTTGTAGCAATGTCAAGTTCAAATTTGATTTCTTAATTAATTTTTTAAAATGCACATACATATTAAAATACATATGCAGTTTGATGGATATTTGTCTAAGCATGCATTTTGCTTTGCAATTTTGCATCATTTTCTAAAATAAATTTCTCTTATGGAATACACTTTTCTATATTATTTTCACAAATACATGCACAGTTATCCTGGTTTCATTGATAAAGGCATTAAATAGATAAATCTGAAGGGTATTTCATTTTGTGCTGATACACCTTTTATTATTGGCAAATTACATTGCAAAATTCAAAGAACTGAAAAATCTTTGAATGTTAGTTCATGGATTAGTAAAAAGTATAAAATGTGTTTGCATTCAACTGCTAACTAAATGAATATATCTATTTCTAAGCGACAGAAACCTTCCAAAATAAAAGCATCTTTAAAGAAATAAAGACATTTTCCTTTTGATAGATACAAAGATGTTCTGTGGGTTCCTTGGTGCTCTTTGAATGTGGTTGTTTTCTTGCAGACATTTTATTACCAAACTAGGTAACATCATCACTAACTAGTCTGATAATGAAATATATGCAAGAACACAGCAAAGCTCAGAAAGCACTAAGGAACTCACAATTCAACCCTGTGCAACAAATATTATCTTCTATCACTGCCCCATAGGAGTATCAAATGCTTCAGAAAATACACAAAGGGGAGAAATGTGCATGTAGGCACACTTTCACCATTAGCACTGATGATGTTATCTAGTTTGGTAATGAAACGTTTGCAAGAAAATAACCAAGCTGAGAGAGCTCCAAGGAACCTACAGTTCAATCCTGAGCTAAAGTATTTTATTTTATAAACATGTCCCTTGTGCATTTCTCAGTATTACATTTAGCAAAACAAAGCTACTTACGTTTGCAAATGTCTGGAGAAGTCATAGATTTGGCTCTGTCTCGGTAAAACCCAGGCTTGCACCGTTGGCACCGGAAACCCTCAGTGTTGTGCCTGCAGTTATCACAGATCCCTCCACTCTTCTTCCCAGAGGCCAGCCAGACCTTCTGATCAAAATGACAGCTATCTGCATGATGGTGGCAGCGGCACCCTGTAGTGGGGAGAGGGGAAATTGAGAGTGGGAGAATAAAGAGAAAAAGAAGGCAAAGCACAGGTTGAGGTTCAGCGAAAGTAAAGCACGGCTTTTTCTTGCAGTTGAAGGAAAGTGAGTTTGCCTGTGCATGCATGTGTTTGTCTGTCTATCATCCATCTGAAAAAAAAATATATACCTTGAATAAAGGAATGTAAGACTGATTTCGGTATCTGTTCTAAGAGTAGCTAAGTTTTCACAAAAATAATAATTGAATCATGTAACATTTCAGTTGATTCTTTTATGTTCTTAATTAAGCTATTACTATGATCTGTGAATGAGTTGGCTGCCTTGTGGTTTTTTAACTATTAAACAAATATGAAAGATACAGAATTCCTTCCCCTTTAATTCTTATAAAACCATTGGGATATAAAATAAAATTTGTTTGTTGCTGTACTTGACCTTAATAACCATTGTCCAATCTTAGGCTGTCCCTCTTCTGGCTAGTTTCAACTTGATTCTCTTTGGAGTACTGACCATCTGTTTATTTAAAAAATTGCCAGAAAAACAAGGAGAAATCAGAGGTGGCTTGTAACATACCTCTAAAACCAAAGGATTCTGATAGTTGGAAGTTTTATAAAGAGAAATCATTTACCCCAATGTGAAGAACTTCACTATGGCTAAAGTTTTGTTTTATCCAGCTTATTCTTACCAAAGATTATTCCAGCTTGATATCCCTACCATATTTTGCCTAGTAACAATAAACAACAGCAAACAAGAGTGTTGCAATTTTCTTTATTCTTAATTCAATGAAAATAAATGTTTTCTTCCATATAATGCTAAGAACTGGTAAACTTTAAAAATCCTACTGCGCATTGTCACCTGCTTTATTAGACAAGTCTTTTTAAAACTAGAAAGTTATTTTATTGTATAATATATATAAATGTACAATATAGCAAGTAGGCCAAATATTATTTTCAAAAGACTTTCAAGAAGAGATTGGACTGTCATGTGTCAGAAATGATGTAGTGTCTCCTGCTTGGGGGGGGGGGGGTTGGACTAGATGACCTACAAGGTCCCTTCCAACTCTGTTAATCTAATCTATTTATTTATATTTGTATTCATGAATATATGGTTTAATGTTCTACATGGAAACACACTTGCTAGTAAATGTAGGATTTATATAACAGCAGCTAAGGAAGTCAAAAACTATTCTGCTTTTAAATGTTAATATTTCTGCCTTGTCCATCATTCTAGTCAATTTATTCTTTTCATATTAGCTGAAGTTTGCTGGGGTATGGAACATGGCTGATATCTCTCTGTATGTATGCAAAGAGCAAAAGAGAGGAGGTCTTGAAAGCTTCTTCATACCATTTTCTACTTAGACCATTCCCCATCTGCTGCTAAAGCATCATAAATCCAGATTTAGTCACCAGGGCGTGGCTCCTGGGTTGGAAAAATTCATTATTGTGTTGCTCCCTCCTTCCCTCTCTCCCCGAGACCCACATACTTCTGCATTCATTTGCTGCCCCAGTTTTTCCATTGCCCGGCTCCCATGGCTGGTCATTGTATAATGGCGCACACTTCTCACAATGGTGTCCTGCAGTGTTATGTCTGCACATGCACTTCCCATGGACCTATCAAAGGAAAAAAAAATCATTTAAAAAAGTAATACTTGTAAACAGTGGCTGCAAGCACGAAAAGGACTGGAGTGATCTGAACAAAAGCTGCAGGCAGGCAAGAACTTTAAAAGAAAGGGTCTTATAAGGCTTGGGCATATGTTCACTGCATTCCAAAGAATTGTTCAGTTGGAACCTTTGTTTTGACATGCCTCACAAGGAAAGGCAAGGAGGAACTCTGCCTTCTATTTCCTGTCTTCCCAGAACTTATATCCTACTTCCTATCTTAAGAATATTTTAACTTACTGCACCTGTTTATGGTTTGCCATTTGCACAGTGGCAGATAGGACAGCACTCCAGAGGGTTAATGTCATTGCAGGGAAGATCATTGGTTGCCCTCTCCCCTCTTTGGAAGAGCTTTATAGCTCCCGCTGCCTTAAGAAAGTTCAAAACATTCTGAAAGATCCATCTCATCCTGGGCACCCTTTTTTTGAACTATTACCATCTGGGAGATGGTACAGAATAATAAAAACAAGCACAAATAGGCTGAAAAACAGCTTCTATCCCAGAGCAGTAACTATTGAATTCTGCTGTATAGTGCAATATTAATGCAATATCAGGGGTTTTCAATTCAATGTACAGAATGTGAAGGATGTGTGTTTGTGTTTATTTTCATAGTCATAATGTACACTGAAGATGGTATTTAATTTCGTTATACAAGGTGCAATGACAATAAACTAAACTAAACTAAACTAAACTATTCTTCTTTTCAGCAATTCCAAGATTTATGCTAAGGGTTAGTTTTGACAACAACCCAATTAGTTGCATTGGGGAAAGGCTTAAATATGGAGATGATGGGCTCTAAGAATTTTGGACTTGTAGCTCCTTTTGAGTAGCAACATCAAATACCCGAAGCAGGGCAGATTTTCTGATGAAAACAGGCAGGGAGATGTTAGACTAGCTTTACTTTAATTGGTGCAGACTGTAAAACAGTTCCTTAAGGTTTCACAGCTACCAAGAATTGCTGGAGGATTCCCTTCGCTTTCAAAGCCTAGTTCATGTTTGCTTTGCTTTTCTGGATCTCTATAGGGCACATGATAAAGAGCATCTCTAGGTATTTTCCCGAGGAACCTGGTCATGCAAAATTTTGAACTGATTAGAACAAAAGAAGAATGACTTTTTTAAGAGATGGGGATAGAAAACAATGAAATATTGTGGCTTTAGCCTTTAGCATTTCAGACTCCCTGTTTAACTCACAAAGGGTATATAGACAAGTGCAGGACTGAAAGAAACATTTGACAGGATATAGCAGGGACAGCAGTACTCTGTCTTCAAGACTGACCCATGAAAAGTTGCTGCCTGAGGGAAAGGATGGAGACTTCTTTCCATCTCATATACTGCCTTTTTCCTCCACTGAGTTGAAGTTCTTCTCTCCACTTATCCTTGAGAGGAAAAGTATGCCAGCATGAAAAGTTGCTGCCCCCACTGCCAATCTCTTTCCTGCCTCTATTGCCTTTCTTCCCAGTCACTGCCAATCATCTAACTTCCATCTAAAGCAAAGCCTAACAAACTTTATCTACTTTAAGCCTATCTTAACACTCATATAGCTGAGGGTGGCTGAAATCTGTCACACTTATGGATTGGGGCAAGATGGGTCATGGGGACAGAGCAAATGTGCAAATGCTGGCACATTTATGTTTCAATTAGATCTGTATGAAGGAAAGCTCATAAAGAAGGTGGACATTCATGAGTCGTCGTGGTGCAGTGGTTAGAGTGCAGTACTGCAGGCTAATTCTGCTGACTGCCAGCTGCCTGCAATTTACCAGTTCGAATCTCACCAGGCTCAAGGTTGACTCAGCCTTCCATCCTTCCAAGGTTGGTAAAATTAGGACCCAAATTGTTGGGGGCAATATGCTGATTGTGTAAACTGCTTAGAGAGGGCTGTAAAGCACTGTAAAGCAGTATATAAGTCTAAGTGCTATTGCTATTGCTATTCAGCACTTATACTTCATCATACTGCAGGTCAGTGTCAGAAGAGAGGAAAAGCTAGAGGAAAAAATTGTGAAGTTGGCTGTGCTGCTGCTATTCAAGACTGCCAGCTCTCTTTTCCAAGGAAAGGTCAGCCTTAATACTAACCCATGAAATTCAAACAGCATAAGTAAGAGAAGGCTAAGGGGAGACAGCCTTCCAAAAGCTGTAAAGTTCTCACAGGGAAGAGGCTATGGTTTTATTTTCTATTGTGACCCAGCTTTGTACCACCATTTGAATTTCACTTCATTCTTCCTTATTTGTTTACTCCATTCGTTTCCCTTTCATCCTCTTGTTGGTAGTTACTGCTGACGATAGTATTGGCTGTGACTTCCTGGCCATCATCAGTATGTTTGGTGAACAAGTCTCCTCTTTCCCCCAATTCCTGCTCACCCCATTTGAATGAGGGCTTTGGAATTGTTCGAGAACTGGACAACAGTCACTCATTTACCAAAATTATTTCTCTTTGGGGTGCATGTTCACTTTGTAGTGATTCCAAATGCAATTTGGCCTCAGAGAGATTTGCCTGTAATCAGCAAAACTTGCCCTAGGAAGGGAAAACTCTTCCTTCTGGGTTTGTTGCAAAATGCATCCCTGAAAAATACATATTCAGGATGTATGGAGGAAAGTATTTCATACGCTGCTTTTTTTATAATGCATAGGAATGCATATTCTAGATTTGAAGATTAACTAAAAATATGTAAGCATTCAGGGAATGGTGGGACTGGGAGCAGAATAGAAATTTATTCTGTTTTATGTGTTCCTGTCCTTCATACAAACTAAAGCCTCCTTTCTTCAAGGATCTTTGAAACAAGATTATAACTTTTGTTTTATTGTGAGTTTTGGGGAGAATAGACAATTTCTATACCAGCTACCTCAGATTCAGATTCAGATCT
Source organism: Notechis scutatus (assembly GCF_049901735.1). NCBI lineage: Eukaryota > Metazoa > Chordata > Lepidosauria > Squamata > Elapidae > Notechis > Notechis scutatus. The sequence continues at coordinate 47,782,513 of NC_142010.1, forward strand.
TGACACAACATCCTTGGACCTTTCTTTCTTTCTTTCTTTCTTTCTTTCTCTCTCTCTCTCTCTCTCTCTCTCTCTCTCTCTCTCTCTCTCTCTCTCTCTCTCTCTCTCTCTCTCCTGCTCTTATATAACTCTAAATTGTGATTATAATTAATAATTAAGTGAGCAATGTCATTTATGTTCATTGTCAATTTCAGGTATAACATTATTATTTTAGTTTATACTTCTGCATTATATCATCACATCTAAATGTTTTAATTATCAAACAGAGAAGAAGCTGAGACATATCTGGCATTATTTTCAGAAAGGACAACAAGCAATTTATTTACTTAAGTAAAAACAGGGGATGAAACCTGAAGTTTATGCCCTTTATATTTTAATACTCTACTAGACTGCTGTACAGCAATATAGCTTTGTACTTACATTGAAACATTTCTTGCTGTTCTCACTGTCTTTAAATATGAGCTGGCACTCCAGTTCTTTGCTGTTTCTACTTTTCCTCTTCTCTCTCTTGTCTTTCATGTAATTTGGTCTACTATCTTTTTATCCCAGCCTCCTTCTCTCCTATAATATTTTACTAAATTGTACCTACATCTGGTCTATGACTGTAATAAAAGGTTTAATTTGATTTGAAACTAACAAGAAGGTTAGAAACCTGAAGCCTCAGTGAAAAAACCCCAAAGGTTTTTTTCCATCATACCCTAGAGCCCTCTCAGATCACAAATGCCAAAAAGCCAGTGGCCTAAGTTTCCTAAAATTTTGAGGCAGGAGGCACCTGTCCTCAGAAACATTGATTTATAAGCATGATAATGTCTTCTACTTGAAAGTTTCACAATTACAAGGAGATAAACAGTGTAGTCATCAAATGTTATACATGTTTATAACAATGCCACTCATTATATATCTCTCCTTAGCTTTCTATCCTTGCAAATCTTTCTACGTAGTAGAATTCTACTACGTGCATTCATTATTATTGTCATCTCAAATTTCTCTGTTTTGAGGATTTCAGCCTTAATTTCCTTGATCTCATCTCCTTTCAACTAATTCAGCCCTCCTTCATGTTTGTTCTGCAATCAGTTCCTCATTCATTCTTTTACTTCCTCATCCATTCTTTTAAACTTTAATGTTCTTTTGTTCTACAGATCAGTCACTTTTGTATTCGAAGTACATTCATTCAACAGACATTCATTCTTGGCCCTTTTACAACTTGCACTTAAGTAACCCATGGCTATCTTATTCAATTTGTATTTCTCCAATTCTCACATTCATTCCACACAGACTGCCACATACAAAGCACTCCTGATATGTTTATATATATGAACACTTTAGAGAGCTAGAGACCATCACACATCCTTGTCTTACTCCCTGCTCAGTGTTGAATCATTCATTAACATTGCTTTATTCTTTTGCATGGTTTACCTTCATCATGTACCACTCTTCATTCAGCAACTAACCTTCAATTTTAAATTTACACAAATCTCCCTGAGGCTTTTTCAGATCAGGAAGAGGGCACCCATAGAAGCATCCATAACCATTTTAAATCCCCATCAAAAGAAGTTCTAAAGAAAGCTTAAGCTTCAAAGCAACCCAATGTTTTCATGGATAGGAACTTAGGCACTGTAATAATTTATATTAATGAAACCATGAAGGTTCTGATAGTTAAAAGTGTTTGGTATGTTAAGAAAAGTTTTTCTGTACATCGCCAAAGTTATTCTGATGCAAAAGTGTCCACAGGATCTGATGTTTTTGTCAAAAACATGAAAGTAGTGTTGGAATGCTATAACATCAGTTCTCAGAATCTATATGTGACAATGCAGTGTTGCTTTTTTCATATGTACACACATACCCATTTGACCTTAACCATGTATGTCTCTTTTTATCCCCTTCAAATGGCAACTGACTTCTGTGAACCTATATTGTACAACTTCCTGAGATTGCTTGAACAGAGAAGAAGCTAAGCCATGCCTAAGAAGAAGTTAAGCCATACCTTTTTCCGGCATTATTTTCAGAAAGGACAGCAGGCAATTTATTTACATCTTCCTTAAATGAAAACAGGGCATGAATTAATCCCAAAGCCACCCCCTCACCTTTGTATCTTTTCATCACAGGTACTATATCAGTCTAGAGAATACATTAGATGAATTTTTCTGCTTACTTTTGACATTTACCAGCTGTGAAGAAAAGAGGCTATTCATTCAGATATTGGCAGAACATAATGTTTGAGTTAAATTTGACAAATGATAGACAGAACCAACTTTTAGTTGTCATTGGACAAAAAGGGAAGGAACATATTTGAGAACAATTCTCGTTTGCAGTTGATCAAGTTAATGGTTCCTTTAAAAAGGAATCCAGTGGCATGTACTTAATAGCAAAATAGGTATTATTTTGGGAAAATGTAGTGTCACTTTGAGGAGTTACTGAATACTAATTGTTAGTACTTTTATATATATATTTCTAATCAAAAGACTCAGTTGGCATTATATTTTCCCCATAGGAAATAATAGTAAAAGAAGACTAATAGCTACAGTTGTGATATCTAATCTACAAAAACCCAGGCAACCACTAGATGCAGCAACAAGAATTAGAAAAGTCTAATTTTGCTCCCATCTTATGGTCATTTTGAATTTTGCAGCTCAGATTTGATAGACGTACCACAATTAAAATAAAATTAATTCAACAAGTGGCTAAGCAATTAAAAATCAAATCAGCCTCCTTTTAAATGTCTTTAAGCGTTTCTTCTAAGAAATTTATTTTAATCCATATGCTCCTAAAAGTTAAGTAGGAAAGAAACTGAAATTGAATAAATCATATTAAAATGTTATTCTGCCTAACTCCCAACAACTCTGGGCATTCACAAGGAAAACCATTTAAAAAATTAAATATGCAATAAGAAACAAAAAGAACAAAAGATGACAAAGATGTCAAAATCTGAATATTCTATAATTAGTGAGGAATTTAGTCTATATGTTGCTTAACTACAATTCCCAGCATTCTTCACTGTTGGCCTTTCTAGCCAGATTATGTTGGAAGTTATAATTCACCAATACTTGGATAACAACAGATTTCCCAGGACTTTATTAAACAATACAAGTCTAACTGTGGGTTGATTTCTCTAGCTTTCAACAATACATAAACACACACACACACAAATATACCCCAGCAGTTATGAAATCTAATGATGTATTTTGAATTTCAGCTCCCATTGAATCAACATCAAAAGGCTGAGGGAGTTAAAGTCCAAAGCAACTGAAGGAGCCCTGCTTTGGCAATTAGGAACAGCCCCAGGTGTTACCCCAAATCTAGCATGAGATTAGCAGGTTCCTATTGAGAACACTTTCCAGCCACTGCTTCTCTCCCCACCCCACTCCAATGTGGAATTCCAGATGCACTGCACATGTACAAAGGTAAACATAAATCTAACTTCCTGCGGGAGGAAAAACATTCCTCGGACAAAGATGGGTTAGATGGGAAGACCAGCAAATAGGGAAGGCCTGGTTTCTCTCCCCAACTAGCGCATCTGCAGTCTAATTTCTGCCACCTGAAGTAGTAGCTTTTCCAGACAACCAAAACTTCACTGGAGGATTTCATGCTAATTTTACTTTCAACACAAAGTCGTCTCCAAATGAACAAATTCTCCCCAGCAAAAGCTGATCTCCAGGGTTCCTCCAGGCTACGGCAAATAATTCTTTTGATGTTTTTTTTGTAGGTTAAGCGGCTTTGTGGCTAAGATCATTGTTCTGAAAAGAAAATGGTAACAAACTGAATATTAATACTGCTATTGCTGCTGCTGCTGCTGCCACAGCTACTGCTTGTACTAACCCACAATATGTAATCTTACTTACTGTGTGATCTCTCCAGCACACACTTGGAAAGTAGAAGTAATATAAGGCAAAAGTACTTAGGAAAAGATAAATGTTCTAGGAAAAAAGTGATCATAAGGTGTAGACCAGATAATAGCTGCACTGGAAGCTTTCAAGAAGAGACTGGACTGCCATCTGACAGGAATGGTGTACAGCAGTGGCCCCCAACCTTTTTTGTACCACGGCCCGGTACCGGCATCACAAAATGATCCACGGACCAGTACCGGCATCAGCACGCACGACCAAGGCAAGGCGAGCCGAGCGACCAGCCAGCCAGCCGTCCCCCGCTTCTCCCCGCCACCTTCAACTCCTCCTCTGTACCTTTTTTGTGCTTTTCGGGCTCTTTCTTAATTTCCTCCTGAGTAACACGAGACTCCACCGCCATCGGGACGGCTCTTCGTTTGAAGCCGCCCCCCCTTCGACAAAACTAAGGCGCGAGGATTCCTTCACCACCCAAACGCTGCTTTCCAACAACTGACGACCGACAAGCTCACCCAGAAGCACTTTCTCAAGTGCCATCGAAACAAGATGGCAGCGCCCAAGCAAAACGGCGGTGTGGTACAAAATGATCTATGGACCGGTACCGGTCCGGGGCCCGGTGGTTGGGGACCACTGGTGTAGAGTCTCCTGCTTGGGTGGGGGGGTGGGGGGTTGGACTATATGACCTCCAAGGTCCCTTCCAACTCTGTCAATTAATCTGTTATTCTAGTAGCAGACTTTATCCTACATCATCCAGATTTCTGTGCTGCTTTATAGATGCATGAGATTGCTTATGCTCCCACTGTCCCCATTCCCCATTTTTTGAGAAGTTTACAAAGTTAAAACCTGGCACCCATTGGGCTCAGAAGCTCATGGGACGTGGGTCCTACTTCCCAAATGCAACCAGGGAGCCTTCTGTGCCTCCTGTAGGAGAGCCTGCTGAGTGGGGTTCAAGGTAACAGAGATCATAGGATTTTGTTTGAGGGCCATCTAACAGCATGAAACGACTGGCAGAATTCAGATCAGGGCAAGACTGATGCAACAGATGGAGCTGATAAACTGTCTTCCTGAAGACTGTTGATAAATTGTGTTCCTGGACAGGATAAAATAAGAATCCAGGAAGACCCACAAGTCTGAAACCTGATCCCAAAGCACCAGGAAGGATTATTTCATCTATCACAAGAAAGATCATTTGCCCGGAGCATCCCTATTACAAACTAGCATTCTTGCAGATTGTTTAAATGTTTTAAAAGAAGCATTAGAGCTTCTTGGCTTTTAATAAATGATGCTCTGCTTGGGAATCAATTGATCAATTGATGATTAGTGCAGTGTATAAATGGAATGGAATGATATGAAATACCTTTGTTTGACTTCCTTTTCTCATTTCTCTTTGATGTCAACAAAACAAAGTGAAAAATAGTGAGAAAACAGTACAGTTTTGTAATAAGAACTGATTATATGAAATGTGATACTGCTGTCTAGAACTTGGGATATGAATCCCTTTCCTTTTTGGGCTGTCCCTAGTTGCCAGGCTCCATTAGGAGATCCTGCACTGAGAACCCAATTTAGCAAACGCATAATACACACTAAATTGCTACTTATTACTATAAGGTTCAGAATGTCTATCCTACGGATATATTTTCCTGGTGGTCCAACTGCAATACAATGTTTTGAAGAAGCTATTATTGCCTTCATTAAAATCCAATACAATTAACAAACCTGTCTTGTTAACAACTGGAGATTCCTTCTTAAAGGTTCCCTTTTCAAAGCACCCAAAGCAAACTCACATGGTTCAAATCAAAATATGCCTGTGGTAATATTATGACAGAAACATCACTCTCATACACTTAACCCTTAACCTGGTGGTTTTTTTAACATGATTACCATGATGCACATTTTATCATGCCCATCCCAGGCCAATCCCTGGATGGCCCTGCATTCCAAGACTTATCTTCTGACAATCAAAGGATGGTCTTCTGCTCAGGCTATGTAATGGGATATCGTGAAAAACTGTGTTTGGATCTCATTTTCTTGTTTAAAAACCTGTAGAACCCACATTTCTTCTACCAATCTTTAAATAGTGAGCTGATTTCAGCACTGATTTTATTATTGCTATTATTACTATTACCAAATTCTATATTTTATTTTATTTAACAAAAAACAAATAAAACATTTGTTATCTGTCTTTGAAAGTGCATCAGAGCAGAAAGTTTGCAAATACATCAATAACAAGAATAAAAGAAAAATGCAGAAAGTAATGGTGGCTCAAAGGTACATGGCTATACATATCAGCAATGAGATTAAAAGGAGAGTTGTAGAAACAAAATTCCCATAGAGCCCTGCTCTAGGGGGAAGGATTGAACACTCAGAAAGTGTAAACCTAAGAGGGGAACAACAAATAAAAGACTGCAAATTTGATAAGCTGGAAGTGTTATATACAAACGTCAGAAATTTGTTGTAGAAAGAAAACATTTCCAAAATGGCAATGAAGGCTATTGTTTCACAAAGAAATGTCTATGTTGCATTGACATTTTATTCCAATATTACTAGAACTGAAGAAAGTTTGGGTATTTACAATCTTAAGATCCCACAATGGATGAATATTGACTGTGATCAATTAGTGTATCTATCAAGCAACTAAGTTACAGCTTGATTGGTCCCGTACAACTTTACTCTCCCTCAGTTCCTAACTGATACAGTCCATCAACAGATGCACACCATGGCAGTATAACTTGGTTCTTCAATTTTATTTTATTCCCACAGCTAATGCTTTGTCATCTTGACTATCAGTTTCCTGAATTTCATTTGCTTTCACTGCTAATTCAGTCCTGTTGGCTGTGTTTGCTTCCAAGATTGTGTTTACGTGCCTGTGGCATCATCATGCCATCTGCAAAGCCACAGCAGCACCCACAAAATCAAAACAGTTACTAAAACATTAATTTACCATGTTTAATGTTTGCAGATGAGAACTTGATAATAAAGGAGGAGGAGAGGAAGCAACCTAAATTAAATTACTCAAAATGGAATGTACTTTTCCACGGTCATAAAACAAACATCTAATGTGAAAAGGAGGAACAGTCCATCGAGTTTATTCTCAGAAGAATAAAACTCTTGTTAATGTGTCAGTACACATTCCAGGATGCATTCTTCTTTCCATTGAAGTCTGAGAAATGAGTAACTTATGAATTTTGGTTAAACAAAACAATTTAATTTTCTGCTGCTAGATGAAGTCATTTAATGGCACAACAGGCAGTGGAAAATAAATAAAATTCAAAAAAATCTAGTGATGGTTTACACTCCCTATGCCAATAGTGTGGGGCGTATTATGTTTTTTTTTCTCTTGTGATGGGCAGCTTGTTTATTCTTCTACCAGCTGTATTAATTTAATGTATTATTCATCTGATGAGACCACTAGAATATTTAGAAGTTTATTTTCTTCTTGTGCTGTTTCTTAAGTGGATCCATATTTGTCCTAGGTGGAGTATAACAACATCCTTTGTTGCTGGGATACGATGATTCTACAATAATTTATTATTTTTTAACCAATGATTAAGATGTGGTAGCCTAGAATTTCAGTTAACAATTTCATGAACTGAGTGCAGTTGTTGAGTCTGTCAAGCAATCAATGAAAGGGAAGTCAGGAATTTCCTTTCAGAGGGAAGCAAATCAAAATGACAAAAATCTAGAGAAATGTGAAATTAGTTTATGAAAAGACCCTTTGACTTTTTAATGTCAAGCTCTGCCAAGATTAGAGCATTTCAAACTGTTTTGGCTTTAGCGAGCCAAATAACCAAACAAAGATATTGGCTGCCTTCAGTAGTTAGTTGACTGGTGTTGCTTGTTTAGAATTGAAAGAGTCAAATTCTGTTTTTAGTCCTGAATCTGGACTCCACAAGCATCCCCAATATGGAAACTTCTTCACAGAAGGAAGTTTTATTCAGTTTCCCCCACCCCTATGCAATGATTCAAAGACTTTTTGCATCTTTGGTTTTATGTAGCCAAATATTCAATATACTCATCAGGAACCTTATTATAATGGAATCACACAAAATGTTTGTTTCTGAAAGTAAAGAGCAAAATAATAATAATAATAATCCTTGAATCTCCTTACTTTTTTTCTAAATAGAAGACATTGTTCCAGAATAAGATTACTGAGCTTTAAGACAAAAACAGCCAAATCCATTTAGATTTGTCATTGGAAGAAAAAATCTGTCACAAACTGCTCTCTAAAATGAAAGTTCTCTACTTTCACAAGCCTTTTTTTTCATCTTCTCTACATGGGAAACTTCTGTCTCACACAGGAGAATTCCAAAATCGGTCATGTCCCCAAACCACATATGAAACTCTCTCAAGCAATTGGAAGAAACAAGGACATGTGTCAGGGAAATCCCTTACAAAGGATTTCCTGACAGTTAAACTAGCACTGAGCTCTGCTGAAAAACTTAACGCAACTTTGCTTTCTTCTCATGGTGTTGGAATCTGTGTTAAAGGATCACTATTTTTTTTCCACTGATTTTCATTGCTCCAGGATTAGCTGTACTGAATTAATGTTGTACAAGCACTTTGTGTAGGAAAGGTGTCAACTGTAGGCACACTGGGCTGAGGGATCTTTAGTGATTTCTGAGCTTGGTTGCTTTCTTGCAGATGTTTCAATGGGGAGCAGGGGATGAGGTGCAGTTTTCATCACAGTTCATGACTCCCTTTGTTAATAGAGTAGAGTAGAGTAGAGTAGAGTAGAGTAGAGTAGAGTAGAGTAGAGTAGAGTGAAATGGAATGGAATAGAATATAGAATATAGCAGAACAGAATAACGGAGTTGGAAGGGAACATAGAGGTCTTCTAGTCCAACCTTCTTAAGCAGGAAACCCACCCTCCCCACAACAAAGTGGCAGGCAGGTCCATGGGTCAGTTATTTTGAAATTTTTAGCTATTTTAATGAATGTAAATTCGTTTTGCCTCCTTTTTTATTTCTTTATTTCCTTGTAAAATTAATACATCTGTTATAAAAGAAGAAAATTGGTTAAAGAAGTTTTTAGGAGAATTATAATATTGAAATCAATATTTGTCATAATTTCTCTCTGTTCTGCATTGGTCAACCTAGATATAGAATATTGTGTCTAGATCTTGTTACATTTTAGGAAGGATACTGACAAAGTGCAGTGTGTCTGGAGGAAGACAACTAAGACAAAAAAATCCTAGAAGGAAAAGAAAAATAAGGGGAATAGTTGGAAGTGTTGTATGTCAAGTCAATTTGTTGAAATTGGCGTACAAGGCTAAATAAATATACAGTAGTCAATCTATCGTTTTTCTTTAGATTAGAGAAGTGGAGAATTGGGAAAAACACAGTACTATTTTTAAATATCTGGAGGACTGTTTTCGAAAAGATCAATTATTCAGAGTTGTTTGAACAAAAATGAGAAGAACTTAATGGGTTTAAAATACAAAGAATTAGATCTAAGTTGAAAATCTAGTTTGGTGTTGAATTAAAGGTATTATGCTAGAAAGGAGAAAACTAAGTTCCATTGCCTTAGACAAAATCCAACTGAGTGATTTTTTTAGCCCTAAGAAGTGGTTAGCAGTGGAAAATCATTTCTAAAAAATATTGTGTCAAGAGTTCATGCAGTTGCTAGGAGTCAAAACTGACTCAAAGACACACACAAAAAAAGCAGCTGGTCATCAGGAAAAATATTTTCAATCAATAAAAAATATATTCAAAAATACTTTAGGAAGATGATACTTTGATGGAGATTCTTAAACAGAAGCTTGAGGGTAATTATATATATATATATATATATATATATATATATATATATATATATATATATATATATATATATATATATATATATATATATTATATATATTATTTATTATTATTATTTATTTAAAGTATTTATTGAATTTATATTGCTGCCTATTCGCCCATGGTGACTCAAGGCAGCTTACAGAATATAAAACCACATTTAAAACAATAAAACAAAATCAAATAAATTAATATAGTGCAACATAATAATATCACCCCCCACCTCCCCGTTCCTTAAAGTGCTGGGGCACTGCCCCCTCCTGTAGGGAAGCATTACTCACCACCAGAGTTCACCCGCCTGTCACCTCCTGGGAAGCTTGCACAAGCCAGGAGGGATATGAGTCTAAAAATATTATGGTAGTATAGTCTTCAACTGTGTGATGATTGCAACTGTTTGGAGTAGAAGTGGTCCAGATACCTATCAATTCTTACTTTCTGTGATAATACAAAATGTATGGGATCCTATCATGCATGTACTAGACCTAAACCTATGTTTTTCCAAAGTCGGGGAAGAATGTCCTTCCATTTTGAAGGATGCTAAGCCAATGTTAGTGTGTACAATGTTAGTGTGTCTCACATCTTTGCTGTCCTCCGATGACTGGGAATCATGCTATTGAATGTCTGCAATCATACCAACATTTAGGAAAAAAAGTAGTTGTGGGGTCACTTGAAAATTGGCACAGAGATTTCCAAGTACTGGTCTATACCTTCAAAAAGTTCACAAATAGTAAAGTTTACTCCCTTGGATCCAGCTATATAAAATTGCTTTATATTTTATGATCTTGGGAAAAGAAACTGAGCACAAAGAATGTGTGTGGGGGTCAAGTGATTTCCTATAAGGACCACTGTTTTCCCTTCTATTTTATAATCAGCATTTTCTAGATACTGTCAACATGTGCCAGTCTCTTTGTATTAAATCTCAGTTTATTCCACTGGGAAAGATAAAAGCTAAGAAAAAATGTGCACATGGTTTTGTCTATGTATGAATCACAAAATTAAAATGTGCTTTGCAATTTTGCTCTCATTCTGTAATTCTATTTTAGATATATTTTTATTTATTTCTTATGAGGACCCATAAGTATGTAATCATGAATTTGTTCTAGTTATCCTTCTCCCTGCAAAAAACCTCCAAGGAATTCTCAGATTCCTTGCAAATATGGATTTTTTCAGAGATCAAACTAATGTTAGAATTAAAAATGGTGATTAAACAGTAGCAAACTTAACTATTAAAACAGTTTAAGGAAGGAAGATTTACCATACTTAGAACATTATTCAGTACCATTTTTTGTAATTTTTGTATTTTTATGTATTTTTATGATGACTATGATCATGATTTATCACTTGTAGCTTGTATGTACACTGGGAGCTTATGCACTGAAGACAAATTCCTTGTGTGTCCAATCACATTTGGCCAATAAAGAATTCTATTCTATTCTATTCTATTCTATCCTATCCTATCCTATCCTAGAGTGCTGAATAATAGGAATGAATAAACCTTTGTATAAGCCCTTTTAGATTCAAATGGGCAAAAGTGATAGGTAGAATATAAGATCATGCTCATACAGTAGCTGTTCTCTTGCACAAATAGCATTAATTGAACACCATTAAGCAAAGCCTTTTGGCCTCCAAAATTGCATTAAAATTACATTGAAAATATAAAATCTACATAACGTTAGCTACATGGATAAAATTAATGCAACCATGAAGGCATCAGTGATTCAAAAGCATTCATTTTTTCCTTGCTTAATGTAAGAAAGGGTAGCATTGATACTCACCCTATTGCTGCCAACACCTGGCCCATTGGCAAACTGACATTCTTCTGCATGGCCGTTACAGAAGCAACTGCCACGGACAATTAGGTCATAGATGGCATAATGGGCAAATCTGTGCGGTTTCTCCAGCAGTCCCGAGCCTTGGCAAGGACACTCTTGCCTCTTTAATAAAAGGAGCCGCAAATTGGTGAGCTTCAAGACCGCTTGTGCTTCAGGACTGTATGGATCTTCGATCTTGTTAGTAGGTGTTAAAGCACGGAAGATCACCTGAAAAGGGAAAGAGAATGGTGAGATAGATAGATAGATAGATAGATAGATAGATAGATAGATAGATAGATAGATAGATAGATAGATAGATAGACAGACAGACAGACACTTCTTTAGGACTGTATGGATCTTTGATCTTGTTAGTATGTGTTAAAGCATGGAAGATCACCTGAAAAGGGAAAGAGAATGGTGAACACACACACACACACTGTTAGGAATGTTAGTAACCTAACAGCTATTTGTGATGGAAATATAGAAAACCAGGATAGACATTTTAATACTGTCTCTTTAAGAGCATGCTAAAAACTGCAATTGGGTGTGTTACTCAAACGGCCATAAGATGGAGCCAGAAATCTGGATTGTTTAGTTTTAGTCTGAGTCTCAGAACATAGTGAGTAAGTCTCTGTTTCCTTCTGTTGGAAAGTATTGTCGTTCCTCCATTTTTCCTAATTGACTGATATTTCTGGATTTAATGTAAGTCTGATACAGAACTGTTTTTGACACTGGAATTTGTTATTGGATTATCCCTGGATTGAAAACTGACTGATTTACCTGTGAATGACTTTGGATTGCTTGTTTGGACTTTGCTTAATGTTTCTGGAAATAAAAAGCTACATTTACTGTACAGTGTATCTGTGTGCTGTGTGTGTGTATTATTCAAACACTACTCTCAAATACGTCTCCATGTATGCGCTCATTCTCCTAACGGGGAATTACCTCAACACATATACACACACACATATTCACTGTGTTTCCCTGAAAATACAATCTACCCCAAAAGTTCTAGCTTGATTTTTACATATGTGCCCATTATAAGCCCTACCCCCCAAAATAAGCCCTAATTAAGACCCTGCCCACTCCGGGGTGCAGGGGGTGTGTTGAGGCGCACAGGTAAAAATTAAGGTAGGGTGGGGATCAATTTAGTACTCTGTTATCAGCTGCAGAGGCCTTTCCTGACAGCGACAGGGAGGCCAGGGGCTATGCACGCAAGCGGTGACAAGCGGCCACAGAAAAAGTGGACCAGCAGTGGGCTCCGTCGGTGCCACTGCTGCAAGGTGAGTCAGTGGAAGACACCACCCCCCAAAAAATAAGACCCGGTGCTTTTTTTTGGTGGCAAAAAATATAAGACCAGGTCTTATTTTCAGGGAAATATGGTACACACACACACCCCTGATATAAATCATCCAAGCATAGTTCACCTCCATGGGTTGGGTAAAGTCAGCTCATGATTCACTCTGACAAACCCAGAAAAATGGGCTATTTCAGTAGAAATTTAAAATGTGTAACTTCTGCTTCAGACATCCCCCACAAACCATGATGATGAAAGAACGATGTAACATGTTGTACATCATGAAATCACATTTCAAAGCCACCCTTTCATACTGGGATCTTGATGTTAGATGGAGGCATGTAATTTGCAGGGCTTCCATCCATCACCCTGCCCACATATAAATACAATTATGGATTATGAAAACACAGCCATTGTTTTTGTTCAGGTGATATGGTTTCGGAGGATATTCCAGTAAATTCACTGTAGCTTTATCCCAATATTCAAGATAATCGAGCAAGAGTCTCCAGACTCAACATCACTCGCTGAAGAAATTTGTTTCAGAATGACAAATTTCATGAATTACAATTTGGGATGCCAACAGAAGTGCCGTGAGCTCTCTCACTTGCTCTGTATTTTGTGTAGCAGCTATTTCTTGAGCAGTGAAGATGGAATATTTCTATAAACACTGCAACTTACTCAAGCCATTTTTATGGACTGGTATATTTTTATAAACAACCTTCCTTCCCAGATATGCTCTGTCTGAAAATATCTTCCTATTTCTTGTTTTACAGATTAAGGAAAAATATTCTGGAATTATGCTTGGGGTATATTTCCAGGATGCAGCAATGGGATCCTAGGAGATGAACCTTGTCAAGGGAACACAAGTCAGCTGTCTAACTTGAGAGCTGCAGAAGCATCCATGCCTGACAAAGAAATGACAGAAAAGCCAACAGTGCACGTGTTTCTTCTGCTACTCTGAGTTTAGCCTTGGTCCCTTCCACCTTCTTTCCATTTCTTTCTTTAGGGGACATGGACTTGCAGATGGCCTAGGGTTCAAACCAGAGATATCTCTTGCTCATGGGAGCAATGGGCAACTTGCCCAGTCTATGCAAGCGGTGCAGGTGCTTGCACTTTCTCTGATCAATGAAAGCATGAGAAAACAACCCAGCCTCTTTCCGGCCAGCTGCCTGCATTCCCCTAATGAATGAAACCCTGCGCAAATAGCCCATTTTGTTTAGCACAGGTGCCCAGCATTCCTTCCACCCAGGGAATTAAGGGCCAGTGACCAAGTTTACTCAATGCACATGCCTGCTTTGGTTTGGGTAATGGAAACAAAGACTCACAGACCAGCTTATTCAGTTCAGATCACACCAATTCACTGTTGATTAAAAAAAAACCAGTGTATTTAAACATAAATTCAAAACCTCTAAATCCGTGACTGTTTCATTTCACTGAAGTCCAATATTCTGAGGTCCAAAGATCTGAATTTGTTAGTTAACTGCTGAATGGTGTGTTTCTGCATAACATCATTTTCTGTTGTTGATGATGGTGAATCTAAGAGGTCACACGAGTGGCAATATATCTCCTGTACAGAAGACAAGTCCCTGAATGGACAAGCTTCCTCTGAAGGCATCCTCTGTTGGAATGATGTTCAGCTTAAAAATAATCTTAAATATAATCTTAAGAGGAAAAGATATTGAAGATGCACAACAACAGTAACACCTGGACACTACCTCAGGGATTTTTTCAAGTATTTTTGTTTTCTGTCATCCCTTTAAGTACAATGAATATCTGCTATTAGTAGATAGATATCACTTTATATTTGTCCACTAGCATCAAGCCATCTTGCCTTCATATTATTCAATCTCTTGCATCCAATCAATCCTATCTCCACCTGGATTTCACACTTGACTGCTGGTTTCCTTTTGACAGCAGCCAGAGCACCAGTGCTCCATCCATCTTTCTTCTCATCTTATTTCAAAGGCCTGTCTCTGAAGGTAATTTACCACAAAGAAATGGAGGGAAAATAAGCCCAGAAGAGATGAGGTGAGACCAGAAAATATTCATCCTGATCTCCTGACCTTCCTGCCATTTCTTATATACCACTTTCTCTCATCATAACCACAGGCATCCAGTATAAACTGGGAAGGTGAAAAATGGAGAAGCATCCATTGCCATGTGGCAATGCAAACCAACCATTCATATTTGCATCTGCACATTTTTTTTTCATTTGCCCCTTGGCCTCCCATGAATTCCTCACTGCTTAGCAGGAAACACACCTCCAAGAGTGACACTGACTAGAAGGAAGGTTAACGATACAACAAAAGAATTCCATCAAGCACCTTATTGTTGAAAGACGCAAAGTCACTCACTCAAATTATCTCACACACATCGTGGAAAGCAGCCTCTTTTGCTAAAAATGGGGGGGAACATGCAGCTGTTGACTGTTTTTGCAACTGCTGGTCTTATCAGGCTGAGAATTAACTCTCACATCACTTTTAGCAGCTACTTTATCCTCCCTAATAGCAAAGTTGGCCTTATTCCAATGAGATCTTCCTTTCTTTACAGTTCAATCTTCTGTATCAAAGAGGGGTTTGCCGATTCATTTGTGGCATCTTCCTGAAAGAGAACCAACCTTTACAGAGAGCAAAAACATGCTGAATTTTTCTGGCTGGAAAGGAGCAGTGGTCAACTGTAAAAATGAGTTCTGAAAGGAAAGGCAGGAATGTCAGTGACTCATAACAACCAGAGGCATTGGGCAAGCACCCAGAGGAATACCAGTCAAGGCAGACTAATTTGCTATGATTTGGTTTCTCAGCCTGCTCGCCTATAATGTGCATGACTGCTTTGGGTTTTGTGGTTCACCAAGGTGGTTTCTCTTGTGTTTGAGGCAGCCAGACTTGCAACTTCTTAACTTTCCCTCACCTATTGTTATATATGAACGTTGAGTTTCCTCCAGAACAGGTGGGCCAGGTAAAGAGTCCAATCCAGGCAAGCTAAGAGCTTAGCCTCAGATCCAGTTAGGAGTCCTTCTTTGCAGCTTCAGTTCCATTCCAACTCTAACTTCTATTGATTGCCTCCAGTGTTGGGCTGCAACCAGTTTAACAACCGGTTCTGTAAGTGTGTGCTTCGCGCACCTAACCTGCTTGCTCGCAGCATTTCAAAATACAGCAGTTTGAAGCTCAGCTGCTTACCTTCTAGGGCAGCCTGGGTAAGTAGAACAGCCGAGACGCAGAAATCAGCTGTGTTGCATGACTCAGCTGAGCCAGAAAGAAGGAAATATAGGACAGGATAGGGCGGGGCCAGCTAATGGTCGGAACTACTGGTTCACTAGAACCAGTTTGAACCGGCAGAAGCCCACCACTGGTTGCCTCTCTTCATGTTTAATAGAACAAAAGCATCTTTTTACATTATTGTGGACATTTCCAAACTTGCATAAAAAGGGCCCTCTAAACCCTGTCTGTTATAATCAGAATGATGCTGGGGCGGAGGGTGGATTATGTTGCTGGAATTTTCATTCTTACCTCCCAAAAGCTTTTGTTTCCAAACTCATGGCTGCAATTCATAATAAAACAGAATATTGGTATCTCTGTCCCTGACCTTTAACAAACATAGGCAAATCTGGGTGTGCCCCGAAGCTACATAAAAACTGAAGCTGACAACAATCAAGAAAAGAATGCTCTCTCTCTTCCCAATTTATTTCCAGCAACTGACATTTTTTTTCATCTTGTTCTTATTTTATCTTTCTCGGAGAGGTCAGCTTTATCCTAGAGACAATGCCTCTGATTTTGTATTTCCTGCCATCCATGGCTCCAGGATGCAATTCTTTAACCTCAATGCCAAGAATTCTGTTCTTACAATCGGATATCTCAATCTGAAGTTTGAGATATCTTACGCATTACCTCCTATTGGCCATATGCAACAGAAGAACTGCAGCTTTCTTAAAGACATTACTCAGGCATAAGATTAATGGAGGAGAAATGTGTCCTATATGAACTGAGGTGTTTCTTATATTTTCCCCCATTTTTCCATCAGCATGTCCTTGGTGATTAATAGAAATCAAAATTCCTTAAAACAGAATCATTTATTTTCCTTCCTAGTGTGTGTGTGTGTGTGTGTGTGTGTATGTATGTATGTATGTATATATATATATATATATATATATATATATATATATATATATATATATATATATATATATATACATACACACACACACACACACACACACACACACTAGGAAGGAAAATAAATGATTCTGTTTTAAGGAATTTATATATTCCAGCTGTTCCCTGACTGGGACCAGTGTCCCAAAAGGCAGACAAGAAATGGACTTGGGTATGGCATTATCATTTGTTCAACATATAAATGAGTGTATTGTTAGATTTCAGATGTTTTTTTTTTAATCATGTTTTTATTATTTTTTATAAATACCTCAAGAGGGTGAACATATATAATGCTTCTTCCTCCTCCTATTTTCCCCACAACTATAAAACTGTGAGATAAGTTGGGCTGAGAAAGAGTGACTGGCCCTCAGTCACCCAGCCAGCTTTACATGCCTAAAGGGGGACTAGAATTCATGGTCCCCTGGTTTCTAGGCCAACACTTTCAACAGATCAAACTGGCTCTCTTTTTTTGGAAAAAGAACAGAGACATGCTCATGAGATGGTGAAAGGCAACTTAAAACTCCTAATGTTTATAAAATACATGTTTCACAAATTGTGATGGTCTGCTTATATTATTAATTCCACCAGACCATAATGTACTATGTTTCAGAAACAGTTTCTTAAAACAATAACACACTGAATGATAAACATGTGTTATATGTTTATGTTTAATAGTAATTTGATTCAAAATGATCCACTGTGGTTATTCTTTCACTCTCTTTTACTTATTGAAAAATACTACATTCAAAAACAAACCATAAACTAGTAGTGAGCTTCTGAATGAATATAGACAATCATCTCCCCAGAACAAGTCATTATTAGATGGTTTTAGACTAATTGATATGTCTCTAACAGATTCTTCTAGAGGTATTACTGGAAATGTTCACTGTATAACCCTAATTCTACAGAAGTTCTTTGGGCACTCCAGAATCAGCTTAGAACTTTTGTTCTCACACCATTATCTGAGGTCAGCAGCTGCAATTTGTTTCTAGCTAAACAGCAGTGTTTCTAACACACACGTACACAGGTGTGTGCCTTTCTATTTTGCCTTCTAAACTCTGGTGGAGATATTTGTCTACATCTACAGATATCTAAGGGACGCGATGGCTCAGTGGCGAAGACGCTGAGCTTGTCGATCAGAAAGGTCGGCAGTTTGGCGGTTCGAATCCCTAGCACCACGTAACGGAGTGAGCTCCCGTCACTTGTCCCAGCTTCTGCCAACCTAGCAGTTCGAAAGCAAGTAAAAATGCAAGTAGAAAAATAGGGACCACTTTGGCGGGCAGGTAACAGCATTCCGTGTGCCTTTGGTGTTTAGTCATGCCAGCCACATGACCACGGAGACGTCTTTGGACAGCGCTGGCTCTTTGGCTTTGTAACAGAGATGAGCACTGCCCCCTAGTGCCAGAAACGACTAGCACGTATGTGCGAGGGGAACCTTTACCTTTACCTTACAGCTATCTCTATGACCTATCCTTATCTATCTATCTATCATCTATCTATCTATCTATCTATCTATCTATCTATCTATCTATCTATCTATCTATCTACCTACCTATCACTGTGTTTGTGCATATGTGTTTGTGTATGTGTATACACACAAGTATTTCAAATGCAAATAATGTAAAGTTTTTTTTTTTTAAAAAAATATCTCCTTAGATCACATGTGCCTTTTTAAAATGCATTTCTACATTTTTATCCCACCCATTGTAGAGGAGCTCAAGGTGGTCTCTCCTCCTATTTTACCCCTTGAAATGGATTGGAGTAAAAGAGGATGACTGGCCCAAAACCACACAGTGAGGTTCCACAGCTGCAGGGGGATCAGAATTTAAATCTTTCTGGAGCCAGTTCAACACCTTCACCACCACACTACACAACCTAATGGGGTGTTCATTTTTGTTCTAATGCCCTTTTAATATCTTTGCTTGTAACTTTTTAAAAAGTTAATGTTCATCACTGTACATTTACTTTCTGAAGTTTTTAAGATGCACTAGTATCTATCTTTGTCTCTATCTAAATATTTCCGGTACATCTTAACAAAAGTGCTATGGCAAATTGGCACTTGCCTGGGGTGTTTTTAGATATATTTACATATATTTCATATATATTTACCCATACTTTGGAGAAAGTATGGGTGGACATACAGTGGACATAAAATCCAACATAAAATGGCAATATGTAAACAACAAATTGCTCTGCAAATTTGCTTTCACACAGTAGCAAGTGTATCTTCTGAAGGTCACTGTACTAGTAATGTGGCATGAATAGTTGGGACAGTAAATTATCAAGGTCACTTCACACACAAACACGTGCACAGCACACATTGCCACTGCAGAGTAATTCATTACTTTCATTGCTTGCCAACTGCGCTGAGATTTGAACTAGTTAACTCAGATGAACTTAGCTGGGGGGCGGAGGGAAGAAAGCTTATACAGTACACCAATGGTCTAAAGAGAGATACTCTGAGATAGAGTCCTGAAATGGCTTTGCAAACCTCCGGTACCGTAATACAATGCATTCTAAGTAAAAGCCCTTCTGATTAACGTTTTCATGGGACCAGTGGTGAGATTCACAATTTTTTTACTACCGGTTCTGTGGGCGCGACTTGATGGGCGTGGCAGGGGAAGGACACTGTAAAATCTCCAGTCAGACGTGGTATTTGCCGGTTTTCCAAACTACTCAACATTTCCACTACCTGCCGAATACCCACCTCTGCATGGGAGATCATTGAGGCCCCCTATGAATAGCCTCCCCCAGCTTTTCAAAAGCAGATGGAACCATAAGCCTAGCAACAATAAATTCTGGAAGAAAAAGAACGAAGAGGAAGGAGGAGGAGACGGAGAAAGTTCAAGTTCAGTTAAGAACATCTCCATGGTCCTTTTTCTGTTAGGGTTCAACAAAAGCTGCCTAGTGTTAGCTCAACTATATAAATAAACAAAATAAATAAATTATAAACGTCAGTAGCACCAGGCATTTTGATCACAATGCAAGGATGAGGAATCTAATTTAATATATGCATGTGAAAAAGTACAGAAATTATGCTAGGAAAACTAGGACTTCTTCCTAGCTGATTTCAAGTCAAAAGAAAAAAGGGACGGGGGTGGGGGGGGGAATGCCAGCCTGCTGTTGATGTGGCTCATTAAAATGCTGGTTGAAAAGATACGGTTCTTTCTGCATTGGAGCAGCAATAAACTGAGCCTCTGTTCTGTCTTTTCTGCACAAGACCATATTCTCTGTTTGCACTCCCGTTCCTTACTACCACTCAAAAGCACATAAGGCACACTATAAGCCTTTCCCCCGGGGAAGCAGAACCTGGCTGTGCTGTCTGTGTGTTTATTCTGTGGAGGTTCACTGCTTCCCCCACCTCTGCCTCTGTATTTTATCTCTTCTGCAGCTCAAGTTCAGTGACATACTGAACAGACAACCCTAGTCATAACATTTGGGCACTTGCCTTTCACAGTGACTAATCCCCGGATTGATCTTTTCCAGCTGGAAGCTGAAATAACTACAGAATTGCAATGAGCTTTCTTTGGCACGATGTCCAAAGCGGAAATGCTGAGTCGAAGACTTGTTATTCAAGAGGTGACCCTGAAGTTGCAACTTGGCCCTCGTGGGGTCTGGCTTAACCTGTTGTGTTTTTCCCTAGTCCAGCTTTTCAATGGAAAAATATGCTGCCCTGCCCTGTGTGTGTGTATATATATCAGCACGTGGCAGCAGCTGGATGACCTGTCTGGGCTCGGAAGCTAAGCATGGTCAAGTTGGTTATCTTTTCAAAGGGAGCCGACCAGGAAATACTTAGGCAATGGCTAAACTGGAAAGTTGGGGGTGTGAAACATCAGAAATTGCTGCCACATTATTGCAAAACAAAAAACAAAAACAAAACCTTGAATGGATTTGTCCCTAAAGTCACCAGCAAGTTTGATCAGTAGGAGATGCTATTTCCAGGCCAGTTTTTACTTCTTCTTTCCCAGCATTCCAATAGAACTCCAAAGCTGAAAGCTTCCCTCTTTATCTCTCTCTTTTTTTTAATCCTCTTCCTCTGCTATGACCTTATAGCCAGTGATCCAGTCAGCATCCCAAAATAGTCAATCTAAT
The DNA here is from genome assembly GCF_049901735.1 of Notechis scutatus. NCBI lineage: Eukaryota > Metazoa > Chordata > Lepidosauria > Squamata > Elapidae > Notechis > Notechis scutatus. The sequence continues at coordinate 47,803,498 of NC_142010.1, forward strand.
TGGCCATCTCACTTTGTCACAAGTCACCATCTCAGATCAGTATTTCAGGAGATTCATAAGCAGAGAAAAAGGATATTGTAGCCTTAAAGGCCCTCCCTTCTAGCTCCCAGTATATTTGTCCTTTTAGAATACATTTTTGTTCTTCCTTATAGGCATGACCCCCGTGAGCCAACATTCTCTCCTGAAATCATTTCTGGCCTTACCTGTTTGCTATGTCCTGAAGACCAGGTACCTGCTCCAGCTTATGATGATTCTCGGGAGAACAGTGAATGGAAGTTTGACTTTATTTTTTTTTCTTTTACAAAACTCATTTTTGTTATTTTTCAATAAGTATATGGAAGGTGTGTATGTTGACATCCATGCAGTTATAGATCATGGGGAGTCCATATTCAATTTTGACAGAAGTCCCTCCTTGTGGCTTTGATGCTGGGAGAAGAAAGCAATTTCTAGACATCTTTTTATGATGCCATTTTAAAAAGCAGTCCAAAGCTAGTCAAAATTAGGTGTTGCAGTCCTACATTTGGGGCTTTTTCCAAAGACAATTTCTATCAGAATCATGTTTACCAGTTCAGTAACAAGATGAACAGAATAGATTGGATCCTCTTTCTGTTTTGAAATATTTTTCAAACATTCTAAAAACACATTTGGTTGCATTTTATTTTAACTATTACCCGCCCTCCTCCCAAGTTGGGCCAGGATATGGCTTGAACTATAGAGCTTAAACTAGTCTGCCAAGCAAGGCATGTTTAACATGCTTCCATAGCAACAGGTTATCTTATTCAAGCAGACACAATTCTTCTTTTCCTAGTGAATTCCAGTAATGGGCTCATTCTAGCACACTTCATTGGTGTCATCTGTCACACAGGCTCTTGTCTAAAATGAATAGCCTTTTGATAGTTTAACTTTCTCTACATTCTAATGGAAGTGTAAATAAACAAGCAAGGAAACAAGCAAGTATTTGTACTCTTTGTTAGAAGAATAGTTTGACATATAGCTCCAGTGACATTAAAGTAGAAAGTTGTAATGAGCTGTTTTTCATTACTCCAAGATCCTTCTTCCAAAGAGACTCTTATCTTCATTTCCGCATGCTCTGTTTTATTAAAAAATGTGCTTCTCATTTTCCAGATCCCTTGGCTGTACAGGTGGACAGGATGAAAAAAGAAACTTCATTTCTATAACTACTTCTCTCTCATTTGGAACCTTAAGCGGAATGCATCAATACCTGAACATAAGCTTCTCCTTTTGATCATAACTTCTATTCAATGTAGGTGAAGTTAGAGGATGGCTTGTATTATATCAACATAGTAGCAAAAATGAAGTAAGCTATAGAAGTCAAATATGAATGTTTATATCAGCACTACTATCCACCAGCAGTACTTGCTGAATTAGAATGTCCTGGGAAAATCATCCTCTACAAACTGCATTATGATGTAATTTCTCATGTTCTTCATCTCTTAAGATGAAGGTTAAGTTGTGACCAACTCAAGGGTGCAGTGCTCATCTCCAATTTTCAATCGAGGGTGCCTGAAGACTTTCCATCATCATGTGGTCAGCATGAAAATATGGAATACTGCTACTTTCCCACCGAAGTGGTACCCACTGTATTTATCTACTCTCATTTGCATGCATTTGCACTGCTAGGTTGGCAGGAGCTGGGGCAAGTAACAGGAACTCACCCTGTTGTATGGCAGTCATGTCTCGAACCTGGACTGTCAGCTTTCCAGTTGACAGGCACAATGTCTTTATTTCCCAATGTGGTACCCTACAGTTGTGTTGCATTCAAAATAAGATAGCACTACTGTTAAGGCTGTCGTCTTATGTATATAATTTGTGCATAAACCCATTAAACACCCTTAGGAAAGAATTTCTGAATAGGTCTGGGCTATATCACTGGGCTATAGAACTGGGCTATAGAACTGTGTTATATTGAGACACACCAGTTATTTGTTTACTCAATATTATTAACAGGAATTGTAGGTTTTCAGAGTTTCAGAAAGGGCTTTTCTATATGAAAGCCCATGCTCTACCTCTAAATTCCTCCCTGGCTGAAGGAGACCTTGGATGATGCTAAAAAGAAAAGGGAATATTAATCCAAATAAAATCCAAATCTAGAAACGTTGCTATCTTGGTTTGGCCACTTCTCTACAGCCATACTTATAGTGTATGTGGAGTGATGCAACATACACTCAGATTGTTCACAATCCATTCCAAACAAAGTAGACTAGTTAAACTCCTTTCACATAAAAGTAATAAATAGAGTTTCATTTTACTTCTTTCCTTGGCAATATTTTTAGGAAGTTTAGAAGAGAATTTTGGCTCAGCATTTTGACTAACATGACTTCACTACCTATCCCCTAGAGCTGGAAATGACTAGCACGTATGTGCGAGGGGAACCTTTATCTTTACCTACTCAAATCTGCTGTCCAGGTGCTGTTGACAGGCAACTTCAAAGCCACTTAAATGCTTAGAACTGATGGTCAATCCTTCCAACAGAGCATGCTTTCAAACAGAGAATTACTGTCTCAAAATCTCTCAAAGGAGGGCCATCCTCAATAAAATAGGATACGTGTCAACAGTTGTGTGAATGACCAGGGCCAATTTCTTTAGTAGGACTCTGCAATTTTACTAAGCATAAGATCAAGGTGACCTTTGAAAAGTATATCTTTTTCAGTTACCATAGCTTACCTCTCCTCGGGTGCAAGGAACCACATCGGAATATCTGGAAGTACAAAGAGATCCCTCTTCACTGTTATCATCTGGCAGCCCAAATGTAGCTGTACAATTGACAGCAAAATATTTGTAAGGTCTCCAGGTCTGCCCATAGTCCTGGGACTTCTCTAGTACCATGGCTGCTGGCCGGGGTGACTTAAAGACTACAATGACATGAGTGAGGTAGAACTCTGTTTCCAGATCCAGCCTGATTTCTTCTCTGTGCACCCCTTGGGCGGACTGCCACCAGGAACCAGGATGCAGGAAGAAGTCATCAGTCATTTCTTCAGGATGGTGAGAGTTGTTAGGCTGGTTGGCATTGCATTTGGTACACTTGGGCATTCCGCAGGAGCCATGGTGCAGGTTGTGCTCTGGATAAAAACAGTAGAGTTCTGTGCTGTTCTGTCCACAAGTGCTAAGTGTAGTTGGTATCCTGCCTGTCGCAAGATTTCCCACTGCAGGATTGCAGGAATGCCCATCACAACGGAAAGTCCGTGGCTTCATCGAACCTGCAAGGACAGAGGGATGACAAACCAATTCACTCCACTGTTCTGTTCCACCTGCTTCCTCAAATGCTTCCTGAACACTTAAGGTCATACTATTTCATGACTCCCTATCCTGCCTGCCTGCCTATCTTTCATGTTGATGGGTGGCTATTAAAGACAGTGGTTGGTTGATATTGGGTTTTTGAAAATGTTAACTATTTGAAATCCTTTATTTTAGAAGCAGGGTCCATGATGTGAAATCGGTGAAGATATCTAATGAGAGTTACTGAGCAGAAATAATGGGAGTAAGAGAATAAAACAAGTGTAAAAAATCTGCAAGGTGTGAACAACTCTTTGAGGGAAGGTTGCTAATTGGGTGCTAGCACTCAACTTTGGAGGATCCTGGATGAAGTGAATTATCTGGACCCTTTTCGGTAAGAATTAATGTCATGTTACAGCACTGAGGTAGCATTGGTTGTGCTTGTGGATGACCTGGGATGAAAGTGATGAATCCACCCTGCTGTCCTGAACCTTTTAGAAATGTTGAATGGTTTCCTCTTGGACTGGTTCTGGAGATTGGGAATGGAGGATGTGTTTTGTGTTGACTCTTCTTCTTCTGGGGCTAGCTCCAGGGGTGGGATTCTACCAGTTCAGACTGGTTCAGTCCGAACCCCTTGCTCCGAAGATCAGCTGTCTCTGAACCAGTTCACTGCAACGAGCATGTAGACCCACCCACCCACCCTGCTCATTCCTGTCCTTTACTTCCTTTGTTTAGAACACATCTGATTCATGTGGCAGAGCAGTTTGCCCGTGCCTCAGCTGTTTTCTTCACAGGGACTGCTGTAGAAAGTAAGTATTAGAGCTGTTTGTAGTGCGGAGCATGCGTGTAGAATGCCCATTTGACGTGAAGAGTGCGAGCGCTGAACCGGTTGTTATAGCGGTGGAATCCCACCCCTGTCTAGTTCCAGTCAGTGTTCCTGGGCTGAAGAGAGGATAGGGTCAAGCCCAAGGCTTCTAATGTTATGGGGGTATTCAGAGCTTGGGTCCTTTGCCTCTCCACCTTGGAAAAGAAAGGAATCAAAGCAGGGGTGTGAAACTGGTGGTACGCGGGCCGGATGGGTCATGCACAGGCCACACCCACCCCAGCTCTGTGATGGGAAAAAACATCACGAAATGTCATGCGACGGCATTGTGACGCCACGAGTTTGACACCTATGAACTAAAGGGGAAAAAAGCAAACCACAGATTTGGGTTGTATATATCTATCTCTCTATCTATCTCTATCACTCTACTTCTCTATATATTGAACTGAATCTGTGATTTTTTTGTCTTTTAGTTTCTGTAAATGTGTGCGTGTGTGAGAGAGAAGTGGGGAGAGGGAGAGGTGCAGTAAAATGTTTAACCTGGGGGCCAATCAAAATTGGCAGCAATGTGTTGGTTTTAATTCAGATTACTTCTGCTAAATTGTGTTGAGCATGAAACACCAGTCAGTTCTGTGATATTTCTTATTCCTTATATGGAGGAATGGAGAGAGAGAAGAGGTAACAAATTAGGACATATTACTGATTCCAACAAAGGAGAATATTTGTAGTTTAGGTTTGAAATAAGGGGTCCTTGATGTTCTCTGACCTCGATTGTTTTCTTGCAGACATTTCATTACCCAAACTAGGGAACATCATCAGTGCTAGTGATTAGACTAGATAGTGCTAGACTACTCTACCTTAGATTAGCGTTGATGTTACCTGGTTTGGGTAACGAAATGTCTGCAAAAAAAAAAAGCTCAGACAGCACCAAAAAACTCTGGTTTAAATCTACTCATTTCCAGAAATCAATAAGCCTACTGTATTTACAAAAGATTGCTTGAGAAAACAGTAAAGAAGCACCTTAAGAGTAGAAGATTGGGGGGAAATGTACATGGAGAAGAGCAGATTCTATACTTCAGTTTGTGCAAATGGAAATCTTCTTTGTGATCCTCTGATTTAAGGTGTAAAGCCACTATGGGTGAGTAAGATGCATTCCAGCTGCATAAGGTTCTAACCCAACAGAAACTTTTGCACCAACTTTGTTTCGCAAGGAAACCTGCCTAGGTACTAATAAGAATGACCAAGGGCAAGAGATGAATGGAGGTAAAAGTGATGAAGGTACATGTTTCACCACTTAAACCAGCAAACCAGCCAACAAGCAAGCCAACTTTCCACACACACACACACACCCATTCTTATGGATGAGATCTCTCTTAAGTTTCCCAGCTTTTACCTGGTAGAACAGAATCAGAGTCAGTTTGGTTTAGTTAAGGCACCAGGCTAGAAATCAGGAAACTCTGAATTCAGGTCCCACCTTTGCCATGAAAGCCAGCTGGGTGACCCTGAACCAGTCCCTCAAGAAGGCAAGGGGCAAATGCCTTCTGAAAAAAAGGTGTCAAGAAAACTGCAAGGACTAGTCCCATGATGGCGAACCTATGGCATGCGTGCCACAGGTGGCACGCAGAGCCATTTGTGTGGGCACGTGAGCTCCAGGCAAACTTACCTCACTGCGCATGCGCACGTCTCCCAGCTGATTTTCAGGCCTTTTTCAGCCTGCCAGAGGCTTGAGGGAAGCCTCTGCAGGCTTTGCAGGATGAAAAATAGGCCCATTTCATCACTTCCTGTATTTCCGGAAATAGCGGAAGTGACAAAACGGGCCCATTTTTCAGCCAGCAAAGCCTGCAGAGGCTTCCCTCAAGCCTCTGGCAGGCCGAAAAAGGCCTCAAACGGGCCGAAAATCAGCTGGAAGGTACAGTGTGGATAAGGGGGCAGCAGCGGGGGAGGGGAGGAAATCACGCATGCATGCACAAGGGGCATGGTGGGGCGTGTGCATTGCCTTCTGGGTGCTGGCACGTGAGCGCACACGCGAGTGCACTATTTTTGGCACAGGAGCCCAAAAAGGTTAGCCACCACTGGACTAGTCCAAGCATCACCACAAGTCAAAAACTGACTTAAAGACACAGGACAGGACAAGAAATAAATAAGTAAACAGTTCCTCTTGAACTCTTGCATGGCTAAGAACAGAAGTAGAATACAGGGAAAAGATGGTTGTGGGGGAAGGGTTGGTTCAAATGATGGGGTTAAGAGCCTCACATTGGAAAAAAATCGATGTGATTGCTTGGCTTCCCAATCAGGCAGCCCATCCATCACTCACTTATTCCCTGAAATGTGGGGTCACAGTCATGGGGCAGTATGGATGAAGGGATAGAAACAACTTGGGACCTAGCCTGAATACCAAATGGGGCTCTTTGAATAATTCATAGAAAGGATAAACAATCAAGATTGTAGCGTATTTTTCTTCTCTGGACCCCAGGTGCTGCATGTCATTGAGAATTTGGCTCTTGATTGATGGCTTGTTCAATAATCCCTGCTCCTTGGCTATTTATGTATTTATTCCACAGTCTCCAGGGGGCTGTTCAGAGGGGTGGCTGCTTGCTGGAGGTGGCTTGATTAAAGAGAGGCTCCACTGAGGGTGAGTCACACAGCTGGAAAAGCAAAACTGGGCAACCTCTTTCATGGGTGATGGCTGAAAGAAATAGACAATTCCAATGATGGACATTAAAGTGTTAACTAGTAAATAGGTGGTTTGTTATCCTTTTGGAAATCATATGTTGCACTCAAACAATTGGAAAAGAAAGCTGAAATGTTCAAACTGAATTCAGCTGCCTATACGTACATTCAGGAGGAAAGATGTTTGCAATCATCACTGGTGTAGGACCCTACAGATTTTCAGCAGTCAAGTGTGCTTTACTTTATTTTTCTTCAATGAAAAACCATATAGTTTTGTAGGTTTGTTCATTGTTAAGTACATTTCTCCAGATGATGCAGGAAAATGATTTAAAAAGCAAAAACAAAGGGTGGCCTGACTATGGTCTGTGTTCTTTTGTGTTGGTTTTCATGAGAATTTCTATTGACAGTATGTTTTAAAATTATTTTTTTAAAAAAATCTTCCAGGTGACTCTAGTTGGGTTTGCACTGTAGGTTTAGAACTTGGGTGTTGTTTTAAAAATCCTGCCTTTATAATGTTCTACACTTGCTAGGTTTTGGAGAAACTGTTAGACTATATACAGCAATAACAATAGCACTTAGACTTATATACTGCTACATAATGCTTCACAGCACTCTCTGGGTGGTTTACAGAGTCAGCATGTTTCCTCCAACAAGCTGACTCCTCATTTTACCGACCTTGGAAGGATGGAAGGCTGAGTCAACCTTGAGCCAATCAGGGCTGAATCACTGGCAGGATCAAACTGCTGACAGTGAGCAGTGAGCTAGCCTGCAATACTGCATTCTAATCACTGTGCCACCACATATAGGGATGACAGCACAATGTTAAACATTTCAGAGGATAGTATTCTCTTGAATTGTATATCTAGTACATGGAACTTAATAACTGGACAATATAAATGGTTTCTCTGAACTATTACTGTAACTAAAAGACTGATATTGCAACATTAGAAAGATAAATATATGTCCTCATTATTCAATGGATTGAAAGATTGATTTTGCTTGCTCCTTGGAAGCAGATTGCCTAGAGGTTGACTTTGTATGGCTAAACATATGGAAACATATGGAATATGGGATTCACAAAATAGTAGGTTTAAAAAAGCATGATAATTATAGTACCAGAGGTGTGTGTGCTTGTGTGTGTGTGTGTGTGTGTATACTTGCAGAATGTTTGCATTAATTATATACAGAATTGTAAGTATATAATTCTGTATATAATTAATGTTACAATATGTAGCATGTTATATTCTGTTTTTTTTTCCTGTTATTTTTTTTACTTTTTAAGCACCTGTTATGCATTTTCTATTATGTCTGTACTTTTGCTTTGAAACTTGTTTCCTTGTTATTACTCTTAAAAGCAGTAACATTGATATTAAAAAGTAAACCCACTTATAAGTACTGTTGTATTTTAGATCTGCTTCCTTGATTGTCCTATCCTTGCTATTTAATACCGTATATTTCAACTGTATCAATGCACTGAAGTTAATTTAAAATTTAAAAGAACAGCCTAAAGGGAACCACATCAGAAGGCAAAGTGGGTAGAATATGAAGGTATTGTAGGTATGGTAAGTACTATGTGTAAATCAGATCTTGTAAAGGAGAAAAAAATGTCAGATGGGTCCAATCAGGCAAATGGAAAGGTTACACACTCTCTCACTCACTTGTCCATCAAGAATGCACAGGTGAGAGGTGGACAGATTAACAGATTAAGTTGGAAGGGACCTTGTAGGTCATGTAGTCCAACCCCCCACCCAAGCAGGAGACCATTTCTGACAGATGGTAGTCCAGTCTCTTCTTGAAAGCTTCCAGTGATGAAGCTGGAATTGCCAGTGAGGGAAACAGTCCAAGATGGGAAGAAGCATGTAACAGTGTAGAATCACAATGACACAGATCTGGTTGGGGAGAAGAGCAGAGACAGATGTGACATATAGCTAGAATGCCAACTTTTTAATTCTTATCCACTGAAGGCGAACGTCTGAGAAAATAAATGTGATACTTCAAAGCTGCTTGTACGGAATTTCAGTTTCTATGTATAATTATATCTACTTGGGATACAGAGAGTTCCGGGATCATTTATCAAAATAGAAACTGCTTTCCCTGGATGTGCCATACATAACATTTGGCAAATAAACACCCCTTCCACAGAGGTAAGCATTGTTTTATAGAGCTTTCCCCCTGTAGAAATAAGCTCTCTTCAGAAATAAGCAGCACTTGTTAATATTTAGAAAAGGAGTGGAAAGTTTTTATTATTTAAAGAGGCATTCAGGATGAGATATGGAAGATGCATGTGCCTAGGAAGTACAGGGGTGCTGTTCATGAAGTGGTCACATTTATTGTTACCGTCTTCATTGTGTTAATTAGATTTTCATGTAGAGTGGTGTTTACTGCAGACCACTTATATAAGCAGCTTCAATTTTTTTTTATTGAAATGGTACAAGAAACACTTGTAATAAAAGGGGACTAGAAAACGTCCTAGAGAATAAGGTTATCACGGGCTTCTCATCGCGATGGTTTTATTGTGTAATAATGTTGGTGGGAAAACGTGAGGGACAATTATGTCCTCATGTCCTATCTATGAGCTTCCTACTGGCAGAGCTTTACAGAAAACAAAATTGTTGGCCTGAACCTGCACTGCTTTGCTTGTTTTCTTATGTACTCTGATTAAACCACACTCTCTGCTCCAATCTAATTTGGTTTTCAACTGTGTCCAGCAGAACTTTTCATATATCTCATTGGCCCCCTTCTGTGTTCCTAATTGGGATGGGAAGGAGAATATAAAACACTGTAACTAAACTATTTTGACTATCTTGAGACAGCAATGTGACTTAGCTTTCTGTAAAAAGTTGCAGTGTTATAGTGGGGGCCCATTCATATCATCCCACTGAATTTAATCAACTTCTGTCAAGCAAACTATCAGTGCTTTAGTATTACTCTTCCTCACTATTATTAACAAATAAACAAACCAAGTTCTCCAACTGAGGCTTAGTGAGATCAGGAAACAGAACCCCAATGAAAAGGTGAGCATACAGCATATTAAGCATCACAAACACCCACATCATATTTAGAAATACATCATGTGCTGTCCATTCTGAAAAGTGTACCCTGCACTTGCAGGAAAACACTAGGAAGAGAAAAATGCTGTCCTTTCTATTAAAGCAATAATAATTTCAGCAATAATTTTGCTGGATCAGTATGATATGGAGCTCCACTGAATGTGGTTTACGGCTTAGCATTTATGTAGAAACCAGTCAACCACAGCTTTATTCAAAGTACCACAACATTGTTCTGTATATAAATCCAGTTAATGGATGATATTAATGGGGTCACCAGAGACCCCACAGAATTCTATCCCCCTAAATTTTAACCCAGGATTAAAACTGTCCACCAGCTTTGTCTAGCAAAGTTTCCCTTCTGTACCCATGCAATCCTATCTTTATATTTGCTATTAAAGAAATTAGAACAGGTTCATTTTGCATGATTTTCGCAGGAATGGGATCCACCTGTCATTTTGTTCTTATTGTTACAAGTATGAGAATCTGGTGATACACACACAAACATACATACACCAGTATGGTGTATGTATATATATATATAGTAAGGACTCCTGTGTCCACAAATTTGTTTTGAATTACAGACCTGAACAGAGCTCGTGCTCCCTTCATAGAAATACCCATATAGGTTATTCTGAACCATTGAGCAATGTAAAATAGTGAGGAGCGGTGGTATTTTATTTAAATAAATACATGTTGGAAATCTTCTCTGCGTATCAGGTAGATATATAGCAAGAGTTCCAGATTTACTTTCCACCCCGACTTTGTTATGAGATGATAATAGGGAAAGATTGCAAGTGAGTCAATATAACTTGGGCTTCTTGCTTTTTTTCAAATCGTTCACCATTACCCAAGTAGAGATTGATGGGCAACACGAACAATTTTTAAGGATTCTTCAGACTGAGACATCAAGGAAAATGAAGTCTGCTTTATTTTTGCAGAAGCTGTCTACAGTGCATGCAGACTAAACACTGACCTTTGCTCCAAGAGGACCCTGAATGAGGCAAGGGGCTATGAAGGACACCTGTGCTGTCAAAACATAGACTGCCTCCATTGCCCCTTCTTCCACAATATTTTGCTTTCATGACACCTCAAAATCAGGTGCTAAGAGGGGAGAAGGAGAAAGGAAAGAATCAAAGGCAGATTCTCTCTTTAGATGCTAGGTCTTCCTGGGTTAGCTGTACGTTGTAATTCATCACAAGATGATTTTACATGAACTCCAAGACAAACAATCAATTTTTTAATTTGCTTCCCATCACAAAATGGGAAGTCATGTCCATGGGGTTCTTAGTCATGCCGAACAATAAAGCTACATTCAGCCGATTATATAGCCTTCCAGTTTTTCATATCGGTGTGGGACAGTTGAACATAGATAGGCAGAGACAAAACAAGATTCCTCCTTCCTTGCTTGGAATTTTGCAATGCTTTAACAAATAAGAATGTGTGAACATCTGGACTGGCAGCAGGAAGAGGAATAAAAAGAAGAAGAAGCAACAACATCTTAATTTTGTCAGAAATTAAGCAGTTTCAAAGAAATCAAGCTAAATATTTGCTAGGTTTTTTCTATTGCAGTAATATCCAGACTGCATTAAACTGGGTATCTGTTGTCTTATTGAACAAATGTAAGGGATAGCCAGAGACTATGATTTTCTATAGCTATTGGACCAAAATCATTATTGAAACTTATTGAGAGCTATCGTGATGGAAAGAACAAAGAGCAAGACACAAATCTGGATGAAACTACTGAACTGAATGGAACTTGCATATTACATATTTGCAGTGTGCTGTGTAGGCTTTTGGATGACGATGTAGGCTTTTGGATCTGACAGTCAACAGTTCCCTCCAGCCATTTTTTCAATGCTTTCATTATTATTTGATTAGTAGGGAATCTTAAAAAATCATATTTGAATCATTAGACAGGCTCTATGGCTTTCTGGGGTGACAGATCTTTGGCTGCTATTCAAAGGAACTAGTACATTGTATTTTGACATTTTTTTTTATAACAGGGCCAGAAAATCCTGGTCTGAAATCTGTGGCACTATCCAGCTATTATTACGTGAAGGTTTATCCTGAGAAGGGGTTTTGCTCTATCAATGACAGCAATATACCTATCAGCCTCCATAGGATTCCTCAACAATCTGGCCTTACAAAACCGTTTTCTTGTAATCTCAAGGGATCACAAGTTTGTTTGTTTGCTTGTTTTTTGAGAAAGTTTAGTATTCTTGTGTGAAGTCTCACAAGATTTTGGCCACGTGGAAGCCCTTGGGCCACTGCAGTCATTCCACAACATTCCCTGAAGCTGGAAAAAGCTGCTGATTTAGGTATCCAGCTGCCCATTCCTTCTCAAACAGGAAGAATGTTGCAGGATGGAATTCTAAGAGGAACATGTTACTAGATGATGTGTTACATCATTGGGAATGACTGAAGGCAACCCTCAGCCCAGTGAAAGCACACCCATGTGCAGATTGCAGGGGGGAAAGGTTCTGTATCTATGGAGATGACCTATCTTTGGTTCCCACCTACCTCAGTTTCAATTTCAATGGATAGCATTACTGGTAAGTTTGGAAAAGTCTGTTATCAAAACTGCTGCCAGCCAGCAGAAGAAATGGAATGGGTTTTCCTTATGACTGTTTCCTTAGGTAAGCACATGTTTTCCATGCAGGCAACTTCCCATTCAGCCCCAATGTTGTAAGCTACACTTGGGAAAGATTCTTATGCAAAACCTGGAAAAGACTTTGCCAGTCTGCTGCTAAACCATAAGGTCACTTGTTTGGTTTGGCTTGATGTAATGTGTGAATCCAGCTATTATGCCTTGTAAACCATAATTTGCGGCTTAGCATGTTGCATGAACATAGGCAATGATGATTAAGTTAGTGGTTAGGTAATCCATGGCTGAACAATGTCTTTTTAAGCCTGACGTGTCTTCTAAAAATCAGTGTCTTCTATCTAAGGGGAATTTCTGTCTCAAGAAATGAAGCCTTATGCTTCAGCGACACTAGGGGGCTGTCTAAATGCAGAAGGCTTTGCCTCAATTCACTGTTACAAACCCATCTCTAATCCTTATGCCGGGAGATAGTTTAGAGCAGAGGTCTCCAACCTTGGCAACTTTAAGACTTGTGGACTTCAATTCCCAGCCAGCTGGCTGGAGAATTCTGGGAGTTGAAGTCCACTAGTCTTAAAATTGCCAAGGTTGGAGACCTCTGGTTTAGAGTATAAAACTTTTCTTCTAAATGTCTTTCTGAAGGTATTTTTGCTGAAAAACCAAGGAGCCCCTTTTACATAAGTAAACAACTTGATTCAGATTTAGTACCTCCACCCCATTCTTCTATGTTCTTATCATTCCTTACTCCCCTTAAACTTTGTGTCAGGTGCTTGCTGTACAGAAATTCTGAGCTTACAGTTGCATACCCATAACCACCCCAAAATTACATATTCAGTGCATGAAATAAAGTAGCTCATTTGCAGAATATGAAATGTTAACATCCAAACCGGCATTGCCATCATACATCCCCCTCTCTCCTGAAAATTAGGCAAAAGTAAACATTCTTTACATTAAATTGTAACTTTACATTAACACTTTACATTAAAGTGTAATTACATTGACACTTTACATTAAATTGTAAGAACGGGAAATTTCTGGCTCACTTTTCGGCTTTTAAAATGAGGACAAGAGCTATTATAATAAGTAAATTCCAACAGTTTGTAAAACGTATAGATCTAAATGATGAGCCTTTTTAACTGATTTACTAAACTCCCATTGAATACGAACAGCTTTTAAAGAGTCGTCTGAAGCGTCTGCAGTTTAAACGCCTTTATTGCTTATTTCTGCTTACCTGCTCCAAGCTGGGCAAAAAGAGCATACTCCAGGAATACGATCAGCGTTAAGCTTTTCTGTTGCGTGACTCCGTCTAGGAAATCCATCTTCGGCACCGACGTGAGGTCGAAAACAGTAATTAAGGCTATTTTACATGTCTGGTGCCCACTCAACCTTTGGCAGGAAAAAGAAAAGAAAACTCCAAGCCCTCGTAATTTATTCTGGGACTGCCGGGTTTTCGCCCTGTCATTTCTCTTTAAGCTCCCCCCTTCCTTTTCCCCAGGGGAGTCGCGTTTCCCAAGCCGCCGCGCTCTCTCGCTGCGTGTCACTCCCGGCCGTCCATCGCAGCCAAGTAGCTCAAGCCCCGCTGACGGGGCTTAGAGGGGGGAGACAAACGCTCCCCCCCTTTCTCCCCGGCTCGCCCCTCCGGAGACTCGGCGAAAGTCGCGCGGGATTGGCAAAGGCAGCGAGCAGGCGCCAAAATCCCTGCTGTTGCTTGCTGCTGCTGCTGCTTCTTCTCCTCCTCAGCAGCAGCAGATCTTTTGGGTCCAAAACACGAGGTGCCGTCAATCGGTCTCCGGGTCCGGAGTTCCCCGAATCCACCCCGGGAATCCTTGATCCTGGGCTGGTTCTTTCGTCTGCCCCCTCCCCCCCCCTCACACCTACCTCGGATCTCCTACCGAGAGTGCATTCCGGGGCAAAACTGCCTTCGTGTTTGGCGCCGCCTTCAACTCCGAGGCAATCAGGCCGGGGAGAGGGAAAGGGAGATGGTTGCTTTAGAGGGGAATCCCAGGACGTTTGTTTGCTGGACGATCCGACGTGCGAGGTCGGGCTCTTGCCTTGAGCAAAATCCGACCTCTATCTATCACGTCCTCACCCTTCGTGGTTTCTCCCTTCCTATCCCACCCCCCCGCCTTCCTCGCTTTCGGCTTCGTCGACTGAGGAGAATTCCGCGACCGCATCCCACGCTCCATTCCCCTCGGTGGGGATCCCACCCGACCAAGCTTGCGGTTTAGATCCCCTTCCTTGCCCTGTCCCTCCACAATCGGGGCTTAATCGTGGGCCTCGCGCGACAGTCTCGCGTACGTTAAAGGCGGGCATTTTCTCTGGGTGTGAGTGGGCTTGGGGGAACATATTTCCCGCCTTCAACTCTTGGAGGCTTTCATCTGACTCGAGGAGGGGGCCGAGGAGGAGGAGGAGGAGGAAGAACGAGCCCACCCAAACGCAACGGCGGCGGGATAGGGGTTGCTCTCCACTCAACCCCGTCGAACTTCCTTCCCATCGCTTATGGACGCGGGTTCGGGTGTGTTTAAACTCGATTTTTTTTTCCCCCACAGAGAGTCGGGCAAGGATTTCCCTTCTGCCCGCCCCGCTCCGCCCCAAGAACCTATCCCTCTGGTTGGAGCTGATTGTCGACCACAGGGAGAGGGGAGACTGGACGGCACCGCATCCTTTGCGCTAGCTGCCCGGGTCCCTGTCTCTTGCTCCGCCGCCGCTGACTGGGGATGTTTTTCCTCGCCTGTCTCTGCAGCGCCCGCTCTCTCGGACCACACGCCCCATCACTCCCAATCGCCAGCTCTTTATTGCGTTGCTAGAATTATGGGCCTCTCCCCAGTCCCGGATAGGGACTTCGACCAGTTAAGGATGGTGCTGATTAAAGGGAAAGTTGCAAGGAGAGAAAATGGTAGATTTCCAACTCTTTTTGTCCCTTGATCAAGATGGGC
Organism: Notechis scutatus; assembly: GCF_049901735.1. Lineage (NCBI taxonomy): Eukaryota > Metazoa > Chordata > Lepidosauria > Squamata > Elapidae > Notechis > Notechis scutatus. The sequence goes on from NC_142010.1 coordinate 47,818,810, forward strand.
ATCAGTACAGAATATTGGTTTGGGGCCTCAGATGCCCTGCAAAAATACAAGGTGAAAAATTCCTGGCGTTTTGTTTCTCTGATTCGACTATAACTCATTTCCTGTTAAGTATTTTTTTTTTTCCAGCAGGGGTTGGGCATTTCGCTTCCAGTTGGTCTCCCTTGGTTTCCCTTTAATTAGCATCATCCTTAAGCGATTGAGATCTAGTATATTTTAAAAAATATTTTTAAATTTGCTTTTCTACTTACAAAGTATTTAGTAGTACAGTTTTAATGTTACAAATAATAACTGAAATTTAGTAAAGGCAAAAAAATTTATTCTGTATATTCAAAAGTGCAACTACTACAGAATGCAGATATCAATACTGTTCATGGCAGGATCTTTTGAAAGTTCAATGCCAATTCTTCCACAACTTCACTGATTTTACTTCTGAATTTTGTTCTGAGTTTTTGCAAGCCTCATGTGACCTGAACCCATCAGACCTGAATCCGAACAGAGGCCCTTCTAATTCCAGATTTTGCAGTTTTAGTTGCATACTCTACCCACCATGAGCCAAATGCATTTAGGTACTTCACTAGAGAGCAGTAATTTCCATGTGGTTATATTTCCTAATATAACTAGGATTCAAGGTAATCTGCCTATGATTCAAGGATACTTAGTAGAACTTCCATCAATTTTAACAGAATACTAGAGTGGGAAGGGACTTTGGAAGTGTTTTAGCCGGTGGTGGGATTCAAATTTTTTTACTACCAGTTCTATGGCCATGGCTTGGTGGGTGTGGTGTGGCTTTGTGGATGTGGCTTGGTGGGCATGGCAGGGGAAGGATACTGTAAAATCTCCATTCCCTCCCCACTCCTGGGGGAAGGATACTGCAAAATCCCATTCCCTCCCCACCCCACTAACCTGCTTTCCAGCTCCGTTCTCCTGTGCAGGGCAACAAAAGAAGACCCAGCCGATCAGCTGGGACTTAGGAGGCAGAGAATAAATGGGGGTGGGGCCAGTCAGAGGTGGTATTTTCCGGTTCTCTGAACTACTCAAAATTTCCGCTACCAGTTCTCCAGAACTGGTCAGAACCTGCTGAATATCACCTTGGTTTTAGCCCACCCCACTCCCTGCTCTAGCAAGAGACTCTGTACCATTCTGGATAAAAGGCTGTCCAATCTTTTCTTAAAACCCTCCAGTTTTGAAAACAAGCCGTTCCACTGAATAATTGTTCTCACTGCCTGGAAATTCACCTTAATTCTAGGTTGGATCACTCCTTAATAACTTTCCATCCTTTACTTCTTGTCGTACCCTCAGATGCTTTGGCGAATAGATTGACCGCTGTGACAGCCTCTCAAATATTGGAAGTCTGCTATCATGTCATTCCTAGTTTTTCTCTTCATTAGATGAGACATATCCAGTTCCTGAAACCATTCATCGTATGCTTTAGCCTCCATCTCCCTAATTATGTTTGTTGCTCTTATCTGCACTCTTTCCAGAGTCTCAACACCTCTTTATATAGTGGTGACAAAACTGATTTCAGTATTCCAAGTGTAGTGTTACAAGAGCAATATAAAGCAATACTAACATAGTCATGTGATCTTGATACTACCTTTGCCTAGGACTGTATTGGCTTTTTTGGCAGCTGCAGCACGCTGCTGCCTCATATTCAAGTTGTTATCCACTAGGACTCCTTGACCCCTCTCACAGTTATTTTAGTAGCCTTAAACATCCAGATTCTCCAGGAGGTTGTTCAATATTGTTTTGAAGCATACAGTCCGACTGCCCTAGACAGCTCCCAGAGAAGTCCACAACTGGGCCTCTGCAGTATGTTTTTATTGAAGTCACTTGATGTTTTAGTTATGTCTTCTCCAGGAGAGAGTCATCCATGAGAGCTTGGATATCCTCACCAATATTAATATGAAGAATGAGTTTTCTGGAGAGACTTACTTCATTATTACAACACTTAAAAATCAACTTGTTAAGTAGGTGCACTGGAATTCACATTTCTTTCCTAGCCAGCCAGCATGGACTTTTATGGTGGTCTCCAAATGCCTAAAATGGGTTTTAACTTTACTTACATGGCCCTGAGATTGCCTGACACATTATTGATTCTATTTGTAGTTTCAGCATATAAATATTTTATTGCTGGATTGTTAGTTTAGAATATTGTTTAATAATTCCATTGTTGATCATACTTTAAATGTCATTAAAGTGCTTTGGGATATCTGGAATGAAAGAGAGAGGCATACATATTGCATTAAAAAGACATGGAGAGAAAAGTGGAAAAGGATCGCGTTAATGTTATGCTCACAAATAAAAATAACTGAATATTTGAATGTTTGCTTATATGTAGTAAGATGGTTGTGGTCTGCCAAATTTCCAACTAAAGCCTGCAAAATATCTGTGTCCTGTATTGGATAAGGAACCTTCCCATGTTATCATACAAAGTACAGGAACAAATCAACTGTGATTCAGTGCAACAGAGCAACCAAATGTGGAGAACCAGCTTGGAGAATAAACAGTAGACCTGTCAATGATTCCTCAGGAGGAGGCAGCAGGACAAACCAATAGGATGATGAGGGCCGTCATATTGGCCGTTTTTCTCCAGAGGATTGGAGGAAAAGCCAAACGTTGACCTGCTTTTGTCAAAGGTCACCTTAGCTGCAGTAGGACCTCAACTCTCTTCTAAGTCCTGTCCTTCAGCCACGGCTGTCTGTCAGGCACCACCAGCCTTCCCTTACAAGCTATGTCTACTCTGAAAGCAATTTGTGCTGGGCTCCCTCTCCATCCTCTTCCAGAGAACAGAGGCCGAAAGAGTGGAATCCCTCACGCTCCTGTGAGAAGCCCAAATCTCACCGCAAATGAAGAAAAAGTAAGAGTTTGTACAATTCTTCTTTTTGGACATCAAGGGATTTTTCAAGGAAAAATCTTTCCATTAACTAGAACTACAAGCTCTGCATTCCTAAAATGTTCCCTAGAACTGAGTTGGGTGGATCACCCCAATAGTAAGTTAGCTCTGTTTCTTAAAGCAGGTCTGCTGGTCTGTGACCAGCTCTATGATTGATAGCTACCAATTGTGAATATAAACACTGCACAGTTCTATTCTATATTGCCCTTAATGTCTTTCTATGTGGTCACACTATCGAAGTGCACGCTCACCGAACCAGTTGTTACACTGGTTGAATCGCACCCCTGGGTAGCACTTTTCCATCTAACATATTTTATGTAAAGGCATATTAAAAAGCTGCTGCCTTAATAGCATTGGTTAGTTGGAAAAGGTACTACCAGACTACATTGTTTGCCATCAGAGACTAACACAGCTCTCTTAATAAAAATGAAAGCCTGTTTTGTATCTAGTTCACCTTCTGATAAGGGTAGCTTTGCCTTATCTGTATTTGTTCCTATATTTTTAAGACAATGTAAACTGTGTGAATAATATTGTCTCTACTGTGGCCTTTATCACATTATTCTTAGGTCTTGGCTTCAGGAGAATCTCTCTTTATTGGCTCTTCGTTGTAAACCAACTCTTCTGACAAAAATGTGAGGTTCTAGTCTTACAGATGTATACAGTTGCTACTGCTTTGAAATCTGTTCTTTTGTCTTTTAAGTGACAACAATTTTTGTAAGGTCAGCTATTCTGAGCTGGATGTCCTCCTGAGGTGTGAGGACTGCAGTGCCAACACTTTTGAAAAATCCAAGTTGGGCAGCCTACCTGGTTGAGATTTCAATAATCATATACAGTATATTCTACGTGTCTCTCACAAACACATATATATTTACTTTCTCACATATACAATGAGAAGGCTCTTCCTGCCACAATAAAGATCACCTGTTTCCTTGCACTTAACTGTATGTTTTTATTCAGTTTAAATAAAAATCCAAGCAATGTTCTTTAAATTAATATTCTTCTGTATTTATCTTATCCCTGGACACCACCCAGAGTCCACTCTAAGAGTGAGATGAGCATCATCTACATTTGACAAACAAACAAATTTCTCGAGCAAATGTATATATCTGTGTGTGCATTTATTTTGATATCCCAACATTTGATATTAGAAATCATCTCTTTGGTCTGAAGTCACTCTCTCTCTTTGATACAGCATTTGTTTATTTGTTATATTTATTTCCAGTTTGTTTCTCCAAGAGCTGAAGGTGGCTTACTAGGAGATGTCCCTCATTTGATGCTCACAATACCTGTGCGAGGCATGTTGGGGTTGAAAGAACAACTGGCCCAAAAACATTCAGTGAGACTGGACTTGAAATTGGACCTCTTCTGTCTGCTACCAGAGATCACATTGTTTTTATACAACAGTAACTCCTGAACTCAATAGGAATGTATGCAGTCTCATTCTCAATCCTTCTGTCACCCAACAATTGGGTTGGGTGTTGTTGTTTTTTAAGAAAACTTAATCCCTGAGCATATTCACATAGTTCATTAACCTTAGTTGTGCTTCAAGTCTCATGGAATAGTTTCCATAGGGCGATGCATTTTCATCACCCTGGTACATGTAGCCTGTGCTACTCAATCCCCTTCATCCAGCTTTCATTCTTAGCATTCAGAGAAAGATCCCCTCCAATGCCTCCTTGGTCTGGGTCCTCTGGGAGAAACTTTGAATGGTACTGACCAATGCATTCTAAGTAGCTCTCTCTCTCTCTCCCTCTCTCTCTCCCTCTCCCTCTCCCTCTCTCCCTCTCCCTCTCTCCTGCCCACCTGCCTGCTGGATACATCAGACAGTGGAGCTTATGTAGCCTACCCTGTACTTCCTCATGCATGCTTTTGCACAGATATCCATATGTTCACAAGCAGCAACCATGTAGAGAAATGCACTGTGCAAACAAATCGTTTGGTTCCCCGAAGATAAGCAATTTATTCTAATACCCCAGGCCGTTACATCCTTGGAAAAAAAAAAAAAACTACTGTAAACCTTCTTAAAGTGGTGATGCTTTTCCTGCTCTCTGTCTCCCCCCTCTTAGACTTTAATTCTTATGTGCTGCTTCTTCTGTTAATGCTGTGGTCCTTTTTGTTTGGGTTCTCTATTGATTTACTTTCTGTCCATGAATTTCAAACTCGGTATAAACACTGCAGCAGAACAAAGGGTGTTTTTTTTTTTGAAATGAAACATTTAAAAAATAAACAAAAATGGAATAAATTATGAAAGTATGCATCTCAGATGTCAGCATTTTTTTTCTTTGTTTTAAATCGTGATTTTTGGTACAGATTTTGGAGTACATCAAAGTCAGCAGAGATCTTATTTCCTCCTTGACCTAGAGGAGTGGTACTTACAGAGCCATGGCACAAACTATTCTTGAATGCATGCCACTTTTCTTTATAAAGAGAGGGCTTCTTCCTGGATGTGTGGCCATTGTGTGAAGATTTTAGGAAAATTCCAAATATGTATTTTGTTTTATACTTGAGATGGGTTCATACCATGCTAAACTATGGATTGTTTCACCATATTGATTAAATCATATTTTGCTGGGATTGTGTAACATGGAAAACTAAAAGCACATACCTGCTGCAGCACTCAACCCATGTATATTAGCAGGATAAACTATAAATTTTGAATTTTTTTTCTCCCTGGCTTCACTTCATTACCTCCCTTTCAGCAATCATCCATAGCCATTTCCTCACTAGTGATTTACAGCAACCTGACAGCATCACCAAACCTTTGCTAAAGTGGCACTATCTGTTATGTCTGTCCTTATCTGTTATGCTGGCACATAACACATAGGGACCACGGTGGCTCATGTGATAAGACCTGGACCTGCGCACCGCTGAGGCCAGCAGCTCAGTGGTTCGATTCCCGTGAGCAAATAAACCATGGAGGGACAAGAAAGGAGCCTCCCCCAATTGCCTACCAGCATTCAGGTGTCCTACGGGTCAAGGTAACACCACCCGAAAAAAATCCTTTCACAGAGGCAGCCAGCCACCTCGTTGATCCCTGGCTAACATGCCATATGCTAAATAAATAAATGCTGGCACAACAGTGGTTAAATGAGTGTAGAAGATGCTGTAAATCACTAGTGGGCAAATAATCCAAGTGGTAGTAGGGGAACACCTGGATATTTGGTAATCCTAGCACATTGCATAGTGAGTGCAGAAGTTCACAGTTTCTTTGCACAGGGAAAGACAATCTTAATTCACTAGGTAATTTTACATGCACTGTGTATATCCTGTCATCTCAGGATGGTGATGAAAAACCAGATTTGGCATGGTCCATCTCTTCTGTCAAAGAGCCAGCAGAGCTTTCTGCTTTGTTTTGTGCTTAATGTAAAGACCTACATTAATGTTCTTTCATTTCTTCTCTGGAAAATGACCACCAGGCATTATCTTATTCATACAAAGAGCTGAATGAAAAGATTCCATTGAAAACGTGCTACTACCTTAGTGGATAGACCCTCATTTTTATTCAGGATCAATCTCCTTGAATCCTTTCATAAGAGCTGGGCATGTTTCCCACTCAGCCTAATAAAATGCATGTGCTTAATTAATTGTGATAGCCACCCACCTAGCCATTTTTAAACTTTAGTTATGTTTGCTTTTTTTTTCTCCTTTGTTTTGGCAGTTGGCTTTAAAAAACTCTCTGCGGTATTTCCCAGCTAACTTCCATGGAATTCTGGCACCAGAATTTGCGAAAGAATTGAGGCTCTATGGGCATATCTACATGTACAGGTTCTGCCCCCAAATTGAAATGAGGTAAGGATGAGGATTTGCTGAAAGATTGGGAATCCCAGGTTTGGATCGAAATTCCTTACTCAGTAGCTTAGGCATCGTGGGCATCTGCGCATGTGTGGAGAAATGCCTGCAATGCAAACCAAGTGATGACATCATGTTTCAAATGATGTCATTGGAATGTGTACTGGATGCTAACCAATCTCATATAAAGCAGAGCCATCATTTTTAACTGCGATTTTTTGAATTCCCACAGTACCCTAAGCCATCAAATAGTGTTTAAAAAACTAAAATGGCTGTGTTCTGCTCTAAGTCAAAAACAATCAAAACACCTTTTGGGTTGCTTAGCACCAGTGGTGGGATTCAAATTTTTTTACTACTGGTTCTGTGGGCATGGCTTGGTGGGTGTGGCAGGGGAAGGATACTGTAAAATCCCCATTCCCTCCCCACCCCACTAACCTGCTTTCCAGCTCCGTTCTCCTGTGCAGGGCAACAAAAGAAGACCCAGCCGATCAACTGGGACTCCGGAGTCAGAGAATAGATGGGGGCGGGGCCCGTCAGAGGTGGTGTTTGCCGGTTCCCCAAACTACTCAAATTTTCCGCTACTGGTTTTCCAGAACTGGTCAGAACCTGCTGATTACCTCCTCTGCTTAGCCCCATAAGTGAATCCAGTATATCTTTATAAAGTTAGCAAAAGTTTGTCAGAGTTGGCTGCTTCGAGGCCCACCTGTAAATGAACTAGCAGGAGGTCACGCTGATTAACCGGTGAGATGAGATAAAACAAGGCTGATAAATAAGCAAGTTGATTTATTGGTCAGTGTATGCAGCTGCTGAACATCTGGGAATTTTGAACTTGATTCAAGCGTCATAATAAAGTGTAATGTAATTAGTTTGCTTCTGGTGGCATAAACTATGACTTAGGACAGTATACCTACCAAGCTTGTTTATTGTTGATTAGAAAACAAACCATGGTAAAAAAAAAACACTAAATGTGTGAATTCAACCTTTGACTTTAAAGCCAATATCAACAGCTTTATAATAGGGTGGAGAACAGTAGTCCTTTGTCTCTAATGAATGTCTACTTCCAGTGTCTTCATAGCACCTATGTTCGAAATCATTGGGGACTATTACTCATCAGCATGTACAGTAAATTTCCATCCATTTGCTCTTTATAATCTGTATGTTTGTAATGCAGTTCTTCTCTGTGGCCAACTTCTTATGGGAAGTACACAAATTTATTCTACAAGAAGAAAGGTATGCAGAAAAAGAAGTGTCAAGACTTGGCTTGCTCCTGACCATCAAAATGCCAAGCCAGAGACTCCCAAGTGCCTTATTAGATTCCAATGAAGTCTATATAAGAACAAATTCCAGAGCTCTATTTCTCGGACAGCCCATAAGCTTTTCTAATGTCAAGCCTTTTTCATAGCACCATCCATAAAAAAGTAACTATAATGTAAAAATAGTAACACCTGTGTCATGACATCATCACGTAAATAATATAATTATGTCACAATGTTTGGTGCAATTTGTAATATGTTCTATGTGATGATAGATATATATCCATTGTTAGTGAATTATAAAACACTCCATGCCATTTTAAGCTTAGTTTAAGCATGTTTAGGGCTATTGTCTCGGTTGAAAAATGTAGACAAATGACAGATAGTAGCAAATAATTAGTTTTATGTGTCTCTTGTCTGCCATCTAGTAGTCATCATCCATAGTGCATTCCATGTATAATCTAAACATATTGAACAAACTCAGGGTATGGATCTAGATATGGGGTCCCCAACCACCGGTCCGCGGACCGGTACCGGTCCGCAGAACAAGTCCTACCGGGCTGCTGGCTTGCTGGGCGCTGCCATCTTTTTTTGATGAAAAAGTGCTTCCGGTGAGCTTTTCCGGGTAGAAAGCTTACCGGAAGCACGTTTTCATAAAAAAAAGATGACGGCGCCAGCGCTTCCGGTGAGCTTTTCCGGGTAGAAAGCTCACCGAAGCACGCTTTCATCAAAAAGATGGCGGCGCGCGCTTCGGTGAGCTTTTCCGGTAGAAAGCCATTTCTACCCGGAAAGCTCACAGAGCGCTAGCCATCTTTGTTGATGAAAAAGGCTTCGGTGAGGTCACCGGAAGCACTTTTTCATCAAAAAGATGGCGGCGCCCAGCTGATGCCGGTACCGGGCCGCGGAGCCCAGCTGATGCCGGTACCGGGCCGCGGCGCCCAGCTGATGCCGGTACTGGGCCGCGGCGTAAAAAAGGTTGGGGATCACTGGCCTAGACTGTAGATTGGCATTGTGTGAGGTTTTGATTAAGCTGTTGAGTTAGGGCTGAGAGGCCCAAGTACAAGTTGCTCTCAGCTGTGTAACCTTGGGCCAATCTCTCTTTCTCAGTCCACCTACTTCACAGGATTGCAAAGAGGAGAGGAGAAGAAAAAGTGATACCAAAAAGCCAAATACTGTTGCATTGATCTCTCAAATATCTTTCATCGTTAAATGCAAAATTCATTTGTCCTCATTAACTGATCTTGTTTACTTCATTTAATGTTTTTGGCAACCATGTGCTGCCAGTGTAAAAATGCAAATTATTTTGAACTTATTTTGAATTGACTATAATGCACTACACAGATCCTGCATTGACTGTAGGCAGAAAAAAAACTTGCTTTTGTAATTGTTCTGAGCTGTGGTTTTGAAAATCTGATAAAAGGCAAATTACATTCCTCAAATGTAGTGTTCCATTTTGAAGCATTTTTGTTAACAATTGCTCGGGATCTGTTTGTTCCAATTGGATTTTATATTTGGATTGTCAAATGAACAGCTCAAATTCTGCCCATGTTCCAAAAATATGTAGCAGTTAAAAAAAGGAATGCCCAAGGGCACAAAGCTCATATTCTATAAGCATGCAGCTGAGCTGATATTGATTTTCCAAATTCAGATTCTAAATAAACAAGATCAGTTTAACAAAGTCAGAATAAACAATATATTTTCTTCATTTAGCACAGAATCCTTCCAAAATAGACATAGAACAAGAGAAATGGGGGGGGGGAACCCACTATTATATTTATTTCTTTTGCAGGTTGATATATTTGCTAACCAAACTATTTGCAAATGGCCCAAGATTATTTCTATTCTAATGTTGATAACTATTTCTTACCTCTATATGTGCATGTATAACAGGGCTGTGCAGCAATTTCAAATTAATTAGTAAAAATGGTTGGATTCACTCAGGAATGTGAACAGAACATTTGCCTACAAATCTTTAAATAAGAACTATCTGAATATCCAGAGGGTACTATGTAGAAAGAAGCCCTTAATGCACTAATATCTTTTTTGGAGGGTGGGGTGCGGAGAGAAAATCTAATCTAGTAATCTAAATTGAGTTCAGATGGTCTTATTCATAATAGGGTGTCCAGCATCCTAACTGACTTTATCTTTCCATTAATTGTTTTCTATATTGGTTTTTCCTTTAATTTATCCATCAAATCAAGAATTCAATGGTAAAAAACAGTTAGAGAATAATTAATTCATTTCTGCCTTTATGTTTTTTAATTTCAGAGCGTATCCCATTCAAGAATATCCTTGCAAAACCAAGCAAGCTGCTGCAATAATGCACATGATTATGAATAACCTTGATCCTGCAGTAGCACAGGTAATGAATTTTGATGAATTTGATGAAAACATGGTCTAGGAAAGAAATCTACTTGCATGTTCATGAGAATATACTGCCTTTTATGGGGTAAATTTCAGTTTCCCTTGTAACTTGGAGACAGTGATTAGGACTGTGTATTACATTAAGTGATGGTTGTTTTAACAATACTTTGTTGAGTTAACCTACAATTAGCTAGGTTGGAAAACTCGGTAAGTTATAGACCATTGTTTACAAACCATAATATCCAATTCCCACAGTTCATACATATATAACCGTACTATTCTCTTTCAGGCAAGCAATATTATCAAAGTGCAGAAAAAAATGGTAAACCAGGGGGTTATTCTCTGTTTCTCTATATTCTAAGTTTTGTATTATAGTAATTGTTTTGATCCCAAAGACACTTTTCAAAAGGCAACTAGATTTTCTTGATTGTTTCATTGGAAATGTTTCTCTTCTCATCCAAGGTCATCAAAGATAGGCAGCCTTATAAACTGAATAAATAAAGAAATATTCTGCACCATGTCTCAGCTTTTATTCGTTAAATTTCTCACTTCTCTCTTTCTAAGTATCTCATCAACTGTAAGAAGGATTTTCACAATCTTTCTCCTCCTTCCAACTCATTCATCCCCCCCCCATATATTTGCTTTATAATGTAATCCTTGTTTGTTTTCTCTATATGATAATCGATTTCACTGTACAATTTTTGAACTGGTTACTCACTTTTGTGTTGAGTCAAAATGGATTCATTACCCATCCATTCTTGACTCTTTTTACTTTTTAGACATACCTTTCTAAGTTTGCCATTCCCATTGCATCCAACTTTTATTGTCTCCTGATTTAATCAGCTCTCATTTCCAGAGAAGCAGCGGGGAGGAGCAAGCTCTTATAAGCAAGCTCAGTTTTCATTTCTTCTGACCAGTTTCCATTCCTCATAAGAACTTCATATTACCAAATACCATTTGCGGGTCTTAAAAGTTCTCCACCTATTTTCCCATATTTAGTAAACATTTTACCAATGCATACAGATTTATCAACTTGCTCTAGTTTTTTGACATTTATATATAGCTTACAAACATTCACTTTATTTTGTCTATCAAATGTCTATCTTAGTCTGATTTATATTCCTTGTTGTATCTATCCATCATTTGCTTCAAAGCATTTGTCTTCTCAGATTTAAACACAGCATTATCCATATGCAAAGTACATACTACATGTTCATGACCCAAGTCAATACACCATCATCACAAAAGTTTCTTATGCAGTTTCTGATACATTACTATATATTTATTATACATTAAACCAAGGGAATCTCATACTTCCTTGCCTTACTCCCTTTTCAGAGTTGAACCATTTACTAAGGATTCTATTTTTACTCACACATTTTACTTCCATCATATATTTTTTCTTATCATATTCAGCAACCCTAAACAAGCTTCTATCATGTTCTTTCTCTAAATCAATATATAATGCACAAATATTTATTTCATCAAAATTACCCTGTATTTCCTCTACCTTATTAATATTAACCATTATTTGCTCCACATGTTTGCAACTTTTTGTGCCTATGTATTATAAAATACCTTTCATCTTTTTTGCATCATTTATATATGCATTTTTCCACATTATTAACCTCTTTCATGCCTTCATTACACTAGATATTCCTTTGCATGCATATTTCTTTGGCTCCTGGTGACATAATTGTTTTCACTCTGTTTTAATTAAATCCACATACACTTTCGATTCATTTTGTTTGGAAATTAAAATTCTTATTTTATTTCATGCAAAATTGTACTTTCTTTTCCTGAAGTTGTTTTTCATTTCTTTACTTTTCTTCTATGTCCTTTCCCCCCAGTTTTGTTCTTGGGATTACCAAATGATCTGTCCCATATTCATAACTTCTGATCATCCTTGTCTCTCTGTCTTTGATTCTTTGAGTCAGTCTTTCATTATACAATCAATTAAATATTGTTCTGGATTTTTATTCATTCTTCTGCATATATGTCTATGAATAGATGTATGGATTAACCATATATTCAAAACTAGTCTTTTTCTAAGCAGATATTCCCTAGTCACCTTTCTAATTAATTACTAGGTCCCTAAATGGTACGGTGACTTTTTCTGTGTTGTCTCATCTCATTTCCATCTTTTAATTCATGTAGCCTAATATAATTATTTTTCCTTGAATTGCATTCATTAATAGCAATTAAAAAGGAGGAAAAATCATTATTCATTAAAAAAGAAATCATATATTGTGTGAGCAAATAAAAATGCATTTTAAGGTAAGATATTAAGGATACTAAACAGCTGTCCTCAAGATGAAGATCTGTGGTGTAGGGTTTCCTGCCTAGGCAGGGGGTTGGACTAAAAGACCTCCAAGGTTCCTTCCAACTCTGTTATTCTATTCTATTCTATTCTATTCTATTCTATTCTATTCTATTCTATTCTATTCTATTCTATTCTATTCTATTCTATTCTATTCTAATATCTTGTTTTGGAGGCAGATATAAGAGAACTTAATATTAAGTATAGGAGCTGTTTTGAAATCTTGTGTGGATTTAAAATGTACCTTTTGCAGTTTCCCCAGGAACTTGTAACATATGGAGGAAATGGACAAGTATTCAGCAACTGGGTGCAGGTATGATACTGTAGATATATTTTCAGTGAAAAATGATTTTTAAAAAATGATTCTCATTCTGTTTAAGCAAAGTAAGTTTGATGAGCAGCTGGCCATAAATTGAGATCTATTCCAACTTTGCTTATTTTACGCAGAAGGAGAAAAAATGAGGATGAATCTGCTTGTTCCCCTTGGCTCCATCTTATTCTTTTTGTTCCAATAGAAGAGAATATTTGAAGCTCAGGGTTGAACTGTGGAATTATTGGTGCTCTCTTAGTGCTTGATTGATTGTTTGCTTGTAAATATTCCATTAACCAATGAGGTAATATCTTCAGTGGTAATAAGCATGGGGTTTGCTCATTCACAAGTCTGACACGAACTCATTTAATATAGATAGATAGATAGATAGATAGATAGATAGATAGATAGATAGACAGATAGATAGATATTGGGGGGAGGGGGTTGGTACCTTCCAATCAGCATAGCTAGACAGATCCCTGCAGTTTCCTTGGCAAGTTTTCAGAAATGATTTGCCTTCTTCCAATGGCTGAGAGAGAATGACTGGCCCAAAGTCACCTTAGCTGGGTTTTCACTTAAAACAAACTAGAACTCATATTTTCCAGGGTGTCAGCCTGATGTCTTAACTACCATGCCAATCTTACTTGTTTGTTTATTAAATGTATACGCTGCCCAGAGTCATTTTGAATAATGAGATGGACAGCATATAAATGTAATAAATAAATAAAATTTGGCTCTCTGTTTTCTACTATATAATTCATCCACCAGACTTCCCTGAGTATACTATTTTGTTTTAAGAAAACAAAAGAAAAAAATACTGGGATAAGTAGGTAAGCCCACATACTAACAGTCATCTGCCCCTACTCTCAGTGGTTATTTGCAAGGTCTTGTTTATGGGGCTTTAGATTTTTATTGTCCTTTCAAGACAAAGATCCGAAGTAAAGGGACTTTTATCTCCATGGAGGCCCTTGTTATGTGGAATCTTCATTTTTCAAGATTCTGCACTGGTGTATAGTTGCAAAGTACAACTGTACTTTGAATCCTTCAGGGTCCTTTCAAAACAAGTAACTTAAGAGGAAGACGTTATAGTCCCCCTTGTTCTGTACTATTCATTAACATTCTTGTAAACACCCGTTCTGATTGGCTAAGACGCGCAGCGATCCGATTGGCCGAGCGAGCCGCGCTGATTGGCCCGCAGAGAATCTCCCGCGATTGGAGGAAACCGATTGCGGGAGATTCAAAGCAGTGTCATTGGCCGCGGCTTGGCCAGCTAGTTCTATAAAAGCCACTGCATGCCCTAGCCGCACCGAGTCGATCTCGGGACCAAATAAAGAGCTGAAACTGGTCACTGACTCCCGAGCTTTCTTCTGCATGGAGAACTTAACACCTCTTATGAGACAAGCCAGGCAGAACCAAACAGATGAATGGAAGAAACAATTTGTAGCACTTTTTATGGGAGTAGTTTGGCTTGTGTGACACCCTTGAGAGCCAGCACAATACTGTGCTCCAATAGAAGAGAATATTTGTATCTCTGGATTGAACTCTGGAGTCCTTGGTGCTCTCTGAGCTTGGTTGTTTTCTTCTAGGCATTGTACTACCTAACTAGGTAATTGATTATGTTACCTAGTTGGATAATGAAACGTCTTCAAGAAAGCAACCAAACTCAGAAATCACCCAAGGACTCCACAATTTTGTGCTTCCATAAAGCAAAGCTCAAAGGAGATTACACCCAGAACTACCCCAGCTTGAACAGAAATGTGCAGGAGGACCTATATGACTGCATACACCAAGCCAGTTAGTTCACCACTAATTTCATGCACTGCGTTCATATTTTCTCAATAAGGAGATAGATGGACGTGCAGGAAGGCCTTATGCACAGAAGGGAGCCAGACTGGCCAGTTCTGCTGAGTTTTTTTTTTGTTTTGTTTTGTTTTGTTTGAGAATTAGGATTCCCAGATTCCCAGGCAGAGTGGAGCCTTCTGAGTTTTTGTTCTCAAAATAGCAACTAAGCTTCCTAAAAAATATATGATGAGCATGATTTTGTATCTAGTGTGCCTTGGTGTACTTTAAGGCATATGTCTTGAGTTGCACTGTGCAACCGAGACAACACAATCTATGGACGCCTTCTGTCTGTACTTTTGCTCCTGTTCTGATAGGAGTGTGATACCTCAAAAGAGTTTCACAGCAGAACAAACAATACTTCTTTGTCATTCTGGTTACTTAAGAATGGCTATTGGGTGAATGGTTTTATTTCGTTGCAATAAAGCCAGCTTGTTCTCCCTGCTTGGTATTGTGAAAAAGAGACTGTTTTTAAAGATGTGTGATTGTAACAAAACTGCACCTCAAAATTTTGTTCCTGCGGCATGTTATCAATGCTGCCTTCCCCGCTCCCTTTTTAATGAGTTACAAAAACTCATTCGTAGTTTGCCATGTTTGCTCTGGAATATCCTTTTTTTTAAGTGATGCCTGACCCACATTTCTTTCTTTCTTTCTTTCTTTCTTTCTTTCTTTCTTTCTTTCTTTCTTTCTTTCTTTCTTTCTTTCTTTCTTTCTTTCTTTCCTTTCTTTCTTTCTTTCTTTCTTTCTTTCTTTCTTTCTTTCTTTCTTTCTTTCTTTCTTTCTTTCTTTCTTTCTTTCTTTCTTTCATTGGTATCATGGTCTTTTTCCAGGAGCTGTGGTTTCTTCCTTCCTTAATTCTTATAACAACCTACTAAACTAGGTTAGATCTCAGTGATAGCAAATGGCCCAAAACGGTCCAGTAAGTTTTTCTACTGAATGCCTGAATGCAGGGGTGGGATTCAAATTTTTAAACAACCAGTTCTGTGGGCGTGGCTTAATTGGTGGGCGTGGCTTGGTGGTCATGTTATTGGCTAGGCGTGGCCAGCTCAATATCACTCACATCGAGGCATGCATCTCCTCGCCTGTCCTCTCATGACTGTGGGGGTGCTGCAACAGTTGTTAGTGTGAAAAATGGTCATAAGTCACTTTTTTCAGTGCCACTGTAATTTTGAATGGTCACTCCACACAAGCAAAGTACCAGCAAAGGAGGGGGGGAAAACTCCAGAGATGTTCCTGAGACAGGAAGTCTAGTCCTGCCAAGAATGTAATAAGGGTTAACGGAGAGGCAGTTTCTGTAAGCAACACCAGAATGTTTCCTTCCTGCCTTCCTTACAGGATTAGGCCAGTAATTTCTTCTAACAACTGGTTCTCTGAACTGCTTAGAAAGTTAACAACTGGTGCCGGCGAATAGGTACGAACTGGTAGAATCCCATCCCTGCCTGAATGTCTCAACAAGGAAATCCAATACATTTGGGGGAAAAATTGATTTAGAATGGCTGGATGACACTTGTAATGAATACAACATAAGAATATAAGTAGTGTCCTGCTGGATTGGATCCCTGGCGTGTCTGGTCTAGTAGTCTGTTTACACAGTGGCCAACCAAGTATACAAGGAAGTCTACTTGTCACCCAGCCAATGATCTCCAGAGGCAATCAGATTTCCATCAAGGCTTTGATGGCTAAGACGTATATTATCATAAAATACCTATGATGATTTGGAAAATGGCTGATACCCGAGTAGGAGATGGGACCAGAACTAGGATCAAAATTGCCATTAGTCCTAATGACAGCTGCCTTCCAAAAAGTAATTGAGAAGAGGGCAAGGAGACTTTGAGAAGAGGGCAAGAAGACTTTGTTCTTTTGCAGGAAAAGCGTACAAAGAACCAATCAATCAAACCTAACAACCAACCAAGTTTCTTTAGAGATCCTGCCAGAAATCCAAGCTTCTGCTAATGTAAACCCTTGGAATAGGAAATCCTCATTCCAAAGTCCATTGATAAAAGGAAAAACTAAAAAATGAAGCATGGAAAGGGGAAAGGAGAGCTAAATTATTGTTCACAGCACCTGGGAAATAGAATCCTTATCCTGTTCCTCATCCCATCTGCCCTGTCTTCTCCTGCAATCCCATGTCTTTATTTTTTTTCCTGGATTTTCTTTTGTCTGGGGTTCATTGAAATCAATGGGCCAATAAAAATAGGATTGGACAGGAAATCCAAAAAACCTGAAATTATGTTGGGGTTATATGTTGCGTAAATAATTTTAATGTCTTAAATGAAAAGTTTTGATTGATTTTATAGTTTCAAATATTGAATTGCACTATGAACAGAGCTGCCTGCACATTTCTACATAATTCTTATTATAATTTTTACTGTGCCATCATAGAAAAGGTTGTTAACCAGTCCATATTTTCACCCCACCCATCAGTTTAGCTGTTTTTCCCCGGTAGTAGGGAAAAGTTTACTTTTTCATTCCCACTATGAATAAAAACAATAGGGGAGGAACAGTTTCTGTGTGAAAATATTAGATTAGGAGCTCATCATCTGTTCCCACCTGATAATGCATTTTTAATCAGCCTCACCACTTTTCAGGAATTCTCATCAAGTGAGAATTCGCCATTCTGTCTGGTCTAGCTATTAAAAATCATCCTTTTAAGACAAGAACCTAATCTATTACTTCTTTCCTTTCTCTAGTTCTGGCTGGTGATGCACTATTTATCTGAGATGACCGAAGAACAGACATTAGTTATGTACAGTGGACATCCCTTAGGACTCTTCCCAAGCCATTGCAATGCACCTCGATTAGTTATCACAAATGGCATGGTAAATAGAGGCAACAATATATCCTCCTTGCTGTTTGTTTATCATTTTGACACCTCTAGTTTTGACCTTTCAGTGGGTCCTCTATAGTTATTTATATTAAGCATGAAGCCACATCTCTTCTGGAGAGATTGGGCCTTTCATTAGTTAGTTTGTACAAAAGTCAAAAGTTTTCTCGTCTGGTCATGTCCAGCTCTAGGGGGCAGTGCTCATCTCTGTTTCCTAGCTGAGGGAGTCAGTATTGTCTGAAGAAGCTTCAATAGACATGTGGCTGGCCTGACTATTTGCTGAAGTGCATGGAATGCTGTTATCTTCCCACCAAAGTGGTACCTATTTATCTATTTGCATTTTCATGCTTTTGAACCACTAGGTTGGCAGTAACTGGGGCAAGTACAGGACCTCACCTCATCACCTAGTACTTGGATCTCAAACTGCAACCTTCCAGTCAAGCATCTTAACAGCTAGTCCACCACTATGTCTTCTTATTTTCAAGGTGGATGGAAGGTCCACCATCCAAGATGGAGATTGAGGGTTCAGGATTTTCAAGGGTGGGATATCCCGAACAAGTAGATTCAGTTACCAAAAAAAAAAAAAAAACAATTCCTATGCTGATGTACACAGGATTTATCAAATGAGAATCCCATCATTTTCTAATGGAGAGTTCCTACTCAGCTGTCAGTCAGCTACAGTGACCTCAAAGATATCATATGACAAGGCTACAACAACTATAGTTTAAGGCTGTATATGCTCTTCCCAGAATCTTCCAAATGCTACCAAATTATAAAAGTGACAAAATCATTATACATAGGTTATGTGTCTGTTAACTGTATTTAATTGACAGAATTCAATCTACTACATACAATAACATAACTTCAGTTTTGTTCTGGTCCCCACTTTCTTTGTTCTCATCCCCTCATTTTAGAGGGTGGCCCACAGCATGCCAGTCAGTATAACCATTGGCTGAAAAAAGATTCTGCCCCTCACTACAAAATATGAAGCCATTTAATTCCCTTTATTTTACTTTACTTTAGTTTTCCAGATCATATTTGGCATTCTATAGCTGTCTCTTCTGTTCCATGGAGAGCCAGGCCATCCAACCATCTCAATATGCAATTAGTAAGGATTATTTGTTTCCACTGAACAATCCTTCTAGTCATTGTGAAGATGTATTAAGATTGAGCATGCTTTGAAGTTGTGGGTGGGTCCAACACTGAAGGTTTTTAAAAGAAATGATTGGACAATCATTTATCTGAAACAGTTCAGGATTTCCTGCTTGAATGGGGGTTGGACTAGAAGACCTCCAAGGTTCCTGTCAACTGTGTTATTCTGTAAACCTGAAAAAGTAATTCCTGCTTTAAAGACTTTATTAAATCAAATTAATCCAATATGTCCCATAAGAATGAGCATATGAGCTGCCATTCACTGTAAGAATGGGATTTAATGGAATACATATAAACAAAATCTGGTTCAGAGACTATTTCCTTAATTCTTCATTCCTACTAATTTTGCTTTTTTCTTTACTTAGGTAATTCCTAATTATTCCTCTAGAGAGGAATATGAATCTATGTTTGCAAAAGGAGTTACAATGTAAGTATCCATTCCTAGGTTTCTTTTTCTAATCTCTTCTATAAAATCATAGAGTTGGAAAGACACAATGCTGATGTGCAAATTAGAACTGTGTAGGCTCCACTTGAAGCTCTAGTGAAGAGGAGCTGATAGTCTCTCTGACTGATTGGATTTATTTATCTTATCATTAAACTTTATCTTTTAATATCCAATTGGCATCTGCTTTCCTATACTTAAATTCGTTGCTCTGTTTCTTGCACTATGGAAGAGCAGATTATAAAAATTTGACTTTCTTCTCTGATGACATAATGTTCAAGTGTTTGAAGAGTTCTATTAAATTTTCCCCATCTTCATTTTTCTCTTTCAAACATTTCCAGTTCTTTAAACCTCTCCTCGTAGGACTTAGTTTTCTAGTCCATTGATAAGTCTAACTGCCCTATACCAGTTTCTCTGCATCCAATTTAAAATTACAATACTTCAGAATGGCTGTGACTCATGCAGATTTCAGTTCAAGTAATAATTGATATGATTTTATACTTCTAATAATGTAGCCTAAAATTTCATTTCCTTTTCAACAGACATATTGTAGTGCTGATTCATATTCAGTTTGTGATCAACCTTTTAACATCTTCAAGCCAAATATTCTTCATCCTATAACTTTGGATATGTCACTCAAATTTAAGTATTTTCAGCTTTCTTCTCTAACTTGTAAAGATAGATTTGAATTTTCTTTTGCCCCTTTAATGATTCCACCCAATTTAACATTATTTTACATTTTCTCTATCTCTTTACTCAAGTCATTAATATAAATATTGAAGATTAGTGGGCACAAGGCTTAATTTGTCAGATATCATTTGATATCACACTCCAGTTTCATGAAAGAGTATTGATGATTAACTGGACAATCTATATCATTAGGCTGATGAACCACTATACTGCATATTTGTTGTTACCATTATTGTTATTTGCTCTCATAATATCATTCAAACCTGTTTGAGAACATCTTTTTTTACAGGTATGGACAGATGACAGCTGGAAGCTATTGCTACATTGGACCACAAGGGATAGTCCATGGAACTGTGGTAAGAACTGGGCCAATGTAAAAGAATACACTTTGAAACAATTCATTGTTGCTGTTGTTTTTTGTCACAATATATTTACACTAGACAGCCAGTTTGATGTAATGATTAATGTGCCAGGTTAGATACCAGGAGACTGTGAGTTCTAGATCCATCTTGAACACAAAACCAGCTGAGTAACCTTAGGCTAGTCATATTCTCTCAGCCCTAATAAAGAGGAAATGATGAACCATTTCCGAAGTTTCGTCAAAAAACCTGCAGGTTTTTGTCTAGACAATCACCAGGTGTCAACACTGACTCAAAGACACAATACATAGATGTATGTATCAGTAGTGGGATTCAAATTTGTTTACTACCGGTTCTGTGGATGTGGCTTGGTAGGCGTGGCTAGGTGTGCTTGGCAGGGGAAGGTTACTGTAAAATCCCCATTCCCTCCCCACCCCACCCCACTAACCTGCTTTCCAGCTCTGTTCTCCTGTGCAAGGCAACAAAAGAAGACCCAGCCGATCAGCTGGGACTCGGGAGGCAGAGAATAGATGGGGGCAGGGCCAGTCAGAGGTGGTATTTGCCGGTTCTCCAAACTACTCAAAATTTCCACTACCGGTTCTGCAGAACTGGTCAGAACCTGCTGAATACCACCTCTGGTATGTATGTATTATGCATCTTTATTTATTTATTTAGACTGGCTTTACTGCTTTATTGAACACAGGGCTTAAGCCTCCATTTTATAATACTTGACAGATTTTATTGTAATAAACTTAAAGCAGTAATTCCACAAACTCTGTACCATAAAAGAAAGACTATTGTACCCTTAAATAAATTAGATGAAGGTACACAAGCTGGTGTTTTTTTTAGATATTTTGAGGGTAACACTATTATGGTTCCTATTACACATAGCATGCTGGCTCAGGCTGATTAGAGCTATTCACTAAAATATCTTGAATTAAATTGAATCCCTTGAATTAAATCATAAAGATTAGTGTAAACCCATTGGTGTCCTCACACAGATGAAGGGAGACAAATGACAAAACATATACAGCACTTTGATGTGCATATATACATGGGGTGGAATTTGCTATATAATGTTACAATGTACATTTTCTCATTCTGATGAGAACCTCCAGATTTAATGGATACTTTCAGATTCAATAAATGCCTTTTCATCTATTCAGAGGATCACCTGCAACAAATAATGTATTTAATAATTTCTCCTTTCCCTTTCCATTAAAGAGGTTTTTAATTCTCTGTCATGTGTCTAGTTCAGATATTATATATTTTTTCATATAAACAATTACCTTTTTCATGCTAGTGATTTTATGATTTTACCGAGTTTCCATAGAATCATCCAGCTATTATTATAGTGATATAAATGTTGATCTTATTACTGTTATTATTCTGGTGTGTAGAATATGCCATCCATCACTAAGCAGTGAAAAAATAATACAATGTCTAGATATAGCAAAATTACTTTAGGATGTGTCTGTCAGAACAGGCTCTTAAATGGACTACAGATAAAAGTCAACTGTGACTCCAGTACTAGAAACTTGGAAAATACTGTTTTGAAACATTGCTTTCTGCCAATTCAGTTTATTTATTCCAGTTTATCATATCTTTTCTGATTGAAAGAGTTTTAGATAGATAGCCTTTCCCATCAATTGCTAAATGGGATTATTTTAACTGGAGATGTCAATTTGAAAAACTGGAAGTTCTCCCGGCAAAGCATCCTAAGTTGTAGCCTTTCTGTGTTAAAAACACTGATATAGAGAGGTGCCTGTTATGTCCCACCTTCTAAAATAAACAGTTAAGGCTGAAAGCAGCAGTCCTTGTAAAGAAAGGCAGCAAACAGGAAAATGTTATGTCCCACCTTTTAAAGTAAACAGATAAGGCTGAAAGCAACAGTCCTTGTAAAGAAAGGCAGCAAACAGGAATTTTCACAGATAGCTCCAATAAGTAAAAGTTCCAACGAACTAAATCCAAGACTCAACAAGATTCTTCAGATCAAAGTCTTTCACAAAATAATTCCAATAAGTAGAAGTTCCAACGAATTAAATCCAAATCCCAACAAGATATTTCAGATCAAAATCCTCCAAACTGTGCTCTTCAGTTCTCTCTTGCAAATAGACACTTTGTTCCGGACAAAGTGCAAAGTCATATCTCTCCCTTTATAGAGTAACTAATTAGTCTAATTGCTGGTCTGCTCTCCTACTGTAACCTCGTTGGTTCCTCCTTGTCAGGAGACGTCTTGTCCTGACATCTACCCAGCAATCATCCAAATTATCATCTTCTTCACCTGAAGATAACATTTGTTCCTCATTATCACCCGTTCCCGGCTGACCACCTAATTGAAGGGTGGAGGAGTTTGAAGGTTCAAGCCGACCTTGCAAATCAAATGCATTCATCTCCTCCTCATCGTTAGAACTTGCTGATTCATATAAGTCCTCCTCGCTGGAGCTGTCATTCAAAAAACCTGTAGCAGATGCCGGAATCACAACACTATCCCTCACCGCAGGGCCCTTCCCCCGGGTCTGGCGATCCGGATGCGGTTTCGAAGGGAAGCGTGCATGAAAGTCTCGAAGCAGATCCGAAGCATGAAGTGTAGACGCATCCGTCCAGGAACAAACCTTCGAGTCATCTACCCTCCTCCTGACCAAATACTGGAAGCGACCTTTGAGCCAACGGGAATCAAGGACGTCGACCACCGTATCGTCAACAGCAGGCTCCTCAGAAGGCAATGATAACGGACCCGGTTCAGCAGAATCACGTAATCGACAAACAGAAGAATCAGGAATCAAAAGAGATCGATGAAAGACGGGGTGAATACGCATGGATCGTGGCAAAGTGAGGCGGTATGCCACGGGATTAATAACTGCCTCAATCGGGAACGGACCAATAAACCGATGATCAAGTTTTCTAATAGGGCGATCGACCTTCAGATGTTTTGTAGATAGCCACACTTTATCACCCACAACTAACGGAGGTGTATCTCGACGGGACCGATCTGCAAACCGCTTATAATCTTCTTTTGCCTTGTTCAATTGTTGTATCAGTAGACGGCGAACTGCGTGTAGTTCTTCCAAAAACTCTCGGGTCTCAGGAACCGGGAATCCATCATAGTTAATGGGAAGAAACGCGGATGATAACCCATATTTGCAAAAATGGCGTGACACGGGTGGAGGTATGCTGCGAGTTGTTAAACGAGAATTCTGCTAACGGGAGGTATTTCACCCAATCGTTTTGTCGCAAATTAACAAAACATCTCAAATATTGAGTAAGAATCCCAATCACCTTCTCCGTTCCGCCATCAGTTTCCGGATGGTGCGCTGACGCTAAACATACTTTCACTTGCAAAGCCGCCATTAACTGTTTCCAAAATTCTGCCGTAAACTGGACCCCACGATCAGAAACCACTCTATCAGGCAGTCCATGTAGACGGAAGATATGTTGCAAAAATAACTGAGCCGTGAGTGCGGGACGATGGTAATTTCCGACAGGGAATGAAATGGGCCATTTTAGTCAACATATCCACTACCACAAGCACTGTTGTGAACCCCGATGAAGACGGTAAATGTGTCAGAAAGTCCATAGAGATCGCTCCCCATGGTCTACTTGGAGTCGGCAAGGGTTGCAAAAGTCCAGGAGGTGCACCGGATGCTGCTTTCGCTTGCCTACATTGAACGCAAGAAGCGACGTAAGAAGACACATCATGACGAACTCGAGGCCACCAAAAAGTCCGAGTGACCAAATGCAAGGTCTTGTGTAATCCAAAATGACCAGCGGCTGGATTATCATGACATTGTGTCATGATGAGAGCCCTCAACGGTCTGGTAGGCACATATAATAAACCCCGATATCGAAGCAGATCGTCTTCAAAAGACCATGGAGAAGTTGGGCCAATGTCCTCCCGTCTCTGCTGCGTCCACACATCCAAACGTTGCGCCTCTCGTAGTTGGGCCCGTAAATCTACCGGTTCCTGCAGTACGGCTAGAGATTCCGGTGGTAACACTGTCCGTAAAGGAAGAGGATCTTCGGCATAAGTATACTCAGGTTTCCGAGATAATGCATCCGCCCTCGGTTCTGACCACTTGGAACGTAAGTAACCGAGAAATTAAATCTGGCAAAAATAACGACCAACGAATCTGCCTTTGATTCAATTTCCTAGCCGTGGTCAAATGTTCCAGGTTCCTATGATCTGTCCGAACCTCCACCTTGTGTCGAGCTCCTCCAAATGATGTCTCCAAGTCTCAAAAGCAACCTTAATAGCTAACAACTCTTTTCCCAAATGGTATAGTTGCGTTCCGAAGCTGTAAGCTTCCTAGAATAATAAGCGCAAGGAAACAAAAGAGCGCCATCCTCCGAAGCTTGTAACAGCACTGCTCCGATAGCGACATTAGAAGCATCTGTCTCGACCACAAATGGGCGATCCGGATCAGGATGCTTCAATATGGGTTCAGTTATAAATGCTTTTTCAAAGTGTCAAAAGCCTGTTGTTGTGGAGGCCCCCACACAAATGGAACCTTCTTACAAAGAAGCTGGGTTATGGGATCCATTATCTTCGCAAAACCTGGAATGAAAGTCCGATAATAGTTGGCAAATCCTAAAAGTCGTTGCACATCTTTAACCCGACGAGGAGCTTCCCAACTACACAACGCCTCAACCTTTTTGGGGTCCATAGCAATGCCCACAGGAGAAATAATGTGTCCCAAGAATTCGATAGACGACTGAAAAAGAAACATTTTTCTAATTTAGCATAAAGTTTATGTTCCCGAAGACGCTGAAGCACTTGACGCACCTGCTGAAGATGTTGCTCTTTAGATTTTGAATAAATCAAAATGTCGTCCAAATATATGACAACAAACTTATCCAACATGTCTCGAAAGATATCGTTCATTAAATGTTGAAATACAGCAGGAGCGTTGGTCAAACCAAATGGCATAACGGTGTACTCGAAATGACCATAACGGGTGCCAAAAGCCGTCTTCCACTCGTCTCCCTTACGCATCCGAACCAAATTGTAAGCTCCACGTAAGTCAAGTTTCGTGAAAATTGTAGCTTCCCGTAACCGCTCCAACAATTCGGAGATGAGCGGTAAAGGATAGCTATTTCTCACAGTGATAGCATTTAAGCGTCTATAGTCACAACAAAGACGAAGTTCTCCCGACTTCTTCTTGACAAAGAGAACGGGTGCTGAAAGAGGGGATGACGAAGGTCGAATAAATCCCGAGCTAGATTTTTATTCAAAAATTCTCGAAGTGCAACTAGTTCAGGCTCAGACAAAGAATAC
Source organism: Notechis scutatus (assembly GCF_049901735.1). Classification (NCBI taxonomy): domain Eukaryota; kingdom Metazoa; phylum Chordata; class Lepidosauria; order Squamata; family Elapidae; genus Notechis; species Notechis scutatus. Next base: position 47,844,320 of record NC_142010.1, read on the forward strand.
AACCTCCCTTTGGTAATGGAGCGTCCGGTATCAAATCCACGGGACAGTCGTAAACACGATGTGGTGGTAATTGATCTGCCTCCTGTTCACTGAAAACATCGGGAAATCCGACAGCTCTGAAGGAATCGAGGCAGCAGAAGCGACAATATGTTGGCCTGCGCAGACATGTCTCAGGTGGTCCACACATTGCAAGCTTGGAAAAGAAACAGCGTTCTGCGCCCAAGCCACCAACGGATCGTGTAGACGCAGCCAGGATACTCCGAGCACCAAAGGAAGATGGAGGTTCAAGTGATATAAAAACTTATCGCCTCCTCGTGATCCCCAATACGCATACGCAGTGGTTGGGTGGCAAGCGAATAGGTCCCGACTTGAGTTCGCGCCATCTACGGTTTCCACCTGCATGGGGGATTCACAGGCACTAAAGGAACTTTGAAATGTTTTATGAAATCATAATCCATAAAGCTAGTCGTAGCCCTGAATCCACCAGTGCCACGGCAGGGATTCCCTCCTTCCGAGATTGCAAGAATATGCGAGTGTCCAAAAGTAAATGTCGAGGAGGGCCAGAATTAACTTCAGCAATTTGAGATGAAAGTGAATACTGTGCCCGACCTAGGGTTTCCTGAGGTCGGGCCTACCCGTTTCCGACGGACCAGCAATGGGTTTTGATACAGGTCCACGAGTCCCCTTCCGAGTGCAGGAATTTGCAAAATGTCCCGAGCCCCGCAATAAAGGCACAAACCTTCCTGAAATCTTCTCGATCGTTCCTGAACTGTTAAACGAGGGCGGAGTGCGCCTATCTCCATCGGCTCCTCTGCTGGAATTCTGGATTGGAAAACCCTCATAGACGGGGTGCGTGAACGAGGAAACACAGGTGGCTCTGCAACGGTCCGTTTACACCCACGATGTTGTAGGCGAGCTTCAATACGTAAGCATTGAGTAATCAATGTGTCCAAAGTTGAAGCACGCTCTGCATGAATTAATTCATCCTTGATAATGTCGGACAAACCCTCTTGGAATGCTGCCATGTGAGCTGGTTCATTCCAGGTGGAATCCATACACAACAAGCGAAATTCTGCAACGTATTCTTGCAATGAGTGTTTACCTTGAATAATATCCCTCAATTTTCTGTCCACAGTTTGAGATTTAATTGGATTCTCAAACATAACGTTCATCTGTTGAATAAACCCTGGAAATCGTCCAGTAATGGACTATCTTGTACTAATAAGGGAGTAGCCCATTTGGCAGCCTGCCCAGTTAACAAACTAATAATAAAGCCAATTTTAACTCGATCGGTTGGAAAATCCTCCGGCCTCACAGAAAAATACAATTGGCACTGACCCAAAAATGTTGAAAACATGTCCGTTTGCCCAGAAAATTTATCTGGCATAGCTATCGGAATTTTTCTCACAGGGGTGCAGGGGAACTCCAGCTGCAGCTGAAACAGTTTGAGAATTGGCAACGACGATAATAATTGTGTTACCTGATTTTGAAGGGATACGTTGCTCTGGAGTAATTGATTTATTTGCATCTGTTGCTGCTCCACTAATTGTTGCATTTGAGTTGAATCCATCGTTGCAAAGATGGTCTGTTTGGTCCGGAACAAAAATGTTATGTCCCACCTTCTAAAATAAACAGTTAAGGCTGAAAGCAGCAGTCCTTGTAAAGAAAGGCAGCAAACAGGAAAATGTTATGTCCCACCTTTTAAAGTAAACAGATAAGGCTGAAAGCAACAGTCCTTGTAAAGAAAGGCAGCAAACAGGAATTTTCACAGATAGCTCCAATAAGTAAAAGTTCCAACGAACTAAATCCAAGACTCAACAAGATTCTTCAGATCAAAGTCCTTCACAAAATAATTCCAATAAGTAGAAGTTCCAACGAATTAAATCCAAATCCCAACAAGATATTTCAGATCAAAATCCTCCAAACTGTGCTCTTCAGTTCTCTCTTGCAAATAGACACTTTGTTCCGGACAAAGTGCAAAGTCATATCTCTCCCTTTATAGAGTAACTAATTAGTCTAATTGCTGGTCTGCTCTCCTACTGTAACCTCGTTGGTTCCTCCTTGTCAGGAGACGTCTTGTCCTGACATCTACCCAGCAATCATCCAAATTATCATCTTCTTCACCTGAAGATAACATTTGTTCCTCATTATCACCCGTTCCCGGCTGACCACCTAATTGAAGGGTGGAGGAGTTTGAAGGTTCAAGCCGACCTTGCAAATCAAATGCATTCATCTCCTCCTCATCGTTAGAACTTGCTGATTCATATAAGTCCTCCTCGCTGGAGCTGTCATTCAAAAAACCTGTAGCAGATGCCGGAATCACAACAGGTGCCCATATTTAGAAAATTGATTTCTATAGGCCCTGGAGTTTTGGTGAACTTATGGAGCTTTCCTCCTAGTAAGAGCCTTGAAATCCATTTCCTTACCTGAGACATTTGTATCCAGTGCTTAAAAAAAAAACCATGAAGCAGTTCCCCCCCATGAAAACTTTCTAGGTCTATTCGCGTTACACACAAAAAGATACCTGGCACTTCTGAATTGGGCAGGGTATGCCTTCACAGCAGTTTGGAATGCAAATGTGAAGTTCAGTGGTAACTTGAAGCATTGTTTGTGGTGTTTGTGCACACTAAATATAGACGCATGAATTTGTATTTAAAAATCCATATGATAAACACCTTTACATATGCATGCATGCGTGCTAGCCACATGGGATTCCACGTGATTAATATTCTGTTTAAAATGGATTGCTATTTTTGGTTCCTTTCACATGCATAAACATGTATATGAGACTATAAATGTGCTAGACTGTCTACTATTGACCTCACCCCTTTCCTAAGAGGTCTGTAGGGGGTGTGCATAAGCGCACCAATCGGCCTACCGTCCCTGTCCTATTGTTTCTTTTATTTTTCTTATTTGTATCCATGTATTCATAACTATGTTTTTACTTATACCTATTTACTTGTAAGCAATTGACAAACCAAATAAAATAAAATAAAAAAATAAAATAAAATATATTTCTCAATTATAGCTAACAGTGCTCAATGCAGGCCGTCGATACTTGGGGGTGGAGAATTTGTCTGGCAAAGTCTTTGTCACATCTGGCCTTGGAGGAATGAGTGGTGCCCAAGCAAAAGCTGCAGTCATTGCTGGATGTGTGGGAATTATTGCTGAGGTAAGCCTCTTCTCAGCCAGTCCTTGAGTATTGAAGATTTGTCTTTAAATGAATCCAAACTCCAGCTCCTCTTTAGGACAATGATGGTTTATTCGATATATCAACAAACAACAAATACTCTAATCAGGGAAGAAAGGCTAAAAGCCAGGCAAGGTTAACGTTGGGTTTGAGTCTGCTCTCTTTCCTTTTATTATCATTATCATGAGACACACCACACCACACCCAGGCCTATACGCAGTTCTAGTTCTGGCCATGCCTAACCTATTATCTCTAAATGCTATTAACGCTATAACATGTCTACATTCCTAACCTATTCCGACCCTCGCTAACTGATCTCCACCTGGTGCCACCTTCACCATGTCTTAACTCAATGCTTAATTACCACCTATATGTGCCCCAACCCCCTCTAACAATATGCACCACATCAATACATGAACAAAAGCCATTTCAAGCCCCGCAGTTGTTTCAGAATCCATCCTGCAGCTCACAGATCTGCTGAGTCATTCTAAAGCAACCTTCGACACCATCGGCTAGCACAAAGCAGCGATACAGATCTGGTGTCAGCAGAGCTAAGGTGATATTCTCCACTGCCAGCTGACTTGCTGCGAGGTGTGTTCGAAGCTGACGGGCTAGCGAACTCGGAGCCCGACACCTCTTTATTTAGTTGCACCTTTTTGCTTTCATTCAAGTTGTCCTATTCTTCACTTTCCAGTAATTTCCATTCATTTTTTTCTGTGTTTAAAAATTGGCATCAGATGTCACCACAGTCCTTTCAGCAGACCCGAGAAGGTCCCATACGAGTTTGTACTCTGATTCAGGTGATCTTGAGAATACAGATAGCCTCAACTTACGACCACAATTGAGCCCAAAATTTTTATTGCTAAGTGAAATATTTGTTCAGTGAATTTTGTCCCCTTTATGACTTTTTGTGCCACAATTGTTAAGCAAATCACTACCGTCGTTAAGTTAGTAACATGGTTTTTAAGTGGATCTGGCTTTCCCATTGACTTTGCTTGTCAGAAGGTCGCAAAAGATTATCACATGACCCTGGGACACTGCAACCGTCACAAGTATGAGTCAGTTGCCAAGCATCTGAATTTTGATCACAGGACTATGGGGATATAGCAATGGTTGTAAGTGTGGAAAAATGGTCATAAATTACCTTTTTCGGTGCTGTTGTAACTTTGAATGGTCACTCAGTGAAATTGTAAGTCAAGGACTACCTGTACAAATAAACTTCCAAGTGGCCTCAACCACTCTCAGAGAGCTAACAACTGATAACAGACTTCAGAGAGTAATTAGGACTGCAGAAAAAACAATTACTACCCACTTGCCTTCAATTGAGGACCTGTATACTGCATAGGTCAAAAAGAGGGCTGCGAAAATATTTACAGACCCCTCACATCCCGGACATAAACTGTTTCAACTCCTTCCCTCAAAATGACGCTATAGAGCACTGCACACCAGAACAACTAGACTCAAGGACAGTTTTTTCCTGAATGCCATTACTCTGCTAAACAAATAATTCCCTCAACACTATTCAACTATTTACAAAGTCTGCTATTACTATTAATCTTCTCATCACTCCTTATCACCCACCCCCTCCCACTTGTGACTGTATGACTGTAACTTTGTCGCTTGTATCCTTACGATTTAAATGGACTGTTTCCTAGTATGATTTGATTGCTTATTGTACCCTATGACTATCATTAAGTGTTGTACCTTATGATTCTTGACTCTTGACGAATGTATCTTTACTTTTATGGATTCTGAGAGCATTTGCACCAAGACAAATTCCTTGTGTGTCCAATCACACTTGGCCAATAAAAGAATTCTAATTCTGATCTTAAGAGTGCTAACAACCAGATGACTGCTAAGAATATAAATCCCTCCATTCCCCACCATTCAGCCAGAACTGAAGAAGCTTCTTGGATGAGAAACGAAACATTTTCAATGAAAAAAACAACAACAAGAAGAAAGCCTAGTTGCCTTTTGAAAAGCACCCTTGGGCCATCTGTCTCCATAGACAATGGACTCCATGGGATCCTTACAGTAGGCAAATGTTTCAGAATAATGGAAACAGCATCCTGATACCACAAGGCAAGCCCTGCTCCTTTTCTGTCTCCAGGCCAGTGGTAGGATTCAAATTTTTCATACTAGCGGCTCTGTGGGCGTGGCTTGGTAGGCGTGGCAGGGGAAGGATACTGTAAAATCTCCAGTCAGAGGTGGTATTTGCCGGTTCTCCAAACTACTCAAAATTCCTGCTACTGGTTCTCCAGAACTGGTCAGAACCTGCTGAATACCACCTGTGCTGCAGGCCAATAGGAACAAAGCTTGTAGGATGCTTCAGTGTTTGCATTTTCCTAATGAAAGCAGGGTAAGCTTGCAATATGCCATTGAATGAAATAATTCAACACTAAAAGAAGATGTACACATCTTCTAAGGCAACTTCAGACAGTTTTAAGTTTTAAGAGAAAACTTAAAATGTCTTAGATATCTGATACATATCTTCCACAAAAGGGTTTTTTGGTTAACCAATAATGAAATATTTAACTATTAATGTTATCTTTTGCTCTTCTTTTAAATATCACATTAAATAATCCCCATCCAAGCAACTTGCATAGATTTTATGTATCCATATTCACATTCAGGGTGCGTAATGTCTTAAGTACTGCAGGTATTTCATCCCTTGCCTAACAATTTAAGAAGAGTCCAATAAACAATACTACTGTATTGTTGGGTCAAATGGGTCAAAACAGCAGCTACCCTTACATGCTTCTTCCATGTGGAACTTTGTCCCTCTGGTACTTAAAATATGATGGATGGAGGAAGCAGTCTTATTGTCATTCTCTAAAAAAAAAGATGCATTCCTTCAGATAATCTCTCTAATTTTTCTGCCTAGAATGACAACAGTTCTAAATTGTTTTTCTGATGCTGGTTCCATTTTATTTATAACTGGCTTACAATACTATTGCTGTTTTCAAAGTCAGTATACTGAGTTTTGGATGCCAGTAATTATTTTAATACCAGTAATATGCAAACAGAACATATAAGTTTAAAAGTTGGAATTTTATTGTTAATAAAACTGATACAAAGCCAATTTTCCTCTTTGAAAAAAATTATATGTAATAACAGTGTTAATTTGCCCTTCTCTATCCTGTATCATTTGTAAGTTTTTTACAGCTGCCTACTGAATAAGTACATTGTAATAAGAGAGATCTTATACAGTATAGGGTTTGCTAATAATTGGTAAAATCTTAATGTGTAAGAATAGAGATGTTTCACTGTTTGAGAATGGGTAAGTAAAATTAATTATTATAGGCAAAACCCAAATCTTTATGTTTCTCTAATTTATTTCTCAATTTTCTCAATGTTTTCTTAGAAACTAATAGCCACAGGTAAGATTAGCCACAGTGATTTCAATAGGCTTAAACAATCTGATTGTATGGCTATCTATTGCAGGGCCATATCTGGGTTGCAAATCTCCAGATACCCACTAGATGACAACAAAGAGAATTTTCCATATCATAATAATTATCCAAAAATTTGAAGCCCAGATTCAGAAACTCTACATACTGCATCTTAAGTCCAGAAAGTTTAGCAGTCTTCTTCCAGATGTTTATGTATAGAATGTTATATTTCATGAATTTAATTCCCCCATGGTTTTATACAAGCTGCATACAATCCTGCCATTCCAATCTTGCTTCGTGAGAAAATTCTTCTGTCTATTTAAATCAGAGTAAAGAGGGAATTTTCTATTGAGAAGATGCAAATGTTGTTGGGCAGAGCCTAATTTTTGCTGCGAAGAGGTTGACAAATAGGTCATATCTTGTTCATTCAAGAATCCCTAAGGAGATGAAATGGTTTCATGTAGATCAAGCCTCAGGGTTACAAGTTTAAGAACTATTAAATACAGCAAGACAAGCTTTCAATTTACTTGTGTAATTTTTCACTATTCATTGGGAGAGAATATTTTTTTCTAAATTAGTTCTAACAGGAAACCTCACTCATAATTTGTGTTTCTCAGACTGTGAACAGCTTGTTCAAAACTAAACTTGTCACACTGGTGATGGTGATTAACTTTAATTTTTACTCGCTCCACATGATGCATATAAAATACAGAAAGATTAGTTCTGCCTGATTTTTTTCTCCTGTAATACAATCTCTCAGGTTGACGAAGCTGCTCTCTTAAAACGTCATCATCAGGGATGGCTGATGAAAATCACTAGAAGTCTGGATGATTGCATTACTCAACTTAGGTATGGCTTATAAAGTATGTTCTTGGATCTTGGAAGTCTTCCAGTCCCACCTCTTGCTTGAGCTGGAGACCCCATATCATTCTAGATAAATGGTTGTCCAATCTCTTCTTTAAAATTTCCAGTGTTGGTGCATTTACAACTTCTGAAAGCAACCTATTCCACTGATTAACTGCTCTCACTATCAGGAAATTTCTTCTTAGTTCTAGATTGGATTTCTCTTTGGTACATTTCCATCTGTTACTCCTTATCTTGCCTCAGGTGCTTTGGAGGAGAGAGAGAGAGAGAGAGAGAGAGAGAGAGAGAGAGAGACCCTCTTCTTTGTGACAGCCCCTCAAAAATTGGATGACTACTATCATGTCGCCCCTAGTCCTTCTCTTTGTTATATAGACATACCCAATTCTTGCAACCATGCATTATATGTTTTAGCCTCTAGTCCTCAAATCATCTTTGTTCTCTCACTAATTGCTTTGGAATGTCTTTTGAGTTTGGAGAAAAAGGTTATTAAAAAGCAACCTGCATCCCAAAGACTGACTTTCTAAGCTTGACACATTTTGCAATATTTGTAAATGACTGTTGGACAAACAATCAGGTTCCAGGTTCCAGAGACCTTTGATCAGCTCTCATATATAAAAGAATTTGCAGTTAGTTATAAACTGGCCCGGAGGTCATCATCCAAGTCCTAACCAGATCTAACCAAATCCAAACCAACCTAGATTTTTAAGAGCAGCCAAGGTCAATTAGGTGCTTTAACTAAATCATCTTTGGTAGAAATATAACATATAGGTTAAGTTTCTTAAGGAAAAGAATAGAAATAAATTCAATATATCCTTTCATATAAGTACCATTTATGTTCTACAAATTAGTCCCACTTTAGACTCAAAGCCAGCTCTTGACCTTGGGCCGGTCACATTCCCTCCATCCTTAGAAGTAGGCAATGGCAATGGCAATGGCAAAACACTGCCAACAAAACTGCAGGGCTAGTATAGGTAGGGATAGTCAGTCAGGAGTCAAAATATACTTGTAGGCATTTCCCTGTCCCCATAAACAACTGTTTTGCAGCCTTAATGCTAAAATTCTGTTTAAAATATTTACACAGAGAAGCAAAGAAGAACAAGATGACTCTTAGTTTGGGATATCATGGGAACGTGGTAGATCTTTGGTAAGTAGGCAGTTGATCAGTGATTCTCTTGACAGTGATATGTTTTTAATATTTGTTATTTTAACTTCCTTGTTACAATAGCCATAAGCTGAAATAGATCTTTGCTGTTTGATTGAGTATTTCACTTCCTTTTGTTCCATATTTGTGTGGTATTTTTCCTACTGTACGTTAGTATTGTTTATACATGAGAACAACTCCGTTAGAAGCCCTGGTGCCATTTTGAATTCATTTTCTTTTTTTTTTTTTTTTAAAGTTTTATTGATTTTAACAACAAATAAAAACACACAAAACATAAAACATAACATAAGAACATCATCATTCTTCATAAATTTACAGACAGTGTATCGGTTGGTTTATCACTTCTTTTTGTGCATCTATTTCATAGTCATCATAATAATTATATTACATAATAACTCATATTATCAATCAATAATTATATATCCTAATATCCTTATTAAACAATCATTTGACTATAATTTAACTAATTCATGCTTAAGCGAGATAACTATAATTTAGTTAATTTATAACAAATCGTAAAATCATACCAAATCTATCTTAATATAATATTCTAAAAATATTATCAAAACCAAAATATATATATATTCTATTATTATATTGTTTTATCTAACCATTGATAAAAAAGATCCCAAACTTCATAGAATTGTTTATCTTCTTGTTCTCTAATTTCAAATGTCAATCTACTCATTTCAGCACATTCCAATATTTTCTTAATAATTTCTTCCTCTAATGGTATTTTCTCACTCTTCCAATTTCTAGCAAATACAATCCTAGCCGCTGTTAACACATTTACAATCAAATACTTTAAGTTTTTATTAAATGTATCAGGTAAGATTCCCAATAGAAAAATCTCTGGTTTCAAATCTATATGTTTTTTGTCATTTCTTCCAACCATATGCGAATTCTAGTCCAGTATTTCCTGGCCTCCTCACAAGTCCACCACATATGGTAATATGAGCCAGGGATCTGATGACATTTCCAACACTTTTCGGATTTATTCTTGAACATTCTTGCTATTCTTGTCGGGGAAAATGCCACCTGTAAAACATCTTATACAAATTTTCTTTATATGCTACTGACATTGTCATTTTATAATTTTGAGACCACAATTTTTGCCATTTTTCTAAATCAATCCCATATCCAAAATTCTTCCCCCAAACAATCATTGTTTCTTTGACTTGTTCTTCCTCTAATTTAATTTCCAACAAATAACTATATAGTTTTTAATCACTTTTTCATCAGCACCTGTCAAAATCCCATCTAAATCAGTCAATTTATCATAGAATCCTTCTGTTTTAGAATCTTTAAGATACCTTGAGTGTATTTGCGCATATGAAAACCAATTCATCTTTATATCTTGTTCTTCTAGCTTTTGCATCGTTTTAAGTTCACCCTTTTCATCCAGTATTTCCCCATATCTAACTGTTTGTTCCTTCTTATAAATTATGGGATAGGAAAAAGCTTCAATAGTTGATAACCAAACTGGAATTTTCAAATAACATTGTTTCTTAATTTTCTCCCAATTCAACCATAACGATTCCCGTATATAGTGCCTTCTGAAATAACCCTGCGATTTAGTTCCCTTATACCATAAAAAGCATGCCAACCCAATAATAAATCATGTCCTTCCAGTGCCAGTAATCTAGACTTTCTTAACGTTTATCCATTCTTTAACCCACATTAAATTTGCAGCTTGATAATACAACTCCCAATTAGGAAGGCCAAATCCTCCTCTAATTCTAGCATCCTGTAAAAGTTTTAGTTTTATTCTCGCTTTCTTACCTTGCCATATATACTTCAACACCATTTTATTTAATTCATCAAAATAATCTTTACCAAGCCTAATTGGTATTGTTTGAAACAAATATAAAATTCTGGGTAAAATATTCATTTTAATTGTTGAGATTCTACCTATCAAAGATAATTGTAAATTTTCCCATTTTTTCAAGTCAGATGCTATCTGCTGTTTAAGTTTAATATAATTATTCTCTTTCAGTGTAGTACATCTTGACGTCAAAATTATCCCCAAGTATTTAACTTTATTCGTAACTTGAATTTTCAATAAGTCTGCCAACTCTTCTCTTTGCCTTAATAACATATTTTTTGTCAGAATCTTTGTTTTGTCTTTATTTATTTTCAAGCCAGCCATCTCACCATACGTCTCTATCTTTTCCAGTAGTTTTAAAGCTGTCTCTAAAGGATCTTCCAGAATAAAGACCAAATCGTCTGCAAAGGCTTGCAATTTAAATTCCTCCTTTTTAACTTTCATTCCTTTTATATTTGTATCCTCTCTAATATTTCTATTTAATACTTCCAAAGTCAATACAAATAACAAAGGGGATAGTGGACATCCTTGTCTTGTGCCTTTTTTAATATTGATAGAGTCTGTAAATTCTCCATCTATCATCACTTTTGCTGTTTGCTTATAATATATAGCTTCTATTGCTTGAATAAATTTTCTAGCAAAACCCATCTGTTCCAATAATAATAACATAAATCTCCAATTCACGTTATCAAATGCCTTTTGAGCATCTAAAAATATTAAAGCCATTTGCTTTTCAGGGTGTGCCTCATAATATTCCAAAGTGTCCAAAATTACTCTCATGTTGTCTTTAATTTGTCTCTTTGGTAGAAATCCATTCTGATCAGGATGAATAAAATTATTTAAGTATTTTTTAAGCCTTTCTGCCAAAATTGAAGCAAAGATTTTATAATCTGCATTCAATAAAGAAATAGGTCTATAATTCTTAATTTGTGATGGGTCAGTCCCTTCTTTTGGAATAAGCGTAATATAAGCTTCTGACCATGTTTTAGGTATTTTCTTATTTATCATAACTTCATTCATAATTTCTAACATTGAAATGCTCAGTGATTCTTGTAATGTTTTATAAAATTCTGCCGGGAAACCATCTGGTCCTGGTGCTTTCCCGTTATTCTGTCTATTAAGTGCTTCAGTTAATTCCATCATTGTTATAGGATTTTCCAACATTTTCCCAGTTTCATCAGATATCTTGGGTAGGTTGGCATTTTGTAAATACTGTTTAATTTTCCCCTCATCAAAATCCTCCTGCTTATATAATTGCGCATAAAAATCTCGAATAATTCTCTTTTTCTCCTTATTACCATGACAGACTAGACCCTGTTCATCCATTAACTGTGGTATTCTCCTTGATTCTTTCTCTTTTCTCAGTTTGTATGCTAACCATCTACCTGGCCTGTTTGCATCCTCAAAATAGTTCTGTTTAGCACTTCTAATTTTTTGCGCCAGTTCTTCTTTCTCTGTTTGATCCATCTTATGTTTAAGATGGAGTTAGGGGGAAGGCGGAGCCACGTCGCCGCGTTACAGCTGTAATTTCGGGGCTCCGAAGTTACAGCTGATATCTTCGCCCTGGTCGGTCCCAACGGACCTAAACCGTCCCGTAGAGACGGTGATAGTAAGGCGCGTTCTGTCGATCACAGGGACACCGCAAGTCCCTGGTGGATCCAGAAGAAGCCCCTTTACCATCGGCGGAGAGGCAGCCATTAAGCTGCTGAAGCAGGGACAGCTCCGAAAGGAAGAGAAGAAAGAAAGAGAAAGTGTATCGGCTGGTGAGATTTATTTTTTTTTATTTGGGATAAGGACACCCTAGAAGAAGAAGGAATCTGTAAGATTTTTGACAGAATTTGATAAGATGGACTTAGTGGCGATTTTTTTAGAAGATGTCAAAATGAGGCTTGGCTTTTTACTTTTTTTTTTTTTTCTAGCGAACTTCTATTGTGATTAGTAATTGTAACCAGACTTGTTTTGTTTTGTTTTTTTCTATAATTACCTTTCCTTTTTGACTGTTTATATTTTTAATAGAGGCTTCCTTTAGTAATTTTTTCTTTTTTTAAATATACACATATATATATACATATTTTCTTTTTCTATTGGTTTTTTTTTTGGGGAGGAAGAAGGGGGAGTGGAGTTGAGAAACTTTGTAACTCTGCAACACTGCCAACTAGAGGCTTGAAAATACTTTACTTGAAGTTGAGAGAACTGTGAGAAACTCTCTCCCAAGGACACTGAGTTGATAAGATAGAGAGAAAAACTCTGGAGAATGTTTTCACAGGTGTCTCTTTGGGATTTCTACAATCAACTGAATGTTTGAAGCTTGGCTTTGAAACTTGTGGAGAAGCCATAATAAGAGCCTTGGATGTTTAAATAAAATGCAGTGTGATTTTTGCTTTACTTGTTGTTAGCTTTTATCCCTCCTCCTTAACCCTATAGTTTTTTGTAATATTTGTACACTTTTGCTTATTACTATTATTATTATTTTTCATTTTTTTTTTCTCTAAAGGGAAAGCCTCAGAATATTGTTTCTTTTTTCCTTTTTTTTTTCTTTTTTGGGGGGGACTTTTGTTTTTTTTATCTTTGTATGTATATACTCTTTTTTTTGTGGCCATGTTTTTTTTTTTTTTTTCTTGAGATTTCGCAATTGGATTAAGGTGTGAAGAACCTGAAGAATTTTTCTTTTCTTTTCCTTTTATTATTATTGTTATTTTTTTAATATTATTGGGTTTTATTCTCCTTTTGACTATTGCAACTGAGGATTAAGGTCTAGAAGAACCTGAAGAAAGAAATTTTTCTGGTGGCAATTTTTCTTTTTTCCTTGAAACTTTTTTTCCTTTTTAAATTTTGGGTTTTTTGGTTTTTTTTTACTGATTTTTCTTTTTTACGTTTTTCCTTTCCCTAATTGGATTATAATTGTTACACTGCCAACTGGATTAAAAGAGTGGGAAGATTCCGAGTTATTCAAATGAGTAAGAAAGTTCTACCTTCTGGCGCATCAACTTCTGCTCCTGCCTCCCCATCAATTGGAGGACGACTTTCAACAATGGCGAAGCAAGATAAAGGACAAACGGATCTAACGACGGTTATGCAAGGAATTCAAGAACTTAAAATGAGTATTGAACAAAGGATGGGGAGTATTGAACAAAAAATTGAAAATATCCAACAGATGATGGCGAAGTATGATGAGAAACTACAAAAAATGGAAGAGAAAGACAATCAAAGAGATGAGAAATTGCAAAAATTAGAAGAGAAAGACAATCAAAGAGATGAGAAAATTGGAAATATTGATGACAGAGTGACAACGCTTGAACAAAACAAGAATGAGATGGTGAAGTGGGAGATGGATAGATCAGAATATTACCTCAGATTTCAAAATATAGAGGAAGAAAAAGGACAAGATCTTGCTGCAGTAATGATAGAAATCTTGGCTGGAGCTTTGGAAATAACAGAGGAAAAAATGATGGATGGAATAGATGAGATATACCGAGTTTTTACAAGATATGCATCGAGGAATAAGTTACCAAGAGAAGTTCATGTTAGATTTACTAAAAAATCTATCAGAACGCAGATATTACAAGCGGCAAGAGAGAAGACATTGAAATATGGAGATAAAGAGATCGGGGTTTTAAAACAAGTACCCAGAAAAATTAGAGAGGTGAGGAGAGAATATCGTTTCCTGACTAAAGTATTATTGGAAAAGGAGGTGAATTACAGATGGTTGATTCCAGAAGGATTAATGGTTACATGGAAAGAACAGAGATACAGAATTGGCTCAATTGATGAAGCAGAATCGTTTTATAAGGAATTTTTAAAAGAAGAGAAACAGAGATAGAAGAAGAGACTACCTTAACTGAATTTCAAGAGGACCAAATAGAGATGGGAAAAGAAGAAGGTGCAGTAGGTGGACAAGTGGAGACTAAAGAACAACGTGAAGTAAGATCAACGAGAGCCGTTAGACCTAAATATAAATCATAACTATGGAGGAAAAAAAATTGATTTCTTTGAATATAAATGGACTGAATTCAGCTACTAAAAGAAGGAAAATTTTTCATAAAATAGAGAAATTAAAATTTGATATAATTTGTTTACAAGAAGTACACATTAAAAAACAACATCAACAATTATTGGTGCGACCAAAAATAGGGAAAATTTTTACTTCTTTGGCCCAGTGTAAGAAAAGAGGAGTGGTATTGTATATTAAAGAAACCATTTCAGCAAAATTGATTTATACTGATGAAGATGGAAGAGTATTAATGGTTGAAATAGTGGATAACAATACAAAGATACTTTTGGTTGCAATCTATGCTCCGAATGATAAACAAAAAAGATTCTATAAAAAGTTACATATGAAAATAATTGAACTGGACTACGCTAATATATTTATAATGGGAGATTTTAAATGGAATTGTAGACAATGAATTGGACTACACAGCAAAAATAACACGACAAAATAGGAAGATCCTCCCTAAATCCTTTTTTTGAAATGATAGAGGAATTAAATCTAAAAGATATATGGAGAGAAAGAAATACTAAAACTCAACAATATACTTTCTACTCGAATAGACATTCATCATGGTCCAGAATAGATATGATCTGGACGTCAACAGAATTATTATCTAATATTCAAGAAATAAATATTGAAACAAGTACATGGGCAGATCACAACCCAATGACAATTAAATGGAAAGGACAAAAAAAGAAGATCTAGATGGACATTAAATAATACTATTTTAAAGGAAAAAGATTTTATACAGTGGATGGAAAAGGAACTGGCCTTCTTTTTTAATGAAAACAGAAAAGAAGATACTTCAATACAGAATGTTTGGGACACAATGAAGGCATATGCAAGAGGATTGATAATGGAATACACAAAGAAAAAAAATATTAGAAAGAGGCAAATGATTAAAACTTTAGAAGATGATTATAAAAAATTGGAAAAAGAATTACAGAGAATGCCACAGAAAAAAGATATTAAATTTAAAATGAATTCATTTTCTTGATTTATAATGTAAATGGTTCAATGCCACATTTTGCTTTTCCTTGTACAACAAAAGTGATTTATTTTTTAGAAATAAAGTTGATATATGTTAAGTGACAGCATTTCATATCTGATTGTGATCATCATTGCAGACTGATGGGTATGTGCATACATTTGAGAAAATGATGCTGAATTTGCTTCCCTTGAAAAAAGTATCTGTAAGAGTTTTGAATGAAACACGTGTTTGAAATAAGTGGGATGTGTACATGTTTTATGTGTTCACTGAATCATTTATTTCTTAAAATGCATGTTTACAATGTGTATTGATTAATAATTTTGTTTAAATTTTCTCAAGATGCTCTTCATTTCTGCTAATTTCTTTTCTCAATTTCCTGTTTTCCTCTTTCTGAATGTAGGGAGAGACTGGTGGATGAATTCAATACTACTGGGGAACTATTAGTAGATTTGGGGTCTGACCAAACATCTTGTCACAATCCATTTAATGGTGGATATTACCCAGTACAGCTAAACTTTAGGGATGCCAACCAACTCATGTCCAGTGATCCCATAAAATTCCAAGCTCTTGTAAAAGAAAGGTATGGTAATCATTTTCATGTTTTATTTTGGTAAAGTCTTAAAATGTCTTTTGGTTTTTTTAGAAGATTGGAGTGCTAGGTTTTGGATAGAAAAGATTCATTTTTTAATAAGAGTCAGGAAATCATTCTGCCAAAATCTAGTTATAAACTCTAGACTTCTTGCCACCTTCTCATTAATGAAATCTTGGCTTGTGGGAAGTTTGCAGTGGAGATGTCAATGGAGAAATGGTCAGTCCCCCTGTATTCACGCTGTGCTAGCCACGTGTGTGCTTCCTCACACACTCCCCCACCTGGCAGCATCCATTTAGTTGCCTGCTGGGAAGGAAAGGGGAGGGGAGAGGAGGGGGAGAGTGAGGGAGAAGGAAGGAAGGAAGGAAGGAAGGAAGGAAGGAAGGAAGGAAGGAAGGAAGGAAGGAAGGAAAGCTTTCCTACCCTCTCAACAAGTGCCCAACAACAACAACAAAACTTAATGGAGAAGTCAATAGGAAGTCAGAAATTGAACCTACTCCCCTGAATTTTTGCCTACCAATTGTCATTCTGTTTCTCTAGTTAAACAAGGAAATATCTGGGAAACCTAATGGGGCACTAGTTGTCTAAAGGGGACTGGGTAATTTAAAGAAAAAAATGGAGTCCTTAGTATTCTCTGAACTTGGTTGAAGAATGTGGATGAGAACTGCTATATGTTTCCTTGTGCCAACATTCCTATTCCTTGTTGCAACATTACTATTGAAATCTGGAGTTTCTTCTTTTTAGTAAAAAAAAAAATTCAAAAGGTTATTTATTTCAGCAGTGAAATCTGAACCCAGATTTCTCATCTTCCACATTTACTTAGTAAACTATTTTCTCTCATATAGTGTCCCATAGTTCAAATTGGAGTGTTTTTTTTAAATGATAAAAGATATTGTCAAACATAAAGTTCCATGGTTTTTTTTTGAACTTCCGGTTTGTCGGCTTCGCTAGCGGCAGGGATTTGCGATCCTGCGCGATCCCTGCCGCGCTAGCCGCTTTGGTGCCTCTGATCCATAGATCTGGAGGCTAAGGTTGCTACAAAGAAGCAGCCGAAGATAAGGAGGAGCTGGTGAGGGGTTTGGGGGTGTTGCAGACCCCCTTCCCAGCCGGCAAAACCCCTTTCCCAAGACGGTCGAGCGGGCGGTCTGTAATGGCCGCCTCAAAGAAGCCGGCAGCTGGGTAAGACTGAGCAGGAGGAAGAGAGGAGAAAGTGGTAAAGAGAAAGTTTTTGTGGCTGACCCAGGACTTTAAGAGGCGTTTAATCCTGAGAACGATGGTTTTCTGAAAAATACTTTGTTTCCAGAGGAGGATCTCAAGCGGCAAAACTGAGTGCTGAAAGGGAAAGTTTACTCTCCTTCCTTATGGAATCAACAAATGGCCATTGAGAAACCTGTTGTTGTTTTTTATAAAAGGTAAAGACTTGGCTTCTTGTTATAAGTGGGAAGGAAGAGGACAAAATATATATATTAAGATTTTGTTGGAGGAGATGCCTTGAAGATCTTGAGACCAGAAATTAATTGCAACAAGGTTTTAAAATACAGATTGGAGGTTTTTTCCCTTCCCTTTGATACCTTACCAGGAAGAGAAAGTGAGAACTTTGTGTTTTGTTTGGACTGATTGACTCTCTCTGGAATTTTGGGGAATTGCTCTAACTTTTGAAACACTTTGGTTGCTTTAAGAAGAAGAATAAAGAATGGCTTTATCTGCTGATGAACTTAGAGAATATGAAGAAAGAAAGGACGCTGGGAAAAAAGCCTTTTTCTCTCTAGAAATGGCGTTTGTTAATTATCAAATACAACAACAGATGGAGAAAATGGAAGGAGAAGAAGGAGAAGAAGAAGAAGACGCCATCTTCAATTAATTTAAAAATGTAGTTAAGAGAGAAAGGAGAAAGAAAGGAAGGAAAATGAAGGACTTAAGATCTAAAAATACTTAAGAAAGGAAAAAATAAGATGCAAAACCAATTCAATGTTAATGTTACTGAGCAAAAGGAGAAAGGAATACAACAGAGAGGGGAAGTTGGAGGTAAAAAGGTTAGGTGGGATAAGAAAGGAAGGGAAAAGGGAGGGAAAAGCCACAAAGGTATAAAACAAGATGGGAAAAAGGAATTTTTTTAGGGATAAAGGGTAATGTATAATTTCTTTAAAAAGAAGATTCTGCAAGGTACATAAGATGGTATGGTAGTATTTGTATTAGAAATAGAAAATTAGAATGTTATAAGAATCTGAAATGTTTAGTAATGATAGATTTTAAAATTTAATAAAAGATTAAAAGGAATGTTTAAAATATTGAGTTTAATTGAAAAGACTAATTTACTGTTGTTTTGATCTTATTATAAACTCATTATTGTAGCATTTGTTTCTTGAAATAGACAATTGGAAGGCTATAAGATTTAAAATCTAGATTTATTATTTAATTATATTAATTATTGTGGACTTACTGTTTTTTTTTTTTAGAGACTAGTAGGTTGAATGTACTAAGCAGAATCAGATTGGGTATTAGGTGTTATTTTAAATATTAATTTAGGGGAGGATAGAAAGGCATCATACCTTGATCAGGGATTTCAGGGAAACAATTTTTTCTTTACTTGCTGTAGGGAATGAGATAAATGGATAATTTGGAAAGAATGGACAAAAAATATAAATATAATGAATTAAATTAAAATGAATTAAATAAAATAGAAATAAGAAGAGTGAAAAGTGGGGAGAAGTTATATGGAAGATATAGAATGGTAAATAAGATAGGTAATGGCATATAAGATGAGCACGAATTTAATTGAAGTCCATACAAAGAGAGGTAATCTGGGGCCAAACTACTTTCTTAAAAGAAGTTTTATATTTTTGTGTTTTGTGTGTCTATGTTTTCTTTGAGAATTAATAAAACCTCGGAGGAATGTTGGATGAGAATAATGTTAAACAAGACAGAGAGGAATGAAGATGATGGTTATAAACTGGATAAATATAGAAAATTAATAATAATTAATGAAATTGAATAAGAAAAAAGAAATAATGAGAAATTTGTTGAGAGATATCTATATGGTTATATTGAAATGGTGAAAAATAGAATTATGTTGTATAAAAGAGTATTCTATCTGACTTGTAAAATTAATAATGGAGAGGTTTGTGTACTTAATGGATAACGATGGTTTGTTTGTCTTTAAAATTAATAAAATTTGTTTCAAAAAATAAAAATAAAGTTCCATAGTTTTTTTGTTCTTTCAGTCTTAGAAGACAAGTAGCTGCCATCAACAAGCTGTCCGATCAAGGAATGTTTTTTTGGGATTATGGCAATGCTTTCCTTCTAGAAGCCCAGAGAGCTGGTAAGGAGAGAATATCTTCCCTTTTTCTGGCATGAAAAGTGCATCGCATAATTTCTACGTGGCAGCCGGCATTTTGTATTGCTCTTGTGTACTGTATATGATAATTTCATGACCAGAACAACCATCAATTCACTGAATACAGAAGTACTTCTCTGCAGGATTGTTATAAATTCTTGTTCAATCCTGTTCCCCACCCAGCTCTGTTTATAGTCAGCGCTTATCCAGTCCTATTTTATTCAACTGCTGTTTTGTTGGGTGTTGCATTTCCTTTTCACTGAACATTTGCCTTTAAATTCTTTGGAAGGTGCTGATGTTGCAAAAAGAGGAGGCAGCAAAGGAGAATTCCAGCACCCTTCCTATGTTCAGCACATTATGGGGTATGTACAAGAGGAAAATATGAAACATCAATCCTTTTTTTATCTAGAAAGGAATGTGTCTGGGGACAGGGATGGGAAAAGGGAAGACCCTAAAGAGCTGCCAGATGTGAGCTTTCTTTCTCTTAAATCACTTTAAGTAACTTTCACATTGGCTCAATTGCCTTGTGGGAGCTAAAGGCTATAAACTGAATTCTAAGTGCTGCATATCATAAATATTTTGGGAAGTTGTGAGAGAAATCTGAGCTAGAGAAAAGTAATGTGACGGTTATAGTAATAATGATCCAAATGTCTATGTGATAAACCCACAGGTTTTTTCTCACTCAGGCTTGGTGAAATATGACCAATATATTTATCTGGGTACCAATTTCTGCATTGCTAGATATCTATCCCTCTTCCCCATGATATCCATACCTTTGCATCTGCAGGGCTAACCTGGAGGATGCACTGGCAGGCCCTTTCAACTCACCATTGAATGAATCTTTATTACAGCCAAAGACCAGAGATAAAAGGTGTAAACAAAGTTAAATACAAGTACAATAATTACAAGCAATTGTAATAGTTGACATTAAAAGTACATTACAACTGAATTCCTGTTACTTTGGCACAACAATGACTAGTAAACTCAAGTGGCCAAATAGCCATAGATACGTTGCTTATGTCTGCAAGTAAAGCTTTATTTAAAGTTCTAAAATAGGGATTCAAAGAGCTTTGTGTTTGGATTAGTCTGTCCGAAATAGCTGAAATTCTTCTATCCTCGGTTAATGAAAGAAAAGCATCGCGAACCATAAGTATAAATAAAACAGGAATTTAAGCTATCTTTTCAATATTTAACTGTGTTTTCTTCCCAGAGATATTTTTTCTATGGGATTTGGCCCATTTCGGTGGGTTTGTACCTCTGGTGACCCAGAAGACTTGGCAACCACTGATTTTATATCTACAACAGTGCTTGAGGAACTTATACACCAAGGAGGTGAGACATGTTGTCTTCTAGCTACAGAGGGCGAGCATGAGAAAAATAATGTGCAGTTAATTGTACTTTATAATTTAAACTTTAACTATCAAATTATACTTTTTGAGGAATTAAAAGCTTTTTTTCTCATATGTCCTATGTGGAAAAATTGTACTTGCTCAACATTATCTCCATCGTATGTCCTGTAACACAGTGGCCCCCAACCTTTTTTGTGCCACAGCCCGGTACCGGCATCACAAAATGATCCACGGCCCGGTACCGGCATCAGCACGCATGACAAGGCAAGGTGAGCTGAGCGACCGGCCAGCCAGCCATCCCCCGCTTCTCCCCGCCAC
Source organism: Notechis scutatus (assembly GCF_049901735.1). Classification (NCBI taxonomy): domain Eukaryota; kingdom Metazoa; phylum Chordata; class Lepidosauria; order Squamata; family Elapidae; genus Notechis; species Notechis scutatus. The sequence continues at coordinate 47,865,325 of NC_142010.1, forward strand.
CTTCAACTCCTCCTTTGTACCTTTTTGTGCTTTTTGTGCTTTCTTAATCTCCTCCGCCATCGGGACAGCTCTTCGTTCGAAGCCCCCCTTGATGAAACTAAGGCGCAGGATTCCTTCAGGACCCAAACACTGCTTTCCAACCGGAAAAGCTCACCCGGAAGCACTTTCTCGTCGAAACAAGATGGTGGCGCCCAGCAAACCGGCGGCCTGGTAGAAAATGATCCACGGACCAGTACCGGTCTGGGGACCGGTGGTTGGGGACCCCTGCTGTAACATACATGCATATATGGTTATCATTACCAATGGAACTTCCTTGCATGTGACTATTATTACTGTGGACTCAAACTTCTTCAGGCTGTTACCTGAATATATTTTATTCAGCACTGCATATATTTTAATATTTTGGCCAAGGGATGTATAAAATCTCATTCATTTATTCATTCATCCATCCATCTATCCATCTATCCATTCATATATTCATCAAATTTAGCAAATCATGCAAAAGGCTTGGTGACTATATAGGCATATCCCTACAAATTACTTGGCAAGCAATTTGCCACTATCTTCTTCTGGGATGTTTCCACAACTTGGATGGATTTGAACTGGAAAAATAAACTGTGGTTGGCCTTGCCCTCCACAGCATTCATGTTATAACAAGCATCTGGGCACTGTTTTAGTGTAGCATCTATAAGCACTTTCAGAATGTCCATGTAGGCCAAAGATGACACAAAGACCAGGTCTATGGAGGTCTACAGAGGGATATTTAGGAGTTATAGGACACAACTTCAAATCTTCATGGAACATGAATAGATTAATCTATCAGCCAATAGCGTGGTTGAGTGCTTTCCATTATATTACATCTTAGCTTCATTTTTTACAAGTATTCAATGTCTTACAGGAAGGAGTTCAGGAAAGACTGCTAAGATAAATTTAAAGATAGGAAAGTCGGTTCCCAGAGAGATTAGAAAAATGCACTATAAAGAACTATTTGCAAGCGTTCTTGTTATCAACAAGGAGACCTGCCTCTGTCTAATCATGGAAATATATTGGTTCTAAACTGAAAATAGTTCACTTGATCATTATTCCATCCTGATCATGAATCTTGTTAAAAAAAAATTCTGTGAGAATCATGCTTGGACAAGAACTACTTTCAGTTAGAGGCAGTAGCCATAGAATTTGGTACCATATCTGGTAGTCTTCCCAGATAGGAATTCTCCTTGGCCTTTCTGAAGAACTTCAGATTGAATGGAGGACCTTTTCTACACAAAGTCTGAGAACTAGGCCTTCTGAAAGGTATAGACAACCTTATGCTCGTATGGCACTGTAGCAATTTGCAGGTTCCTTTCTGCAAATTGGATGCTAGCATTAAGACAGCATCCACTTAACTGAGGACTGGGGTGTTCCATGATGTCAAATATTATGAAAGGTGAGCTATTCTTATTCCCAAAGAGCAGAAAATCTTTGAAGTTATGTTATCCAGTTTTGGAAAAGTTGTCTTGCATTTCCCACCATTCAAACTGGAAAACAGCCCTAAATATTTTTAATACATGGTAAATTTAGATAAGATATTCATTCCATAATAAAATAACCACTGGAATTAAATACACATATATTTACATTCCAGCTGACTGAAGCAGATTTGGTGGCAATTTAATTACTGGATTTGCTGTTACGGTTGGCAGAGAAATGAGCAACAGAAATTTAGACAGAAATGATAGCTGAACTTCATTGGAAAGTTGCCTGTTATTCTTTCTTAGAATACCTCCTGACCTCTTTGTTACTTAGTGTTCTGCTTGTGGTTTCTCACTTTCCCATGTACTAATCTTACTTTAAATATAGTAACGTAATGATAAATCAGATTCAGAGTAAGGTACTTTGTAGAACATGTAATGCTTTGCCACCAACCTGGCCTATAGTATACCCCATATTTATTAGAAATTGGTCATAATATGGCAACAACTATACTGGTGGTCAAGGAAACAGAGAATGACTTATTATTATGTCTTTAATGCTAAGAGGCTGAGACTTCAATTTTTATTTGAGTTAAGTACTGCCTATTGCAAGAGCAAACAAGTGAATGGGAAGAACCAACAGGAGTTTTGCTGAGGGAATTCCATCAGGAGGAAGAGAAGAGTGTGGCTAGAAAAACTGTGTATTTTGAAGGATTATGTGTTGAGCTATGAGGATAAAGATAATCTCCAGAGTAGCTGCTGGTTGTAAGGGGTTTAACCTGACAGCTGCTAAACGCTCATTGTGAGTGATTGGGTGACTGTTTATTACTGAGTAAAGAAAATATTAAGAGGAACAGCTTACATTCTGCCTATTCACCTGCCCTCCCTGGTTACCTGATGGAATACATAGCTTTTTGTTGAAGATTGAATCAAAAGATCACTAGCTCTAATACAGTGCCTCCCATTCCCAGCCACCCATCCCAAGCCAGTCCAGATGGATTTCATGATTGATGATTTTGAAAGTTGCTGAGAGATCGTGGAGGGCCAGATAGAAACATGATCAGGAAACATCCATCCTAGGATTTTGAACTAGCCAATTCTCTGGTCAAACTCATATTAATTATCTTTGAGAAATCTCAGAGTACTGGTGAAATGCCAGAGAATGATAGCAGAGCAAATGTCTGTGTGTTCAAAAGGGGAAAAATAGATCCAGGAAATTGCAGAGCAGTCAGTTTTCCATCAATATCTGAGAAGATTCTAGAACAGTTCGCAAAGTTTTGTAAAGTTTTATAACATAAAAATATGTATGTAATCACTTTGAAAACAATGCAATAATGCAACTTTAAATAGCATCAACACAAGTATAATTTCCAGATCATGGGAAATATTTGAGCAGATTTCATTGTAAGTACTGTATCCAGTTTTTGGTCACATTTTTTAAAAGATTCAGAGAAATTGAACACAACAGCCACAGCAACAAAAATGATAAAAGAATTAGGAACATAGCTCTCTGAAGAGAGATTGGGGGAGTTGGATAAGTTTATCCTTTAGAAATTATTGCTTGGTGGGTTTATTATAATGCTCTTCACGTTCCTGAAAGAATGTTACAGAGAAGAAAGTCAAGACTTGTTCTCTAGTGCAGGACATGAAAAAATGGATATAATTCATATAATTCATAGGAAAGCAGATTACGATTATCCAGAGAGGTGGTGTATTCCCCTTTGTTGGATGTTTTCAAGTGGAGACAAGACAACCATCTATATGCACTGATTTAATTCACTGAGCATGTTATCAAGTGGCCTAATGGTCACCCCCCACTCTATGATTTTCTGATTCTAAGTAGTCATTTTAATGTTGTTGAATTACATCAACTGTGTGTGAACATATCTTAGGGTACATGTATGGGTATAAGTTTGCGTATCTATATGGACAGAATGGACACTGTGCTTGACCATGGAGAATCAATTGTGAACCAATTCATAACCCTCTGTCTTATCAAGGAGAAACGTAAAGTATATAATAGGAATAACAAGTAAAAAGTTAGACACCTCACAATTCAGTCAAGATCTTCTGAATTGTCTTTTATGTATTTGAAAACCCTTTCATTCTTGATAACAGGATGTGCAGAAAGACATTTGCTAACCCTTTGCTATGATTCTTCTTACCAGTTTCTCAGTGACCACTGAAGCACTGGCATGAGGGTTGTTGTTGCTGCATGAGGGAAGATAGAGACCCTAGTGGTCCTTTTAATTTCAGATCACATTTTAGAATTCAAAATCAGCTGCTTGAAAATTAGCCGGCATGTCAAACCTGCCCTACTAATGGACAAAATAGTTGCTTTGGAAGAACCAGAATATGGGCTAAAACAGTTTCCCTAGACCAGTGGTCCCCAACTTTTGGGCACCAGGGACTGGTTAAATGGAGAGAGTTTTGCATGGACCAGAGGGGGCGTGGTTTAGTGTGCTGCCTGCATCCTCTGGGTGGGGCTTTGCTTGTTTGCATGGCCTGGGGATTAGGGACTCCTGTCCTAGACCAGTGCGCTTGCATCCCCAAAATGCAATACATGCATGTCTCCCATGCATGTGCCCTGCCCCCATGCATGCACACACCTATGGATGTGTGTGTTTCTCCTATGCTTGTGTGCATCATGCATCTCCCATGCATGAGTGTACATCTCCCATGCATGCATCTACCCCGCAGATGCGTATATATCCCCTGCATATGCACCCTGTGCATGTGCCCCACCCCTGCACCCAAAGACCAGCTGGCCAGTGGGATGCACGTGCTCATGTGTAGCAGAGCTGAACTGGGGTGATGGCATGCATGCCATAGGTTCCCCATCAAGGCCCTAGACCGTGGCTCTAATGGGAGTGCAGTGATGCTAAATGGTTTAAAGGGAGGAATGTACTCCCTGTCCTGGGTATATTTAGATGGACTTGGATGGAGTACAAAATGAAATAGAAAACAAATTTTAAAAAATGATGTTTGGAGTCAACTTCCTTTCCGAGACAGTGTTGATGAGATCACAGTGTGCTTTCAGTATCTTTTATACTCTTAATAAAATCAACAAACAGGAGAGATAACAAAGTAAACTGAGGTAGTAACTTTTTATAGAAGTGAAAGAAAAATGGGTGCAAAATGCAGGCTTGGTGGTTTCTTTATTAAGCAAGTCCAAAGTCATCAAAAGTTGGTGTGCAACTATTTGTGTTTCCAGAATTTTTTAATAAAGAAGACTCCAAGCTGCAGCAAGGTGGGAAAAGGAAACAAGGTTAAAATTCATGTCATAAGTGTGCATTTTCTTGTAGGAGTGTGAAAACTATATAAGATTGTCAGGGTTTTCCCAACAATTTCGGTAATTTAGAGAAAAATGTTGAAAGTCTTAGATGCATGAAAAGAGATAAAATCATGAACCATTTTAAAAACATTGCACTTCCCAATAGTAATGAAGAAACAGCAACTTTGCCATATTTTTTTTTTTACAAACTTTCCTAAAATGTTCTTCTTTGGATATTGTCCAAATATTTGTTGCATATTCAGAAATCCTTTGAAAAATAAGAGATATTAATTGTTTTTCTGATTTTTAACATTGTTTCCGTATCTTTTTACAAAGGTTTCTTTCATAAAGTATTGCAAATTCCTTTTATTCTTAATTCAGTACTTACCTTACGGGTACCAAGGACTCCTAATTCATATTCATTAGTGGTATTGTTCTTTTAGGCTTTTAAAGAATTTCACAAATTTCTTTGAAAGAAATAATATTGTCATTTTATATATATTTATTTATAGAAAATTTATATTGCTGCCTACTCACACATGGCGACTCAAGGCGGCTTACAAATATGTATGTATGTATGTATGTATGTATGTATGTATGTATGTATGTATGTATATGTATGTATATATAATATCCATTGCAATTATTCTTTTTATTTATGCTTTAAAAAATTGTACTGATTTCTACAATACCCAAAGAATGACATTTATTTGATAATTTGAAAATATACATAAATAAGTGTGCCCCATCCTCCGTGTCTTTCTTCTTTTTTCCTTTGTCCTATTACAGGTATTCCTTGATTTATGACTGTAATGGAGCCTAGCCATTATGTTCATTATGGTCATGATGGTTGTAAAGCAAGTTGCCATGTGACAGGATTCAACTTTGCAACCTTTTTGTGGGGGGTGACAGTTGTTAAGTGAATGCTATGGTTGTTAAGGGAACTATGAGGCTTTTTTTTTTTTTTGCCAGAAACTGGATGTAAATGCCAACTTTTGGCAAATAACATGAATTGTGGTCATGTGACTACAGGGTGCTACAAAGAGGTGTAAATGTAGTCTGGTTGACTAGTGAAATGCAGTCATGTGTCTGCAGGGTCGGGGGGTGATGTTGGAACTTCGGAACTGGGTGGTAAGCAGCTTTTGAGATGTCCGATACAACTTCAAATGGTCGCTAAGCAACCAAGGACTGCCTGTATTCCTGTCAACCTAGATTACAATATATTGAACTGGAATCGGTTTGCAGGAAAATGGCTGATAGATTATTCCCTGTCACTTCATTAATAATCGAACCTCCCCCTCTCCATATTTCTTCATGTGTTTTCTTTTTCCCTTTTAATTCATCGGAAAAAAATATGAATGGAGAATATTTAAAGAAATAAACTTGAAAGACATTAGATTCAAATGTAAAATTAATTATGATTTATTCAATCCAAATTGAATACAAATTTTCCGCTCTCGTTTTTCATTTACTGGAATGTACATACTATCTACACCAATATTATATGGGAATTGCTTTAATTAGCATGTCAAATGGTTAATGCTGAAAAACATAAATTGCAACATGTCTACTAAAATATGTCTATAAATTGCAATAGTATCAGCATTTATCTGACAGCTATAAAGACAATTCCAGTTAGTGTTTACACAGTGTAACCTTTTTGATAATGTGGAATAACCATCATGCCATCGTTGCAAGAATCTGATTGAGACTATTTTAAGGAGACACAGATTCAGAGTATTCAATGATAGAAAGACATTGCTGCAGCAAGCCTGAAATATCTTATTATTAAGCATTTATTAATGGGTGGATTTTATATTTTTCTTGAATAATGTATAAAACTTGATTACATCTGTGCTATCCTTTTCTTGCCTCTAGACAATGCAGGTTACCTTTATACCTAAAGACAACTAAATATTTTATTCCTTTCTCCTGTGATACTTGTGTGTAATATCATTGATTCCTCCTAAAGGCAGGTATTTTCTGCACTGTTTTGTGGATACTTCAGAATCCATTTGTAAACTGGAAGTGGTCTTTTGATACTGCTTTTATGAACCATTTGTGTAATCTTCTCTTGCCTAGCAAATTCTTCTGTGAAGCAGCAATATTATGATAACATACGCTGGATTCAGGAAGCCAGAAGACATAATTTGGTATGTAAATCCAACTACGATGATTCTTAATTGGAATGCAGTGCCATTATTTCATAATTTTATTCTATTTATTTTTATGATTTTTATCTTGCCATTCTGCCCATAAGGTACTCAAGGTAATTGACAATGTTAAAAGATGCCTTAAAATCATTTCTTGAAAGAACATGTAGCAGTTTTATCATCCCAACTCCATTGCGCAGTGGGGCATCCAATCAAAGTCAAGACCCCTTCATGCTTGTTTGTTGAAGCAATTTCCACATACTGTAATCTTTCTATTAATCTCATCTTGACCTACTTCTTGGGCTTAACATTTAAAATGGCTACAGGACCCTCATGGTTATTTTTCTATTTTAAAAAAATATTTTACCCGAAAACCAGATGCCAAGAAGATATGGATATTTATATGTGAAACTAGACTTTATAAATAGAAAAAGTTTGGGCAGAAGGCTGCCATCTATAGTCTACTCTAGGTTGAACTGTGAAGATCCTTGGTGCTCTCTGAGTTTTGTGGTTTTCTTTTGTGGTTCACTACCAAACTAGGTAAAATGTTACCTATTTTGGTAATAAAACATCTGCAAGAAAAACACCAGGTTCAGAGAGGACCAGGGACCCCATAGTAACTCTAAAGCCTTATATACAAAATGTCCCTCGTTTGAAACCAGCAGTATTTTTTCAATTAATATTTTTCTTTCTCTGAGTCGCATATTTTTCTGAAGCACTTTTTTCATTAAAATTCGGTAGCTCAGGAAATGAAAATAGCAATGTAAAAGAAAATATTTCTGCTGAGTTTTAAATCAGGAATATTTTGTGCATCAGGCAAGGGTTATAACTATTATCCTAGTAAGGAACATCTGTTGTCACAGCATCTGCAGCAGATGTTACAGAGGGAAGATGAAAGAAAGGAATTTCTTTCCAGCAGCAGGGGAATTAATCATGGTAGCTTGAACTCTAGACTGAATACCTTGCAAGTATCTCATCCTGGACAGGACTGTCTTAAATTTGGTTTGAAGTTAAATCAATGAGAACATAAGGGTGCTACATAGGTATGCCCTATATGTGAATTTTGGATTTTCATGCTGTGCAAATGTCCTATCATTGGCAAACAATATTAGATTCTACTAGCATGATGGCTACTGTCTCCTTGCTGAGTTTCAGCCCATAGAATTAGCAGTGTCCTTTAGATATCCTGGGCCTGGGACAATAACATTGCCTCACCAGTTTTAACAATGGTAAAATCAGACTCAGACTCTGTGAGTCTGTTTATTCCCTGGAAGCACTCTGAATATTTAATCTGAAGAATTTATAGATTAAAAATTAATTCGAAAGACAACTTTATTCTAATTTGTTTTCATTGCAATCAAGTTCTTGTATGATGAATATACAAAAAAAAAATCCTTTAGATGAGTCATTTTTAATATTGGGAGCCAATATGCTTATCTTTCCAGGGAAAAGCCATACAATGCCTTTAGGAAAAAGCCAAAGGCAATTATTGCAAGTTTTTTTTATATTACGGGCAAAAAAATCCTACCTTTTTAAATTCCAGTTCCATCCCTAGTTCAAGATTTTATCTAACAATAATGTGAGACCTAGTAATAGACTTTGAATCTTGATTTTAAATGGCAAATATATTTAAAGCTAGATCTTATGAAAAGTAAATTGAGACAAAATCAAAGGCAGAAATCCTTAATTATGGATATGTGTAAATGGATATGTGTAAGTTCACTGTCTTGCTTTCTTCATTAAACAGACTGGCATTGTCTCTGATCCACATCTGGACTGTGGAGATAAGCCATAGATGTTTTCATTATATAATTTCTATGTTTTAGGTTGTTGGTTCCCAAGCCAGAATTCTGTATTCTGATCAAAAAGGCCGTGTAGCTATTGCAGTGGCTATTAACAAAGGCATTGCTGAAGGAAGAATTAAGGTACAGTTCTTCTGTGTTTTTATTCAACATAACCTGTTAATTTTCTTTGACATGGTAGATTGATTTTGAGATTGAAAAGGTCATACTGAGAGAAATAGAGTAGATGATGGGACAAGAATGTTTCTTATAAAAATGCAAACTATGTAAAGTCAACAAATTTCCAGTAAAATAGCAAAGACTAATTATTTGAAATGAGTGTGACTATAATATAATATTAATTGTAGGTTGTAAACATATCCCATGTTGTCAGATCACTGAATAATTTCTTATTGAAAAATCTCACAGTATTTCCTAATTTAACGAAGGGAGGTCTTGTGTGCTTCCTGATTCTTTCATTATACAGATGAGGTGCAGAGCACCAAGACAAAATTCAACCTCTCAATCTACATTTTGCAGCTTCTGAAACTATCCGTTTTCAGGTGTGTGATTTTCCAGATTTTCTGGCACTAAAAATGCAAATATCAGATTGCTGATTTCCCTATTCCCCCGAAACAGAACAATTGATCTCTTCATCTACGTGAACAGAATTAGGCCAAGGAGCCTTGTTGATTCCACTCTATTTTCCCCCCCAGTAAACCTGTACTTATTTTTCAGGCACCAGTTGTTCTTAGTCGAGACCACCATGATGTGAGTGGGGCAGACAGCCCTTACCGTGAAACCTCAAATATCTATGACGGTTCTGCATTTTGTGCAGGTTAGCTGAATAGATTGCAAGTATTGTTAGTAAACAGAATTTCTGTAAGATGAACATCTACATTTCATGCCTATAACTGGTTTACCTTTTGATTTTGTTTCCCATAAAGATTTCGTTTCCCATAATGATTGCTTGTAAATCAAACTCCCCAAAATTGCAGCACCTGGAAGAGTAATCCTGCTGTTAGTTTGGAGCAGACCTTTAATCAGGTTCAAGAAGTAGACAGAAAAGGGCATTATTAAAACATGGTCAGGGAGAAATTGCAAGATGAGGTGAAAAAAAGAGTTAAGGGGGTAAAAAGGGAGGGGAAATCTATATTTGTAACCTGAACTATAGAAAATATTTAGAAAAAAGACACAAAGGAGTTCTCTGCTGGTGATCTTTGGGGCAGAAGGAAACCAGGAAAAAGAGGGATTAAAATGGAATATTTTGAATCCAAGAGTATTCCACACTGTAACATTTATAATAGGGATCAAAGTATGCCTTAATTAGGTGTAATCTGAAGATAGTTCTAGAATGGCCAAGTGTAACAGAAAGTAAAATGCATCTTAAAAGGGGAAATTTCAAACAATAGCAATAGCTTTTAGACTTACATAATGCTTTACAACACTCTCTGGACAGTTTACAATGTAAGCATTATTTGTATATTGTCCCCAACAATCTGGATCCTCATTTTATCAACCTCAGAAAGATGGAAGGCTGTCAATCTTGAGCCCCATCAGAAAAAATGGTGTGTGCGCTCAGGTTTCACATTTGCTTCTCTGGCTCAATAATGCCCTGACAACTGTGCACAGGGTGTGTGTGTGTGTGTGTGTGTGTGTGTGTGTGTGTGTGTGTGTGTGTGTGTAGGGGTAGGGGGGTAATAGATATATAAAAAAACCAAGATGGTGATCACAGTAGTATAATCAAAACCCCACCTTTTCATGCAAATTACATCCATTCATGTACAAAATGCCTAGGCCTTTGTTCTGGCCTAGGCTTCCCAAGATTATGAAGCAGACTCCTCGTCCCAATAAAACCCGTTTTATTTAGGTTAAAGTGAATTCCTCTCCAGCAAAATCCCGGCAAACAGTCTTTCATGAGATTACACAACTACAGACCTTTATCAGGCTTGGAGAGTTGCCAGGCTGATATCTTCCAAACACCATGCTGTAGCAGCAATTACTTGGCAAGAAGTCAGGAATAGATCTTCACTCTAATGAATTGAACTAATTGCCTCTTGCAAACACTACTCCCCTTTCATTCCTCTTTATTCCCTGTGGGAAGGGCCATTTATCATCCACCTGAGCCTTTACTCCCAAGTCAACCCTTGTTCCTTAATTATTCCCTTCCCTGGCAGCTCTGCGCATGCGCATACTGGGAACAGGCTCCAGCTGTTCTTCTGCCCCACTGATCTCTGATTCTGAAGGCAGCTAATAACTGTCAGGTGGCCTTGGCCCCATCTCTGCCTCTGATGCAGAGCACTAGTCAGAGCCTTCCCCAGATTCCAGGACTGGCTCATGTTCCTCCTCAACCTCCTCACTGTTCGAGTCTGCCGCCAGTGCCACTGGCCACTGGCGGGCTACAACAGCCTTCAATCATGTGGTCATGACCGCCAGCTTGTAGTTTTTGACACACACACACACACATACACACACACAGAGGCACCAGAGTTTTTTTCTGTAGCCTTCTCATCATGATGCTTCTAATAATCAGCATATCTTGCATATGACTGAAACGCAGTTTAAATATTCAGCTATTAACTACCGGTAGTAAGCAGTGGAGAAAGACTTCTTTAATTTGCATTCATTTGAGCAATTCATTTCTCCCGGTTAAATAGGATGTTTCAATTCTAAATAACTAATTCAAATAAATGCAAGAGAAATTTGGGAGAGGCAAAAGGTCTCATGGACTCACTTTTGTTTGTATCAGTGGATATTGGAAGATTTATTTATTTTCTAGATTTGTATCTCCAGGAGCTTATCAGTGTCCTGTTTTGTCAGAAGAGAAGCCCTGTAGACTTTGGATTTTTTTTTATTTAAATAATGCAAGAGAAACAGCAATACCTGAATAGAGCTCATGAAGTGCTGAAACAAAACATTTGCCCCCAGTTCTTGAAAGATATTTCTTAGTCTTACCATTGAATGCTGTTGTCATGTCTTTCTTTTTCTTCCCTAACAGATATGGCTGTTCAGAATTTTGTAGGAGATGCATTTAGAGGAGCAACCTGGGTTGCCTTACACAATGGTGGTGGTGTTGGCTGGTAAGGAGATTTCGCCTTCAAAGGGAAAAAAAAGATGAGCAATGGAAGCCATAGGCAGATGGAAAAATATGTGGTGCTGCCATATTATTCATTGTAGCAAAATGAGGTTTTGCTGAGGAAATCTGATCTAATCTAAATGTGTTCTCCAGTAATGTTGAATTTGATCTCCCATCATCCCCAAACAATAGGAGAAGGTGGTCTACTTCATGAAATATGTCTCTTTTCTCAGCTCTGGCAGGATTTCTTTGAGTCGGTTTTTTCTTCTTCTTCAGAACAACCAATGATTACATTTTTCTTATTTTCTTTTATTTAGCAAATTTATCTTTGATCTTCACTGTTTTTTAGGAAACCCAAAAGTTCTCTTGAGCTTAGTGGCTTTAGAGTGGAAAGACAAACTAAAATATAATAAATACTTGTAAGTGCTGCACAATTGTTCAATGTGAAAGTTATACATGTTCTGGGCCTTGAACTACCTCAGCTTAATATGTTTACTGGTGAAATGATTGTAGAATCTACATTCAACCGATGGCTTCTTTCATTACTGATTATGGTTCAATTATATCCAACCTTTCAGAATGATATGTGAAAAGATCATTTTTAAAACTATCAACTTCACTTAATTAGTAGAATTCCCATCTACCAATAAGGGTGTTTGCACAATATACACTGAATACCTGCTTCCCCTCCTCCCCACTTTCCTCTCCTCATGTCACTTTAACTATCATGTATGTATGTATGTATGTATGTATTTTTCATTTAATTATTTTCTAGTATCCGACATGTTTGTTAGGCAGTGACCATAGCACTCTTTGGACAACTCAATTTATGAAGCACAAAACAGGTTTCCTTATGGTGTATAGGCATATCAAATTAGCATTCACTTCCAATTCTGTATTCTCGCATCCGTCTTCTGTGTCTGTGAAGGAGTTGTGGATTTAGACTTCCATCATATCCTCAACATATGCTGACATAAAACAAATCAGGTGTGCAGCCATCTTCTTCTTTGCTTCTGCCCCTAATTGTTTTTAGTGTGTGTTTTTAAACAGCAGCAGACGAAGAACTCATTCAAACTTTTGGTCATTCTGAGCTCCTCACATCTGCCACTTCGCAGCAGTGGTCTCTCCAGGGGACCTCCAAGTAGAGGTTTGAGGCCCTACTGGGGGTGTTAAGTATTAGGCCTCCAAAGATTAGAAGAGCAGCCTACTGTGTTTTGAAGGACATAAATAATAATAAAATACATTAAAAACACATCTGCTTCCTCCCTGACAAGTCCATTAAGCCCAAGGACTAAAAGGACTTGTAAAAGCTACAACTTCCCCTGCCTTGCTGCAGTTGTAAGAGAGGTTTGAATGCCATGCGGATGTCACCAGTAGTGACAGGGCCAAACATATGTGGGCTTTGTTTGGAAGCATAATAAAGGTAGAATTGAGAGGAATGAGAACGAAGCAAATGTTCCCATCCTTACTCTTAAAAATCATGCTATTGTTATTGCTACAGGTAAATCACATGAGGGCAACAGGAAGGGCATCTGGCCAATCAACATTCAGCTCCATTCAGTTGCCCAGACTCCACTCTGCAAGGGATTATTGGGTCATTAAATGATGATGATGAGCGAATCACATGGGGTTTTAGCCTTCCCATGAAAGTGCTTGACTAGGTAGTGTTCACTTACTCCTATGCAAGACTGGCTCTGCCTTGTGCTAAATATAACTGATTTTTTGATGCTGTGCACTTAAATGTGCAAGACAACAAGCTGCTTTATTGTTTTGTGATTTAAAGATGTAAATTAGTAAGTATACTACAGCATATTTGGGTGGTGAAAACCAGACAATCACTACACTGCTGCAAACATGTTTGTAGCTATCCTGGATGATTGCAGCCCAGGTATGCTATAATTATTCTGGGAGCACTAAACCTAAAGGTAGACAAAGTGAGGCTTTTGAACTTCATCGCCCCCCCATTTGTGTATGCATGCCCTTGAGCTGTCTCTGAACAATTGCCCCAAATTGGGACTGTGCTTAAAGGCAAGAAACCCACAAAAGCTAAACATACATAATTTCAAATTGATTCATCTAAGCATCCTACCCCAAAAATTGCCTAAAAATCAAGAAACGCTATTTTTAAAAAATCCTCTTGCCCTTATACATGACAAGGACCCATCTGTTTTGCACTACTTTTTAAGAAATTTGTTTCCTTCACTTATCTCTATTTTATTTATGTTTTATAATGCATTTTCTCCTGATAATGCAGAAGCAAGAGAGTTTATTTCGACTGACGTGACTTGCACCAACTAATTTGACATCATCACGATGGAATGTCAAACCACTGTGCAATAAACTTAAATAAGTTTGTCTTAAATTGTCTGGACTTTAAGGCAACAGCTACTTAATCTCAGACACGTTGGCATTTCCATTATTTGTCTGAACAAGTACATTTTAGATGAGCCAGTCCTCAGGGGGAACTGCAGTAGGTAGGCTCAAAACCCTTGGCATTCACACTAGGATAACAATTGATCTTGTAAAGTACATTGTACTATATATATTGTAAAACTGGTAATGTAAAGATAATAAAATGGTTGCCTCCCTATCCCATATTAAGAATCTCATTTCTTCTCATGTATCTTAAGAAATTTTCAACAATGAGGTTCCCTAATTTTAGAATGGAAAGCCTCCTTAAAGGTCACCATCTATGTGTTTTGCTGCCCACCCAGAATGAGAGAGGAGGGGGTGAGGGAAGCAGAGGAATAAATCCAGTCAGACTCCTACTCTGTGGGAGAAACTTGCAATACTAACATTCCTGACAGATGACTTAACAGCACACTTTCAGTAATTATACCTAATTTCTCCGGCACATGTAATAGTTATGCTTTTCTAGAACAATAATTCTACATTTCCACAGATTTGGGGTAATTTAAAAATAAATAGCCTATAATAGATCTAGAAGCCTACAGACTAGCTGGTGACTCAAAGTATTCTATAATAACTACTCCACAAAGGGCCAGTTTGGTCTATTTATTAAGGCACCAGACTGGACTATGAGTTTTAGTCCTTCCTTAAAAGCCATAAAAGTTGACTTTGAGCCAGTCGCTCTCTCTCTTAGCCCAAACCACTTCACAGGGTAGTTGTTTGGGGAAAACAGGAGGTGGAAGGTGTGTTGGATATGTTCCCTGCCTTGAGTTATTTGTAAAAATAATAAAGGCAGGATACAAATATATAAATGCATACATAAAGAAAAATAACTAAAATTGCTAATTCTTCCAATGAGAATTGGGATGTGGGATTCAGGAAAAGAATGAATTAGAAGTTTCTTGGTTCCCAGGCAGCCCTGGCAGAAGTCCTCAGAAAAGCAAGGAGGTTAAAAATATATTTTTTGTTTGAGTGGTCCTTAAAATGTAGACCCTTTGCCCAATCTCCCTGGGAACTACATCCAGTAATGTAAATTTGGCAGGAAAAATATGGAGTGGCTATGCCAGGTTATGTGTCTTTTTCCCCCTAGTATTGCTTTTCTGTTCTATAGCCTTATTTTTGTTTTGTGTTTTGTTTTGTTTTTGTTTATTCATATATTTTTATTCATCACAGTTTTAAACCACTCATCTTCCCCACTGAGGCACTCTTATTCCCGTTTTCTGTACTATCTCTCTGTTTGCCTTGTTTCAGTATGCAGATCTTAAGTATTAAGCACCTTCATTCTGCTCTCTTGTTTCCTCAAGTCTTTCTTTTGCTGTCCTTATTAAAACAAAACTCCTTTATTCTTTTTTTTACTTTAGTGCTGGTTTTCTACCATGGTGCACTCCCCTGACCACTTAAACCTTAATAGCCCTGTTTAGGATGGAAATTGGAGCCGTTCATTGAACACTTCACTTCTGATGAAGAGGGTGGCAGATTCCCAGGCTAGAATTCAGCCGGCTGTCAGACTTTGAATATGACGCAGCTTTCCATACACTTAACATCTCCTATCTAGATAATATCTTTTCTGTGTATAATAATGGAACCACTTTAAACATTTGTTTTCCCTCTGTCAACATGAAATGCAAATTTTAGTATATATCTACAGCAGTTAATCAGAGCAGCTCTTTCGTCCACTTTATTCACAATTTAATAAATTGTTTGCTTTGTGCTTTTCAATCTTGGAGCTAGATTCCCGTTGTTGGTTGGCATACAGATAGGCCTCAACTTACCACTATAACTGAGCCCAGAATTATGGTCTAAGTCATTGGGGTTGTAAGTTGAGACATAATGTGACTGGACCCAATTTTTTAAAACATTTTTCACAGTGGTCATTAAGCGAACATGACAATTGTTAAGCAAATTAATTTTCCCCAATGAGTGATTTTTACTGCAAACCAGAGACAAACAACAAAAACTAGCAAAAATGTCATAAATTGTAGTCACGTGACTGCAGGATGCTGCAAACATCCTTAAAGGTGAGCTGGTTGCCAAGTACCCAAAAATGCAATCACGTGACTACAATTATGTATGTGTGTGAGTGTGAGAGAGAATGTGTGTATGTGTCTATCATAACTCTGAATAGTCATTAAGTGATCATAAGTTGAGGACTATCTATAATTGATGTTTCTGTCTTGAAAAACTCTGGCTCCTAACTTAATTCCCCCATCATTTTCTTCTCCATCCCATCCTCTTCTATCAGTTTAAAATGACCAGGAATCACTTCTCCTACCTCTTGTTTCAAGTTGGCAGGGGGGGGGGGGGGAAGGTGTTTCTTCCCTTCCTCCATCTCCATGGTGATTGTTGAGATCAGAATGACAGGAATGATTGACATTTGTCCTTTTACTTCGATCTCCATGTGTGAATGCTCTTTTTAAATTGGAGTTAACAAATTGGCCACAGTTTCATAACTGTCTATTTCCAAGAGCCACAAGAAATGTATGTCATCCATCCTGACCTACATATAAGGTTCCTGCTTATTTTAAGCATAGATTTAGTTGATGATTAATTCCAAAAGTTTCATTGGGTGCAAAAATGAAATTGTAGAGAGTTCCAAAGATTGTAGCACACATCTTAAGTTAGCATCTAAAATTGCTGGTAAACTCCCAGCCAGGCAGCAAAGAGGAGTCAAGTGGGAAACTAGCCTGGAGTCCTTAGGCAGCTACAAGAAGCATAAGTCTGATCTTCTCCTGCCTCACCCCTACACACCACAAGTTCCATGAAACCTTATCTAGTTGTTCCCAAGATACTGGGTGTAAGTATTAGCTTAACAAATGATATGGAGGTGGAGCCAGTAGCCATTATTTTGAACTTTGAATTGCACGCAGTGGCTTTCCTCCCATGAGGTGGGAATTGTCAGGCTCCCAGAACTGAACTCAGCAAAAGCTCCTCATACCCCCAATGTGGCATTTTTACTGCATGCTACAGGAATTTACTTTGCTTGATGATTGTTGTATGTCAGTTTGAAGTCAAGACCTTTCTTATGCCTGTGGTGGTGAAGTCTAGTGTTTCTTTTTCCTGCCCTTCCCAGTTTAGGGGATATTTCACAATGGATTTTTCAATCCGGGAAGTAGAAGAGTGTTTGTGGTTGACATAATTAACATTTCTTCTATGAGAGGTTGTAGCTCCCAATATAACTCCTGGGGAGGGGGATTCCAGGTGAAGGAGGCACTTTACCCACTTATTGACAGTGTAACTAGCAGCCTGGATATAACTATCCACACCAGACACCCTAAAACTCCGCCTCCCATTTCTGAGTATCTGTCTTATTAACTCCACAAAAATGAAGAGCTGTTTTTGTTGTTATTACATTTGAAGGGGAGAAGTGATCAATGGAGGATTTGGTCTTGTCCTGGATGGTTCAACAGGTGCCGAAGAGCATGCAAAGATGATGTTGAACTGGGATGTTTCTAATGGGGTAAGAAAAAAGAGATTGATTTGAAATTGTTGTACTTTTTAAAAGAAATGTAAATGAATAGATTTTGTTAAGTATTTATTATATATAGAGAGAGCAAGATATTTGGATTATGGGATATTTGCTATGGATATTCTAACAATATACAGTATATTGCATATTTGATGGAATCTTCAGGATTTGCTTACTATCTATATTGGGTAATTACAGAATGAGGAACAAACCTTTCAGGGCAAAATGCATGTCACTTTCCTTTTTATGCTAATGAAAAATGACATAGAATTTAAGATGATTCCAGCCGCCCTGAGGAATATACATATACAAATATACTTAAATCTTGTGCAGTATTCAGCTTCCCCACCTTATCACCTTAGGGAGTTTCTTAATTTATTTCCAGATAAAATATAAAATTAATTACAAATGCTTTCATATTTATACTATACAAGCTCAAGGCATCATAAAATCTTGCTTATTCCATTTACTGAAAGTTTATAACTTCCAAATTGCTTTTTCTGAACTAGCAATGCTGTGAGAATATCATTCAAGAGGCACAAATACCCCTATCTCACAATTCATGCATTCATGCCCTATGCTACCTGAACAGCTTGTGTAGTCATCATATTTCATAACTGCAAGAGTAGGTAAAAGAGTACACCATCTTGTTGCTGTGATTTTTGACAGTAGTTAAATTAATCACCAACATGGCACCAGCTTAGCATTATCTTATCAGTTATGAGTTATCTGGATTCAACATCCTATCAAGCTGGCTCTGCTCCCATATTCCATTCTAGTGGTCTTGATCTGAGTTCCAAATAGCTTCCAGAAACCGACAGTGGTGTGTTAACTAGGCAATTAATTGATAGCAGCAACAGCAGCAGCCCACTATTTTAAAGAAGAATTTCCATTTGAATCAATCAAAGGAGCTGACTTTGTACAATATAGTGACTGACAGTTAATGAGAGCATTTGAGACGAAACAAAATGCCACTAGGGCCTCATTGGTCCCAATTTAAGGCAAAAATTAATTAGTTTTGGTGCCTGCCATTCATCTGTTCCTTCACTGTCAACTGACTAGCTTTTATTATTGTTGTATTTATATCCCTTGTTAATTTCGTAAAACTCTAAGTGAGGCACCCAATGTCCCTGCCGGTGAGATGGGTTTCAAGTGAGAGAGAGTGACTAGCTTAGTCACCCAGCAAATTTTCAAGCCTAAGGAATGTAATTTCCTCATTTCTATTCCAGCACCAATTTTTTGTTCTCTTGGTGGTTATAAACTCATTGGTCAGACCTAGATGAGGAAGTATAGGTAGCTGGCTATAGCCACAGCTGCTAATTAGGAAGGGCAGTAAAGATCAGGCTGAAAAAAACTGTACCCTGAACATATTTGCCTTCGGCCCACTCAAACCTAGCAGTGCCTCTCAACTCAACTCAGTGTTGATTGGACCGGGGGTGTCCAATCTTGGCAACTTTAAGACTTGTGGATTTCAACACCAGAATTTCCCCACCAGCCATGCTGGCTGAAGAATTGTAGAAGCTGAAGTCCATAAGTCTTAGCCACAGTTGGAGACCCCTGGTGTAGACAGAGAGTGCTTTGGGGTATTAATACCATCCTCTATTATGTAACTTCCAAACGATGTAGGTGCTTAAAGGAGTAATGATTATTTTACTCCAGGGAATTGAACTATTTGTTAAATATTAAAACTAGAGAAGGTTCTGTTATAACCTACTGATGTGGCTAATATACTGCAAGTAATACCAGAGTTCTCCCAACCTTCATCTTTTTACATCCTTGTTCTGGCGTGCATGCAATACTCAGAAGAAATATCATTCTATTACCCAGAATTATTAATCTTGAATTAAACATATGTTAACTTAGCTTGGTGTTTCTTAACCTTAACATCTTTTAAGATGGCTGAGGAATCCACATATCCACATATCTTACAGTTGCCAAGGTGGAGAAACAGTGACATAGTTATTTCCAACTTGGCAGCTTCAGTGTACCAGGACTGGAATTCCTAAAATTTTCAAAGGCCACACTAGATGGGAACTCTGCCAACTGGCACACATCAGGAAAAGGCACCAAGGTCAGGGAAAGTTATTTTAGCGGAATAATTCAATATACATGTTTTTCAAATATTGTTGACAAGTTTGAAAGTATTCAAACAATACTTTCCCAGCCATTGTTGCTAAATTCAACATTTAGTTATTATATTTTCCATGATTTTTTTTACATTTATTACAGTGCACAAGAAATGACACAAATTAAAATAATAGTGTGTTACAGAATATATTTGGTGTGCTGCACTTCTAACCCAAGGGTATTAGTAACTTTGCAAAACATCTTCATTACACCATGTCAATCTCTAGAAAATGCTATGCTTGAACATTTAAATCAGAACTAAAATATTATCTTCATCATTCAGGGTATTTATTAAACAGTTATACTTCAGATGCAACCAAGAATTTCAAGAAATCACTCAATTTAGAAAAAAAATGTTAAATATATTTTGGTATATATTTAAATAGTTGGCTATCTTATACTGTATATACTGTATCCACTCATTTTTATTCCATAAATGCAGGTTGCTAGACGTTGTTGGTCTGGTAACAACAACGCTTATGAAACCATCTGTCAAGCCATGGACAAAGAGAAGAATCTGAAAGTGACACTTCCACACAAGGTGCTAGATGACAGCATCTTGGAACAAGCTCTGAGTTGTTAACTGTACAACCATAGTTTATTCTGCCAATAAAAGAATGGTTGAATTTTATCTTTCAGGAAAGTAATGCTAAAATAAATCCACATCAGTAACATTAGTTTTTGCACATGTTGAATATTAATGCACGCTTTTCAGACACAAATCACCAAGTGATTTCCAATCTAGGAACTGATTAATCTTGGTATGGTCTCTAAAATTAGTACAACAAACCCATTGTTATTTGATTAGAAATCCACACAGAAAAAGCAACAGGCAACACTTTTTCTACTGCTAATCATAATCATAATGTTTGCTGCAACTTGGGTTCTTTTTAAGATCTGTGTGGTCAAAACTCAGCATTATTGTATTTAGCTGACAATCTCTCTCCTGCTCTTAACTTCACAGCAAACTCGGACTCACGCTGAGCAACATTCAAAATGCATTTTGAAAAGCCTTGATTTCAATACAATGTTTTTTGGCTGATTTATATGGAGACTAAGGATATAGAATACGTTTGTGTTAGCTCCCTAACAATTCAGTCTGTTGATTTCCTCTTTGTCTGGGTGAGGAGCAGCTATCACATGGTCCAACCTTTATTCAGGTTTCAACTTTCTGCCCATGTTACAGTGTGGAAATTATCCCAACCAAATTGTAAGTTCACCCTTAAGTGTTATAGTTGGCTTTTAGTTTTGTATGATTTGGGACAAGGCTATCTGGGGGAAAAACTCATTCTCCCTTGTGAGCCTGGTCAACTTTTTAAGATCATTGGGAGAGACTGATATCAAGGTCTGACCATATCAGAAAGAAACTCAAGAAGGAGCCTTTTCAATGGCTGTTTACAGGCTTCAGAATTATCTGCTAAGGAGGATCAGGACTGATTTCTATTCTTTATCCTTCTACAGTAGGCTCTCTCCCCCCCCCCCCACTCCCCATATAAGCATTTTCCAGATAAAGTCAACTGGTTTGCCTCTCGGATGGTGTGATTGTGGTAATTTAAAATAATTATTTACTTATTTAGCTGTGCTTTTCTTACTTGCTCTCTTGTATGCCACATGTTTCTAGAAAGAAAGGACCAGATAATATTTCTAACCTTTTAATATTACTCATCTTCATAGTTCTCAACTTATGACCACAATTTGGTCCTGATATTTCCATTGCTAAGATGCTTGTCAAATGAGTCATGCCTGATTTTATGACCATTTTTGCTGTGGTTGTTAAGCAAATCCCTACAGTTCTTAAGTGAATCATGTGGCCATTAAGGGAATCTGGCTTCCCTGTTGATTTTGCTTAGTGGAAGTTGGCTGGGAAGGTTGGAAAATGGTGATCACAGGACCCCAGGTTGCTGCAACTGTTTTAAATACATGCCACTTGCCAAGTGCCCAGATTTTGATCACGTGACTGTGGGGATGATGCAACGGTCATAAGTCTCCTAAGACCAGTTGTAAGTTACTTTTTCTGTACCGTTGTAATTTCAAACATTCACGAAACAAATGGTTGGAAGTTAAGGACTACCTGTACTTCAGAATTCCATATACAAAAAAGATTTCTAACTTGGCGCCAAATAATTCCATTGACATTGTTCAACTTCTTATATTTTGTATTTACCAGTAATTTTAAAGGCTTTCAATTTTATTAGACAATGATTGCATATACCCTGTTGGATACAGCCACAGTCAATGTACGTATGGACTGTTAGTCTGACTCCGAGCTTGGCAGACATCCTTGAAGGGTGACAAAATATTTGCAACCAAATTGCTAAGTTCAGAGCACAGACCAACAGCCCAACTACCAACCCGAACTATTTATATTCAAATACATATTTGAGTCAACATATTTCAGCATCTCACTTGGAAGGTGGTGAGTGGACATTTTAAAGTTGGATACTTTCACTTTAAAAACGTACGGTGGATTTAAAGTATGGGATCTTCAATATTCTTTGTCTGAATCACAGGATGTTCATTCTCATACCAACATGCCAGATTTATTTCTCATCATCCTGAATTTATATGAGCATACCAAGTAACTTTCCTACCTAGGAGTTAACCGAGTAGCAGACTGCAGTTTGGCTCTGATTTAGAAGGGGCACTGAGACATAGGTAAAAAAAGGGGTCATGTGAAAAGGGGGCTGATCAGGCAAAGAAAAGCCAGAGATGGATGAAGATCTTTCCTCACTACTGATTTACAGTGCTCTCCATATGTCCTAGAACGGTAGCAAACTATGAGGTGAAAGCGGCATCATGGGAATATATGTGGGGGGAGGGGAAAAAGAGATTGACAGACATGTTTGCACTGTAATGAAATGCAAATGCACGTGGCCATGACGTGCTATGATTATCATTAAAAGTGAGATTTACTCTTTGATTTGGAAGCTGAACAAAATAATTTTAATCTCTTTTGAAAATGTGATTTTGTTTCACGGATCCACAGCAACAGTTTAAAAGCTAAATTATATGTGGATCACTCCTTGTTCATCAGTACTAAGCTAGTTCTACGGCTAATCCATTAGCTTGGAGAATAGGTATCAGGTGGAATGTCACGGGACTCTGGGCTGGGCCCATACTGTTCCACATTTTTATTAATGACTTGGCCAAATGGGAAGTTTGTCAGGACCATTTTCTGTTTTAACAATGACTCTAAATTAGGAGCAGTGGCTAATGCGTTTGAAGAAAAAGAAAAGATTTTTTTTAAAAAAGCCTATACAGGCTGAAACTGTGGCCTGAACAGAATTTAAGAGGGAGAAATGTAAATTCCTGCATCTGAGGAGAAGACTAATGAAAAGCATAAAATGGAGAAGATGTGATTTGGCCACAGTACATAGCAAAAAAATTCTGGGTGTTCTAGATCACAAATTTAACATCTGCCAATAAAGTGTTGTAGCTGTTAAAAAACAAATGCAATTTTGGAATATATTAAAAGATATAGGCCCCAAAATGCACAAAGTTCCACTCTACTCTTCCTTGGTCAGATTCTAAAAAGGACACAATTGGAGTAATTTTATAGGAGATCTATCAAGATTGCAAGGGGAATGGAAACAAGTACTGTCAGGAAATGGGTACATCTAGCCTGTAGTAAGGGAGATATAATACCATCCTTCTTCTGTCCAAAGAGCTTTTATGCAAAGGAGAAAGTAAACTTCTGAGTTATCCTGGTGACTAAGTCCAGAACCAGTACTTCAAACTACAGGGAGGTAAATTTTAGTCAGATTTTAAAAGGAAATTGCTGACAGTGAAAGCTGTCAACCAGTAGAATAGGCTGCTTCATGGAATGATATTATGTAGACATCTATCCAAAATGCTTCAGCAGATCTTGCAAGGAGTGGTAGTGGCATGGACTAGAATCAGTGATCCCCAACCTTTTTGGCGCGCGCCCGGTACCGGCATCAGCTGGGCGCCGCGGCCCGGTACCGGCATCAACTGGGCGCCGCCATCTTTTTGACGAAAAGTGCTTCCGGTGACCTCACCGGAAGCACTTTTTCGTCAAAAAATGAGCGGCAGCGCTTCCGGTGAGCTTTTGGGTGAAATGGCTTTCTGCGGAAAAGCTCACTGAAGCTAGCGCCGCCATCTTTTTGATGAAAAAGTGCTTCCGGTGAGCTTTCTACCCGAAAAGCTCACCGGAAGCACTTTTTACCAAAAGATGGCGGCGCCTTGCAACCAGCGCCCGGTAAGACTTGTTCCGCGGACCGGTACCGGTCCATGGACCGCGGTTGGGGACCCCTGGACTAGATGACTTGTGAAGTCCCTCTTACCTCCAATTCCTTGAAACATTTCCAGTTAGGTTTATGATCTTACTCCAACTTTTCTTTGATTTACAGATCTAAATAGGCAATAAATGCAAGGATTGGTGATAAAGTTACTTTTTCATCACTGATGTAACTGTGGTCACTAAACAATATAATTGCTATGATCAGACACATAAAATAGATGATTATGTCTTGAGTTCAGGATAATATGTAAACCCAAGAATTTTTATTTATAAATTATGATTTGTTGCTTAAATATTTGTGACCATTATTATACCCTAGCAAAACACACCATGCAGCATTAAATTTGACAATTAAAAGTTAGCTATTCCACATCTAATATTTTTCAATGTAAGAAATAACAAATTGCTAGAAATTTGTAGTAACCTATTAGTAAAATCACTGGAGTATTAGAGCACCTTTAGCTATTCAATATTAGTTAAGATGTGGGCTCAGCTTTATTTAAAACTACAATTGCATATTTAGCAATGAATAATTAGCTTATTTTGCAAATAGGAGGTAATATAGCACCACCTACTGTTTGAAAAATATAAGAAAATATTACAATACTATATTATAACTAATAATGTGAGAGAGGCAGTTTGATATATAGGTAGTTCTTTTGTTACAATGGTAATGTAGCCTGTTCATTATGCTTGAAAGTTTGAACATTAAATTAATTGCGTCACTTAACTCCCATCCCTTCTTTCCCCAGGGATGTTAAAATAACATATTTGTTTTCATTTCAAGATACAAAATAATGCTGGCGTTTATGTAGAGAAATCAACATGAATGAACGAATGAATGATTAGATACACAAGGAATTTGTCTTAGTGCATATCATAGTATATATACAGTATATAAATTAAATAAATTAATTAATAATACATTCTACAGTATTTAGTTGCCAATCAAATTGCATATGTTAAATATCTTTTTAACTTCACTGAAATAACAGGGTGAAATTCATAATTAAACAGCTACAGTTTATCATTTCCTATATTTTTAAAACTAAATCTCAGCTGTATTGTCGCCTGGCTAATTCTAGGCCAAATTTTCTCTTTCTAAATGGGTGGGATTTCAAGTCAGATGGTCAAAGATCAGAATTAAAATCCAAGACATTTGGAGGGCACTAAATGTTGGAATGCTGCTGTAGGGAGTCTAAGAAAGCTGTAGCAAACAATATGAGTGTATTAAGGAAAGCAACATCATTTAGTTATCAAATTAATTAGGTTTAGATGAATCCTGGCAAAGTCAATGTTAGGCTTTAGGCTTTGGTAACTGGCACAGATAGCAAATTTCCTGATGTTTCACCAGCAACTGTAAAAGAAGATGCTCAAAAGATACCATCTGTGAAAGCCTACACTAGATCCTGGCTACTTCCTCATAATTCTCTATTCAGTATCCAATTTGGCTTTGATGCTTCAATTCTGTCATGCAGGGGCCATCTGGACAGGCATGAATTAGCACATTTCCTTCATGTGAAAGATTCAGAATGCAATTCCTTCTATTCCCTCTGGCTAATTTTTCTCAGAAAGTCAGTGCACCTTTTTCTGCCATGCTTCATTAACTAATCTCCCCAGGCTATAACATAATCTCTTTATGAGTTCTCTGTAGATTTGTTAATAGTCTCAACAAATTTGAGTTCTGCTTTCCTTCTTTATAAGTGGAAAATCTTCCAGCTTCGCTTGGAGTTACCTTTCCCCCAAAGGAACAGGTATCCAATTTAATGACACTTCTGGATCCATATTTCTTTTTCTATGTGCTGAGTTAATTGCCAGGAGTTCCTTTATCATTTTTTAATAACAGACAAAACTGGCCTTTCTAAAAGCCAGCAACTAAGAACTGGTAACCTCCAGCCTGACGACTGCAATGGGGCTGCATTTGTATGTAGCCCAGAAACTTTTGTTACACAAAAGGCTTGGATTCAGGGGGCCTTCTCTGGCAGTCGCTTGGCAGCTGTCTGGCAGCTTTGACATCGGCACACAGCGGAAGGCCAGTGGGCTGCTGGGCGCCTAGATGCAGGCAATTGTGTGGATGGCCCTGCGTGGGAGGTGCCGGGTTTTGGCATTCCTCGCCAGCATTGGTCGGCTCTGAGCAGGATCTGTGCCCAGCATGGTGTCTGCCAGGACTCGTTGTTTGAGTGGGGTCTTGTCTCTGCCCCTGAGAGTGACTGTGGTGCTCCTCGGCAGAATATCCATCACGTTGTGTCCAGGTGTCCATCAGGAGCTTGCACTGGTCCAGTGTCTGATACTTTTCAGCATGGACCGCCCTGTCCTTGAATGGTTGGATGGACTGGACGTTGACATTTGAGCTACTGTAAGTTCATGTATTTGCCATATGCTAAATAAATAAAGTTACACAAAATTCAGCTGCTAGACTGATTTGTGGAGCCAGTCAAGGACATCACATTTATACCTTTGCAGTGGTGGGATTCAAATTTTTTTTACTACCGGTTCTGTGGACATGGCTGGATGGGTGTGGCAGTGGAAGGATACTGTATCCAGCCAGAGGTGGTATTTACTGGTTCTCTAAACTACTCAAAACGCTACTGGTTCTCCAGAACTGGTCGGAACCTGCTGAATATCACCTCTGCACCTTTGCTAAAAGCATCCTGTCAACTTCCAAGTCATTTTCAAGTAGAATATTAAGGGCTGGTTATTGCTCTAAGTCCTTAAGCAGTTTGACTTTCTTTCATATGATTTCACACTCTCTCACACACATGCTTGAGATTATTTCAGGATATCTGCCCATAGCTGCTGCAAGCACATTTACTAGAGTTGCCACCTGTGGTGTCTGAAGTATATTCTTTTATTTTAGATTTTAAAACATATGTTAATGGATGCTTATTTTCATTTTTAATGGTTGTTGCTCTACTGCCTTAATTAGCTATTTAAATGTTTTATGGCAATTTCCATGACAGGTTTAACTGGCTTTTGCTTCATGTGTTGGGTAAACCCAGTGGTTGATTTGTAAATAATGACTTATGGTTTAGTGTGTTGTGCAAACTAGCAAACTATAATCTAGTCAAAAAGATTGGTTGGTTAAAACACAAAGTGTGAGTCCAGCCTAAGAGTCATCTGCAGTCCAGTTCTATAAGGTAGAAAGAGAATTGGCAATAGATAAAACATGTCAACAACTTTAAATAATAACTAAAGCAGCAGCTTTCTTTCAATATATACAATGCATACAGAGATGGTATTCAGTAGGTTTTGACCAGTCCTGGAGAACTAGTAGAGGAAATTTTGAGTAGTTTGGAGAACTGGCAAAAAGCACCTCTGATTGGCCTTGCTCCCATCTATAATACTCTGCCTCCCGAGTCCCAGCTGATTGGTTGGGTCTTTTGTTGCCCTGCACAGGAGAACGGAGCTGGAAAGCAGGTTAGTGGGGTGGGGAGGGAATGGAGATTTTACAGTATCCTTCCCCTGCCATGCCCACCAAGCCATGCCCACCAAGCTGGTAGTAAATGTTTTTGAATCCCACCACTAAATGCATACCATCTTCTTTCTTAGAAGATTCATTGACAGTTCTCCTCCTATACAATACTCTGACCTACAAGCCCACTGACTTATTAAATGTATATACTACCAATCTCACTTTCCATTACAATTGGGAGATCCGAGTTTAAGGGTGGCTGCCCATGAAAATACCCTTCTGGAACCAGATTTCACTGCCATTTCCTTCACTTGCTCAACCATCCAGCTTGCTGTTTTTCCATACTTCCATATTTTGAACTCTGTGCACCACACTGAACGGTTTACATCTGAATGCAGTGTAAAATCGATAAGAAAATAAGTTTAGTTTATACATCCCAGCAACCCTTTTTTCAATCTCCACCCAACATTACACTCATTGTTTACTTATCTAATTATTCTTCTCCAGCTTTTTAGCCTTTCCAGTTTTACCGTCCTCCTCAACATGTTAAACTGGACAGGTAAACTGAAGAATTCACAGCATGTTTGGAAACCACTCTGCTAACTGCTACAAGGAGGTAAATCCTCTCTTTCTCCTACAGCAGTTACTCTTTATTTCTGGTTTTTTAGAGTTCACCTCCCTAAAGGGGCCTATCAGACTAAACATCACTAAACAAAGTATACACTGAAAACTATGTTACAGAAAAAATAGTCATTATTTGCATTAAGCTTAAAACAGCCCAGCAACATTATTTACTTCAGAATAAAAGGCATTATTTTGACACACAGGTAGCTGCTTTGTTGGCAGCAAAGCAAACAATGGCAAGCACAAATCTTTTGGAAAGTCGTAACAATTGGTTTGGAAACATTTAAGGGCAGGGTGCATTAAGGCTGTGAAGGAAAGTCACTTTATAGGAGATTAAATTTGGAAAGGTATTTTTAAATGGAAATTTCAGTAATAATGAAACATCTGAAGGCAAGGGACCAAGAACTGAGCTCTCTGACATTATTCCGCAATCCCAGCCAGTTTACCTACCAGGCAAAGGTCTGATGAAAGCTCTACAGTCCTGGCAGAAGTGGAATAAAGGGAAAACACCTTTTACACAAATCAAAATTTTATTTACGAGGCCCATTGTTAGCAGTGTTTGGAGATACAGTTTTGAGTGGGCGCCCAGTGAATCTAACATAAGTTACGTGTTAATCATTGCTCTAATACAGGGTTGCCATCTGGCCGTTTTTCCGGCCAAATTTGAGAAATCTGGCCGTATTTCTATCTGCTTCGCCGTGAAAAAAATGATGTCTCCGGCCAAATGGAAATTTGGCCGTACGAAAGTTGCTTGGCCGTGAAATCAGCCAGATGGCAACCCAGCTGCTCTCCTTCCCTCGCGCATGCGCGTCACCATGAGCAAAAGGAGGACAAGCGCGTCCTCTGAGTTCTCCGACACGCCCGCTTCCTCTCAACTCCCATCACACACCCCTTCGGGACCTTGGTGCCCGACCACGCCCCCTTCCCGCCTGTGACCCGAGCAGGGGCAGCTCCTCCTCCATCAACACCACACCCATTCCTATTACGGCTCGTTCCAACGCCACGCCCCTCGGCTTCCCCACCCATCCCGAGCTCTCCTTCCCTCGCGCATGCGTGTCACCATGAGCAAAAAATAATTTGGCCGAATTTTGACTTGAGTTTGGCCGCAGAGCCAAACTGCGATCTGGCAACCCCTGCTCTAATATCTTAATGGTTATGATCTCCTGCTTGGCAGTGGGTTGGACTAGATCAGTGGTCGCCAACCCGTGGGCTGGGGACCACTGGTGGTCCGTAGAGAAATGTTACCCCCAAAGCACCCCCCAAAGCAATTAATCCAGGCTACGCGGGAACACAAGGCTGCGCCGCCCACATGGTCTGCGGAAACACAAGGCTTGCGTCACTTGCATTGTGAACAACACAAGATAGTGAGGGGAGGGGGGAAAGGGTGGAGGGGGAGAAGTTGTCCCACTTGCTCCACAGGCCTGGCCACCGGGGTGCTTCTTTCTTCTTCTGCTTTTGGCTGCACGCAAGGAAAGCAGCAAAAATCTTTCTGTCCCACAAACTCCGCCAGAAATAAGTCTTTGGGACCCTGCAAGGCATCCTGCTCCAAAAGGCTGTGCTGGTGCAACAAGTCTCACAAAGATTCATTTCTGGCAGAGCTTGGGGGAGAGAAAGAAAGACTTCTGCTGCTTTCCTTGCATGAAGCCAAAAGTCTCTCTCTCTCCCCCCCCCCTCCCATAGAACGGAGCTGGGGTCGGTATCCTGGGATCCCAAATAAAAAATGATCGATCGGTAGGAATTGCCCTGCAGACTTTTTTATTTATTTCTCCAGGGTCTTTGGTCCATGGGATTTAAAATTGAGTTTGGTGGTCCCTGAAGTCCAAAAGGTTGGCGACCCCTGGACTAGATGACCTACAAGGCCTCTTTTAACTCTGCTAATCTATCTATATGGTAATAAATGATGACGAGATCACCATTTACCAAGGAGCATAAAACCCCATGCAAAGGGGCATTTCCCCCCTTCCGTTTCAGTTATGCTTTGAATCTTTCAGGATCTCCTCCCCGACTACACCACTTCCTGGTTTTACACTCGGCCGCGCAGGATCGACTCCACTCCTGTGCTCCGCGCTCCGGGTTTCTCCGCTCTCTCGGCCGGCTCCGCCCCGCGGGCTCCGGTTTCAGCCGCTGCTACAGGGACCCCCAAGATGGAAACGCAGGGGCTGCCTGCCGCCGCGGAGGCGGCCCAGCCCGAGCCCGCCACCCAACAACATGGCGCCGGTGCGGCCGCCGCGGCTCCCCCCTCAGGGCCTGTTTGCCGACCTCCTCAGCCTCGTGACTCTGCGGGGGCGGCGGCAGCGGGGGCCTGGGGCCTGGACGTGACTTTCCCGGTGCTGCTGCTCCTCGAAGGGAAGCTGCCGGAGCCTCAGCAGTTGCCGCCGCCGCCGCCGCCTCAGCAGTTGCCGCTGCCGCCGCCTCCTCCGCCGGGACCTGCTAGCTCGGGCTCCACGCCCGCCTCCGCCGCCTCGTCCCCGCCAGCCGGAGGCCCCGGGCAGCCGCCGGAAAGCGACGCTTTGCTGCTGGTGCTTAACTTGGTGCGGGGCGGAGCCTCCGGGAGCCCCTCGCGTGGCTCCTCTCAGGATTCCCCGCCGGCGCAGCGGCCGCGGGAGGGCAAGGCGGGCGGAGAAGGGCAGGCCTCGGCGCCGCTCTCCGAGGGCGGCGGGCCGCAAGAGGAGGGCGGCGGCGGCGGCGGCGGCGGATGCGGCCAGGGGAATTCCTCCTTTTCGGGCACGCTGACCATCAACAACCAGAGCCTGCTGGTGCGCTTCGAAAATGGGACGCTTAGCTTCGGCGGGCCGGCAGCTCCTCCGCCTGCTCCGGCTCAGCCGAGCGACGACGTCCAGCCCCCGGCTGCCTCTTCGAAGGCTCCGGCGTCATATCCTCGGCCGGACTCCGAGACCTTTTCTCGCAAGCAGCTTCTGCGGCTGCATCAACTGTCGGCGCGGGGCGGGAACCCAACCGGCGCTGGGCAGGAGGGCGGAGAGGCCGCAGCAGCTGCGGCTCCCTCGGCAGGCGCCGGCCGGGCGGCGCGTCCCTTCAGCTGCCCGGTTCCCGGCTGCTCCTGGGCTTTCGCCACGGCCTACAAGCTGCGGCGCCACCTGCATTCCCACGACAAGCTGCGGCCCTTCGCCTGCTCCGCACCGGGCTGCACGAAGCGCTTCACCACCATCTACAACCTTCGGGCTCACGGCAGGGCTCACGAGGAAGAGGCGAGGCTCAAGTGCGAGGCTTGCGGACAGCGCTTTCCCAGCGCCGCCCGGCTCGGGGCGCATCAGCGGCGGAGCCACCTGGAGCCAGACCGGCCTTACCGCTGCGAGTATCCAGGTAATCTGGTCGACCCGGACCTGGTTGGTTTGGGCGAACTGCTCGCGTGTAGCGTTTCTGACACGAACTGGGGGGAAAAAGGAGGGCTATTTTAAGTCGAGGGTGTGTAGTGTAGTTACTTACGGATTTTCAGTTTTGCAAAACGTGTTAATGTCGGAAACAGAAATACTCCTTGATACGATACTTCATTGTAAAATAGCAAATCAAGATCGTTGTATTATTTCTATGCAGATTTCAAGGCGACAATACAATCAATGCACACATTTAACATTTTATTATTTAGAGTTTTTTAAAGAATTGAAAATAAAGAGAGAAAGGTGAAAAAAACAAATCCCTGAAAGTGTTAGAAGCATAAAATTATTTAACTTTTAATCCATAGTTGACTGCAGGAAGTCTTTGGGTTAAGACTGCAGTTGGGAACATTGCTAAAAGATGTCATGTGATTGCATTGCTTAGCGACCAGCAGTTCTGGTTGCAATTGTAACTCAAGGACCTGCAAGTGCTTAATAGGAAGAGATGGGAACCCCAACTCAGGAGTGTAGAGAGGGTGCATAGATGTCATGCTAAATTGGCAGGGGCTATGGGAGAGCCATTGGAGGCATAGAAGGGGTGGCAGAGGCCAGAGGGCAGGGTGCTGTGGGCAGGCATGCACTAAAGTGTGGGTGAGGTGCTGCAGAGTGTCCCAGGGTTCTTGGATTCCATAGCTGGCTCCTCAAGGAGAAAAGGCAGTTGGAGCAACTCTCTAGGGCACTGGTGGCAAACTCGCCATGTCATGTTGTTGTCAAGTGAGATTTAACAATGTTTTCCCCATTTGCAGAGCTGGGGTGAATGTGGCCTGTGCGTGACACATCTGGCCCAGTTTGACACCCCTGCTCTAGGGCAATTTGCAATCTTCCTTGCCAGCTTCCATATTGAAAGGTCATAAATGTTGATCACATAATAAAGCTTGCTGCAATGTCATAATCGCAAGCCAAGCACCAGAACATCTGGATTGTGATCTCATAACTGCGGGAACACTGCAGTGGCTGGAGCTTTGAGAATTAGTCATAAGTCACTATAAATTTGAATGGTCACTGAAAAAAAGGACATATGCTGAGGTCTACTCGTACAAAGTAAAAAAAAAAAAATCCTGCAATTCACAAACTCACATCGAAGTATTATTATATGATAATAGCTTCAACCTTAAACTAATTCCCAGTATTAACATCTCCATTGTATTATTATTTTGTGTGTTTTTTGTATGTTTATATGTTGAACATGTTATCAGAAAAAATACCCATGAATCTTTCTGTGACCTTTGGTATGAACTAATATCTTTCTGAATTTCTGGAGTGGCTGACAGATTTGCAATCCTATATATGTTCACATGGAAAATAATCCCTTTTCATTCAGTACAATTTTAAATAAAATATACTCTGTTTAAATTAATTACATGATTTATTACAGAAAGTTTTTAAAAAGCTTTGTGGACTACCATAGCTGAATTCATAATAAGAGTACCATTTAGGGGAAAAGGCAATTTTGTGAAATGTGGTATGCCTGTTCTGATTGTAAGTGGGAATATTCAGAAATATATTACCTCTCTACATACTTACCATATTTTTTCTTATTTGAACTCAGATCTCCTTAATCTCAATGTAATATATCTCCCATTGTGGTACACTGATTTTAAGATGATATGTGAATTTATTATTCTTTGGAATTTTTGTTGCAAGTTTAGTTTAATATTATATAGGTTATCAAAAGGAACATCTAATGGGAAAGCATCCTTTCCCATTGTAGTCCTCTGCAAATGCTGGATCTCAGCTTTTATAATTTCTAGATACCTTGGTGGCCATATTATGGTAGAATGGAAGTCAGATGATAGATTCTTATGTTATAACTTAGGTGCATTGAGCAGAATACATCTGCTGGTATTCTATTTTCAAAAACATTTAGCTGGAAGATGTAGAAATTGAACATGAAAACATTCCTTTATTGGCTTTTAGCAGCATATGGTGCCTGGCAATAATCTGTTTTTGAAAATTGTGGTTTTATTTATTTGTAACATATTGTTTTGAGCTATTGAAGCCGCTTGTTTTGTTTGTTTCTGCTATCCTGGGGAACATGGTTAACTGTTACTTTTTTCTTCAGGTTGTGAGAGGACCTTCATAACAGTGAGTGCATTATTTTCTCATAATCGAGTCCACTTCAGGGAACAAGAATTGTTTTCCTGCTCCTTCCCAGGCTGTAACAAGCAATATGACAAAGCTTGCCGGCTGAAAATCCACATGAGAAGTCACACAGGTGTGAACTAGGGTACTGTTAAAGTTTGCATTTGGTTGGCTTAAAGAACAATTACGTTGATTGGATGGATGCTATCCTTGAAAAACTGATCATCTATTTATAGGCAAGGATTTAATTATATCTTGTAAAGAATTTGATTGGTAAAATCATCAATGTAAAGAAGTTAATGAATATAAATGCTAATAAGATTAGGATTTTTTGAAAACAAATGTGTTAGTTTTTGTATTCACAATTTTTTTATCCCATTTTTTCCCCCAGGAGAAAGACCTTTCATTTGTGACTTTGAAGGCTGTGGCTGGTCCTTTACCAGTATGTCTAAGCTATTAAGACATAAAAGGTAAATGTTCTAAATGATTGATCTGAAAATCATTGCCATACACATATTGTATACAAATCTTTAAAGAATCTGCAGTTTAAGTTTATGGAGTTATAAGTTCAGTAATGGAAAATGAACTTGAATAAATGCTCTTAATATAAATAGACTTCGTTTTAAATTAAGCAGTCTGCTTAGCTAAACATTTTGGAGTTAAGTCTATTAATAGGCTTTACAAACTTATCAGACTTCAATCTATTAATGTATGATTTTCTCAGTTCTGTGTATGAAGTGGTTGATGTTAACGTCAATTTAATTACTCTCCTAGGAAACATGAAGATGACAGGAGATTCACATGCTCTGTAGAAGGTTGTGGAAAATCTTTTACCAGAGCAGAACATTTGAAAGGCCATAGTATAACTCATCTTGGTACAAAACCATTTGAATGCCCCGTGGAAGGTATTACGATTGATTCTGTTTCTGCGTAGATTGATGATATGCATACAAGACCAAACTGGACATTATGTAGACAAAAGGATTGCTACTGAATCCCATGACAGGAAAGAAAATACTTTCAAAGTTCAACATAATTGCGAAGAAGGAGCTAAGTAAATCTTTCTTCCAAAGGCATGCTGGTCTTTCAAAAATTATTTAATTTCAAGACTTCTTTTTCATTTTTAGGGATTATAGACATCCTCCAGTAAAAAAATAAAATAAAATTAGAGTGGGGGGCAGAATGAAGATTTAAATTCTGTATTATATTTAAAGCTTCCACTGCCTTGATAAATGCAACCATAGTTGAATAGTGCAGTTGTTTTAGTTAATCTGGCTCTGAATTGCACGCAGGGTTCTCACAAGCTTTTGAAGCTGGTATCACATAGCTTTTGTTCTAAAATTTGTAAGATCACCTTTCAAAGGTAATTTTTGCTGTCAGTCTATAGCTCTTTGCTTAGCTATGTCTTTCTTGCTCTTCTTTAGGAGTGTGATACACTGAATACAATGCTTACAACCAATTCAGACTGCTTAGCAGTGTCTTAGCTTTGTCACTTATTTGAGGCTTAATCTATAAATCATTAAAAATTGAAAGAGAAAAATCTGGGGAATCAAAACAGTGAGGCCTAGAAATAAGGAATTGTGAGAAATTGTGCTGACTGCAATCTCATAGGAAACTTTTATAATACGGTTTAAATCGATAAGTATATATTATATTCATGTGATCCAGTTGTTGTATATTTCAGGTTGTTGTGCAAAGTTCTCAGCACGCAGTAGTCTATATATTCACTCCAAAAAACACCTTCAGGATGTGGACTCATTGAAGATGCGTTGCCCAGTATCCAGCTGTAGCAAGTTATTCAATTCAAAGCATAGTATGAAAACACATATGGTCAAGCAACACAACTTTAATGCAGGTATGATCTGCTATATTAGAAGACTTGAGTTATCTGGAGATTTGAATAATGTATAGAATATGTTTTATCAAAAGATCTTGCAAAAAATGTCTTCATTTCACTGACGCTAATTATTTGGGTCCATATAACTGTTTTGATATTTCGTAGATACTTTATATCTAGCACTGAAGATGGAGTTTGATTTCGTTGTGCGAGGTGCAATGACAATAAAATAAACTAAACTAAACTATATATGTATAAACATTAAAAACATTTACTATTGATTTTTACAGAAAGCATATAATAAAATGATTTTGAGGTATAAGACATTTTATATCAACATAATGTTGATTATTTGCTAAATGTAATAAGTAATGAAAACTAGAATACTTATTAGATTGTTCAGAATTGAGTGAGTTACCCAAGGATGAGTGAATGATCCTCCTTGATTATTTAAAGATAAATGAATAAAGAAAATATTGTAATTACAGGAGGTATTGTTTGCTAAAATATTATGTATGTATTTTCATAGGTAGACAGTAGTAAGTGGCAATTTTATGATAACCAGGATTGTGGCTCTGAAAATTAATGTATCAAAGGCCAAAGTAGTTATATTTAACAAAGAAAATGAGTGAATGATTGGCAGGCTTTACACAGATGGCAAGAATAACAGCAAGTAAAAGAATGTTGATAAAATGTTTATGAAAGATAGGAATATGAGTGTTGGGTTTTAAGCAATCTCTTTCAAATAATGAATGCCTATCAAAAGAGGCAAAGATGATTATGTCTATGAAGATTCTCAGTCATCCAGGTCATGGTTGCCCCAAAGATGCTTTTTCAATAGGCAACTGCATTTTCTTGTTTTTCTTTGAAGATATTTCGCTTCTCATCCAAAAAGCTTCTTCAGCTCTGACTGGATGGTGGAGAATGGAAGGATTTATATATATACACTGCTCAAAAAAATAAAGGGAACACAAAAATAAGACATCCTAGATCTGAATGAATGAAATATTCTTATTAAATACTTTGTTCATTACATAGTTGAATGTGCTGACAACAAAATCACACAAAAATTATCAAATTTAGCAACCCATGGAGGTCTGTTTTTGGAGTTACACTCAAAATTAAAGTGGAAAAAAACACTACAGGCTGATCCAACTTTGATGTAATGTCCTGAAAACAAGTCAAAATGAAGCTCAGTAGTGTGTGTGGCCTCCACGTGCCTGTATGACCTCCCTACAATGCCTGGGCATGCTCCTGATGAAGTGGCGGATGGTCTCCTGAGGGATCTCCTCCCACACCTGGACTAAAGCATCCCCCAACTCCTAGACAGTCTGTGGTGCAAAATGGTGTTGGTGGATGGAGCGAGACATGATGTCCCAGATGTGCTCAATTGGATTCAGGTTTGGGGAACGGGCGGGCCAGTCCATACCATAAATCCCTTCGTCTTGCAGGAACTGCTGACACACTCCAGCCACATGAGGTCTAGCATTGTCTTGAATTAGGAGGAGCCCAGGGCCAACCGCACCAGCATATGGTCTCACAAGGGGTCTGAGGATCTCATCTCGGTACCAAATGGCTGTCAGGCTACCTCTGGCGAGCACATGGAGGGCTGTGCGGCCCCCTAAAGAAATGCCACCCCACACTATTACTGACCCACTGCCAAACCGGTCATGCTGGAGGATGTTGCAGGCAGCAGAACATTCTCCATGGCATCTCCAGACCCTGTCACGTCTGTCACATGTGCTCAGTGTGAACCTGCTTTCATCTGTGAAGAGCACAGGGCGCCAGTGGCGAATTTGCCAATCTTGGTGTTTTCTGGCAAATGCCAAACATCCTGCACGGTGTTGGGCTGTAAGGACAACCCCCACCTGTGGACGTCGGACCCTCAAACCACCCTCATGGAGTCTGTTTCTGACCGTTTGAGCAGCCACATTTGTGGCCCACTGGAGGTCATTTTGCAGGGCTCTGGCAGTGCTCTTCCTGTCCTTCCTTGCACAAAGGTGGAGGTAGCAGTCGTGATGCTGGGTTGTTGCCCTCCTACGGCCTCCTCCACATCTCCTGATGTACTGGCCTGTCTCCTGATAGCGCCTCCATGCTCTGGACACTACACTGACAGACAAAGCAAACCTTCTTGCCACAGCTCGCATTGATGTGCCATCCTGGATGAGCTGCATTACCTGAGCCACTTGTGTGGGTTGTAGACTCCGTCTCATGCTACCACTAGAATGAAAGCACCGCCAGCATTCAAAAGTGACCAAACCATCTTCCAGAAAGCATAAGAACTGAGAAGTGGTCTGTGGTCACCACCTGCAGAACCACTCCTTTATTGGGGATGTCTTGCTAACTGCCTATGCTTTCCACCTGTTGTCTATTCCATTTGCACAACAGCATGTGAAATTGATTGTCAATCAGTGTTGCTACCTAAGTGGACAGTTTTATTTCACAGTAGTGTGATTGACTCGGAGTTACATTGTGTTGTTTAAGTGTTCCCTTTATTTTTTTGAGCAGTGTATATTCCTTGCAGATGGACCAGCTATCTGCAAGGAATATATATCCTTCCATCCCCCATCATCCAGTCAGAGCTGAAGAGCTTCTTTGATGAGAAGCGAAATGTCAAAGAAAAACAAGAAAATCCAGTTGCCTCTTAAAAAAGCATATTTGGACAAAGGTGATTATGTCACTTTGTTCAATGGCAGCAAGAAGTGGATATATTAGGAGAAACAAAAATTGAATGCAAAATAAATGGGTCACTTAAGTGTGGGCAGTGAAACAATCATTTGTTTTGGGTATTGCTCAAAGGTTTTCTCAGTTGATACTAGTACACATATCTTCTTTATTATTGAAAATGTCTTCTAAATATCCATGTCAAAATTCTAGTATTCTGTGTGACTTGCTTTTCTGTTTGGTTCAACAAAGATTAGCAAGCTGAGAATGACAGAAGCACTGTTGCATTTTGCCCTAAGTTCTGCCTTTCCTACATAATAGCAAAATAAGCATACAGGAGAGGTGGGACTTGTGCCATAATGCTGCAAAGATCTGCCCTTTTTATGTACTGAGATACCATAACACTCATACTTAAAGTTAGTGCTAACACAACAATGCCTTCCTTCACACCTTCTGTAAATACTGCTGGCACTTACTGCTAGCTGTGTGAAAATCACTTTTAGCACCATCCATTTTGCTAGGGATGCATATCATATTATTGAGGTCTGAATATGTGCTAGCAGGAAGTAGAGATTATCTGAAATCCTAACAAAATTACATTACCATGGCATATTGAGTTCTGGCACTACATGTAGTCCTCGACACAGAAAAAAGTGACTTATGACCATTTTTCACACTGTTGCAGCATCCTCATAGTCACATGATTTACATTTGGATTCTTGACAACTGACTCACATTTATGATGGTTGCAGTGTCCTGGAGTCATGCGATCCCCTTTTGCAACCTTCTGACTAGCAATGTCATTGGGGAAATCAGATTCACTTAATAACTGTGTTACTAGTTTAAGAACTGCAGTGATTCACTTAACAAATTTCTCACTTAACAACATAAATGTTGGGCTCAATTGTGGTCATAAATTGAGGACTACCTGTACTGTTTTCTTCTAAATTTCATGAGTTGGCTGCTTTGATCGGAAAAAGCAAGATATAGATTCTTGGAATGAGGATATGTAGCCAAATTGGAGCGAGAGGAAGGAGGCAAGATCTGTAGGGTACCTATTACACTAACTAGGTAATCTTATAAACATGTTTTGTTTTGTTTCAGATCTATTAAATCAGATGGAAACCATTGGTTCCCTCACTCCTAGCAATGAACTTGCCAATTCAGGACAAAGTGACCTCAACAATGTAGATCTGGTTTCCCTTTTTTCTAGTGTATCTGGGAACTCCTCTGGAATTTCAGCTGATATGGCTGTAATAAACTCTGGAATTCTTACTATAGATGTTGCTTCGGTAGGCTCTACGCTTGGAGGCAGTATGTCTGTCAATAGCAATTCCCTTGCTCAGACAGTTGACCCACTGATTTTGGTGGCTAGTAGTGACATTCCCCACAGCCTGGATAGCTCTCTTTTATTGGGAACCACCACCACCGTTTTACAGCAAAGCACTTTAAATTTGGATGAAGTACAGACGGTGAATGCAGAAGCCTTAGGCTCCTTAGCCTCTTTGTCAGCGAGAAGTTCCAGTCAAGACTTGCATGGTTTGACTTCTAGCAATAACTTGTCAGTAGACACAGCCACTTTATCCCCTTCCAGCAGTCTTGGTGGAAACAATACAGCTGAATTATTAGCTCCAAATAAAGCAGAGCAAACTTTGCTTCCTAGCCTGGATGTTGTGGAGCAACAAGAAGGCAGCAAAGTGGTCACTCAGTATGTGTTCTCCAATCCTTCCGGAAGTTACAGTGCACAAAAAGAAACTGATCTAAGCACGGTGACTGGCAGCTCTATTCCGGTATGCAATAACTCTAAATAACTAGTTTTTATTAGTATCTTGGTTTTGAGGATATTGTCATTGTGAGTCGCACTCTGCCAGATCAAAAAAGTTTATGGAGTGTCTGCCCTGAGTGAAGTCACCATATATTTTGTATAATGTAAGTGGCATAAATTATTTCTGCCTGTGAAAGGGAATCAGTGCTGTTACATGTTGTGCATCATATTGAGTGCAAGAGGGTAGTCTTTTTCATAGCAGAAGCTTAGGATCAAAGCTTAATTTTATTTGTTACTTCCTTCTCGTTGTAAATAATTGTAAATATTTAAAACTAGGTAGCGCTTTGGGATTGAGTGATGAAAAAGTATACCATATTCCACACTTACAGAAAAAGACGTTTCTGAAAGTTTTGCCCTTGTTTAGACGTTGTTTTCTCCCTCATACTATTGAAATATGCCTTTGATTGCATGACTTATCTTATTAAAATATATACTGACATATATACAGTACTGCATGCAAAGATAGCATGCGCATAGAATGTCTCTTTTTTTCTGCAGACCCCTCTGAAAAATAATCTGTTGTGTGGGGTTTTATATCAGCAAATGTTGGTGTTTTATAAAAGTAAGGGAAATTTCTTTTGTCTATGGACTTAACCATAAGTGAGGCATTGCAGTGATTCAGTGGTTAATATGCTGGGCTTGTTGGCTGAAAAGCCAACAACCAGAGTTTGAAACCTGAGCATCGTGCAACAGGACAAGTGCCCATCTTTGCCTAGCTCCTGCCCACCTAGTAGTTCAAAAGCATGCAAATGCAAGTAGATAAATAGTTACCACTTTGATGGGGAGGAAACAGTGCTCCGTGACATCATGCTGGCCACATGACTGCAGAAACATTTTCGGATAGTACTGAATCAACGGCCTTGAAACGAAGATGAACACCACCCTTGTAGCCAGAAACATCTAGCAGAGTAAAATAAACAGGGACTCCTTTCCTATGGACTTAACCAGAAGGATGCTACACAGAATTCAATATAAACAAGGAAGCTGTTAGGGATTAATACATGTTGTTAGGGGGAAAATGGAATTCATAATGAAAAGCTGCGTATCTAACCTGGATTTAGTGATGTGAACAAACCCTTTTATCTCGTCAGGAGAGTGGTGGGTCTGCAAGAACAGATTATCGAGCTATTCAGCTTGCCAAAAAAAGAAAACAAAAGGGAAATGGGAGTGACATAGGTGAGTATTAATTATTTAGTACAGTATATTGTGTGTATACACCAAACTGGATCTAAAGATAGGATTGTAAATTTAGCAATGATACTAAGTTGAATAGAGAGTCAGTTTGGTATAGTGGTGAAGGCATCAGACTAAAAACCAGGAGACCATGAGTTCTAGTTCTGCCTTAGCACAAAGCCAGCTGGGTGACCTTGTGCCAGTCACTCTTTCTCAGCCCTAAAAGGAGGCAAGGGCAAACCACTTCAAAAAGATCTTGCCAAGAAAACGGCAGGAACTTATCCAGGCTGTTGCTAGGATTCAACACCAACACCCCCCGGTTAAATAGAGTGGCAATTACAACTTAAAATTTGCAATATGATCCAAATCTATATTTATTTATTTATTTTAGGAAATTTATATTGCTGCTTATTCGCACATGGCTACTCAAGGCAGCTTACAAGAATATAAAAACCTCATATAAAAAACAATAAAACTAATAAAAGAGAGAATCATATAATAAATTAATATAATAATATACAATAACCCCTGCCCCAGCGATAACACATCACACGAGCCATTTAATGAGCTCCATCCCATTCTGTGTTCCCCAGGCCCGCTGGCAGAACCAAGCTCTTCAGCGCCTTCTGGAAGAGTGTTAGAGTGGGGGCCATTCTAATATCTGGGGGAATGATGTTCCAGAAAGGGAGCTGCCATGGAGAAGGCCCTTCTGGGCCCCACCAGGTGTATCTTCCCCGGGGATGAGACCCACAACGTTCCTTGCCTCCCTGCTCTGGTGGGTCAGGTAGATGTAACCGGCAAGAGACGGTCCCTCAGATAACCTGATCCCAAGCCATGAAGGGCTTTAAAGGTGACAACCAGCACCTTGAATTGCACTCGGAAGCAAATCAGCAAGCAGTGCAGCTCCCACAGGAGAGGTGATACATGTGCACACTGGGGTCTGCACAAAACCATGTGGGCCGCTGCATTTTGCACCAACTGGAGCTTCCAGATGCTCTTCAAGGGCAGCCCCTTGTAGAGCACATTGCATTAAAAAATGGCAAGCCTTCAGATGGCTCACAGCTACTCCAATTTTGAAGCTCCTATTGGAATAATTATCTTGACTGTACAGGACATTTTTTAGTTTTGTGAGATGCATTTCGTCTGCAGAATATAAATATATTCTAGATCCTTGAAGTTGAAACAGTCAAGCACACCATTACCTATAGGCACCTTACTCACCAGACCTCTGAAAAACACAATTGAACACATCCACGCAAACAAACTGCTTGCTGAAATACATATTGAACTACTATTTACAGAGGGATTATTTGGGTTGGGAGTAGGCTACGGTATTGAGGGATTATTTGGGTTGCTGTAGGCTACAGTATTTAAAATTCTTGCTCAGAACAACTCATATTCTCTCTCTCTATATGTGTGTGTGTGTGTATAATTTTATCAAGAGTTTTTACATAATTTTTTAAAAAAAACGAGAAAAAGTATATAAAGTAGAAAAAATGATAGAAACAGTACAGATGAGCAAAGGAAAAAGAAAGTTAAAGAGCACTTCCAGTCTTCTTTATGGCAATTACAAGGGAGCTGGGGATAATACTTGATGACCTGCATAATCCTATGGATGCTCTGGCAGCTACTTCAGTAGGGAGGTAGCCAGAGCCTTGGACAGGATGGTGCCCATTCGAACTCTCTTGGCCTGTTGCTCCCTGTGGACTTGAGGGAGCTGAAAAGGAGCTTAGGCTTGGTGTCTTGTTGGCATTCTGTCATCAGTTGGGGAAGGAAGGGGGAACAGATAGGCAATAAAGCTGTATACCTTTATTGTGGGAAGTAGTGGGGATTGATAGTTGAGGAAGAACAGAGCAGTTTGGAATCCGGTTAGTGCAGGGCATATTGGCTCTTCAAGGCTGTTTGCACTGTGTGTGGAATTTCACCAGCCTAAGCACCTCAAAACATGATGGCAGTGCTGGATTGGCTATGCCTCGCCTATCCCTGTGGGGAGGCTAGGGGAAATCAGGGCTTTTAGTTCTCCATTTGTGCATGGGAATTTTAGATTCCCCTTGACTCTTCTGCAATCAAGCACCTCTTAGTAAAAGTGCCTTTTCACTTCAAATGGAGTTGAGAGTTTTACTTCTCTAAGGGATCAGACTGGGGCAGCTCTGACAATCAGAGCCATGCAGAGGAACTTCATGTGCAACTGATACATAAAATTGGCTGGATCTGGATCAGGTGAATGCCAAGTATGGTTCAAGTCCTATGGAATAGGCTTAACCCATTATCTGGGGCAGTTTTATTCTATTGGACCTGAGGAAGTGGGCAGGATCCTTCCTTTGGACTGTAAATACCATCATCTGTGAGCTAGGATCCATGTCCCTCCTAGCTGCCCACGTGGGCGGCTCAATCAATGATGAATTCATCCTTGATGGGAGGGGATATAGCTTTTAAAGAGGCACTAATGTACCCTGTCCACTAGAAGCCACTACTGGGGACCACCGTTGTGGACAATTTTCATCCAATCTTTGGTTTAGAAGATGGTAAAGTTTCAATTCCAGAGGATGTTGGTTGAAATTGATTATCTGGACCCTTTTTAGTCAGATTTCAGGCCTTGATACAGGACAGAAACAGCACTGTTTACATTTTTATATTAGGTAAATTTTTATAATTCTTCCTTTCCAAGTCAAGTGAATATATAAGAGTATATATAATCTTTCCTCCTATCCTGAAGACTTCCCAATTCTTAGGAATAAATTTTTAGAAGATGAAAGTAACCATAGAATGAATAGGTGTGGAAATTGCCCTTTCTCTCAACTATTAATATGCTTAACAACAGTGCTTAAATAATCTGCATTCAGACCTTCAGACCTGTAAGACCTTGCATTCAAAGTTGTTTAGGAGAACTATTTCCAGACATATGATAAAATTTACTTCAGAATGCAGCTTTATATTTACAAATGCCACCTTTTTATTTCAGGCTCAACTGATTCTGCTATAAGAAAAAGCAAAAATGATAAAGTTAATTGTTTTAGTCACGGAAATCGGTTATGCAACAGTATTTTGCCTAATGGAAATCTAACAGTAAGAGATCCTTCGGTTGGCACACAGTTTGTTCAAATTCAATTGCTTCAGGTAACAATTGGCAATTTAACTCACGGAAAATAATCTTTTTTTTTTTTTTTTTCAGGAACATGTAACTGGGATATGTGATACAATATGTTGGTGGAGATAGCTAGATAGAGCAAGTATGTTATGATTTGGTGTAGTAAACCCAAGTTCTGCTTAGGAAATAATTGCAAAGTTTAAG
Source organism: Notechis scutatus (assembly GCF_049901735.1). NCBI lineage: Eukaryota > Metazoa > Chordata > Lepidosauria > Squamata > Elapidae > Notechis > Notechis scutatus. The sequence continues at coordinate 47,909,624 of NC_142010.1, forward strand.
TTAACAATGCTTTTTTCTTAAATCACATGTCTAAAATTTCCATCTTGATTTTTTAACCAAATAATTTTTACCATCCTTTTGCTTCAGAAATAAATATTTGCAATTATTATTTCTTTGAAGGATGCTGGCAATAAATAACATAGAAGTGCAAAAAGATAAATTTTGGCAGTTGATAAAGGGGAAAAATAAATTCAGGTGCAATTTTGTGCTCCTCCACTAAGTGGCTATAGGATTTCTCAATCTGAAAAAAAGAGATGTGCTACTAAAAATTTCCCTGGTACACTGCTGCAGTAATAAATGTACTCCTGGTACATGGAATGTCAGAACCATGAACTGGGACATACTTCATGTCAGATTAGAAGTATTGAGATTCAGTGTTTACATTATAGGAACCGGCAAACTTAAATATTGAGATAGAATGAGTCGCTTTGCATCAGAGAAGAATCAGATTTTCTACTTCAGAGAAGAAAAATCATAGATGAAATTGAGCACCAGCATTGCTGAATAGATGGATGTCAAAGGGCTCATAAAGTTCCCAAACAGTAGAATGACATACATTCAAAATCAAGCCAAGCCAATCAGTTGTAGCGCCTTACTAACATGCCACCAAATAATGTCATATAGATATAGGAACTACCTAGAATGCTAAAGTTGAAATTAAGATAACATTTGGAATACGGGTTGTCCTTGCTTAACAACTGCTCTGTTTAGTGATGTCCGAAGTTACAAAAGTACTGAAAAAGTAACTTTATGACAGGTCCTTGCACTTACGGCCAGCACCCCTCCCGGTCATACGTTCAGGTTGCTTCACGACCAGCTTTTGAGAAGTGAAATCAATGGAGAAGCCAATAGCAAAATCACAAGTCACAGTCATGTGATGTTTTGCTTAATAACCGTGTCACTTAGTGATACAAAGTTACTGGTCTCAATTGAGCACTACTTGCAATAGAAAAAAATGCTATAGAGGCAGCATTACTTGGAACAGCTCTTATTTTGCTCACAACAAAGAGAGAGTAAAACTGTGAGAGAGTAACTTGCCCAAAGTTACCCAGCTGGTATTCATGCCTAAGGCAGGTCTAGAACTCTGGTTTGTAGGCCATCACTTTAATCATCACAGTTACGCCAAACTGGTTCTCCAGTTTCTTTTTTCTTCTGGCAATCTCAGATATGGCACCATGGATGGGTATCACCAAATGGACAACACTAAAATCAAGTTGGCTATATGCTTATTCTGCAAACAAAAATGGAATGGTCTTCCTTTAGCAAAATATTTAACACTGACAATGTATGCCTTCTGAAAGAAGTTGATTGTAATAGAAGGTATTAATAAATATGTGTTTATTAAGTCAGTGTTAGACAATGATATAACTTGGGTTGCCGAGGTGAAAGTGTGTGGGGCTCCTAATTGACATTATTAAAGTGTTTTGTTAAGTATATAAATATATGTTAACTGCTTTTAAGCACATCCACATGTTTGTAAAGAATGACCAGTTGGTGGTTGGGATGGGAGAATACAGTTTGTAGTTAGAAACTAATTTTGATTCCTTTGGTGCTAGGATGATTCTCCAGGAGAAGGAGATCTACCCTTCCAGCTCAGTTCTCAATCTTCCTCTTCACACTCTCAGTTGACAGTAGATTTACCTGTTCATATTCTTCAGGTACAAAACCTTTCAGTTTCAAAATTGGATAAAATGCCGCTTTGGCTGTTTTCATTATCATAAAATTAAACACTACTTTAAGTTTACAATAAGGTTCCTTCTATGTTTGGTTTGGGTCTTCTAAATTTGGTAGGTTAATAATAGAAACATGTTGCAGGATTTTTAGTGAGAGTTTTACCTGTTGAAAAATATGAGTAGTTTATTCCTATAAAAAAAAAGTTAATAGATTTTGAAGACCGCAGTGTTTGTGTAATCTAGCGAGTGAAGTTAATCAATTGCAAATGGTGAAATTCTGAACCTTTCTTTGAAATCTTGCCTTAAACAGGAGCCACACAATTCTGCTGAAGAAGATGCCAGTTCTGATAATTCCCAGTTTACAGGAAGCACCATTAATCTACAAGACCTTGAGTGATTGTGTTTGAGATAGAAGCATTAGAACATCCAGACACAGAAGCATCCTGAGAAATAAGAGTCTGTTCCTGCTTTTAAAGGAAAAAGTGAACAATGGAAGCTTGGTCACCAGTGCTGGGATGCTTGATGGTTATCATGCAACAAAAATTTTGTTCAGTCCATTTTATTTGATAAGGCAATTGGAAATCTTGGTATGTTCTATCTTAGAGTCAGGAAAAGGTGCATATGGCGGAATTAGATTCCTGCATTAGAGTGCAATGGTAATAGCCCACAGTGATTTTAAGAATTAAGAATAATAATTCTCAAAATAGTAGATAACAATTAAGCTTAGCACTTTTATTCTTGAAATGAATCCCTAATTAAATTTTGGGTTAAAAATGAAGGAATAAGCAGGAAGACCAATTTATTTCTGCAAACTGACATTTTAAAGAGATAAGAGCATTAAAATAGTATCATACTCAGGGATAGTAAAGGTTGAATTAGTAGAGCAATATGATTTCTTGCTCTTGCTATCTCTAATTTAGCATTTTACACTGAACTTGAGAAAGCTGCCTAACATATGTTATTTCTTATCACTTTGGTTATGTTTACAGTAATGTTAAACAGTATTGACAATTTGTACAAAGCCACCTTTATTACATATACCTATCATGGCTTTTTGGTCAAAAATAGGTTTTGCTGATTCCAGTAGAATTTACTCCCAAATTAATGATGACATGATGGTCTGCTTATTATTTAGTTACAAACTATCTGGCTGAAGAAAGAGCTTCCAGCTAGTATCAGTAGCATATAAAAGTAACAACTTGACCAAAATTAAAAATAACATTTTAAAATATATATGTTTTTAAAACACCTGTATTTTAGAATTAATTCGTGCAGACTTTTAAGAAAAAATACTAAGATTTCAGCTAAGCAGAGAAGTAAGATGTCATTGTTTTACAAAAGAATTTTAAGTCTGGAACTTAAAACATTTTATTCATGATATGCCACATGGCATTAAAATTATACATATGTACAACTTAGTTAAAAAGTTGTGTGAGCATTGTTTTTTATACAAGTGTTCCTACAAAGGAAAACTTTGGAATTTTGCTAATTTATTTACAGTTAGGAAAAAATTAAAGGTTAATTGTTTTGAATATATAAGGAGTGAGCAACAAATTTCTCTAAATCAACCCTTCTTCCATCACATTCTAAATTCTTGGAACTCATGCTTAAATAAAACCAGCCTTGCCCTATTACCGCTGCAACATCTCTAGCAGAGCAAGACTGATAAACAGCCTTCTGTGGACCTTAAAATATTACTGTGCATCATGTGGGCATCTATGCTTTGGAAGTCAGGAGCCTTAGGAAATATGTTTCCTTGGAGCTGTTGAAATCTGAAGGAAGGTTCTTGGGCCTGGGGTGTTCCTTCACTCTATAGACCAGGAGGATATTAGGTCTGGAATGGCTTTGGAAATAGTATTTTCTACTGTGTTTATTAAACCATGGATAATTTCTATCTTGGATTATTCATAATAGGTTATTCCAAATTAAGAAGGTTTACCCATAAATAGAAATATACTAATTGAAGCCTGTGCCTTTTGAACTTCATTTTCAGAAGAATGTAGTTTAGAAGCATTTTATACAGATTACATTAATTCAGAATTTCATTTGTGGATGTTTTGTAGAAAAAAAAATCTTAAGTGGGTATTTTTCATTGACTTGTAAAATGTTTACCTGACTAGCGTGACCTATTAGTATTCATTCACATTATCAAAAGAAATTGTTTTTATTTCTGATATAAAACCTCTCAGTGAAAAAGTGAAGAAATTGCTTATTTTTAAACATCACCAAGGTTCAGTTTTAAAGAGAAATTGGGGGCATTTTGCCCTAAACAATTCTCACCTCAAAAACTCAGTGGAATAGTTCACACACTTACTGTGATAGTGATCCTCTATAAACTGGATTGCAAGCACATCTGTCTGTCATAAAGACACAGGTAGATTTAGATTAAATAGGTGGACCATAAGAAGCCTGTTCATTCCTCATACCTTTTCTTTGAGTCAAAAAAACATTTTGTGGTTTCCACAGTAGGTGTGACCTACATTTTTGTCAAAGCATGTATAAGGCAGACCACTGTTCTTTTTAACCCAAAGAGGATCCCTAACTTGGTAAGAATGTGAATTGTATCCATTTGTTGTGGTGCTTCTGCTTTACAGAGTCTTGCTTATTGAAGAATAAGTAATTGCTTCTGTGGACAGACAAATGTGTTCTTTTATGAAGTTTATATACTCAGTTTTAACTCATTGTAAATTCCTAATTGCTTGAGAGCAAGCATTAGATTTATTCTGGCAAAGTCCATTGCTGGCAATGGATATTTATAATCACTGAGTTAAAAAGACTAATAAAATTAATTAATGTTCAGTTTCTTCATTTCAACTTTATTTTTGTTATATCCATACAACCTGCTTAATTACAAAAAAAAATGAATCTGATCTTGAAGATTGAATTTTTTAAAAAGAAATTTGTACTTGTCACTGCTCTATCTATTTTCCTAGCTGCAAGACTTTAGGTTAGTCTGTGATCTTTGATCACTGGTAGATGTTTTCTATCACTAAGTTAATTTACTGACCCCCAAAAATGATTTTACAACTATGAAAAGATGTCATCCATATTTTGATCTACTGTATATCACTATACTTAGGATAGACTAGCTTTCTCCCCAAATTTACAGAGTATTGTTGGAATATTCTCTTGTTAGTTTGTCATTTGCTGTATGCTTCATAATGTCTTGCAACTTTCGACGGCTAAGTAAAGTAATAGAGCAGCTCTTCTTTTTCTTTATCGATCAGCCCCTGATCCTCATCTTCTTTCTCCTTGAAAGCGGGAGGCTCAGAACGAAAAATTAATCTTCTGCCAGTCTAAAATATGATCAGAGGGACACTTAAGAACAACTCTACCCATTTTATACTGAAATAATGCAAATAAATTCATTTTACACTAAGCGTACATCAGGGCCATCTTCTCCTGACCGCCTTTTCTTCTGAGCAGTTTTATTTCTTCCACAAATAAGTTTCTAACTGCTTCTTCTCTTCTGTCATTATTTCATGCAATATGAGTATAATAGAAACATTGCTTTTTCCAGCAAGGAGTATTCAGTAGTTAATTCTAAGTGCTTTTACCTGTCCTTCCTGACAGAAGATAACTCCTGACACAATAAAAATAATTGCAGTTGCTTCATTCAACCCCTTCATTCAAATACCTGATTTAGGTGATTTGATCTAGTTTGGGTAATGAAACGTCTGCAAGAAAACAAGCAAGCTCAGAGAGCCCCAAGGACCCCTCATTTCAACCTTGGAAGTACAAATATTCTCTTCTATTGGTATCTCATGTACAGACAGTTCTGAACTGGAGTTACAAAAGGCTTTGGATGGGAGAATTGATAAAACGGTCCGAACTACTGAAATCACAAAAGGATGCAACAGCAGATGCTCAGGAGATAAACATACCTTCTTCTTAACATCAGCTTGTGCTCTTGCCAGGGCCCGCTGCAGCCTCTCTTCCTGCAATTGTCTCTGCTGCCTGATCTTTTCTTCTCTCATCCTGGCCAAATAAAAGGGCAGGTTAAAAGTTACAATTGCAAGTCACATAAGCCCAAAATTGTCTTGGGAGAATTCTACTGGTTTGTGTCATAGACAGCGTTGGATCCACTAAGAACTTTGCTCTTCACATAATGCTATGTTGAAAGCCTCTTCAGGGATAAAAGAACTGGCTCCAAAGTGCTTAAATGCTATCTGATTCATTATCTTAGCTGGTTCTGGGATTGGTATCGTATATTGATAAACTATCCATAGCATGTACTCTGCAAAACAGAGCTTTTCAGAACCTTTATTGAAAGGTTCTGAAGTTCAAACTCAGTTTCCTGCATCCTTATTAAACCTGTATGATTCAGTAAGCAAACCCAGATGATGCTTGTAAGGCCAGATATTTCTATGCCTGTAATGTCAGAGAACAAGATTCATCCATGTCATACTATTCCAGTTCATTTGATAGCATTAACAATAGCACTTGGACTTATACACCGCATCACAGTGCTTTAAAGCACTCTTAGTATATTGCCCCCAAACATCTGGGACGTCATTTTACTGACCTCAGTAGGGTGGAAGGATGAATCAACCTTGAGCCGTTCAGAATCGAACACCTGGAGTGAACACCTGCGCCACCATGGCTCTTTGATGCTCTTACCATGCTCTTACCATGCATACAAAGTAGCTTTGATGGCAACAAATATCAGCATCAATAAGATTAACTAGAAGATGCACAGAAGGAGGAGGTGGAGGAGGAATGTAATCGTTCTGTTGAAGGCATATTGGAGTCATCTCTTTGAATAGGGTTTTTATCTTACCTCATTCTTCGCTCTTTCTCTTTGGCTTTCTCAGCTTGTTCTATCTTTCCTGGAGGGACTCTCTCAAGGCATTCTAGTAAGTCATCTAACTGGTGTTCTATAACAGTAAGCATCTGCAAGGTTCCCAGGTTTGCCTCATTCTCTCCAATGCAGCGGCGATAGACTTCCAATACCTTTCGATGCAAGCTCACCAACATTTTGTCCTGAAAATTAAATACCAATAGTGAACTTTCAGGCCTCAGAAATCTAGATATTGGGACTCTTAACATCAGCTTTTTGAATTATATTAATAATTCAAAAGTGCTCCCATCTGAAGTGCCTTTTAAGAAACCCAGCTGTGACATGGGGTCTTGATAGCAGGAGAGAACCAAAAACATACAGAAAGAATTTGAATCTCCAGATGTGGAGAACTACAGAAGGTAAAGCATCATGAAGCATTGTATATACATGCACACGCAAATGCTTAGATGAGCTCACATCTGATCTCAGTTTTCTTCAACGAGGTGGTGACTTCAACAGCATGCCACCTAAATCTCCACCGTGTTTTTTTTTTTAATTTTTCTTGGGATCTGGGTAAAGAATGTCAGGGAAATAGCGTGAAATGGAGATTTCCACTATCCGTTTACCCTGTACAAGATCACAGCACTGTTTCTGACATCAGAATAGAGAATCCAAGTTATCTTGTGGACTGTGGAGCATGGTCTTACGATCTTTCCCCTTGGAGGAAAAGTAGCCATTTCCCGTTTGCACCATTCAGTGGCACTACATGTACCTTATGATCTTCAGGTTCAAGCTTTATCAATTGGCTTGATGTTTATACATACCTGAACATCGGCTTTGTACTCCCCAAAAGAAAAGACGCGTGCTTTAAGTTCCAGGTCTGCTGCTGTCTCCTCCTCTTTAACGATGTTGGCTTGCAGAGTGACAGCAAGCATTTTCAGTTGTTCTATTTCACGATCCCTAATCCAGAAAAGAATGAAGTCATTTTTTGAACGAGTTTGACATGAGTAATTTTATACCATGCAATTACTTGGAAAGATGAGCTAATTCAATATCTGCTCAGTTCTTACTCGGTTCAAACAGATTTTCAAGCATTTTCTTTGGAGCTGTAAGTGAGAAGCTTTCCACTGGCAAGATCATCTTTTTTCAACTCCCAGATCCTGAATTTTCCCAGCCCCTCTATACAGGTAGTCCTCAAATTATAAATGTAATGGAGCCTGCCCATTCCATTCATAAGCCAAAGATTCATGGGAGTGAATCTCGTACTTTGAACAAGATCACTTCCTCCTTTTGCCCACTCATTTGCTAATCGAATGTGAGGGTCGTTAAGTGCACATGAGATATTTCAGGGTGGGGAAGGCGATGGGGGGGGCCTACTGATGAAACAGGCCACCTGCCTAAGACCACCCAAGGCCGACCCACTGAAATATCTCATTGCTTTCCCTCCCACCCAACCTGCCATGCCAGGTCACTTACTGTGTGAATCTACCAAGCTGTGTCCTTTCCAGCCTCTCAGCCATGTGAACCCCTCTGCAGTTCTGTTTATCCCTGCACAGGCCTCATCTGGCACGTTGCAGGCCAAAATGGAGCTCTGGAGCTCCATTTTGACCTGCAACGTGCTGGGTGATGCCTCCGGAGGCCCAAACGGAGCATTGGAGGGTGGATCCGCTCCTGCGAACCTCCCATTTTGACCGGCAACGTGCCGGATGAGGCCTGCACAGGCCTAAACGGAGCATCAGAGGGCAGGCCCACTCCTCTGAACCTCTATTTTGGCCAGCAAAGTACAGGATGAATGTTGCAGAGCCTCTGCGGTTGTTCATTAAGGGCGACCAACTGCCGCGGTGCTGCAAGATTCATAGATTCGGGACTTGTTCATAAATGCTAAGGTGCGCTTATTGGTAACTTCAAACATTTGCTGAGGGATCACTTGTAACCCCAGGATTACCTGTACTATTGACAAAGTTTTGTGATGTTTTGCCAGCATTCCTCCATTTGTTCCACATGATTAGCTTTTTGTACTTTTCTCTTGACACAAATGCTGGTTGGCTCCATGGGAGAACTGGGTACAACAGTAGAATAGTGGCTGCAGGATACTGCTCCTGATATAAAGTGTATAAAGTTGGTTGGGGGTCCTTTTCAGGAGGGAGCACAAGTGTCTTTGAGATTGCCGAACCAGTTAACACTTGAAAAAAAATTCTGGGTAAACTTAATCTGATCATCATCTTCCTTACTATTTATTTACTAGATTTTTATCCTGCTTTTATTGTTTTATAAGTAGCTTAAAGGCAGCAAACATACCTAATGCTCCTTCTCCTATGTTCTCCACAACAACCACCCCTTAAAATGATTTGGGCTGAGTGACTGGTCCAAGGTCACCCAGCTGGCTTTCATGCCTAAGGCAGGACTAGAATTTACAGTCTCCTGGTTTCTAGGCCAGTACCTCAACCACCAGACCAAACTGGCTCTCTAGGCTAAGATGCTTTATACTCATATTTAAATCATAATAATTACTGTTAGCAATGTTTTATCGTGTAAACTAGCATGTGCACATTTTAACTAAAGCTGCAACTCTTAACATTTGTGGCAATCTGAACTATTTAACATCTTGCAGCTTATGGAAACACACAAGACTGTATGGAAGTAATGCAGCAGCTGGCAGAAATAGATGAACGGAGGCTGGTGTATCTTGACATCTCCTGATCCTTTACTCTCAAAAGTGGAGTGGAAGAAATTGTTTGCGAACCTTACAAAGGTCTCTTCCCTTTTTGTTTCTCACAATAGATGCTAATGGTGTTCTGTACAGTCATTTACATACTCGTAAACGCCGCACGGGGATTGGCCAAGACGCGCGGCGAACTGATTGGTCGAGCGAGCCGCACTGATTGGCCCGCCGCGAATCTCCCACGATTGGTGGAAACTAATCACGGGAGATTTAAAGCAATGTCATTGGCCGCGGCCGCCGCAGCCAAAGAATAAAAGCCGCCGCTTTTCCCTTTTCGAGCCGAGCCGATCTCGGAGATCTAATAAATGAGCTGAACCAAGTCACTGGCTCCGAGTCTCATTCCTCGCGACGGACACGACAAATACGTCTGGGGCTACAGGAGATGTAGGGAGATGCGAGGGAGAACATATTTTTAACAGTACGGCAGAAAAACAATACTGTTGTTGTTGAATGATAAAGAAATAATGGCTGAGTTGCTCATGTTTGGAAAGAAACAGAGAACATCCTTGTAGTTGCCAGGGATTATTATGGGCAATCATTTGTAACTGCTTACATTTTATTGCGTGTGTTTTCCAAAGTGTGCCGGAGCTCATCCAAGGTTTCCTCTGTCTCCTGAGAATTCTGAATCAGAGACAAGTTCTGTTCTTCCAGCTCTGTGAAAAGCTGCAGCAGCTGGTGTGGATCTGTAAAGTATAATTCGGGTACCTGCCAAGGAAAGTATTAACACGAAGGAGTTCCCATATTGTTAATCAAATATACAGGTTGAGAGAAAAAACTAATCTTTGTTTATTCTGGGTAAGCTTTGCTAATCATTTCTCCACAGCACTGATAAAAAAGTTAAATTATAGCTAATCTTAGTGGCAAGAAAATGGCGAAAGAGAGAAAAACAATTATCTATCTCAACTGTGAGATGGGAAGCAGATAAATTTAATATAAAAGTAAATAAATAAAATATCTACAATCTCTATCTTTATTTAGCTATCTACCTAGTTACCATCTCTCTCTGTCAATCATCTATATCTTTGTGATGTACTTCAATAAGTACACCCAATTCAGCTAATAAAGAAGTTACACGTTAGACTGGGTCTCTGAACATCCTATTTGATGATAGAGTTCCCTGGCGACTATTACTTCTTCCAAACTACTTCAGTAGATTATTGAGTAAATAAGGAAATATTAAATAAGGAAAAATCCCAACCATGTGACCACCTTGGGCAGAGTGGGCAACTCATAATCTGTGTAGAGCCCAACCACATTTTCCACAATGTCAGGACTGTGTTATCAAAATTCAAGATGAAAATTGTAATTTTTAATGGTGGGATTGTCCTCCATTGTTTAGTTTAAGCTTTTCAGTACCTTTTAAGCAACTAATTTTTTTTGTACTATTTCACCTTAAGAATTCCAGCTTAAAAATGTACAATTAATTGCTGAGCCTTATCAATGCTGCAGTTATATGCTAAAAACATTGAATTACTGACCTCATCATCTTCTTCATCAGATAATTCTGAACTAATTTTTTCTTCTGATGGGGCAATCTGCACACTCCTGTAGAGGTTATTCTTGAGTCAGTTGTTTACAGGGATTATAATGCAATATTTATTTAATAGCTTATCTTGCTGATCCCTCAACATGCATTTTGAACGGGAATTGGAAATGGATTACAAGGCACTATTTCCCACTTTGTGGAAAGTTGAAAGAGATGACAGGATATCCATAGATGAAAAATATTAAACTGATTCAATCATTTATCCTCTTTCTCTGGAACTCTGGGAATTGTAGTTTTTTTTCCAGGAAATCACACACTTTTCTTACAGATTATTTTAAAAATGCCCCTATGCTATGTTCATCTGATGACTACCTAGACACAATCAGACAATTTTCTTGGCCATGTTATGAAAGTAGTTTGCCATTACTTTCTTTTGGGAATTTTTTTTCCTGCTTTCATGTCTAGCCAACAACTTGAATATTCTCTGATGTTCCCAAATGTTAACAAGATTTACTTCTTAGCTTTTGCTAAGTTCAGCTACATGCTACTAGCTGTTTCCTTTCAGTTAATGGTTGGACTTCCTTCTCTCCTGCATACTTCCATTCCCCCCCCAGAAGGGTGACAACATTTCACGGCAAATTTTCAAAAGGGAAATATAGAGGCAAAAGAAGGGAAGTCCCATTAGAAAACCAGAGAGCTATTTCTACAACAGTGGATACATAATTCTGAAGAGTGGAAGTGGAAAGAGAGGATTGAAGATGCAATTATAAATTGATGTAAACTGACATCATCATGGAGTGGCTCACGAGGTTAGAACACTGGGCTGACAATCTGCACGCCTACGTTCAAGACCCACTGCTCCCGTGGTGAAGCTGAGCTCCTGTCACATGCTCCAGTTCCTGCCAACCTAGCAGTTCGAAAGCGGGCAACTGTAAGTAGATTTATGGGTACCACTTCAGTGGGCAATTTCACAAGGACCTGAAAGAAGCCCTCAACTTGGCATCTTCCAGGCAATGATGATGTCACCAGCAAATCCTTTCACTACAGAAGCACTTCCTGCTTCTGACATGGAGAAAAAAACCTGACACCATGTAAATTGGCAATATATACAAAGCTTGACTTGCATAAGCCACAGGCATTTATATATAGTGCTCCACACATCTTACATCTTTGCATTTGTTCTCATTTGAGAGGGCAAAACAAAGGCATAATTTGAAAGATGTGCTGCTGTAAGATAGTATACTATGATATTTTCCTGTGAGATCCAATAACCAATACTGGTGACTTTGATTCCTCTCTGTCTCTCTCCCAATTCACTTCCCTGACATACTTACGGCTTTCTGCTTTGTTGGGACTTTAGAGTCTGCCTAGAAGATACTCGGCTTAATTTGAAAGATTCCTTTCTAGACAAAATTTGGCTTGGCGTTCTAGAAGTGGAAGGTTCTACATTACTGATGTCAAAACTAGAATGTTTTGTTGTGCTTGCTATTCGACGTCGGCCCTTGTCTTGAGATTCTTGAACATCCTTTCCTGAACCTGAATACAGAAAAGCCCATTAATTGTGTGATCCCCATTTAAGTGTTACTATTTAGAGAGGGGGGGGAAAGGGGGGGGGAGACTATTACTGGTAAGCCATGACAGAAAGAGGCATGGGTACATTTGTCAGTTTTGTTCATTTTAATGACTAAAAGTTTTGATTCTACATCAGTTTATGAATGCAGCCAAAAGAAAAGAGAACACCTACCTCTCCATTTACACCTCTGTGAAGATGTCCTCTGAAATATAGATTTTAAATGTAAATCTGTGATGGAATGTGGTGAGGAGGTTGATTCTGAGGAGGGAGGGGTGCATTCCAAAGGAGAAAGAGGCAACTCAGCTCACATATTATGTGTGAGAGAAAGAGGGTGAAGACAGCTCTTCCGTAATAGTTCACAGAGTATATTGTAAATACAGACAGTATAGTGCTCGGTATGGTATGGTTTTATGAAACAATAAAGAACTCAGCTTGGATGAATCATCACAGGCCATTCCTGGTTTTGGCCCTGACATATTCTTTAATATGTATTTTTGTGCACATTTGGGATTGTGAGTTAAGATATGAAAAGTGTGAATTTTGTCATGAGTACATGCTCTAGATATAATTTTTAACATTATCAATAACGTATTTGTTTCAAACAATTGAAGAACCAGATAACTACATACAATAAAAATAAATGGGAAAAGCCATAGTGCACTAAGAATAAAATATTAGTACTAAATAAAGGATTTACAATGATAACATTTGAAATTCATTATTTTTAATTAATTAAATCTATAGAACTAGGTTTATTATATCATTTTAAGAAATACGAGTTGCTTGACAGTGAAATGGGTGGCATATACATTTAATAAATCAATTAAATAATTAAATAATTAAAACTCTCTATAAAATGCTAATCATTAGTATTAATATTGATATCATTTCTATTTTTCATTCTTCCAAAAAGAAATGCTTATAATCAAGGGAAGGGAAGGGGGCCTTTTTTCTGTTAGTGCCAATGAAACTGTACACAGATCTAGTACTGAGAAAGAAAAGTCATATGATGAAAATCTGTGTCGGCCATACATTTTCCTCAATGTTGCTCGTTGTTTTTGACAGTAAGCAACTGCAGAATAAACTTATCTTTCCTAACACTGAAGACTGAAAAAGAAGACCAAAGTCTTGTAATTGTAATTGGGGCGTGCATAAGCGCACCAACGTGCCTACCATCCCTGTCCTATTGTTTCTCTTATTCTTTTATTTTTCTTATATGTACCCATTTCATGTATTCACAACTATGTATACGCTTATACTTATTATCTTGTAAACAATTGGCAAATCAAATAAATAAATAAATAAATAAATAAATAAATTTATGAGTCTCATTAGTTACCCTTTAAATATAAGCAAATACAAGGAAAATAGAAATTAGAGCAGGGGTGTCAAACTTGCAGCATGTGATAAGTCACATGATGATGCTGTGATGACGCGAGTTTGATAGCCCTGAATTAGAGCAACATAAATAATAATAAAATAAACATGATGAGAAATACCACTATCTGAAGCATTTTAAATACTTTAATAATAGCATTTTGCTCACTTTCTCGTTCTATTATTCCCCATGTTATAAGTATGTCTGAAACAAGACGTATTTTACCATAACTTGATATATCCTGTCAAGGTTAAAACTGTCCTACTCAGTTATATCAAGCCAAGGCACTTGTGACTAAACAAAGGCAGATAGTAACACTCACAAGTGCCTACATCAAACACATCAAGCAAAAAGATATTCATTAGCTGTTAGATCATAATGAGATATTAAAAAATAGGTACATTGATTTCCCCATGTTCTTTGGCAAATGACTTTATTCATCACCTTCTGGAAAAACTGCATAGAAAAATGATAGTAAATAACCAGTAATTTTCTTCTCTTAGTCTGAGGGGTCAATTCACAGAATAAATGGATAAGCCAATCATTTTAGAAAACACATATTCATACTATAATTTTACAGGATGGACAAAGGTCGTCTCAAAATTGGGTTGTTTTGTTTCATCCATGTGGATATATGTGCATGTGAAGCAAAATGCTTTCAGAAGGAGAAGGAAAAAAGATACTCAGAGTACCATTTGAGTACTGGTGTGAAATACCTTAAGAAAACTAAAATGTTTGCAATGGTAAAAAGTTGGCTCAAATATTTTCATTTTTTTTAAATGTAAAAATAACTCTATTTGATTTTGCCTCAAAGTGGACTCCACAGCCTGTTTTAATAATATAAAAGAAAGAAGAAACATAAAAATGGGGTAACATGAGTGTATGGAGTATAATCTGAACAATGATAGCTGAATGGAAGCTCCTTTAATACTAATTAATTTGACAAGATAGTAGAATTTACCTGTTTAATGTGGAAGTTCTCTATACCAGTGATCCCCAACCTTTTTGACGCTGCGGCCCGGCACCGGCATCAGCTGGGCGCCGCGCCCGGTGCAGGCATCAACTGGGCACCGCCATCTTTTTGACGAAAAGTGCTTCCGGTGACCTCACGGAAGCACTTTTCGTCAAAAAGATGGCGGCGCTTATGCGCTTCCGTGAGCTTTTTCGGGTAGAAATGGCTTTCTACCCGGAAAAGCTCACGAAAGCGCACGCCATCTTTTTGATGAAAGTGCTTCGGTGAGCTTTCTACCGAAAAGCTCACCGGAAGCACTTTTACCAAAAAGATGGCGGCGCAGCAACCAGCGCCCGGTAAGACTTGTTCCGCGGACGGTGCACGTCCGCAGACCGGCGGTTGGGGACCCCTGCTCTATACTATTATTTTTATTTTCTGTAATTATACCATATGGCTTTGCTTCTGATTGGTTTCTTCTGAAGATGGAGGAGATTCAGCAATAGTCTCTGAAGATCTATTATTTCTATGCGGATCTGAGAATCACACACAGTCTTGGGATTATGGAAGTG
This sequence comes from Notechis scutatus, assembly GCF_049901735.1. Classification (NCBI taxonomy): domain Eukaryota; kingdom Metazoa; phylum Chordata; class Lepidosauria; order Squamata; family Elapidae; genus Notechis; species Notechis scutatus. The sequence goes on from NC_142010.1 coordinate 47,924,757, forward strand.
CTTACCTTTTGACTGTACTGATTTTTCCTCTTTATTGTCAGAATTGAATTTATTTGCCTTTTCTTTCATCCGCCGCCTTTCACGTTCTTCCCGCCATTCTTTGGGAGATAGTTGGTAGAGGAAATCCTTGAACACCACATACTCCTGCAAAGTGTCCTCAAATCGGGCTATCTCACTGAAGAAAAGAAACAGTCATTGCATCAAGAGCGAATGGGGATTACTCTGCAGCACTTCCAAAGGACACTGTTGTAGAAAATTGGGATAGGTATTAGGTGTAAAACTCCTCTCCCCAAGTACATATTCCCAGGGAAAATAAATTGTTAACCATAAATGTTTTAGACATGAAGAATGCTGGACCAGACACCAGGAGACAGTAAGAGTGCTGGGAAGTGCAACTGCAAGAAGGTAACATTTAAAATATATGAATATATGAATATCCCTAAAATATCCCTTAATTTTACTCTGAATGCTTTGGTAGAAGATAAACAATACTTTTTGTATTGCCTGAAGTTAGGACATCTTCATAAAAAGCATATGGCAATACTGATGTGTGATTGTCTTTGTGGGTCGGTCATGAGAAGAATCTGGTCTATCAAGAGTCCCATCTTTTTCCTGATGCCATTTACTGGTACTTTATGGCCCATACTGCTACCATAATGCTGATTCCTCTGAAGTGACTCCATTGTCTCTTTTCTTCTGCTTTCAAAGAAGAGATTCAGACAAGGCTAAATGAAATTTGTCCCAGCAGGTGGCAGCACCTAGCTGACCTTGCCAAGTCATCAAGGTCAGAAAATGTATTTCTTAGATGGCTATCATTAAATCCCAGAGCAATCCATTCTGGAAAACATAATGGAAAACTTGTTTCATATTCTTGCCAAGAAAACAACATTCTTGTATCTATGTAATCATCCAAGGTCAAACTTAATTCAAAGAAGTCTGAATCTTTTAAATGAAATTTTAATTGATTTTGATCAATTGACCAATATAATTGAGCATTTCCAGGCAGCAACTCTTGGAGCAAAAACACCATTAGTTTTTCAGGGGAGTGCTTTATTTTAAAATAATTCCTGAAACAGGTCTAATTCACTTTTTCTAATATTGAATTAGAAGAATAGCAACTTTCATTTTTAATTTTAATGCATTCCAAAGTATTTCTTTCCATCTTCTCAAATGTTTCATAGACAAGGTCAATGGAAATAACAACACTAATTGTTATCTTTGGGGACATGATTTTTTTTTTTTTTACCAATCTATGGAGTTAAAATTGGAGAGAGAAACAAATGGAAACGTATAAAATCTTGTTACCCATAATTCAGGCATATAATTAATAATTTCAAGCACAAACATTTAGCATGTCATAAAGATCTATAGAACTAGTGTACTTTTAACTGTATTGGAACATCCAGGAAAGGGAAACAGGGAGGAAGGAAAATATACCCTGGATTATATCTTCTGTAACTGCTACCTTTGGATGTTCATCATTTGCGCTGTCAATTCTCGGATCTCAATTATTTTCTCCAGTTTTGCTTTGGTTTCTTTTTCAGCACTAAGAAAGAAGAAATAAAGGCAGAAATTACCTGCAAAGCATGACCAGAGATAAGAAATATCACAATCAAGGAAGACCTCAAAGTTTTAGGCCATCATGAAAAGCCAGAGGCAATGATTAGGGCAATATAAATTTCATCCTGGTGATGTTCCATTTCTCTCCTTCCCCCAGTCCTTTCCTTCTTGTCTCTACCCATATATTGGTTGAGAATTTGGCTGAAGAATATGTAGAATGTAATGATTCTCGGTCAAGTTAGTTTGACAACTAGATGACACAAGAATGGGGTGACCCACTTTTCCATGGTCAACTGTGGAGGGATCATATAACAATAGCACTTACTCATAGAGTGCTCCATAGTGCTTTATTGCAACTTTCATCTACCTGTGAATTTCTGTTGGATCTTTTAATCAACTTGTCTGGTAAACACTCTCTTTAAGGTGGGGTGGGGGGTGGGGTGCACAGCCTACATGTTAGCTAGAGAACAGAAAGGCAGCTCTCCTAAACTGTCAGCATAGATTCAATTCTAGATCTTCAATATGAGCTCTCTCTCTTTTTTTTAATCACGGAAAAAGTTCTGCTAGCCTGGGTGGGAAGTGGAAGACATCTAGCTAACTAGCTTCAGGAAACTTAACTGCTTGCTGTTAGATTACCTAGCAGATTTGTAACTCTTTAAAATATCAGTAGGTGGGTTTTCTTGTGTTTGTTAAACAAAAAGAAAGAATAGTATAGAAATAAATTGACTCATGAATTATTTGGCATCTGAATCCCAGTAGAAAAGATTTGACAAATAAATCAAGTCCCTATTATGAATTCCATGAAGAATTTCATTAACTCTGAATAGGTTTCTTAAAGCAGCAGTGGTTTTTTTTTTCCCCAGGGCCTAGGCAGAAGTTTGAGTAGCCTTTTCATTCTTTAAGGGGTAGCTGAGAGAGGCTGCATTTGATGAGATCTGAAGCACAAGGATCTATCTACAGGAGAGTCAAGGTGAATAACTCTGAGACATGATGCAAAACCCCTGACATGCATATTTGTATCAGACATTGGGATGCAATAATACAAGGGTGATGTTTGTCTGATGAGATCACGGTGTTTCTCTTTTTGACACAAACTCACTTTGCTACAGGGATATATGGTGTCACTTCTGAATCATTCTCAAAGCATGTGAAAGTCTAGCACAGGGGTGTCAAACTGGCGGCCTGCAGGCTGGATACGTCACACGCAGGCCACACCAACCCCAGCTCCATGAAGGGAAAAAAAAGTCGCGATACATCGTGTGACAGCAACGTGACATGGTGAGTTTGATACCCGTGCTCTAGCAGGTTCATCCCCCAATGAAAGCATTAGAGGCAGAATGCTCAAAGATATGATTTGACTGTCCACAGTATGCTGAAGTTGCACAGACCTCTCCCTCTCTCTCGGGATATAAGCTGCTGTGTTTTGTTGAAACTAGAAATTCAGGATGTCTTTTCTGAAATAATGTGTTCTCCAGTCTTAAGGGAGAAGGTGAGCATCACTTAAGTCACTCCTTTAGTTCAGCAAGCATCTCTGACCACCCTTTTCAGACCGGTTATGAAAATGATGTGTCAGATATTTCAACCTTTGCCTGCCTGTGTGTGCCTATGATTATATTTTCTTCAATATGTTAATTCTACAAAAAGTATTGGGGGGGACAACGACCCAAAGCCAACATTGTAATTCCTCCCCCTCTGATATCATACCCCACCATGCCCTCTGTATTCCTGGGAGATTTCTCCCCCAAAACGATCAAGTGCCCCTTTTGTCCAATATGATTGCAGAGATGCTTGTAAGGAAGCTCCTGCAACACTTAGTGCCAGATTTTATGTCTCCTACTGAAAACTGCAGAACTTCCCCAGGACTTGAGATGTCTATGAACTCTACAGCACAGATCCTGTAGTTCAGTGTTACATTTTCAGAGCCAGGGCAGAGTTTCTGTCATTCTCTTTCAGGAACTCATCAAACATGGCAGCGTCCTTTTCCAAGTCTTCCTCAGCTTTTTCCAGCCTTGCTTCTTCTTCCACTGCCAGATTTTCCAGCTTCTGAATTTCATCTTTTTTCACAGTTACAGCGTACTGAAATGTAAGTCAAAAGTGATTGAGAAAGGAAGGCCCAGTAACGTCTCTTTTCAGTTAATGGACAATTTATCACCTCCGTAGTTTAGAAACTGGCTGTTCTATTAGTAAAAGAGTTCTGCTTCGATGTGAAACTCCTCTTCTCCCCATCTTTGCTATTACCCTCAAACTGTCCAATGATTTCTATCTTTCTCTTTTTAACAGCTACACTGTTATAAACAGATAACAGATAACAGCCACTTACGGGAGATGGGTGGTGAAGAATTTCATAAACAGACATGGTAAGATGTACCTATATCTGTGTTTATCTATACAGATATACAATTTGTGCACACAAACCCACCTTTTTCTAGACATGGGAAAATATGCTGTGGCTATAAATAGAATATGATATGACCATGTATAGAACTTACTCTATGTATGCAGAGAAGCCCATGGCATAAGCCATTTAGCATTTTCCACTAGGCAATTTACTGAAATGATTCCTCATGTTAAAAGCTACCACTGAATTGCAATGAAGCAACTTCATTTACTCCTGGCATTGGTAATCAGCCCTTCCCTTTGCAAAGTGTTCAGAATCAGACTGGTGCTGGTTCATCCCATGTTATCCTTGTAATAATCCTCGCAATATTTTGATTGGAAAGAGTTTCCCCCAAGGCCTTCCAGTGAATTTGATGACCAAAAAAAAAAAGACTTGACCCCAGTTGCAAACTGACACACAGGCAACACCGCTAGAACAAAAGGAAATACCTGCAGCAAGAACATCTGCCGTTTCTGATTGATGTAATCATGCATGGTCTCTCTCTCTACAACCTGGTCTGGGGGAAAAAGAAAGAAAAGAAAGAAAGGAAGGAAGGAGGGAAGGAAAAAAGGAGGGGCAGCTGCGCAAGTCACAACATCCAAATGCAGCCTGACACAGTGAAGTGAGAGACAATGCCTTTAGCAGAGCTTTCAAAATCTCTTTGACTGAGTTGGTTGAGAGGTATTTGCAGGCAATGATTTTATCACCTCCATAGTTTAGAAACTGCTCTGTTCCATGACTAAAAGTGTTCTGCTTCTATGTGAAACTGCTTCTTGTCTCTTCTATTCATCTTTATTCTATTCATTTCATTTAATCTTCTTTTCTGAGCGCTTGTAACTAACAGTTGGATCTTTTTATCAGGGACTTTTTAGATATGCATCTGACTAGTGTGCATTACAGCATCAGATATCATTTCCAGAGGCAGCAGGCTTTTGTAGAATTTGATGCCCATAAAAAACTCTTTCATATGCTAATGACTCTATGATAAGAGCCCATCAGAAACTTCCAAACTCTGGTGAATCTCATTTATATTGCAGAGTGTTTTAGAAACATTTTGAAGACACTTAAGAAAATTTTATTCATCTTATACTCCAACTTATGGTCAAGATGTTAAGCAAATTTTAAGCTGAGCCTATAAAAAGAAGAGTCCATACTTTCCCCTTTATGGTAAGATCTTTCCCAAAATTATTTGCATAGATGTTTCCTTAATGACTTATTTTTTTAAAAAAAATCCCAATCAACAAATGAAAGATTATATAAACATTAATAAGCAGAGGCCTGCTGCTTTGGCTATTTCCCTATTCAAAATAATCCTACCTTCCCAACTGTTTTTCTCTTAAAAGCTTGGAACAAATAACTCCAAATGTGTTTTACTTTTGAATGACAATGCTAACCAGAGACAGGAAGAGACTAGTTTACCTAAAGCAAGTTTGTATCCTCACCTAGATCAGATTTTTGGGAAACAATGTCTAAAATTATTTCAGTCTGAATGTGAAAAAATGAGAATCTGAAGCTGGAAGCTTTATACAATGTATGTTCTGATACCAAGTAATTATCCTGCTAAATTGCAGCCTAGAATCAGAATGCTTTCCTCAACTACCTTTAGTAACTGCTATCTTCCAGGAGATGCTTTCTCTGAGCATTTTGAGTCGTTCGGCTTCTGCTGCTAACTCCTTGTCCTCAGCTTCTTCTTCCATTTGGATCGCTCTCTTGAATCCTGACTGTTTGGAACTCTGCAGAGTGGAGCAAGTCATCTTCTCGTGGACTTTCAAAGTCTTCCGTCGCTCTCGCTCCTAAAGGAAGAATGAGTTGATTAAATGCTCTCTTGGTTATCAGAGGCCTCACAAGATGGCTGCCCCAGCAAAAGTGTATCTCCAGCATAAAGGACCCTATAAGAAAATGCAGCTGCTCAGGAGGTCAAAATGGAATTGTATTTTGTAACATTGGAGCTAATTATTCACTCTGTGAGATCAGTTATACTGTGTATGAAATATACAGAATACAGAATAACAGAGTTGGAAGGCCTCCAACCTCCAACTCAAGCAGGAGACCCTATACTGCACCACACACTTGGAACTCTCTAAAAAAATGGGGCCTAGCATCCTTCTCTCAGAACTGACTATGAAATTAGCTTTGATGCTGCTATTCCACATTTATTTAATCTAGTGCCGAGCAAGACTATATACATGCACAAAAAAAACCCAAAGATCAGGCTTCCTTAACCAGCTGCCTTCCAGTTGGATTGAGTTCCAGATACCATAATCTCCAGCTAGCATAGCCAATCATTTTCAGTGGATGGTGCTGGATTCCAGTCTTACAAGAAAGAAGATTCTCTCTACCCATGCAGTCAGAACATTCAATCCTCTCTTATCATCTGTAGTCTTTAAAAAAAAAAAAAAAGCTCTCCCCACTTCAGCTTCAGTTACACTTTTGACTCTTTCACAGAACCGTTGGTGTATCTTATTATTTAATACACAAAGTTTTTCTAAAAGTCTCAGAGATTCTCCTTAACCCAGGCAAAATAATATTGCATGAATAATGACATTATTTATGCTATGAAATCTCTTAATGCAATGAGACAGTACACCAGTTCAGTGGGAAGAGGGCACATCACACAGTCATCATTCTGATTAGCCATCACTGGGAAGAATTTTTTTTGGAAACGTCCTGTATTTTCTACATACCATCCTGGCCTTTTCTTTCTGTTTATCTCTCAGCAAAAAAATATCAACATCTGCAGGGATTTTGAATGGATTTTGTTCCAACAGCCTGTCTATATTTTGAGAAGGAACTGCAAAATAATAATAATAATAATAATAATAATAATAATAATAATAATAATAATAATAGAACATTAAGAAATAGCAGAACAGCATTATATAGCAAAAGCAATAGCACTTAGACTTATATAATGCTTCACAGTGCTTTACAGTCCTCTCTAAGTGGTTTACAGAGTCAGCATATTGCCATCAACAATTTGGGTCCTCATTTTACAATCTTGGAAGGATGGAAGCTGAGTCAACCTTGAGTCTGGTGAGATTCGAAATGCCAAATTGCAGGCAGCCAGAATAAGTAGCCTGCAGTACTGCATTCTAACCGCTGAGCCACTGCGGCTCTTCCAAATATAACAAGAAAATAAATAAGAATAACCAATATGTGTCCAACTGGGCAAAGATGAAAGAATGTTGGTGAACTTCATCACCAATGAATGATCATTTGAACAAATATAATTGACTGGCCAGATTGCCATGGCCAACTCACTGCAGGACAATTCAACAAATACAAAAGTTAAATTAATTTCGACAGAACTGTAGCCAATAATAATAAAATAAAATCAAACCAGAAATACAAGAGCAACAATCATTTCAAAGAAATGTGGTCACCAATAATAAAAGTAACTGGTTGAAATGATTAATAAAGCGTTGAATTGTCCTGCAGTGAGTTGGCCATGGCAAGTTGGTTGTGGCGAGTTATCCGATTTCATGTTAAAAGATTTTTTGGAAACCCTGCAACATATCATACTAGAAAAGAAATTTGGACACAGTACTACTGTGTTCACATGTTTAATAGAATCTCAAGCATTTAGTCCAAATGATTTCCAAATTAGGAATAGCTCTAGAGTTAGCCTTCTTTAAAATCAAGACAATTTATTATTTGCCACATTATAAACATTGGTTTTGAAAATAACTTTCTTTTTATCTCCTCTTCTTTCCTTTATTCTCTGTGATTTCAAGATGCTTTGAAAAGAATTTCAAAGGTAGTGGAGGATTGCAGAGGGAAGGTTTTTATGTTCATGAAAACATATAATTGGATTTCAGACCCAAGAGAAAATCAAAGTACATTAGTTCTATATGATTTGGAAGATTCTCTGATCCTGAAAGATCCTATTGTCAAGGAAGTTTAGAAACAATAATGCAAGAATGGTAACTGATCTGCTCAAAGTTGCTAAAATGACCATGGCTTCCTCTGCTGTGCCACAATTCTAAAAACTGATCTATTGTGTTAAAATTGCTCAATGATCTACTGATGATTGCTTGCATAATGGAATTTGGGAGCTGACAGTAAACAATTGAAAAGAGAGACTTACGTGACTTGGTGGTTGGTCTAGAGCTGGACTTAGCAGAGGGTATTGTAAACACATCTCCGGTTTGCTGAGATAACAGCCGTGTCCCTGATCCAATAAACAACAAACTTCACTTAGTTATCCAGAAATATGTTATATTATAGGGAATGTTGCTAAGATGTAGGTGTCAGCATCATAGGACTTTCCATACTTCAATGTTTGAAGATTGAAGATCAATTTATATGGGGCACTTTGTATATATCATTGGGAACAGAGTCAAGAGTGGTGCGGTGGCCTAGAGGTGGAGCTTTCGCCTCACAATCAGGAGGCTGTGAGTTCAATTCTAGGTAGAAGCAGACATTTCTCTCTCTGGTGTTGGAAGAAATATCCTTCTGGGTTCAGTTCCAAGTGGGGAAAAAGACACTGGAAACATGGAGGCTGTTTGGAAGGTTTAATGGTGGACAGCAGGACCACATGGCTTGAAGCTCCAAAGAAGGATGATCCAAGGTGAAGGAAAAGAGAAGAAAGGGCTGATATGCTGAGAGTGCCTGGGTTTTATAACCTTTGTTGGGATTTGAATTGAAACTTGTTTCTAATTGGTTGTTAGACTCCCATGGGGCCATGCAGGGGCAACTCTATAGGCTGTCCTGAGTTTCAGGCTTGGTTGAGCCTTGCTGGATGATGATGCACTGAAAAGGGCTTTTGGCAATTGCTATAGCTTGGAGATCTTTGTTATGTAAAGTATTCTGGCCCAGGCCTTAATGGCCCACCCATTAACAAAGGTGGGGGGTGAGCTTCTGCTTTTGCGGTGAGTTTCTGCTTCTGAGTTTCTACTCCTTTTAGGGGAAATATTCTGCCTTTTTAATATTTCCTAGGATATTTCATTTTTCTAGGCGAGGGGTGGGTGCTAACTGCCTACACTGGGCACACTGAGAATATATCTGCTGTACAAAACTCTGCATTGGTGACAGGAAGGGCATCCAGCCATTAAACAAGCTAGCTCCATTCAGTTGCCCAGACTCCACCTGCAACGGATTATAGGTTCGTTAAATGAAGATGATGATGATTGGGAACAGAGTCACATTCATTAATACCATCCTGACAATACATCTCTCTCAACCTAGGAGAAGTTTATGCTCCAGGTATTAAACTCCAAAGAAACCAAGCAGCAATGAAGTTGACTGTTTCAAAAGGAACAATCTACAGTACATATACAAAAACGGATAGATCTGTGTTCTACTTCAGGAGCTGCCCAAACTCTGACCTGAGTTTTAAAACTGTGAAAAGAAGGAAGCACTAAATTCTAGGAAATAAAACAAAAGAGTCTTACTGTAAATTTCTTCAGAGTCCACTGAGCCTGTAGATGTACTTGAAGGGGCAAACAGGGTTCCAGACATCTTGAGGATGTTCTAATTTTAACAAGAAGGCTGACAATTTTCTACCTGGTGAACAGATGTCTCGAGATGCAACACTGAATCTTGGCCTATGAAGAGATATGTATAAGGAATCCTTTGTTAAATGTGGTTTTATTCATTAATCAGCTAAACCTTAACAACATAGAAACTAATTTACATCTGCTAACATTTGGGGCCAGAAATTAAAATGGTAATGAAAAAGATTTTGAAGGACCCTCCTAATAACTAAAATTAAGACTGGGGCAAGCACTTGCAAATGATGGTGGGCTTTGATTCACTGGACATCCATTTTGTTCTTGAGAAAGGGGTTGGGTTGAATGATTTGTAATTCCCCTTCCAACATTAACATTCTACAATTTCATGACATGAAGAAGAAAGGAATTTTGTGCAGGTTCAGTTTTTTTTTTCACCACAGAAAAACCTGAATTGCTCCCAATCTTTGTATCACTATTACCATCCAAAGAATTTTTCTCACAGAAAGAATGGCCTGTTCTTTCTCTATTTTTAAGCAAAAACAAAATGAAAGAAAGGGAATCATGCACATAAAATAGGCATGGGGTCAAATAAAATGGTGCTAATCCGAACAAAAGATTTGTAGAAATCATCATCATCACCATAATTTTAAATGACTTGCTTGCTTTAAAGGGGTCTGGAAATCTGCAGCTGGAAATCGTTTCCCAATTGTTAACACTCATTCAGCTATGACCTGTAATAGAGGGAAGGATCACTATAACATTAATGGCTACCAATTCTATGAGATGCTTTCTCAGTGCTACATCAGTGGTTCACGTTGAAGCAGTTATTTTCAGGAAAATGACCTCACCTCATGCATACTAATTTCAGTATCTTCTAACAAATTAACTTGATGTACTGTAAAGTACATAATTAGATGAGCGGCTGTGATGGCTCAGTGCTTAAAAGACACTGAGTTGGTCAGCTGAAAAACTGACAGCCCAGGTTTGAGACCTCTACCATGCAATGGGTAGAGTTCCCCTTCCTGCCCCAGCTTCTGCCCACCTAACATTTGAAAGCATGCAAACGCGAGTAGATAAATAGGTACCACTTCAGTGGGAAGGTAACAGTGTTCTATGCACCTTTGGTGTATAGCCACGTTGACAACATGACCATGGAAAATGTCTTCGGACAACGAGCACCGTATCCAAAAGTAGGACAGAACCAGACAGAGAAATCTTTACCTTTTTCCTGTAGAGATAGTATCCCTTGACCAACCTTACCTCAGCCTAGAAGTTAAGCAGGGTTCTGCTTGTCTGATACTTGGAGAAGAAACCACCAGGAAAATCTAGGGCTGTAGGCTAGACAGGGAAGTTGAGAAAAAAGATCCTGCAAGAAAAAATTGGCAAACAATTCCATGCTGAATTGCATGGCTACATGTCTATGTCACCTTGATTCAAAGGCTTGACTTTGGTATAAGTATTTAGAAAACTCTGCTTGGTGAAATGGTTTTTGAAGCCCTAAAGCCTCCCTACTGTATTCAGTCATTTAGGAGTAGCAGGTGTCATCTAAACTACAGAATTATTTAAACTACAGGTAGCCCTTGTCTTACAGCCATTCATTTAGCAACTGTTCAAAGTTACAACTCTATTGAAAAAAGGGACTTATGACCGGTTCTTGCACTAATGACTATTAAAACATTCCCATGGCCATGTGATCAAAATTTGGGCACTTGGAAACAAACGTGTATTTATCCTTGAACTCTGGTGCTGCAGTGGTTTAAAGTGCAGTGTCGTTGGCAGATTCTGTCCACAGCCGGGAGTTCGATTCTGAGGGAGCTCAAGGTTGACCCAGCTTTCCCTCCTTCCCGAGGTCGGTAAAATGAGGACCCAGATTGTTGGGGGAAATATGCAAATCATGCTTATATCGTAAACCACCAGAGTGTGAGGTAAATCGTTATGGGGTGGTATATAAGCTTAAATGCTATTGCTACTGCTGCTTTGGTTGCAATGTGCTGGGATTACATGATCTGAGGTGGTATTCAGCAGGTTCTGACCAGTTCTGGAGAACTGGTAGCGGAAATTTTGAGTAGTTTTGAGAACTGGCAAATACCACCTCTGACTGCCCCCGTCCCCATCTATTCTCTGCCTCCCAAATCCCAGCTGATTGGCTGGGTCTTCTTTTGTTGCCTGCACAGGAGAACGGAGCTAGAAAGCAGGTTAGTGGGGTGGGGAGGGAATGGGATTTTGCAGTATCCTTCCCTTGCCATGCCCACCAAGTCATGTCATGCCCACCAAGCCACACCCACAGAACTGGTAGTAAAACATTTTGAATCCCACCACTGTAACATGATCACAGTTTGCAACCTTCACAAGGGACTTCCAACAAGTAAAAGTCAATGGGATAAGCCAGGTTTGCTTAACCACCACCTGATTCTCTTAAGAACTGCACGATTCACTTAACAATCACGGCCAAAAAAACCAATCATAAAATCAGACACGATTCATTTAACAACTGCTTTCTTTAGCAATGGAAATTCTTCCCCCTGTTGTGACCATATGTCAAGCACTACTTGCATTTTACCAAGAAAAGGTTCAAAGCATCTCATCGTCGTGACAGAAAGCTGACAGCTGCTTTTGAAAGGAGAGTGGGGGAGGAAACAACCCTAACTCCATTTTCAATTCCATTTGAAGCTGATGACTGAAACACTTTTTCACTTGAAGCCTGCCATCATTGCAAAGCTGGAGCAGGATTACTGTTTAACAGCCTCTTTAATATTATTCTGCTGATGTTAGAACACAACCTCAGGCTCCCATTCTCTTTCTTTTTCCCAGAAAGGTTACATATGGGAAAACCAAAGTACTAAAAGAGTGCTTGGATGAGAACATTGCATTTGAAAGCACAACTATATAAATCAACTGGGGAGAAAGGGAGAGAGAGAGAGAGAGAGAGAGAAAGGAAAATGTAGTAAAAAAAATAGTTTTTAAACCTCCTGATAGAAATATAAGATGAATTACCGCAGACGGTAAATATGTTTGCTGGGTAGGTTCACTCCAGAGACAGAGATGCTTAATTTCAATATTGAGATTTTTTTTTTTCCCCCTGTAGATTTTTCCTGCTTTTCGACGACTCAGGCGTAGCCTTTTCATCAACGCTGGAAGTTCAAGAAAGCATATCGCGCTCAACCTGAATTCTCTCCCGATTGGAAATTTAAAAAAGAAAAAAAAATATGGCTCTTTATAGAAGGAAAGCACTATCAAGTGGCTTAAGTTATTTTCCGGTCTCACGTTGCTCTTTTAATTGCTTCTGCTCGGCGAGCCCGGAGGTTTTGCGAGTCCGTTTGGCCAATTTAACTCAAGAGCCACAGCGCTTTCGGACAAGAGGCAGGTTCCAGCGTTCTCGGCATTCCGCCTCTTCCATTGTTCTCCGTTCTTGTTTACGTTGCTGAGGAAACCATTTTCTCCTGTTGCCAGGAGGTGCTGACGTCATAATGGAGGGGGAAGCGCTGGGGGGATGCGGCGGGGACATAGAGATTGCGGGGAACTGGAATCGAGCGCCTTACGTCCAAATCAGAATCGGAATCGGAATCGGAATCGAGCTGGAAGGGACCTTGGAGGTCTTCTAGTCCAACCCCCCCCCCCTCCTCAAGCAGGAGCACCTATACCCTTTCAGACAAGTGACTGCTCAGTCTCTTCTTCAAAACCTTCACTGATGAAGCACCCACAAGTTCTAACAAATCTGGAAACTAAATGAAACAAGCTCGTCACAGAAAAATGCATGATCAGTCAGTGGAGAATACTGTAAAAAGCAAGACAATTATATTCTTAATTACGGAAAACGTTAATTGCTGCAGGAGATAGAGAGGGCCAGCCGTTTGGATACTGTTGTTTTGTGGGAAATAATTTGATATTTCCTATATAGGGCACTGCACACCAGAACAACTAGACACAAGGACAGTTTTTCTCCCAATGTGACCATTCTGCTAAACAACTAATTCCCATAATACTGTCAAGCTCTTTAGTAAGACTGTATTGCTATTATTCTCATCCTTCCTATTACCTATCAATTCCAACTTACAACTATAACTGTGTTGCTTGTGTCTTTACAATTTATATGTTTTATTTGTTCCCTAGTATGATTCGATTGCTTATTAGTAAACTATGACTAACACTAAGTGTTGTATCTTATGATTCTTGATGAATGTATTTTATTTTTTCTTTATGTGCACTGAGAGCTTATGCACCAGACAAATTCCTTGTGTGTCCAATCATACTTGGCCAATAAAGAATCTATTCTATTCTATTCTATTCTATTCTATTCTATTCTATTCTATTCTATTCTATTCTATTCTATTCTATTCTATTCTATTCTACTCTACTCTACTCTACTCTACTCTACTCTACTCTACTCTACTCTACTCTACTCTACTCTATTCTATTCTATTCTATTCTATTCTATTCTATTCTAACAGATGTCAATGTCCAGAGACAGTGAAGGGGATCAGTTTGAGGCACAAGGCAGGCTGCCATTCAGCAAAACCCATCCACATTAATCAAGCCGTCCTTACCACATTTTGAAGGCCTGCATTACAGGCCTAAAGAGTTCCCACCGCACCAATACCAATACCATAAGTGGGACATTTAACAGTTAAATTCAGAATCTAAAATTACTTTGCTTGCCATTATGTCCTGAACAGTTCTTCAATCTGTAGCCATCAGCAGTGTTGGAATAGCACTGAGTACCCTCTCATAGAAAGCAGGTGTTTGTAATACAGGTAATCCTCAACTTACAACCATAATTGACCTCAAAATTTCTGTTGCTAAGTGAGACAGTTAAGTGAGTTTTGCCCCATTTTATGACCTTGCTTGCCACAGTAATTAAGTGAATCACTGCAATTGATAAGTTAGTAACCTGGTTGTTAAGTGAATCTGGCTTCCCCATTGACTTTGTTTGTCAAAAGGTCGCAAAAGGGGATCACAGGACTCTGGGACACAGCAACGGTCATAAGTATGAACTGGTTGCCAAACATCTGAATTTTGTTTTTGGGGATGCAGCAAAGGTCGTAACTGTGAAAAATGATCATAAGTCACATTTTTCAATGCCATTGTAACTTTGGTCACTAAACAAACTATTGTAATCAAGGACTATCTGTATTTATTAGATGATTTATTTCAACATTGAGATTAGGCATTATTTATAATGCTTGATTATGCTTACACACACACACACACACACACATTATTTATTTATTTATGTGTCCAGAAACACTCTTTTCCCATTGTGCCAATCATTTCAGTGTTGGAGTCAGTAAGAAGCACTTAATGAAGCAAAGCAAGAAAGAATGAAAGTGTCAGAGGAAAAAAAATAAACAGTAACATGCCAAACATCTGTTTGGCTGGAGAAAACCCCACAGTGTTCATCAAGAAGAGATAAATAGATTCTTCCAAGCGTATATTTTTTGTCATAAAATAGAATTTCCAGAGCAGAAGTTCAAATTATATACATATAGGAGACACAGATGTTGAACATGGTATAAGCGTCACTTTTCCCATCCAGAACTTAAGAATAACAAAAGTCTGCTTTTTGCTACATAGTTAAATGAAATTCATTTGACAGATGCAAATAAGTTTACCAGCTCATACAATAAACCTAATTACAGGCAATAGGCAGTCATAAGGAATGACAACAAAATTCCAGTAAAGTTAACTGCAAACAAACATAATTGCTGAGCAGGGAATTCTGGGATATGAATTCTACACATTTTAAAGTTGCCAAGGTTGAGAAACATGGCTCTAATAACAGAGCGAGAAAAACATTAGCAGAGCGTTTCCATACTTTTGATGTATCATGCAGAGCAGGAGAAATGAATGTGAAGAGCTATAGAAGTACATAACTGACAGAAATGTCTATGGAGGTTCTCAGTATTCCAGGTCATGGTTGTCCCTGTCATGCCTCTGTCAGAGTCTGAATCAGAGGAGGAAGCCAGACAGAGAGTGGGAGTGTGACTCTGTTGGCTGTGGAGGAGACTGGGGAAGGGCAAAGTCTGGCTGAGCAGAGCAGGGAGATAGAACAAGGGAGAGGAAGTTCAGAGGAAGAACCAGGCCCACCCCCTCTTCATCCTAGGGCACGCAGGGAGGAACGGAGAAGAGAGCAACATGAGTTGCGTGGCTTACGAGGGAGGAGAGGGCCCTGATTCCCTTCATTAGTCACAGCTGGGAAGACGGTTGATAAGAGAGGCAGGCTGCATGCAGCAGGCTGCTGGGAGCAAATGTGACTTTATCCTGTGTTGTTGTAGCTTATCTGTGTTCCTGGCGTCTTCCTAACCGTGTGAGTTTTGCCATGCCTTCAAGTCTGAAATTCTTGCTCTTGCCCTGCCAAACTAATTATTTCAGCTTGGTTTGTTTGGACTTTTCTTACAGTAACTTACAATTTGTGTTGCTCATGTATTGGACTTAATTTTCTGCAGTCAAAGGCTGTTCCTGGGAGAGTTTTTCTCCAGCCAGAAGGTAACTTGGACATTAGGGGCAAAGTTGGAAATAATAAAGGGACTCTTATTGCTTATCTGACTGTGTTGCCTTTGTGCCACACCCTGGGTCATCACATTCCCAAAGGTGCTTTTTTCAAGAGGCACCTTTGGGACAACTGCAAGAAACCTACCAGGGAGAAAGGTGTGAAAGTGAACAGGTAACTCTTAGCGTTGCCAGGCCTCTTGATTTCCCTATTTCAGGTGACAGCTTGGCCTTGATGGTGTGCAGTATGTCCACAGCTGTTCCTTCCACTTGATAATGACTTAGTTAGTTGCTATCTCAGATGAATTTTGGATATCATGTCACCTTAAATGCTGTTTGGATCAGATCCCCCCCACCTACTTTGCTAACAAAATATGTATTTAAATTAGGCAGTCACCTGGCTGCCTAGGTAAGGGTGCAGAGTCCCTTGTCTTGCTTAGTTCTTAGAGCTGTTAAGTTAATTTTCCACAGCATAGTTAAACAAAATTCATTTGACAGAAGCTAATAGGTTCATCAGCTCACATGACAGACCTTAATTACAAGCTATGTACTACATTTATAAGGCATGACAGGTGCCTTTGGCAGGGCTGGTCTAAATTCCCACCTGCCTTTCTAAGGTCGGTACCTGTTCGTCCTGCCAAAGACTGAATGGGAAGATGCCCCATTCTTTGCAAGGATCCCTAATCTGAATGTCCCTGCTCACAAGCCATGAAAACCACAGATTTTCTGCCTTCCATTTAGGACTGCTTTTTTTTAAAATGAACAACCTGTTTACACAAACAGAAGTGAACAACTGATCATCCCTGTAATTATTCTGACACATAAAGTAATTAAAAAGCACAAAATCCAGTATTACATATGAATCTTGCCCAAACCCTTAATCATTTTTGACCTATTTGACCTCTCGGTTTTGGGAGAAAGCAAGTCAACATTTAACAGGCATGATATTCCCCTCTGAAAAAAAACACGGGGCCGGCCAAAAGAGACCCCCCCACCGCGCGCCAAGAAATCGCTGCCCAGCTCCCTTTTCCTTTCCCTTTTCCGCCCGCCCGGACTCCGCTCGCACCGCCCGCCCACCCCCCGCCCGGGCCCGCCGCACCGCCCGGGCTCCGCTCGCACCGCCTGCCCGCCCGGGCTCCGCTCAGGTATCCGGCTGGGGCTGTCAGGAGTTGCTACCGCCGGCGCAGCTCCACGCGGCTCCAGTCCCGCGTTGCCTCGGGAAGGGAAAGGCAAAACCAGGAGCCACTGCTGCCGTTGCAAAGCGCCGCCACGGCTCTTCCTTTTGCCTTTCCCTTCCTGAGGCAACGCGGACTGGAGCCATGCAGAGCCGCACCAGCGGTAGCAACTCCTGACTCGGGGCCTCCGAGGGGAGGGGAAGGAGGAGAAGAAGGGGGGGAAGGGGGGCGATTCCCAAAAATCGGAATTCCGATTTTAATTGGAAGAATATCATGTCTGATTTAACTTCATAATTATTCCAAACTGACATTTCTTCACAGGTCAGTCTAAATCAGGGGTGTCAAACTCACGGCCCGCTGGCTGGATGCATCACATTCTGGCCACGCCCATCCCAGTTTAGCAAAGGGGGGAAAGTTGTGATATGTCACGTGATGACAACATGATGCTGTAAGTTTGACCTGGTCTAAGTGATCAACAGCACAGCTGTTGTGGTTCAGCAGCAGCCGGTGCAGACGGCAATGGAATCGGACAGTGAGGACGAAAGGGAACCAGACAGGGAGTTTGGAGAGGACTTGGACGAGGGTCCTGCACCGATGCAGGGATGGGGCCAGGATCATCTGGGAGTGGGGTGCTGCCACTAGAGCCTTCGGAGTTTGGCAGCAGCGAAGCAGAGGACCTAGGGGAGGCTGTTCCCAGTGCATGTGTGCGCAGAGCTGCTAGAAGGCGAGAGCAGCTGAAGCAGAAAGAGAGACTTGGGAGTAAGGCTGGGAGGTGATTGCCCCTCCCATAAGGGATAAAAGTCAGACCTCAATGATGAAAGCTTTGCAGGAAGCAAAGTAGTTCGATAGATTCTGAGTCCTTCTTGAAGCTCTGGTTAGTTTTTTCTGGTACTTTGGTGGGTTTCTGTTATAATTGGAGACTTCTGTTTTTGGCACCATTCCACAGCACTGAAAGGCATGTGCTTATCTTGGAGAACTGTTTATAATTAGTTCTGGCTGGGAATGAAAGTAATTCCCAGCCTTGCAATAAAATAGGTTTTGCTTTTAAAACAAGTTGTGTTTAATTACGTTTGACGAAGCCTGGGTCAGAACTACAGCAATGTATCCCATGTTGTTCATCCTACCTTATTTTGTATCTACAGCTGCAACCATTAGACATAGTTGCCTTAATGCTATAGTTTCATACAGACATGGGTGCACATTCTTACGTATGTGTCTGATTGCAAAGATCACAGTAGATGTAAGATGGCAATTTGAAAAGGAAATGTAGGTATATTTGACTGAATGACCTTGCCTATGATTGGAATCTTAGACATGGCACTGAATTCATTGATTTTAGCTATTATTTTTATGAAAGTGAGTGCATGCCTCTCTTTAAAGATCAGCATGGAGGTCCCATTATCCTTTTTTAAAAAAACCAAAACCATTTTTGCTTCTATTTATAAAAGGGCCTGTGGCAATTCAGTCAAAGAATGCGGGTACTTACATGTATGGCCTTCAGCTTAAATACCCGAACAAAGCTGAAGGCTATATGTATATGTATATATATATATATATATATATATATATATATATATATATATATATATATATATATATATATATATATATATATATACACATATATATATATACATATACATATATATACATATACATATAATATACATATACATATACATATACACACACACACACACATATATATAATTAATTAAATTTCCCCCCAAATTATATAGATAGGAATTATGCAGTGTAAAGCAAGAAGCAAGAAAATGGCCATTTTATAAAATCAGGAAAATCAGCTGTGATTATGAGAAGTTCTATTGTGTCCAAAAAAAAAGGCTCAGAAAATGTGTTACCGTATCATTTTTGCCCTGGCATCTGATCCTCTAGTCAAGACCTCAGGTCAAAAGCCATGCTTTTGGTTGGCTGGTGTTGTTTTCATTCTATATCCTTAAAATGTCAGCAGCAGCATGATGCAAGAAGGGCTTCTCATTGCAACTGTTTTGTTATGAAAAAGTCTAGTAATGGTTTCAGAGAAAATTTTCCACCCTTAAGACATGCATTACCCAGATCTGCCACAGGGTGTCGTTCCTCATTGGGATTTATTTTCTTTCATGAACCAAAAGAGATAAAACATTTTAACCCTTGGGTTTTTTTTTTTTCCTTGTGTGCATGCATGGCACAGAATTTATGGCTAGGATTCTTAGATATCTTTTCAATTATGCATGTACAAGGAAAGTGAGAAGCTATTTTACAGCCTACAATTTCCTCTACTTCCTGCTCTGTTGCTTTATAGAAGCCTCCCAAGTTTGCTCTCTCTTACTACTCTAAGTTCCCTTTGACCAGAATCCAACTCACAGGATGCTCCCACCAGTGGTCCTAGTGGGTAATTTTAGTTGCTCCCCTCTTCCCTTTTCAGCTTGTGTCTTCCTAAAATATAGTTCAAAGGTAATAAGACCCTGCTGGCTCAATCATGGGACTATATGGAAGAAGGGAGAAATGGTAAAAATTGCTTTTCTCTTGTGCTGGTGCGATCTTATAAAACCAGAAACAATTCTTCTGTTAACAAATGGAAAACACACATTTGTCTTTGTAAGCAAAATTGGGTTTTAAGCCTCTGTTGTATGTTCAGTAAATATATAAGGTCGGGTAAATAAATTGGATGGTTTCAGATTCGACCGTATATTGAATAGATCCATTGAAATTAATGGGACTTAAAAATGGTGAGATCTCGGTAAGTGCATATGACAAAAGAGTTCCCCTTTTGAGCTAATGAACTGAGATAAAAATATTAGAAGAGTTAAATAGCACTTGCACATGATGTTCCATTCAGGTATGACTGTTTCTAAATTGTTCATTCTCAGCACTTTGAATTACCCAAGGCACCTCCAATTGTCAGAGTTCTGACCTTCAAGGAATACTGATTTTAAAGAAACTGGATTCCTTCCATCCTGACACATTACAAAGTGGAAAGAAAGGAAGGAAGGGGTAAAGAGGAAAGAAAGGGTGGAAGGAAAGAAAGAAAGAAGGAAGGAAGGAGGTAGGGAGGAAAGGAAGGAAAGAAAGAAGGAAAGATAGATTAATAACAACAGACAGGAAGCCCTTTGATTATGCTGAGAATACCCCCTTCCAGGGGTGGGATTCTACCAGTTCGCACCTATTTGCTAGAACCGGTTGTTAACATTCTAAGCAGTTCAGAGAACCGGTTGTTAGAAGAAATTCCTGGCCTGTAAGGAAGGCAGGAAGGAAACATTCTGGTGTTGCTTACAGAAATTGCCTCTGTGTTAACCCTTATTACATTCTTGGCAGGACTAGACTTCCTGTCTCAGGAACGTCTCTGGACTTATTTTTCCCTCCTTTGCTGGTACTTTGCTTGTGTGGAGTGACCATTCAAAGTTACAATGGCACTGAAAAAAGTGACTTATGACCGTTTTTCATACTTACAACTATTGCAGCATCCCCACAGTCATGAGAGGCCAGGCGAGGAGATGCATGCCTTGATGTGAGTGATGTTGAGTTGGCCATGCCCAGCCAGTAACATGACCACCAAGCCATGTCCACCAACTAAGCCACACCCACAGAACCAGTTGTTAAAAAATTTGAATCTCACCCCTCCCCCTTCCAAAACAAATCTGAACCCACTCCAACTCTGCCTACTTTGGTGACCTCACTACTTTGTCAATTATGGTCCTTGGCTATCCATTAAAATAAAACTGCAGCCAAAGGCCACATGTCTGAGAAATTTGAAAATTGCACCACCAAACAGATCTGGAGCAGAGGTGGTATTCAGCATGTCCTGACCAGTTCTGGAGAATCGGAAGCGGAAATTTTGAGTGGTTCCGAGAACTGGCAAATCCCGCCTCTGACTGGCTCCACCCCCATCTCTTCTCTGCCTCCCATTGAGTCCCAGCTGATCAGCTGGGTCTTCTTTGGTTGCCCTGCACAGGAGAACGGAGCTGGAAAGCAAGTTAGTGGGATGGGGAAGGAATGGGGATTTTGCAGTAACCTTCCCCTGGAGTGGGGAGGGAATGGCGATTTTGCAATAATCTCCCCCTGCCATGCCCACCAAGCCAAGCTATGCCCACCAAGCCACGCCCACGGAACTGGTAGTAAAAAAAATTGAATCCCACTACTGATCTGGAGGGTATTCAATTGTTGAAGTCCTATCTACTATATAACTATTTTACCTTTTTTTTTTTTAGCTCTTATTCTTTCTTTCTTTCTTTCTTTCTTTTTCAATGGCATTTTCAGCTGAAAACGACCATTATTAAACTGTACAAGTGAACCTTCGAAAGTTTATTTTTCCAGCCATATTCCTTGGGAGTTAAAATAAGCAGGGAGCAAACTACCAACTATGAAAAGGCTACCAACTGTGCTCATCTAAACTTAGGTGTCCACTCTGGAGGTTACTTGGAGTTCTTTCATTCCTATGAGGTTCAAGCTAGGTCAAGCTAATTTGAGCTATAAGCTAATTTATTGAAAAGTGCATACCTGTACGGGCAACTCTGCCACTGAGTGCCATGGCACTTTTATTTACTGCTGTAAAAAGTTCCTTCCTTTTAGACAGAGCAGTAGATATAGGCTGGTCAGAGCCATGTACTAAGAGTGTAAATTTTCAAGTGAGTTCTGGACATCTGTCTCAGTAGGACTCAATGCATTGGAAGGCTACAGATTGGCCCACAGGCTGGTTTGGAACACAGCTGCTCTTGCTATTTTCTCTCTAGGTTGCACATGGCAAGACCAGTTCTGCTATAAGACCCAGCAGCCCCATGAGAAAAAGACAGAAGTCATCTACAACATACAGTGTAATGATTGCAACAGCTACTATGTAAGACAAACAGGCAGAAAACTGGCAGAACGGGTCCATGAACAGCAACTAGCAGTCAGAAGACATGATGAAAACTCTTTAATTTCATTACCTATGGACAGACATAACCATAGTTTCAATTGGGAAACTGTGACCATCCTAGACCAAACCAAGTCCAAAAACACTAGGGAGTTTCTAGAAGCCTGGAACTCTGACTCTGACAACCTAGCCATGATAGAAACCCAGATGTAAACAATATCTATATACTATGCAAAAGAGATAATCAACCAGCCAGAAAGGGACAAAAAATGCCCAAACACCTCCCCACCAGAAATCAGCCCCCAGATTAGTATAGATAAACCCCAAGATTATCAAACTAACAAGTAATCAATACCCCAATCAAGGAACTGCCAAACAAGTCAACAGTAAACAGTCCAACCAAGAACTTCTAAGACCATCCAAGCCACTAGAACAGGGAGCCTCAAACCCACTACTGGACCATGGTCTATTCATAACCGGGCTGTGTGAGTGGCAGGGCACATGTGCATGCGCAGCTTAACTTCCACGAGTCGCAGGGTAGCGTGCTTGCAGTTCAACTTGCGCACGTTGAGCTAGGTGTGCACGTGCGTGCATGCTGGCCCGCCACTTGTTCAAGTTGAACTGCATGCACCAGCCCACTGCTCACATGACCCAGTTCCCCTCTTTCCCCCCACCAGGCACCAAGCCGCAAAGGTTGGGGACCGCTGCGCTAGAATATAAACTGAGAGCAAACCCCACTCCTTACTAGCACTGAGGATGTTACCTAGTTTGGGCAATGAAAACAATCGAGCTCAGAGAGCACCAAAACCACTCATTTCAACCTTGAGCTACAAATACTCTCCTTTATTGATCCTGGAATCACAATGTAAGTTCAGCCCTTCCATATCTGCATGGAGTATCATAATATGGGTCAAGATGGTACATTATAGCTTTTCTCATTTGGCATCCCCACCTTTCCCCTAGCACATGCTATGCTGAGCCAATCTAAATTGTTCTCCACACACACACACAGAAAATTAACTTAAAAACCCTAATGAATTCAATTAAGCTGCAAATGGCTTGCCAGAATTTTAGGTTTAAAGCATTGAGGCCTCTCTATGGACATAAATGCTCTTATAACAAAGTGAGATTCCTATTTGAATTGATAGGATGAGATGATGATTGTCAGGCTTTTCATATCTCTTCTCTTGCCTGTGAAGTGTAACAGGCTGAGAGCCCATTGCTTCTGGGCAGAAGGAATGGTTGATAATTTTGCATTTGCTACTTTAATGGACCAATCAGGTTTCAGAACATTTGCTTCTGACTTTATTGCTTCTGGCCCTAAAGGGCATTAATTCAAGATTAACTGCCCAAGACCAGCAGTAAAGCAGCAAGCACACTTCAGAGCAGAGCATCTCAAGGTGAGAATCCAGATTTTTGGGTGGTGTCAATGCTGGGAAGAAAGGAATATAATCTTCCAATGTGTTGACATATGACTAATTCCTAAAAAGTAGAAATAAAGGCTACACGCTGGCTGTGCTGATATAAATCTTGATTGTTAAATTAATCCATCTTCCAAGCTCATTCAATACTTTAAAGCCTACAGCAGGGGTCTTCAAACTTGACAGCTTTAAGACTTGTGGACTTCAACTCCTAGAAATCCTCCTCCAGTCATGTTAGTTCAGGAATTCTGGGAGCTGAAGTCCACAAGTCTCAAACTTGCCAAGTCTGAAAACCTTTGGCCTACAGCAACCACATGGGTAGGGATAAGATTCCATGCCACATCATAACATGCTATGTTCATACATGCAAATCACAAACACCATAACTAATCCTAATATTTTGTGCCAGTGCAACCGCTAGATTTTTCCTGTGTGAAATGTGTTGTATGTAATTCCTATGTGTTAAGTATCAAGCAAAAGATAGAATAATAGATAGAATAATGGAAAGGACCTTGGAGGTCTTGTAGTCCAATCCCCTTCTCAGGCAGGAAACCCTATACTATTTCAGACAAATGATTGCCAATATTTGCTTAAAAACCTCCTGTGTTTGAGCATTCACCCATAACATTCTGGAAGCAAGTTATTCCACTGATTGTTTTAACTGCCAGGAAATTTCTCCTTAGTTCTAGGTTGCTTCTCCCTTGATTAGTTTCCACCCACTGCTTCTTGTCCTGCCCTCAGGTGCTTTGGAGAAGAGCTTGACTCCCTCTTCTTTGTGGCTGCCCCTGAGATATTGGAACACTGCTATCATGTCTCCCCTAGTCCTTCTATTCATTAGACTACGTATACGCATGCTGTATGTCCTGTAGCCATGTAGTAAGTGGTGCTGCAGAGTTCCATTTCAAAATGGCCATTTAGGGAGGACAAGGTTAAAAATAGCTGAGAATTATTATTTTTCAGGAACACTCCCAGTTACAATTATTCAGCCCTGGATGTTCAAGTATCGGCAGATAATAACATATTTGCATATTGATGCAGCATGCTGCTAATTTTTACAAATCAAGTAGCTGTTAAGAGACCTAGAACCTGATCAGACCAGGCTTTCTTTCTCTGGAAGTTCTAAGCTCTTTGGTTTGATTCCAATCAACACTCAAACTGCAAGGATCCAGCTCATCGATCAATCACTTTATCTCTCCAAGGGCACACCTTCACAAAATTCCGTGAACCAGGATGTCAGCAGATCCTGGAGGCTGTTTTGCAGTTAAAAGGCCACTTATGTCAATATTGCATCTAATTGCTTTCCCTAAGTTTTCCCATCCACCTTTTTGTACCACAGGTCAATGCCCTGCATAGTGATAAGATTGTTATTAGGGACGACCTCTTTAATATATGGGGTGATCACACAGAGGGCATGTGCTTTTCCTTCTTCCAATTCTAGAAAGGTCCTAAATTAACCCCATTCAGTTTGCGGGAATGGTTTTTCTTTTGTCTTTTTTTGCCAGAAAGATGTTTTGAAACAAATCTTTGTTCCCCTTTGTCAAGTTAGGGCTTATGAGACCTTAGGTTTGTGTGTGTGTGTGTGTGTGTGTGTAAAACATAGTTGAATAATGTCTCTCCTAAGGTTCAGATTCAGCCTTGAGCATGGCCAAATAGAATTACAAATCATACTTTGTGTTGTTATCATCCCACCTTTTTTATATCAGACAAGGATTTACCTGGATCAGAAAAAAGCTTACCTTACTCCAGCTCCTTATTTCCTATAGCAACCAATAAAATGCCAATGGAACCTCCATAGCCAGACATGAGGGCAATAATACTGTATTTTTCTCCATACTGATTGTATTTGAGAGGGTCCATATAATATTTGATCCATAGCTATTGGACATCTTATTCTCCACAAATGTGTCTATTTAATTTTTAAAGCCCTCAAATGTCATCCCAGTTAATTGAATACAGTCATCCTATGAACTGTGGTGGCACAGTGGTTAGAATGCAGTACTGCAGGCTACTTCTGGCTGGCTGAAGTTCGAACCACACCAGGCACAAGGTTGACTCAGCTTTCCATCCTTCCTAGGTCAGTAACATGAGGATATACCGCACTGTGGAGCGGTATATAAGTCTAAGTGCTAAGTGCTATTGCTATCCTGACCCGAAATGGATGATAAGTTTTCTATTCTTTCTTTCCCTACAAATGGTCACCCAGAATAGCCAGGACATACAAGAATTAAAAAAAAAAAAAAAGCAATTAGGATTATTCTGTAATCTGTGGAATAACACAGAGATTCAGTAGTGGATAGTTCTGAATTTGTTGACACTTGATTTTTATATTGAATCATCAAATTAATGTCAGTTCTTAGCAGCCACGTAGATTTTCTCCAGAACAATCTGTCCACAGCCTGGTCCTTCAGCTCTTCCATTTTTGCATGCTGTAACTGAGTCCACCCACCTTGTAGAGGTATGCAAAGGTTATCCAGACTGGTTCACAATTCATGTCCAGTGCTGGGAGGAAAGAAAACACAAACCTGTGTGGATAACTCCAGAAGCAGTGCAATTTACAGGGCTGTTCAGTGCTTCAGATTCAAGGGCTTTGGAGTATGCTGGGGTTATTATTACCTTTATTGTCAGAGTACAGCATGTGTACAATGAGATTGGCTAAGCCTCCCTTCATGCACCCCCCCACCAACACAACTCACAGTGAGGACAGAAGTCCCTAATCCAATCCCAATCTTATTACACTACGTGACCTTGTTGCACAACACGCCAGCCCTGCAAGTCTATCATACTATGTTGACATGAAGTTATTTTCCGTTCAGAAGTCTGACAGCCCACAGGTAGAAACTGTTCTTCAGCCTGCTGGTGCAGCTGTCTATGCTTCTATGTCTCCTACCCGATGGTAGGAGAGTGAAGAACTGCTGACTGGGATGTGAGAATTTTCCTCACTCTTCTAAGGCAGTGAGCCCTAGCGATGTCATCTAGTGGTATCAGGGAACAGCCCACTATGTTTTGTGCTATACTCACCACCCTCTAATAATGTCTTTCCATCCACGGCTGTCAAGCCAGCATAATGTATGAGGATGCTTTCTATTGTGGACCGATAAAAGGAGGTCATCAGTAGTTGTTCTACTTTATTCTTTCGCAAGCCCCTAAGGAAATGGAGTCTCTGTTGGGCCTATCTGGCCAACTGGGTTGTGCTGATTTTCCAACACTTCACTGAGGTAGATTCCCTGGAATTTAAAGGAGGAAACTCTCTCCACACAGGCCCCCTTGATGTAAAGGGGGGCAGGTTCCTCTCTCTTCTTCCAGAAGTCTAACACCATCTCCATCTCGACCGTAGCAAGTGTTCACATTCATTGCTCACTTCCAAACACATGTTTGCCTTTGAATCTGAAGCACTGCAGAACCCCTACAACTGAGCTCTGTGTCCAGACCAAGCATGAGGTTTGTAAAAAGAGATCAGTTTTCTCCCATATGTTGCAAACACGAAACAGCTATAATGTTTTTTTAGAGATGAAATTGCATGCCGGATTTCTATAATGGGTGGGGATGGGTTATGTTAAATTTCATTAAAACTGGTGCAGAGGTTTTGAGCGACAGTACAGTCCTTTACTTAAAAAAAAAAAGAGTTGTACCCTCCTGAAAAAAAAAAAAAAAGACCAGCAATAATAGTTTCTATCATGGGGAAGGCCTGTGACACATTTTAGGTTGCTTGCTTAAAGAAAGGTTTGAGCAGGGAAATCCTATTTGTAAAAAAGGAAGAAGATACTTCTTCCTGAATGAATGGGTGGGGAAACAGTTGCTTTGATCAAAAAAGACATATCAGAGGGAAATTTCATGGTTTTGATATGAAATAAACCACAAATCAACTAAAGCATATTTGAGGGTAGGTAATCACATAACCAACCTGGGCATGTATAGGGGAAAAATAAAACAAAAACTCATGGACCAAATTATAAAGTTAGGAGGTTCTCACCTCTCTGCTTTATCTCTCCCATGAAAGCACTAATACTGACCTGACTGTTTAAAGGCAGGTCTTCTCCTTTTACCTTTCTCTGTCACGTAAAATGATGATTTCTCCTGCAATTCCTAAAGCTACTATAGGCTGCTTTTTTTTTTTTTTTGCAGTAAACTAAAGCTCCAGATGAAGATATCAAGACTGGAGATTTGTGGAGGCCCAGAATGAAAAAGTGCTTAGTTGCAAAGAAGAGCAACTAAGATGATTAAAGGCCTGCAGACTAAAACATATTTTAGTCTCCTCCAGTTGCAGGATTTGGGTTTGGCTAGTCTAGAGAAAAGGAGGACTTGGGGGACATGATAGCAGTATTCCACTATTTGATGGGCTGCCACAAAGAGGACCGGGATCAACTTATTTTCCAAAGCACCTGTAGGCAGGACAAGAAACAATGGACAGACTCTAATCAAGGAAAGAAGCAAACTGGAACTAAGGATGAAACTTCCTAACAGTGAGGACAATTAACCAGTGGGACAGCTTGCCTTGAGAAGTGCTTCATCACTGGAAGTTTTTAAGAGACTGGGCAGTCACTTGTCTGAAATGGTATAGGATCACCTGCTTGAGCAAGGGGGTGGACTAGAAGACCTCAAAGGTCCCTTCCAGCTCTCTTCTGATTCTGATCTATCTGCCTATGGGAAATGAAAATGTGTTCCTTATTGCTCTACTCAGATATGGGATCCATAATTTGGCTGAGTCCAGGGCATTTTTGAACTGGAGCCAATGCTGCTGTCAAAACATTAAAAGTATATACAAGACCCCATTCTCCAGTCTAGTCAATTCATTCTTTCTTTAGAAAAGAAGCGGCTCAGATGAAGTTTTGGGGAGTCCAGAGATACAAACTGCATGAATAGCAGGAAAGTAAGATGCAATTATTACTTAATGGTCAGTTTCTCTGTTTGGTTAAACCAGATGCAGCAAGAACGGCACATGGCCACAACAGAAATGGTTAAACAAAATACAGACGTAAAGGAAGATCTGTTTCACTGTCCCCTGGGTACGTTGCCTAATATAGTAGCCCTATTTTTAAATGGCAATAATCAACTATCTGAAATGTTCCTTGATCTCTAATGGCATTTGCTCAACAATCTGCTTGGCTTCCTGAGAACTAGGCAGAAACCTCTGGGCACAGAGCCAGAAGGTGTTCTTTCCCAGGTGTATTCAGTTAGGAGGATACTGCTTCATTAAGCTGCACTAATTTGCTCCACCCCTTGTTGTATTTTACAATCCATAGAGAACACAAACATTTTAGCTGACACCTGATCAGGCTATAAATAGAAGGGCTGCTGCAGCTGTTCTTGTCTTGCAGCTGTACTGATGGAAATAAGCTACTGTGGAGCTGATGGCTTTGCTGAAGGGAGGCAGATTCTTAAAGATTCCTAGCCTAAAGGAATGGTCCCTCTAGTTTCACCTGTTTAATTTAGCATTCTTCAACAAGGTCCCAACATGGGACTTCTTGGTGGAAGGAATGATCCCTGCTGTGTTTTGTTGCTCTGGGGAATCTCTTTGACCATAGCTTATTGGACACCCAAACTCTGCCACCTCACTGAGCTGATATCTTAACGAAATAGTGGCAGTGATCAGACTTTGAATCAGAGTTAGATGCAATGTTGGGTTCTCAGTATATTGCTAAATGTCATTTCCTAGCATATCTAGCTAGCATAGTAAAAAGGGAAAGGTAATGGGGGCTCCATTCCAATGACATCTGGAGGGCCATAGCATATGATAGGGAGATGGTTTCTTCAGGCAGGTTATATTTTGGATCTATACATCCATGGGCTGGTTTTTATATTTGTGCTTGTTATCCCTAGTTATCTTTCATTCTGCCCTCCTTTACTGACACTTAGATTCAAACACACCTTGAAACAAAATTCCTACTTGGCTTTAGCTCTCCTGATTGTGCCTATGATTGCAATATCCAATAACTTATTGATGACAACACTTGCATGGCCCCTTAAAAATCTTTGGCTACTTATTTCTGCAGATTAGCTTATAATTATTAGTATGTTGGGTCCTCTTTTCCCCCCTCTTGGCCCAATTAGCAGCTGCATTAGGAATTAAGCCCTGAACATTTAGGCCACTTGCAAACTCAGCTTTTGAATACCAACCATTACATTTTCCTATAAGTTGTACAATCCTATACATATCCACTTAAAGATAAGTCTCACTCAGATCCACCAGGAAAAAAACTAAACCTAAAACGAACCTGACTTTTTCCAAGGTACAAAATGTTTCATTCTGAGAATTGGTAATATTTCTGAATATCTTTGGCCAGCAATGCAATATGTCATTCATCATGTTACATCTCCTTTATTGAAGTTGCCATAGCTGTATTCGTTGTACTTGTACAATGACAATAAAGTTCTTCTAAGTTCTAAAATCATTTTATGCCTGATCTAGTCTTCTGTTGTTGTGCAACCATTCTGTTTTTCAAGCAATCTACTTGCAATCCCATTTTGGGCAAACAGCTGAGTTTCATGCTGTTTGAATGATGTCAAAGCCTGCAATCTCCTCCCTGTATATCATTTCAACACCAGCAATGGTAATTTCCAGGTGAGATTGCAGCTACTGTCACCGAATGACCCAAATCACATTAGGAGAGTTTGATCTCCACACATCCTGGTTAATGGGTTACCAAAAGGAAACATGTACGAGTGAGAGAGATTTACCAAAGCTTGTATTGCTGCCTCCTCTCCTTTGGCAATAGAAGTCAGAAATTTCTCTAGTGAATAGAAAATTGCATAGTGTCTCTAAAAAAAATAGAAACCGGTGCACACTCCAACTATTTAAGAGTGTCCTTTTTGATTCTCCTGAATAATACAACATTATCCTGAAAAATAAAATATAGGTTTTGATGGTGCTTGAGATGGATGCTTAAAATGAATGACTCAGTCATTCTACATGATATATACATGATTCATAATAGTAAATTAAAATAGGTGGGCATCAAAAGCAAATTTAAATTAAGCGCCTAGAAACTTTAACAAATAGTATGTAACATTTTCGGGATGGTAGAAAACTATTAGAAATACAATATGCTTTAATGATAATATTTTTAATTCTGTTCTTTGTTTCAGGGAGGAAGATAGAAGGAAAACAAGATGTAGGAAAAAGATATAGTTGTGTATCGTTGAGTTTAGGGCTCATAATACCAGAGCTTAATCAAATATCTAAGTAACACAGCAAGAAGCTCTCCTTAATATTATTATCACTAAATAAGGTGATAGTGGAGAAGGAGGATTACTTGGAGTGACAAAATTTTAGGATATATTGGCTGGGTAGAGATTCCATAGATTCCCTCTAGGGAACTTGAGACTAGTTCAACCTTCAATCCTTTGCCGAATACAGAAACCCAATGCATCTCTCATATAGTTGCCCAGCCGGGGTGGGATTCAAATTTTTTAGCATTCTGTGGGCATGGCTAGGTGAGAGTGGCTAGGTGGACATGGCCATGTGACTGGGTGGGTGTGGCTTCTTTTAGTAGCACCCCCCATGCTCCATTTATTTTGCCTCCTGGGTCTCAGGGAAGCCTCCTGGGGGCATTTTTTGCTCCCAGGAGGCATCCTTGAGGCCCAGGAAGGCAAACAATGGACTGGGGGGGGAACAGCACACACCCCCATGTGCCCCTTTTGCCTCCTGGGCCTCAGGGAAGCCTCCTGGGCGAAGCAGTAAGAAGTGAGGGGGATACCGGCACAGCTGATCGTTGGGAGGAAAAAAAAAAAAAGAAATATCTTAAGGAGTGACTGGGCAGGGGAGAATGCAGTCAGTGATGTCGGGCATGCACACGATGTCAGGCATGTGCGATAAGGACTGACTGAGGGGAGAGGAGGGGTGGGCAGAGAGGGGCAGGACCAGCCAGGGGCACGATTGGCCAGTTCTCTGAACTGCACAGAATCGTAACAATTGGTTCTATAGAACCAGTCCAAAGTGGTAGAATCCCACCCCTAGTTGCCCAGCCTTTACCTGCATCTGTTTAGCACCTCCTTGGTAACTGATCGGTTTGCCTTTGCTAAGGGTAAAGCTTGAATCCAACTCTTGTACAAAGTAGTATTCATAAATGTTCTACTGCCAGTTTTCATTATCAAGGAGAAAAAGGAAGGCTGGAAGGCTCAGCCTTCTAGATGAAAAGAGTGGCAGAATGAACCATCCTTTCAGGCAAGCTGGAGCAAGAACAAATAGAATTGCCTTGCAGCATAGCTTGCAGTGCTTTTGATGGGGTGGTGAGCTTGCTCTTCTAATTATGTGTTCATTATGGTTTGTTGCAGACTATCAAGTCTTTTGCAGCATTCCCCTATGTTCTGGCACAAGTCTGGAAAATACTGACTCATAGGCATTATCCGTCTTGTCCAGGATCCAGGACAATTTCATACTGGGTGTATATAATTTCCAGGAATGCAATACTACAATGCATTGTTATTGTTGAAGGGTAAGATTCTTCCAGCCCAGCCTCTTGGCTCTCTCAGCCAACTGCAATAAATAGTAGTGTCTTAAAATAATAATAAAAAGTTTACTCTATGTATCACCTTCTTTCAGCTGCTTGGGTTTCCTACAGAGTTACCATTTTGGACCAGTTGCAAAGAGTAGCATATACTGTACATAGCCTCAATATTTTGTAGAGAAAGAAGGCAATTCTTGAGTTTTTGAAACCCCTATTAACCAGCCTTGAAACAACCTGCATTGGCTACCTGTTTATTTCAGAGCTTAGTATATAAAATCCTTATTTACCATCCTCGAACAAATGAAGATCTCCTGGAAGAATTGTTTTACCTGAACCTGTTCTGTTCTTGGTCCAGTACCTGCTGATACTGCACTGTCTTCCATTGGTTTTGGAGTGCTAGTATGCTCAGAGCTGGACACCTTGACACTTCCATTTTAATTTCCCACTATGTAATTAACAGAACATATGGATCAAAATCAGTAAAAGTGACAGGAAGAGATGTGTCAAAAGTATAGAAAAGCTAGGCCATTACATGCTTGGGAAATGAGGATAGAAGGGGTTAGAACTGCAAGTAAATAAATCTGGCAGTCAAGAGTTTGATGCGTGTGGGTGAAAGTAATAGCACTTAGATGAGAGGTGGTATTCAGCAGGTTCTGACCAGTTCTGGAGAACTGGTAGCAGAAATTTTGAATAGTTCGGAGAACCGGCAAATACCACCTCTGACTGGCCCCACCCCCATCTATTCTCTGCCTCCCGAGTCCCAGCTGATCGGCTGGGTCTCCTTTGGTTGCCCTGCACAGGAGAATGGAGCTGGAAAGCAGGTTGGTGGGGTGGGGAGGGAATGGGGTTTTGCAGTACCCTTCCCCCAGGAGTGGGGTGGGAATGGAGCTTTTACAGTATCCTTCCCCTGCCATGTCCACCAAGCCACACCACGCCCACCAAGCCACACCACGTCCATCAAGCCACACCACGTCCATCAAGCCACACCACGTCCATCAAGCCACACCACGTCCATCAAGCCATGCCCACAGAACCAATAGTAAAAAATTTTTGAACCCCACCACTGACTTAGACTTATATACCACCCCGTAGTGCTTTACAGCACTCTCTGGGAAGTTTACAATGTAGGCATTATTTGCACATTCCCCCTAACCATCTGGGTCCTCAGTTTACCGACCTCAGAAGGGTTGAAGGTTTAGTCAACCTTGAGCCCCACCAGGATCAAACTCCAGACTGTGGGCAGAGTTAGTACACAATACTGCACTCTAACCAATGTGCCACCATGACTACTATCATATCAGTGACTCTTATCCTAATATCAGTGGAGACATGGAAAGCAGGGGAAGAGAGTGCCCGTTGAAAGAGTGATTAGCTGGGCAGGAACAGAACCAATAGAACTATCATATTTAGAAAAGAGAGGATATCAGCCCCAAGCTTTCCCACCTTTTGGCTCTGCTAGCTGAGAAGGACATTTATGAATCTACCAATGACAAGGAAGTCAAGTTGGGGAAGACTCATGATTGGTGCAACTGGATTGTTTTCTTCTTTTTGAATAAACTCTGCACCTTAGGGCTGTGACGAATGGGAACCCAAAGGGTTTGTGATGGAGAGCAATGAATAAGTACAAGGAAATTGCAACCAAACATAAGAAATAATTATCTTCATTTGTTACAATGCCTTAGGCTCAACCAATAGAGGGACCAGAACACACAGTAGCTGCTTTTTTGAACTACAGTCAGTTAAAAATGTATATGCAATAACATGCATATACATTTATTTAGAAATAAGATCACATATGACCTTCCTATTTCCCTAGAAGTGATACAAATATTTTTGATAGTATTCTGCTCTTCATGCTTCAAGTTGCCTTCTGTTCTTGTTTTGAAGCTGTGGGTTTTGCATGTTTAGTTGATTTATTTGGAAAACCACTGCAAAGAAGGAAAAACTTCCTGACTATCTCAGTAGCCAACCAATCACTGCTGCAGCTAGCCTGTTTTGATGCCAGATTGGAAATAGGAGTGTCATTTGGTTTTGATTGAGATTGGGGTTGTGTCAAATTTTATTTCTATATGAATTATTATGAGTGAATTTCCATTGTGAACCATTACAGTGGCTGATTTACTTTCCATAAAAAAAGTCTATCTTTCGATTTCTTCTCCCTCTCACTTAGACATAAAGTTGAAGAGATAGTATCAAGGATCACATGAAACTGATTCAGCAGATTATCAACCTTAGAATTTGGTAAGTACTGACTCAGCTAGCAATCAATCCTGGGTTCAGGAGAAGTCAGTTGACGAGGATCCTGATTCCAGCCAATTCTTTTTAGAAAGAGTATTGAGAAGATGATTTGCCTATAGCTCCAGAAGTAGATTATTTGGACCCCTTCCATTCAGAACTCAGACCTGGTCATAGTACCAAGAAAAGTATTGATCATTCTGGACAGTTTGGCAGGCTTGAGATGAGGGTTGATGTAGGAGATTGGGAGTGGGAGGCACACACTACAATGGTTCCCATTTTTCTGGAGCTGATTTCAATTAGTTGGGGCTGGGGTGGGTATGGAGCCCTGCTTTGTAGTGAGGAATGACTCAGAGATCTACTCTTTCCCTGGTGATAGAGAATCAGTTGAGAGGAATTTTGATATCAAAGTGTTTTTCTATGGAGGAGGCAGGAAATCTCATCAAAGAGAAGCCTAGATTAAGATACCTCACAGTCCCAGGCTGGATGGGAGAAGAGAAGAAAGATGTTCAGGGTAGCTACATCCCAGCATTTCTCAGGATAGATCTAGTTAGACAATTATAGCCTTAGTTTGGCAAGATTTTGTCCATTAAGTGTAAACAATAAAGGATTGGACTTAATTGGATTTGTCTGTGTTATTTTGAGCTTGACACCCCACTCTTATTTAACATCTAGATCAGGGCTGTCAAACTCCTGGTCCATGGGCCAAATGCATCACGTGCTGGCCATGCGCACAACCAGTTTAGCAAAGGGGGGAGGGAGTCCCAATGCGACACGTGACACCGCCATGACGATGTAAGTTTGACACCTCCGATCTAGATGAAGCTGCTGGGTTAAGTCATAAATTAACATGTAGTATGGTATCATAAGTCTGTTAATTATAGGATAACCTTTGTCTAATTATTTCTGCCATCATGTAAGATTAGGGAGGGTAGGCATGATCTAGAATTCACCAATTAAACAGACATCCAGAGCTGGGCCTTCTCTTTCACGGCTCCCATCTTCTGGAATACCCATCCCTCCAGAAAAGTTGACTGGCTCCATTCTTGTCTCTCTTTAGAAAAGCACCAAAAACCCACTTTTTCAGTTACTTTTAAGAAATGATAATATATCTGTTATCTTTAACATAGAATTTTAGACTTTTACTCAGTACATTTTACCATGAGCCAGTAATCTGTAATTACAAAACTGATGAAAATTGAGAACATCACAGCCATGTTGGCTGAATGCCTTTGAAAAATATTCTCAGCAATTAATGACGAACTCTTGGTTTGCTATCACTGCTTCTACCTTCTATTGCAATATAGCAGTAGAGGATAAACATGTTCTTTGTGCCAATACTCCTGTAGTATTAAGAGGACTTGGAGTTCTTATCTGGTAATGTTCAAGGACTGCAAATTAACAAAACAGCCCAGCGGCCTATGTAGAAATGGGATCCAAACACTTTCATTAATAGCCCAAGCTTATGGCTTTGAAGCACTGTGCATTCTTGCTAAATAAAAGGAAAATAATATAAAAAGCATACATGCTTTTAGCTGAAAAGGATTTTGCTGGTAGCTCTTACTTCATCATTTTACCTCATCATAGCCCATATGGTGAGGTAACTGAGGGTGAGGTACTGTGTAGCATTAAAGAGGCAAGATCTAGAGTTTGAACACTGTTGCAAGGCTGATTTTTCTTTTTTAAAGCATCTCACATGAGCCAATGTTGACCTTTATCTACCCCTTGCCAACATATGGCTCTGACTGTCATGGGATCATTACAAGAGTCATTGAAACTCATGTGAGTTCTGACTTCCCAATCCCTTTTTCACCTAGCCTCTTGTAACAAGTCATAGCCACAAAATGAGATTGGTAATTCACCCCCCTGCTTCAAAGCAAGACATTGAAACCAACAACATTACCAAAAGAATCTTGACATTCAAAATCAACCTGGGAATGTAATCCTCTTTCCTGCCCCCACTACCCCAAAAGAGAAACCAGGAACATTAACTGAATTGCTCGATTGGGAATATTTCTAGAGAAGTTAGTTCTCTTCTCGTGGTTGTCATCTATTTGTTTATAATGTTCTAAAACTAAGTGGCACTTTCAAACTGAAGCTGAACAGTGTTCTTCCCTTAGAATGGATTTCAGTACTTATGTTGCTAATGAGCTACACCACCACCATTGCACCTGCCCTATAAAACATCCTCCCCCTCCCCAAAGATAGCCCTACTGTTTTTTTGGAGGCTTTTTTTTGGTTTTATCCCAGGTACTGGGGCTGGGATGTTGGTTATGGGAGCTCTAGCATATTAGGTAGTGTTTGTTTTTCTTTTGTTGGATTTTGTGGAATGCATTTGTTTTTATTCTGTTTGCTTTGCTACCTGGATTTTCATTGGATAAATGACCTATAAATTCATTAAATAAATAAATGACCTTTAATTAGAGCAATTAGATTTTTCCTGCTTAAAAGCAGAGAGGAACCTTGCTATCCTTGAAATAATATTCAGGCATAAGATGCTTGAATATTTGGTTCTGTATAGTAATTATTACCATGTTTCCCCATAAATAAGACCTAACTGGAAAATAAGCCCTAATGAATCTTTTGGAGCAAAAATTAATATAAGACCGAGTCTTATTTTCAGGGAAACACATTAGTAACAATGTACCTTCCTTCTTTCCTGGAGGGAATTTATTCTGGCTCTTATAATGCTCATTAAATACAGTATACTGAAAGAGCAAGTGCAGGACCCATTCTCAGGAGGGTGTGTATGAGAGAATTGCCCGTGTCACTGGATGGTTCATATCCAAATTACATTTCAGTGTTAGAATTATTAAACAGACTGATACTGTTCATTCAAGTTGTGTTCAGTTTTTCCAGTTTTCCAGCACAGTCCAATTCATTGGATCATTGGACCAAAAAAAAGTGAAAAAACAATTCCATTACCTTAAGAGTGGTAGAGATAAACATGGGAGTAAGGAAAGTACTCTTCTTCCTTTACTCCCTTCCCAAGCAGTGTTGCTGAACTGTGGCAATTTTAAGATATCTGAACTTCAACTCCCAGAATTCCCCAGCCAGCATCAATTCTAGAAGTCAAGTCCACACTTCTTTAAAATGTCATAGTTAAGAAACACTGCTCTAGAGTATTAGGATGTAATTCTCATCTGCCGTTTTAGCACTTTTGATCCAAAAAACACTCATAGGTCAGGATCTCTGATGGTCACCCAGAAAGATATTTATTTGAATAAAACTGTGCCTTCATGGGGCAAGGAGGGCTAAGATTCCTAATTTTTACTCTAAATCTAAATCAGGCTTCAATTCAAAGATACGTTTAACTTTAACAGTAAAATTTTCAGCAGCACCAACCCACATATTTTAATATCTCATGTCGGGACCATGTCACAAATGAGGAAATTCTACAGAGGAGTCATTCAAGAACTGTCTCAGAGTGGCAGAACAAAGAATGTTTGAATGTTGAATTACGCCGTCTTCGGTCTGATTTAAGTATGGTATATAAAATCATACATTGCAATGTCCTACCTGTCAATGAATACTTCAGCTTCAACCATAACAACACAAGAGCACACAATAGATACAAACTCAAAGTAAACCGCACCAAACTTGATTGCAGAAAATACAACTTCAGCAACAGAGTGGTCAATGTCTGGAATACTCTACCCGACTCTGTAGTCTCTTCCCCAAACCCCAAAAACTTTAACCTTAGACTGTCTACTATTGACCTCACCCCTTTCCTAAGAGGTCTGTAGGGAGCGTGCATAAGCGCACCAACGTGCCTACCGTCCCTGTCCTATTGTTTCTCTTATTCTTCTTTTATTTTTCTTATATGTACCCATTTCATGTATTCACAACTATGTATACACTTATACTTATTATCTTGTAAACAATTGGCAAATCAAATAAATAAATAAATAAATAAATAAAATAAATGTGCTTTGCTAGACAGGTGTTCCACATGAGTGAGCAACCTCTAGCACAGACTACAATCAATTGGATACCACTAGATGGTCAGAAAAAAAGAGGAAGGCCATAGAAAATCTGGCACCAAACATTTCAGGAAGATCTGAAAAAACATCAACCTAAATGGAAAGATGCAGAGACTGTAGCTGTGGACCTAGAACAATGGATATGCTTCTAGCCCTGATGTGCTTGGCACAGGATGTGAGAGACCAAGCCACAACATATAGAAGGCAGGATTTGTTTAAGTTTATAGCCAGTACATCTATCTTGCCTTGATGTTTTCTTTCTGGTGCACTCAATATGGGAGCATACAGCACACAATCAAACATGGATTTATATATTTGGCATTATCTGCTTTTTATGTTATTTTTAGAACATTTTAATATTTGAAGTATGTTCTCATCTCCCCATGGATTTCAATTATTGGATGACTTAGAAAATAAATGAATAAATAGATCAATGAATCAATTGCCTTTGAAGCTGCTTTTCCTTAAAAAAAAAAAAAAAGAATAAAAAAATCTTTTAGGAATGCACTTCCTTAATCAGCAAACCAAAGTCAGAATCAAATTAATACTAAATTAGAGAGCACCAAAATATTACCATGATATCAACATCATGGTACAGCTTGTGACTTTAAGGTTTTACCCTTTTTATGACATGAGAGATTCACAAGTGAATCATTGGACCTAATTTCCTGTGTTGGGTCTGCAGCGTATGCAAGTTACTATATTTTATCTGGATTGGCTAATCTTTCTTGAGGAAGTCTCAAGAAGGCAGAAGATTCCTCAGAAAAGCAGTATATTTTAAGCATCGTAGGGTGAGCCAACATGCTTCCTTTTACAGAGAGACTCTCCCACTTCTGCGAGGTTAATTGCCTAAACTCTTGTATATCAGTATACTGGTATGTTGGAAGTACAGATTAGCCACTGGTAAGTAGTCCTTAATATTAAACATGCTTCTGATTGGTGGTTTATACCAGGAAGAAAGAGGAGTTCAAGACATTGCTGTCTATCAAGGCAGCACACAGGCACAGCTTTACCTTTGCTGAGAGGAAATGGCACGCTGGGAGACTGACCCCAGCTAGGACTTTAGAAAAGGGACATCTGAAGATTAAAAAAAAATAAGTGAAAAAACTTAAAAGTATTCATGACTAGCACTTAATCATGATAGTAAAAATTAAAACCCTACCCAAGTTGAGTGTTTTATTTGAAGTGGCACTGATTGTAATCTAAGGCAAAACCTTGTATGACTGACAAAGAACAGCAAAAAGGTTCATACGGAATAGTGAAAAAAAAAAAACGAGAGAGTACGGTTTAAAATTTTGTGAGATTGAAAAGTAAGAGGTGATGCTTAATGGACCTGTAAAAAGGATTTTAA
Organism: Notechis scutatus; assembly: GCF_049901735.1. Lineage (NCBI taxonomy): Eukaryota > Metazoa > Chordata > Lepidosauria > Squamata > Elapidae > Notechis > Notechis scutatus. The sequence continues at coordinate 47,964,094 of NC_142010.1, forward strand.
AATTTGATACAAATGCGTTAATTCAGAAGATTTTAAAGTTTAAAATACAAGTGAAACCAGTTGCTAAAATGGCTTGAAAAAAGTTGTGGAGCTTTGTCTTGTATCCGTCAGCTACACAACATTATTGTATGCTCAAAAGATTGGATACTACCCACAATGGAGGAATGGTGTTGAAGATGATGGAACTTGCATAGATGGCTAAATTAACTGATTTCATTAGAGAAAAGACAATATGTACGTTTATGGCTGACTGGGAATCCCTTGCAGATATTTTGTATTAAATGGGGGGAAATGCACTTATGATGTGTGGTGATAAAGTGTGGGTTTTTAATAAGCATAAGAGAAGGATATAACTGTAATCATACTTGTATTTGCTACAAAGGAAAGAGATGCTTCTTTCTTTTGGCACTTTTTCTGTCTTTGTTCTTTTTATTTTGCATTAGTTTCTGTTAATTTCTATATGTTCTTTAATACAGAGAGAGGGAGAGGGAGGGAGGGAGATAGTTTGCAGTCAGCAGTTGGGGAAGAAATGGAAAGGAAAGGGAGAACATATTGCTAAAAATATTTCTATAATGTTTTCATTTTTTTTATGCTCGATATTTCCATAATGTTTTTATGTATGTTTTCTTCATGCTCAGTAGTACAGTAGGGTTTTTTGTGTGCTAGTCAGTTATTAGTCAATGTAGGCTTTGCTTTTCCTTTGCATTTCATTATTCTAATAATAAAAGTATCTCTTTCTTTATAAAAAAAAATAGAAAAATCTGGAATGACACAATTGTCTGTGGTTGAAATTTATCCACATAATGCATATTACCTCAGTATGCCCACCTATGTTTTCGTATTTATGAACATCTGCTGGCCAGGTTCATAAAGACATGATAAAATCTGTAGTGAGGATAATAAAATAAAGTTGCCTTCCTCCTCTCCCAAATATTACAAATAATCAGTCTATATTTGATCTTATCACAATTAGGCAAGTTTCGGTAACATTCAAAGACAATGCCTGGGCTTCCATATCATCCCACCCCTGCAAATATCCAGTTGTTGAGGATAGCCTGAGTGTTGCGTTTGTAGCTTACAACCCTAGCATTCAGGAAGAGACTGATGGAACAGTCTCCACATTTCCCAATCCAATTCTCAGACTCTTTTAAGTGTTAATATTTTGAACACTTGTCTAGTTTTAAACTATGTCTAGATGTGATGCTGGCTTTTGAGATTAAAGCATCCCCAACAGAGGGCAGCCTAATCTCTGCTGAATACCTACAGAGAAGTTATCATCTCTCTGGGTTCCACTCTCAAAAGTTTTTTCCCCCTATCGTTTAGTTGGAATTTCTCCTATTTAAATCCTTTACTCCATGTTGTGCATTCCAAAGACAAGAAAGTAAGTCTTGACCTCTCGTGTAACAACTTTTCAGATATTTGAGAAGTGCTACCATTTGCTCCCTCAATCTTCTCAAACTCCATGTGTCAATTCCTTTCCTCCCAATACCCGGGCTTCCAGAACTGTTCCTCAGAGCTATCCCCCATTTTCTGAGCACCAGAAAATCATATGGATATAAAAAAATTTCTCCCCACTGCCAATCCCTTTCCTACATGAGACTGATGAATTTCAAGGGTTTTGTTTTGCTCTCCTCCTAGCAAAGGTCACCATTGGCAGAAGTCCTATTACTCAGAATAAAAAAGTTGGAAGGGATCTTGAAGGTCTTCTAGTCCAACCCCCTGCTCCAACAGGAGATCCTGTACCATTCCAGAGAAGTGGCTATCCAGTCTCTTCTTAAAAGCCACCAGTGATGGAGCACTGTTCTTAATGTGGGATGGAGTTAGGACTGAGGAGAATGTGGGCTTTAACGGATAGATATAGACTGGCAAGTTTATTTTAGACGTATGTCAAAACTTCTGTGGGAGTTTTGCCCAATTAACCAAGGGGGGGAGGGGGCTGCCTGCACTAACCTAAATAGGAGTGAGGCTGACCTATATGTTAGGAGTCACCAGATGGCCGCACCAACAGAATACCTGGGAAAGTGGGATAAAAAGGAAAATGCTATTTTAAGACCAGAACAGCTGAACGTATCTTAAATTTGCCTCAGGTATGTGCTGAGCATAAGAGGAAGGCAACACCATGAGGGCAAAGGCAATGAAAAAAAAGGCTTTTGAGTATTTGTTTCAGGGTTACATGAAGAAATAGTCCTCTGGACAACATTCTGTGTTTCTGTTTCTTTGAATCTTTTAAAAATGTGGACCCTTGAACTGGATACAGAGAAGCAGAATAAATGGAATAATTATTTCCAATTGTAGGGGAGTGTAGCACTGCTCTTAGCACCCTAGATGACAATTTCTATCAACTGTAATCTGCATGGCCAATAATAAGGATTATTGCAGTTGTAGTCCAAAACTGCTGAAGTACTAAGTTGTCTAACTCTGTAATATCTTAGTCACATTGTTTACCATAGCATGCTATGTATGGGTCGGTGGAGAGAGGAGCAGTCAGAAATTTATGAAGAAATAAGTCTTCTCAAACTTGAATAAAAGTAGTCCTCAACTTATGACCAATATTGAGCCCAAAATTTATGTTGTTAAGTGAGTCATTTGCTAAGTGAGTTTTGCCCTGTTTTACGACTTTTCTTGCCAGAGTTGTTAAGCGAATCACTGCAGTCGATACCAGTAACCTGGTTGTTAAGTGAATCTGGTGTCAGGATTCCGGCAGTTACTCCAATTAAATCATGAGCCTCGAGCCACACTTCCAAAACTAAAAAAGATTTATTTGAAGGTAACATTCTATGTCTGATATTTACCTGGGTGTAGCCAACTCTGAGATACATAATTCACTGCCACCCTTGATCCTGCTTTCTCCCCAACCCCTCTGGGTGTATCATCCAACGAAAAACGTCCATAGCTAAGAGTCATCAAAACATGCTCTCCAATTAGATTTTTGCACCAGCAGAAGCTTCAGTCATCTAATCAGTCTTTGAAGAAAATATGAATAGAATGCACTTTTGATTCCACACTGCCGCTTGCTCTTTGAAGCTCCCCTCCTTCTTTCTGTTGTCAACTATAAAATGTGTGTACAAAATGTTTTATGAGTTAACATCTGGCTTCCCTGTTGATCTTGCTTGTCAGAAGATCGCAAAAGGGGGCCACATGACCCCGGGATACAGCAAAGGTCATAAGTATGAACCAGTTGCTAAGCATCTGAATTCTGATCACATGACCACAGGGATGCTGCAAAAGTTGTAACTCTGCCAAACAGTCACAAGTCACATTTTTTCAGTGCCGTTGTAACTTTGACTAAAGTCACTAAATGAACTGTTGTAAGTCAAGGACTACCTGTACTCAGTGAGCAAAGGCTCAGGACAACCCTGCGTGTGAGACTTCTTCTCAATAGAGGACTGCAGAGTTCATCACACAGTAGTTAAAAATGTAGAAGGACTGAAAACAATTCTTCCAAAGATGGTTAGACCAATAAGGAAAGCCAGCACAGATGCTTTGGCTAACACTTTATTTCCCAAGCAGTGTATCCTTTATAACGTTGTCTCCTCCTCCAATGCTAGGCTTCCAGCAAAAATAATCCTCATTTTGGCATGAAAATAGTGTTTTCATTCAAGTCGTGGGCTATTTTGTTTGAAAGCTTCACTTGTGAACTGGTCTTGCATGTTCTTACCTGCAGTCTTGCAGAAGCCATGCAGGGAAGATCTGTACTAGAATCCCCGAGTCCTCACATTCTAGCCATTATTTGACCTCTCCAATCCAATGTGATTTCCCAGGTTTTTTTTTTTACTGCAGGAGTACTCAAACTTGGCAACTTTAAGACTTGTGGACTTCAACTCCCAGCGTAACTGGCTGGAGAATTCTGGGAGTTGAAGTTCACAAGTCTTAAAGTTGCTACATTTGGAGATCTCTGTTCTACAGGGTTGAGAGAGGAGGGAGGAGAGACAAGGAATTATGAATCTGGCATAGTCGGACTGACCATCAGGAGACCTGTTTTGGTGAGAAATCCAGGTGTGAAACCATGTAAGTAACAAGAAATGGCATCTGGGTTTTGTCTCTTAGCATACAGATGATACCTCACCCCATGGTGACAGATGAGCTCGCCCACTGGCCTCATGTAGATGTTAAAGAGGAGAGGGGAGAACACTGTACCCTGAGGCACCCCACATAATAGAGGCTGAGGACGGGACTCTCCTACCAATCATCACCAACTGGAATCTGTCCTGAAGAGACTAGCCAGCAAAATATTGTATCGCCCATCCCCAGTCCTCTAAATTGGTCTAGATGGGTACCATGGTTGATAGTGTGAAAAGCCACCAAGAGGTCAAGTAAGGCAAGGATGGATGCACAGTCCTACCTCATTCATGGGAATCCAAAAGCATAACGAATGCCATTTCCACCTCACATCTGGAAAAGGAACCAAATAATCTACTTCCTCCAGGTCCCTCTGAAGCTATTGTGTTACCACCTTCTCTTCCAACTTCCACTAGGTGGAAGTAGGTGAGATTGTTCAGTATGGAAGGATACAGTGAGGTTTTCTTGAGGAAGGAACAAACCAAGGCCTCATTAGGAGGTAAAGGAACAACTCCCACCCCACTCAAAGAAGAATTGCTAGAATCCACTCACGTTAATACACACACACACACACACACACACACACACACACACACACACACACAGAGCCACGTCAACAAGCCAGGAGAAATCCAAAGAGTAGGTGGCTGAGCCCACAGTTCTGAAGACTTTGTCCACTTTTTCAGGTTCAACAGGTTCAAACAGTTCCCAAATAACTGGGCAAGTCACACCTGGCTCAACCCACACATCTCTTCTGGGCCTTTGACAAGCGCAGTGTCCATTCTGGAATGAATCCGAGTGACTCTATCCAACAGAAGGTGTGCAAATTCCTCTGCACATCTCCGGAAGAGGTTCTCCACACCCCCTTTAACCAAGAGGGCCCGTATCAATCAAAACAGGACTGTGGAGCAGCAATTTGAGGATGTAATGAGGTTGGAGAAGTAGGCCTTAATAGCGGCTCTAATCTATGTTTGGTCGGATTTGCCCTTTGTTGAATGCCAGCAAGGCTCTAGATGTCTCTTCTTTTGTTTCATCTCACCCAATGCTTCCATTCCCCATAGGGAGTGTCAGAGGAGAGAGATTGCGTAAGCACAATTCTGTCCAAGTCCTCAGCTATCTCCTTATCCCAAGTGGCAACCCAAGGTTTCCAAGGTCTGTGCAACAGACCAACATGGACAACTACTCCCAGTGCCTCTGAGACCTTCCCAAGTCCAGTAGTCGCCAGGGGCAAACCACTCTAATGGGTCCAGCCTCCCTGAAGTGGATAGTGGCTTTCAAGAATCCCATAGAAATCAGGCACGATCCCACCATGACAAGGGTTGGAAAGATCCCCCAATTTTCAATCACATTGCCACTGCTCTTGACAGGAACATCAAAACTGGCCAGTGACCAGTGTCCTGAGATGGGCTCTGGATGGTGTGGATTCTCAGCTGTCATGGAAGCCATGAACTCCCAAGCCACTTCAGAGCCTAGTCCAGAGGTGGGTATTTAGCAGGTTCTGACCAGTTCTGGAGAACCGGTAGCGGAAATTTTGAGTAGTTCGGACAACCGGCAAATACCACCTCTGACTGGAGATTTTACAGTATCCTTCCCCTGCCATGCCCACCAAGCCACGCCCACAGAACCGGTAGTAAAAAAATTTGAATCCCACCACTGGCAGAGTAAGGCAGAGTAAAATCCTCCAGAACCATAGCGTTCTGGGGAACTCTACAGCCAGCCCAGAAACGGAGTCAAGGAGTCCGGATAGAGAAGTTGCTACTTATGCAGCAGGAAGTAACAATCCCAACAGAGGTGGGTATTCAGCAGGTTCTGACCAGTTCTGAAGAACCGGTAGTGGAAATTTGGAGTAGTTCGGAGACCCAGCAAATGACACCTCTGACTAGCCCCCACACACCCATCTATTCTCTGCCTCCCGAGTCCCAGCTGATTGGCTGGCTCTTCTTTTGTTGCCCTGCACAGGAGAACCGTGGCTTCCATCAAGTGGGGGGGGGGGGGTGAGAAAAACGGTAACCCTGTCTAGAAGGCTGGGAGATTTCCCCCTTGCCAGAAGGCAGAACTCTTTTCGTCCGCGGCTGAGAAACAGCCCGGAAAGAAGCCACCGCTGGCTGAGCGGGCTGGCAAAAGAGCGCCGGCGTGCCAGAGGCTTCCATTGACGACAAAATCCCTGGGCCGCCCCTTGACTTTTCCTTAGCCAACCAGGCCGCCACTTTGGGTCGAGCCTCCTTCAAGCCTTCCCCTGTTTTTACTGTGATAACCTCCCCAGCGGTCATGTGATGGGGATATAGTACTACGCGAGGAGAGCTAAAGGACACATCACCCTCTGGATTGCTGGTCGCGCGTCGGAACTCCCTTCGCCTGTTGGCGATTGCCAGGGACGACGTTTGCCATCCTGTCAATCTTCTCGAGGGAAACGTTGGTTTTTGGTTTTTGGTTTTTTATTTTTTAAATAGCTGCATCTTTTCCCCTCATTTTTCCCCCATTAAATGCCAGGAGGAGTGGCTGCCGGTCGGGATCTTTTTTTCTCCGTTGCTTTGGGGTTAATTTAAAGTTTGGCGGGGTGTTTCTTTCTCTCCCAGCTAACAGACTCACCCGCATCCCGGGAGTTGAGGAAACAGAGAAAGTTCAGGTAAGAAGGGATCCCGCCTCTTCACGCAATGGGAGGGCGCGACTGGAGAGAGAGGACGGGACCGGTGGGGTGGCGGGGAAGAAGAAGAACCCGCGAGGGGGAAGGAGAAGGAGAAGAAGGAGAAGAAGAAGAAGAAGAAGAAGAAGAAGAAGAAGAAGAAGAAGAAGAAGAAGAAGAAGAAGAAGAAGAAGCGGCTGTTAGTGAAGGAATCCGACCCGCGTGCGTGTGTCCTTGTGTGTGTGAGAGAGAACACACTGTGTGCAAGCCGCGTTGCGCGGGAAGGGAACGTGCTGCTCGCAGATCTCCCGGGTCGCTGGAGAGGAGAGGAGCGGTCGGGTAGCCAGCCTCTGGGTTGGGTTGGGATGGGATGGGATGGGGTGGACTCTGGTTTTCGGGATGCTGAACAAGTGGACGGAAGAAGGACGGGCGAAAATCCGCCTTTGCTCCAGGACATGGAGGCCAAGGCGGCGTTCTCTGGCCGCGAAGTTGTTTGTCATAAAGGAGGGGGACGGGGAGGAGGGAGGGTGTGTGGGAGAGATGACTGAGGAGCCCCCTTCTGCCCCGCTTTGAAGGACCGCGATCCGCCGTCTAAAGGCGCCGGTGGCTCTCCGATCGATCGGAGCACCCAATTTCCGAAGAACGAGCAAAAAAAAAAAAGAGGCGATTTCCCACCATATGTTCTTCAGGCAGAGCTTTGCTAGCGGCCGTAAACTCTGGGAGTCGCTGTGCCGGTGCGGTGACTGTCGCCTCCCCTTCGGCAGCAAATAAACAGGCAGGTACTTTTCCATTTCTTCTGTTAACCCAGGACGTGAGAAGGCCGCTTTTCAATGCCACCTGACAAGCTCCCAGATCTGCCACTTGTACCATTGTGCGCAAATGCTCCCAGGCCTTTTGGTTCCCTTTTTGGATTTAAAAGCCGCTCAGAAGAGCTGGGCTGCTGTTTTTTGTTTTTTTTTCCTCTCCCCACAACCCTCCCCACTTTCAATATCCCCTGTAGGGCTACAGAAACGCAGGCTGCAGGCAGCGTGCATGAGCCCAGCAGAGAGAAATTAATTGGTGTTTTTGGTAACTGCTGAATATGGAAGCCATATGAAGGTGTTTGAATACATCTCCCATCATTCCTGCCAACACAGGGCTGCTGGGGGTTGAAAATGATGGGAAGTGAAGATATCTGTTGGGTGTCTTTGAGGAAGGCTGGCCCATGCCAACCATTAAACCCCAGAAATTGCTGGATTAAGTCTTAAGAAGCAGCTAACTAGTTGTGACATTGCAGTGTTTAAATGGATGGATTTGTAGCAATGATAGAATTATATGGAAGGTCTCTTGGATAAGACCTGCTATGGGATTTGAAATTTTCCAATCTGCCATCAGCATGGTTCACTTGCCCCAGAAAAATCCTTCTTTTTGGGGAGCTAATAATAGAATTCTAATTGTTAGAGTTATCTCTTTACCATAGGGTATACCCCAAATCCTGTTTGAGGACTGGGTATATCCGGTAACCCAAAGTTATTCCCCAAAGAGTCTTTTTTTTTGGCAAATTTATGGGAGAAAGTATAGGATTGTTCCCTGTTTGGAAGCTGTTTATTTCATGTGTGTGTGTGTGTGTGTGTGAAAGAGAAAGCTGTATATACTATACAATGCCATCTGAAAACCACCCATTTATTTTTCCTCATGTCAGTGAGACAGCTTTCAAGAATGTAGGGGAAAACCCAACTCCTATTATTTTTCACAAATGTTGCCAAGGCAAAGATTCATTTCTGTCCCTCTCTCCGTTGATCTTCTCCAGTCTTGTCCTGCTACATACAGTTTGTATCTTTACCCTGGCCAGTACGGCCATTGGCCGAAGCTTGGGCTGAGATATAATCCGCATATTCAGAGGGCAGCAGTTTGGAGAAGGTCTCGTTGCACTTGGCCGGAGAGCACTCAAGGTGTTCCTCTGAACTGCAGGGAGATTTCCCTTCGTTCCTTGCAACACATTTTGCTGTGGAAACTTTGTGGCTTACATCATTTTCACCTATGGAGATGAGGTGAGGTTTCCAATGGCTGCGGCAGAAATATTTCGTATTTTTTTCCAGCAGAACTTTGTGTGTGTGTGTGTGTGTGTGTGTGTGTGTGTGTGTGTGTGTGTGTATTGGACTCCTTTTGGAAGGTAATGGTGAGGAAGTAACCTAGAGCAGGAACAGGAGGAGGCAGCTGCATGTTCTGTTCTGTTCTGTTCTGGCTGTTGTGGTAATGCTGAAAAAGAGACAGTGGAGGGAGGGAGAGAGGGAGAGGGAGAGAGAGAGAGAAATGGCTGCTGGGTTACTTTCGGTCATTCCAAACTTCAGAGTCCAAAGGAAGGGAGTGCGGAAGAGAGAATAGCACCAGGGAAACTGAGTTTCTTTAATTCCATGCTATGTAAAGCTGATGGAGGGGTTTAAAAACATTTGCCTAAACTGCAGCGTAATTTCATACAGCTGTCACTTCCATCTCTTCTCCCTTCTCCCCCCCACCACCACCACTTCATTGAATCTCTGAGCTCTCCTCCCTCCTCCCTGAGCTGGAGAGAGGCGCATATAGATAGACAGATTCGGGACTGCATGCATGTGTGACCGGCATGAATGACCAAAGCTCAGGTAGTTTGGCCAGAGCTGCAGATTAAAGCTTATAAAAATGTTGGTACCGTAAAGCAAAATCTTCAGCAGAGAATAAAGGGATGGATATATTTTCAAGCCAATTAACTTCAGACAAGGAAAGGGATCTCAGTCCCTTCTCAGCCGTGTTTCGTTTTTTAGCAGAGGTATAGATAAAGCTAGGAAATCCTGAAAACTATAAAACAGGCTTGACAACTGCTCTGCACTTGAATCCGTGTGTCCTAATGGCTCCTTTGCTTTAAGAATCAGCACTCCTACCTTGCTGCCTACCCAGCCAAGTGTGACAGGTGATGTACTGTAAATTACAAAGTGCAAAATGATGCAATAGGATTAGGAAATGACCTAGGGTGGGCAGTAAAGGAACTGCGATAGTGCTTGGAGAGGGAGAACAAAAGGGTTGGAACCCACCCTTTAACATTTAAACCTTCCAAGAGGCCTGTAGAACATCTTTGCAATGTTTTCAGTGGCCATGAGATCTACAGAAGAATTCTTCTCCTTGGAAAAATTAAGCAGATGGTATCCTGTCCAGTTGTTGCCATGTTATATAGCAGTGATGGCTAACCTTTTCGTTGTCGCGTGCCAAAAGGGTGCGCGTGCATGGGCGCACACTTATGGGCCTACACCCATAATGCACTGCACGCATGACCCCCCCCTCCCCCAGCACCTGCAAGCGTGACCCCCTCATGCACATGCCGCATGCCTCTGCACATGTGTGCACATCTCACGCATGTGCACAGTCCCCCCCGCACATGCATGGCAGATACCCAACAATCGGCTGGCTGGTGGGAGGCACGCCCACATGCACAGTGCACTTGATCTGGGGCGACGGCTCATGTGCTGGCAGAAATGGCTCTGCATGCCACTTCCAGCATGCATGCCATAGGTTCACCATCATGGTTATATAGAGACTCACCGTTATGTAGACGTTGTAGAAGAGCCACGTTAGTCTGTGGTAGTGAAAAATGGAGTCTAGGTAGCCTTTTTTTAAAAATTACAATAATACATTTTATTAAAAGGCATTTCATGAGTTCACTTCATCGGATGCATGGAGTAATTCATAAATATAAGGAAATTATCGTCTGATGCTACTAAATGTTTGTCTTTGTGAAACAGCAGTCCCCAATTTTTTTGGCACCAGAGGCAGGTTTTGTGGAAGGCAGCTTTCCCATAGACTGTGGAAGAGGGAAAAGGCATATACAACCTTAGATCCCTTGTGTGCACAGTTTTGCTCGGCTGCTGCTCACCTCCAGCTGTGCGGCCCGGTTCCTAACAGGCCACGGATGGGTATCGGTCCACGGCCTGGGAGTTGGGGACCCCTGCTGTAAAACATACAACCAGCCAAAATTAACAGTTCTGACAGACCTGAGTCTCTCCTAAGCTGGAAAGGCTTTCTTGCAGCTATATGTTTAAACTTTCCTAAGCAGACAGACGGCAAAGGCTTTTATTAGGAGATACTACATAGTATACATTTGATTTGTTCGTTCATTCATTCATTCATTCATTCATTCATTCATTCATTCTTGACCCAGCGTGAACAGCAAGGCGTACAGCAGCCATGATTCAGATTCAAATGTATCTTTTTAAAACATTCATATGATACCCACCAAGTTTGTTTCTAGAGTGTTGGCTCACACAGACTGTGAGTTGAAATCTCTGGTTAACCACATAGTTCAGTGAACGAATTTGACCCTGTCCCAATTTCTCCATCCCTCTGCCATACAGGGTTATTGATCACACCAGAGCACTCAAGATTTGTTGCCCTGCCTTGGGATACATCAGTACCTAACACTGGATTATTGTATGCCTTGCTCAAACCACATATAGTGTGTGCTCCAGTTTTCATCTTTGTGGATTAGAATGGAGTTCCTCTTCTATGTTGCATTCTAGATTATTATCTGGAAGTTTTTGTTTCTGGCAGAGCTGTCAAACCTTACAATGCAAGGATATTCAAGAGCACAGTGCTTCTCGTTGTAAAAGGAAAAGAAATGACAGAGAGTGAGCAAATTTGTACAAGTAGTCCTTGACGTATGATCACAATTGAGCCCCAAATTTATGTTGTTTAGTGAGACATTTGTTAAGTGAATTTTGCCCCATTTTACAACCTTTCTTGCCACAATTGTTAAATGAATTGCTGCAGTTGTTAAGTTAATAACAAGGTTGTTAAGTGAATCGGGCTTCTCCATTGATTATGCTTGTCAGAAGGTTGCAAAAGGTGATCATATGACCTCAGGACCAGTGGTGGGATTCCATTTTTTTTTACTACCGGTTCTGGGGGTGTGACTTGGTGGGCGTGGCTTGGTGGGGGTGGCAGGGGAAGGATACTGCAAAATCCCATTCCCTCCCCACCCCACTAACCTGCTTTCCAGCTCCATTGTCCTGTGCAGGGCAACAAAAGAAGACCCAGCCAATCAGCTGGGACTCGGGAGGCAGAGAATAGATGGGGGCTCAGAGGTGGTATTTGCCAGTTCTCTGAACTACTCAAAATTTTCACTATTGGTTCTCCAGAACTGGTTAGAACCTGCTGAATACCACCTCTGCTCAGGACACTGCAACCGACATAAATATGAATCAATTGACAAGCGTCTGAGTCTTGACCGGATGATCATGGGGATGCTGCAATGGTTGTAAGCGTGAAAAATGGTCATAAGTCAGTTTTTTCAGTACTGTTGTAACTTTGAATGGTCACTAAATGAACTGTTGTAAGTCAAGAACTACCTGTATATTCAAAGAAGTCTGAGAAGTGCATTGTGTTCATACACTCAGCCTCTGGTGTGTGCACATCTATAGATACACCTAGGGAGGGACTTCAGATAGAATCTAAAGCCCCAAGGATTAATTGTGGAAGACAATTACTCCCAATGCCATACTTTGCTCAGTGTCTCTATATGATAATATAATAAGAAGTAATGAATATGCAATTGTGTATGTGTGTTGCATTGCTTCTTGCTCCTTTTGACTGCTTTTAAGCATCAAACATAGTTCATCTATCCCAAGAATGCAGAAATCATTGATAGGTCCCTCCATTGGCTCTTCCCTCTGTCACCTGGTGCTAAGAAAACAAATAAATTCAGACTGGGCACTCCTGGCATATTGAAAAGGAATTCTGATAGGCCCAGAATTGCCTCTACAAAGCAATGCCCTATAAGTATACCTCTGTACATGAATAGGACCCGTTCTCAGGGCAGCCTAATGCACAGGTGGTTGGGTGCCTGAATGGCACATATGTATCAGTGGCAGAAGGAACACTAATCAATGCTACTCTCTTTAACCTAGTGTTGTTTGTGGGAAAAGCCCAGAATCTCAAGTCAGCCTCATTGGCTGTTTTGTTTAGCAGCCAACTCACCACGGGACAACTTGCTGTAGGAAAAAGTTACATAATAGTAAAAAAAAAATGGTGGAATCATTTCATTAAAGAAGGGATGCAAAATGAGGATAAAATGAAATGTGAATGATAAAAATTAAAATATTTAAAAAAATAATTAAATATAGTTGTTGAATTATCCCGTGGTGAGTTGTCCCTTGGCAAGTTGGCCACAGCGAGTTGCCCTGTGACTAGTTGGCCACGGGGAGTTGGCCACAGTGAATTGGCAGTGCTGAGCTGACTGTGGCAAGTTGTCCCACTCTGGCTAGAAAGCAGGAGACTGGGAGTTCTAGTCCCAGCTAGGGCATGAAAATAGGTGGGTAACTTAAAGCCAGTCCCTCTTTCTCAACCCAATTCACCTCATAGGGTTATTGTTGTGGGGAAAATAGGAAGAGGAAGAGTATTAATATGTTAAATTCCTTGAGTTATTTATTAAGATAATGAAGGTGGGATTATAAATACATAAAATAAGCCTTTTTGGATGGAGAGGAAAAAAATGAACCAGGATGGGGAAGGTTATCCTGCAGTTAAGCAGAGTCTGTAGCTCAAATTTCTCCAATCCAAACAAGTTCAACACTGACTGCTGGAGCATACTAGCTGCTGGATTAATGTTTTCCCTATATAAAAACAGTGGCAATGGTGTGTTATGTTCTGAGTTTCTTGGAATTTCTGAGCCACAGCATTCCGATGAATTTGGGCAAAGACCAACATAGAAAGTACATATGCTTACGTTCCACTCCGGGTTATACCAAATGAAAACAAGTATCTACACATTATATCAGGGCAATTGGTCCTGTCAGGAAAGCAGAGATTTATGGGATTGTTTTGCATCAAAGAGAAAAAAAGATGTTGGCAGCTCTAGAATGCAGTTGTCAGCATATCCACAGCTGCTTAAAAAACACCAAATAAGCTAATGATGCTTGCAGTGACATAGCATTCCCTTGTAATGCTCTCAGCTCCTCCTAGAATGACAAGCAGATCAGTTTTTGCATAGCTTTCTACATTCTTCTCTGAATGTCGAGTCCAAAATGCAGCAGTACAATTCCTGTCCTTTTAATATTTAGTTGCTGACCTAAACTGACAACTGTTCTTTGGAACAGAGTTACGTTTGTCTTCCTAAGCCTTGTCTTAAGGTTGGTGTGAAAGCAACATAGAAAAACAGCCCAGCAGAAACCTTGAGATTATTATGAGTAGGGAAATGAGTTTTTCCTTAGATGTTTTCAGTGGCAGCAGATAGGAATCTATTCTCTATTAAACCAGAACTAGTTTAAATTGGTGAGAGAGCAGATTTCAATAAATGAAAATACAGGATCTCTTCTATGCCTAGAATTGTCATATTATCTCTTATTAGGTTTGGAGAATTTCAAATTAAAGAAGAAATTTGCTCACTTTAGTAAGAAAGGGATTACATATAAACATAGTCATTGTTCCTTTTTCTAGTAAATATCATACAAAGTGCAATGAAGGATTAAGAAATAAGATAAATACTAAAACCACAGATAAGAAACAGAAAAACAAACAGCTAAATCTATTTTACACTAACACTCTTATGTACTATCTCTTACGTTTCTATCCATGGAAACCACTCTGATTTCTGTATCTATGCAGCATTTTGTATATTGCCTTTTGTCTTTGATCTCCTCACTTCACTGTTTCTGAGGATATTATCAACTCCATACAACCCCAATTTTCTCGGTCTCTCTCTTTCTCTCCATTCACTTTTTCTTCATATTTTTGAATTGATCATCGTTCTTTTTCTTTATGTGACATACAACCTCAACATACTTCTTTACTATTGGCCACTGATTCCTGCTGTTCACTTACCCCTTCATTCTTGATCCTGTGTCTTCTTGCTTTACTATATACGTACTTCTTTGATATCCCATTTTCATAATCTTCAGATTACTTTTAAATTTCTCCCGACATTCTGAATTCTCACTTCCCTCTTACAAACTAAGCAGGAGTACCCTCCTATACACAACCACCTCCATTTCTTAAACAAGCATTTGTGCTTTGCAACAGATCACACATTATTCACAGTTTTTCCTTCAGCATTTACATGCCTTAAAATGTCTACTTTTTTTAATTTTTTGTAGTAAACATACTACCAAGATATACAAAGTCATCTATTTACATTTTCACAGTTTACATACAACTTAACATTTCCATTCCCGCAGCATAGTTGAACCTGCACTGAATGACTGCTTTGATGGGAAGGGGCTTAAACTCCTGCATCCTTTTACTAAACTCTGCGTCATAGGGTAGTATGTTTACCCTATGTTCATGTTTCTAGAGCAAGATCTCCTGGGGGCGCCCACTAGTATGGTAAATGCAAGACGAAGAATAGCTGAGCTTTAATTAGAAAGCATACTTTTCTTTCAGAGACTCAGCTAGTATTCCATCTGCCCTCTCATGTATCTTGCTAATATCACATTCTTCGCTGAACTTCGCTATCCTTCTTGATTCTATTTTAAATGGTAATGTCTAACGGAGAGAAGGGAACTGCTTCTCTCGCTAGGATTTCTCCAGATGTGTTGGGCATGCCAATCAAGGTAAGAAGATGAAGCCAAAACATCTGGGGGGGGGCAGCTGAGGAAGCTTAACATTTTACGAAGAAACTTTCTATCTTCTTTGCTTTCTCTACTCTTCTACTGAGCTGTACCTTTTTTATGGGCATAGATACTTCCCTTCTCCAATTTACATCTCTTCATTGGTTGCATGGCAGCTTGGATGTGCCATTGTTTCCTACAGTAGATCCAGTGATCACAATACAAAACAGGCTTAAAGTCACAACCCATTTAATCTTGCTTTTAGCCTTCTAATTCAATCCTATTTAGAAATGGAGAGAATTATGCTGTAAGAGTCTCTAGGTCTGGATAGAATAGTGTCAGTAAAATATCAAGAAGAAATGTTCCCATTAAAATATTTGGAGCTGAGGAGATTAAAGTTGGGAAAATATTCCCCAGTTTTACATTCCCTAAACATTTGAGGATTTTTGATATGGCTTGTCCTATTCCAGTTTTGTCACTACAAATTCTGGTATAGCCTAGTCAATGGATAAGCTGAAAAGTATCTGTTATGTTTCACTTCATATGCCCACAAAACTTAAGTAAGGAGCTATCCCAAAGATCCAAGTTAGTTTATTCCCTTGAGTAGAGCTACTCAACACTCCCCAATGGTCAAAGGGAACAACTTTGAAGACTAAAATCCCACCAGCAGCCCATCCTTCCTTGGTAGTGTCAATGCAATTATCATTCTCATCACTAATAAGCAATTTGTTGTCTTTTTGTGACATCAGTTCTGCTCCACGAAGAGTCTGAATGGCATTTCTAACCTTGGATGTGAGTGTGCTGCCTAATCCTAGGTCCGATTGCAGCATTGGAACTAGGCCAAATGGTGATGCTGTATAATAGTTACTTATTTGTTTGTAAATACTGTGTCCCCTGGAAAAAGGGAATTAATGTTAATATAAAAAGGAAGAAATCAAATATATTTTACTGTATTATATTTTAGAGTATATTTTCTGTTTAATTATTTTAATTTTGGCTACTCTGTGTAATGTATGACTGGAATGATCAGAAAGAATTTACCCAATAAATAATAACTACATAATTTTAAAAGCACAGTCTAAAAACATCAGGATATTGCAAACAGTTTCAGTCCAGCAAATTGCAGCTGCAAAAAAGTAGAAATAAAAATTCTGAACTCCCTCTCCCTGCTGCCCAAGTAAAATAGTTCTACCTTTTCTAAAATAGAGCAAAGCAATTTACTGGGCTCTTTGTGGGAGGGCTAGAATAGCATTCTGGTATGATTTGAACTTGGGACTCTCTGGATTCACTTAAATCACTTTAACTAAGAGCAGAGAACAAGTCTCTTCTCAAGTTCTGATTTGTTTATCATGTTTCTGGAGTAGCCAGTGTGCCCAAAGTATTGGAAGAACTTAGTTTCATCTTGAACTGACCAGAAATGGTCAGAAGAACAATGGTGCAGAAAACCAAAACCAAATGGAAATGCCTTCCAGTTCTATCATTTGCAATTGTTGTGGCTTTTTTGCATTTTACACAAGTCAAATTTTCCAGAGGAAGAAAGATATCCATATGTCCAGTTTGTGGGATTGTTCACACTATACTGGTAGATCTGACTTTTCTTTCCTGGAGAAAATTCAAGTATTTGTTTATAAACTGATGCAACACTTGCCTACCTAGTCATCAATTTGTCAAAGAATGAATTATTTGATTAAATATAAATTCAATGGTAAAAAAGCATTCAAATTGATTATTACTAGATACAATGTTATGGGAATGCCAATGTACCTGCATCAAACAGCCTGAACAAATATACAAATATTCTCCTAGTTCCAAACATGCAGATAGAACATTTGCCATAGTAGTGATTTAATTAAAGCTTAGGTTAATTAAGTTTAGTGAGTAAATGGATTAAAGCTGCAATCCAATGTACATATACTGGGAATGGGTCCCAAAAGACTTCTGTCTGAGTGAGACACATCTAGGATTATGAGATAATGTTTGTGGAGCCAAGCAGAACATTTTGAAGTATTCGCTGCCAATGTCACTGGCTTGCTTTGACTCTAAACATTCAAATCAGGGTTGTGAGGAATTAATTTTGTGGTTCAATTTTTTTTCTGGGGTAGTCACACAAAATGGGCTCTAACTTTTGCTTGAACTTCCTGCTATTCTATATATGTGATCACTTTGTAAACGCTCTCTGTTAAATAAAAGAGAAGTCTAGTATTTGTGCTTAAAGTGTGCAATGGCAAGCCGATGAGTGCTTTTTCTTCCAAACTATATCCCCACTCCAGATCATTCAAAAAGCTCTATCTCTCAGAGAAATGTACTTGTACTCTGTTTGATATCCTGTGGAATGTTAACAGATGAGTCCTGATGGAGTAAGCGAAAAATATCTCTTGCTAAATTACTCATTTATCTTGCATGAGTTTTCTTCAAATGGGGGTGAAGCAAAGATTGGGAAGTTAAGTATGCAGAATAAATTGTATCAGTTATGTGAATATGATGTCCCTTTCTTTGGATAACGTTGCAGCAAAGTGATCATAGCAACAATAGCAGAAGACCATGTTAAAAATAATGCAAATATTCAGGTTTGCTGTTTCTTTTAGGGTAGAATACAGGCTTTTTATTACAATGCACCTTCTCTAACTCTTGCTTCTCTCCTTGCATGCCTTGCAAATTCAGACCTAATAAATTGTGTCTACAACCATCAGAGCTTCCTTAAAATGTGTATATTCTTCAGTGTGTTCGTGAAATCCTTTGTTCAACCAGTTCAAAGTTGGCTAGGATGAAAACATGGGCAAGGGTTGGTTGCAGACATTTTCAGCCTATGCTTCCATCTAAACGTAACAAATGTCTGTGTGAATTCTGCTTCAATGAGTAGAATGGATGTCTGGGAGTGATTCTGCCCCACCCCCAATGCTGGGCTTTGTAGAGATGCTGAAGTTGAATGAATTGATGGATGGCAGCACTCAGCCGACTGGGTTGGTTGCAAGGCTTTTAAATCCAAAACCTGAATGAAGGACTAATTCTAAACCAAATTTAGGAATGGAATGTGGTTTTGATCATTCTAAGGTAGTGTTTTGCAAATGATAAATATTCAGTAATGCAGGCAGCACCATTTAACAGTGACCTTGTAGTCAGGCCAAATGTTGCAAAGGAGAGGAAAAGAAATGAATGTATTTTGTTTTTTGGTCTATAATTTTTACTTATTTATTGAAGAAGAGAGCTGGCAGGGGGAAAAAAATGGATTCCACCTCCAGAAATATGGTAACTGAGGAATCTTGCTTGGTTCAAAACCTTATAAGGACCAGAACTGAAGATATTAATGCTAAAAGCTTGATTCATCAATCTAAGGAAGCAAAATTGACATGGTATATTTTTTATTGAAGACCAGCCGATATTTTTTAGCTCCTGCGATTCCTTGCTTTCACACAATAATTAGCCTATATTTGTATATGTGAAAGAATAAAAATTGCAGCAGATAGAAAACTGCTTCCTAGAGATAAATCTCTATTTTATAAAGAAATTCAGGGATGGGAGAAAAACTCGGTATTCTTTTTTCCCCCTCTGCGTATTCTTTAACTTTATTTGTAGGATTAATGGCTAAAATATAGAATTCTTATCTTTTTGCCAACAAACATTTGAAAAGAAAGCTTGTTGTAAATGTACAGTCATCAATGTACAGTTATGAAATGGTTTGGGGAGATAATTCTTTTGTAAGCATGCGGCACAATCTTAAAGAAAGATTTCAAGCACTCAAGAGATCCTCTTGGGTGATACAACCTAGATCAAAACATGTAGCAACATGTGCTGTACTCCGTAAGCATTCTAAATCCAGCTATAGGGTTTAGGCATGTTGAGATGAACAATTACTTCTGGTTTCTAACTGTCAACATTTGTGTTTCCCACATTCAGGTTTTCACTCGTTTGGTACATGCTGGTGGGACACGCATAAAGAGATCATCCAGGAATGGTGGATCACTTGCTTCCTGCGGATGAATCTTTCTCATCCATGAGGCCTTCACTTGGATACTTTGGGGACATGACAGCTGTTGGGAGGTCATACCAAATGCTGCCTTCCCCAGTGTCTGAAGATGACAGTGATTCCTCAAGTTTTTGTTCTTGTTCGAGCCCAGATTCACAGGTTCTAGGCTCCAGCTATGGGAGTTCATCAAGTGCTGAGAATCAGGACAGTATATTGGACTACTTGTTGTCCCAGGCATCTCTGGGGAATGGCCATGTGTCTTGGTGGGATAAAAGGAGACTTCAGCCCATTGTGAAGGAGGAGAATTTTAGAATGCCAGAGTTTACAGTGGAGATGGAAGATTCTGGACCATTCCAGCCAACCCTTGAGGAGATAGAGGAGTTTTTGGAAGAAAACATGGAGATTGATCTCAAAGAAGGACCTAAGAGTGAGACCAAAGACATGAGAGCTTGCAGCCAAATTACTGTAGCTTCCATACAGCAGAAAGACCAGATGGTACCAAGTGTTACTTTAAAAGACAGTAAAAATGAACAATCAAATGGTGCAATGGAAGGCAGCCTTACATCCAACGGAACAGTGTCCGTTGATGGAGGGATACCAGTCATGCTCCAGATCCAGCCAGTTCAAGTTAAGCAACCGTCAGATGTGAGCCCTAGTTCACAAGGACAAGTGCAAGAAAACATTAAAATTGCACAGCTCTTGGTCAACATCCAAGGGCAAACTTTTGCACTGGTGCCACAACTTGTTCAATCATCCAACTTGAACTCGTCTTCCAAATTTGTCCGCATAGCTCCAGTTCCAATAGCTGCAAAACCCATTGGTCCAGGAGGTACAATGCAGGGTCAAACTGGAGTCATCATGGGTCAAAAGTTTCAAAAGAATCCTGCAGCAGAACTCATTAAAATGCACAAATGTACTTTTCCTGGATGTACCAAGATGTACACTAAAAGCAGCCATTTGAAAGCCCATCTAAGAAGGCACACAGGGGAAAAACCCTTTGCATGTACTTGGCCTGGCTGTGGATGGAGGTTAGTACTGTCATTTGGTGGCTGAATCCGATTCATAAATTCTACTGTACATCTAATGAACAAAGTAATTAGAGCATGTTCCCTTAAAATTTGGTGACTCTCAAGAAACAACTGTATTTATATAATAGGACGTTGGCCGTTATAAAAATACTTGGTGATATCCCATTTATAAAAGATAAGTCAGTCTTGACAGAGCAAGTTCTGCTGTTTGAATGCCATTGACCCAATCACAGTTTACTCTTTTTGCAAACTGTTTTAGTAAAGCTTAGATACCCTGATATAGCTCAGCAGGAAAAGAGACCCTTTGCATTCAGAAATTCCAAGGTTCATTCTTGTCTACTCCACTTAAGAGGTCTGATAGCAACTGCTGGGAATGATTTGTGCTAGAGAGACCGTGTTTCTATCTACTGTATCTAGTATCATCAATTCAAAAGACCAGACTAAGTAGGGATATGAAAAACAGACCTGTTTAGAAATTATGTAAGTCAGCTTCCTATATTTCACCCATTACAATTTATAAAATGTTGATTGTGATTCCAAAATCCCTTTGCGCTCAAAGGATCAGAGGATATCTCTATTATGTAAATAGCTTAATTTCTTCAGAAATGAACACAACACAAATGCACTTATACTTTCTCAGATAAGGAGAAACTTTCTAAAAGTGAGGACAATTAACTGGTGGAATAGCTTGTCTTCTGAAGTTGTGGGTGCTTCATCACTGGAGGTTTTAAAGAAGTGACTGGACAGCTACCTGTCCAAAATGGCATAGGGACTCCTGCTTGAGCTGAGGGTTGGACTAGAAGACCTTCAAGATATCTTCTAGTTCTACTCTGACTGAAATCTCATCTGTGAATAAAGACTCTTAAAAATCTAAGATATAAACAACAAATATTTTCTACTATGGATAGCCACAAGTGTGATCTTCCAGTAGTTTCAGATAGATTGTTTATTACTGTATGCATATGAGAGTTTATAAATGTATGTTTGCATACAGAGAGATTGATTCAAATTAATACACATGGTTTTTTTTTTCATGATAAGGAAAGATTAGTTAAAATAACTCCTAAATCTGTAGATAAAGAGAATTTAAACTTCCATGACCCCAAGTTGTTACTGCCAGTAGTTAAAAGATAGTAGGAGTTTTAGGTCACATATTCAGGATTGGTAACTTTATCAAGTAAACCCAAGACTTAATTTCTTTAATTTTGAAATGTGAAAAAAAAAATCAGAATTAGTGATATGAATTCCTTCCTTGCATGCTATAAAGGTTCTCTCCTCTGATTTTTTTGGGGTGGATGGGCTGGGGTGCATTGGTGTCTATTAATGACAGAGTTTTATATAAACATTTGTAATATTTATTTTCCATTATGTAAAACATACTGTGACTAATACCTTCCTGGCAAACTGCTTAAAGAGAAAGAGAATAAGAATAGAAATGACTTTGCAGCATCGCCAATGGAACTGCATCCTAGGGGATGACTTTGGCAGCATTAGCTAGGTTTGATTTATTAAGCTTGGGTTATTCTGGAATATCACCCTGTACCTTCCTGGGCAACCATGGCCCCTTGAGAATCCACACAGAGACAGAGGCCTCCTGCATCTTAGATGGCTGAGGGATCTGATCAAGGTACTAGGCTAGAAGTCGGGAGGCTGTGAGTTCAAGTCCCACTTTAGCCATGAAAGCCAGGTGGGTGACCTTGGGCCAATCAATCTCTCAGACCAACCCACCTCACAGGGTAGTTGTTGTGGGGAAAATAGGAAGAAGGTATGTTTGCTGCCTTGCCCAGCTTGAGGTTGTGGACTAATTTAAGGACTCCCTAAAGAATATCTGATCATATGATCTTTTTTTGCTTCCAATTCTTTGCATAGCAGTATGTGCAAAATATTTAACAATGCTTTAGTAGGCATTGTAGGGTGTTTCACTCTCAGAACATAGCAGTTGAGTATTTACTAAATATGGTCCTTTTCCAGATATTTTGGATGTGTGTGAGAATGTTGGATTAGTGCAGAGTTGGGCAAACTGAGGTCTCAAGGCTGAATGTAGCCCTGAGGCCATTCAGTCTAGCCCTCAATGATTTGTTTACCAAAATTGCCAAAAATTGTGCCATAGTGTCCCACCATTTTGAGATGGGAAAGGTGGAAAACTATATGTAAGCCCTAAAATAGGCTTAACGGTTTAAATAACAGCTACTCCCTTCGACCCTCATTCTCCTATCATCTCAAAAATTGACTTGGCTGATTTTTCATTTTACTCTAAAGTGGTCCTCACTAGCCTCCTCCCATTTTAAGTGCAGCCACCCCCACCCCCAAAAAAGTTACTACTCTGCACTCTGAAATTTGCTTGTATATTTGTGTTCGTGGGTACTTGTCTGTGGCATGCCAGAAATCAGGCCGTGCAAACAAGTAAAGCCCCATCCATGTATGTGGGAGATGCAGACAGCATGCGAAACCATACCTGCCCACCCATACCTCAGAAAAGCCTCTCTCTATGAAACTGGTCCCTGGTACCCAAAAGGTTGGGGGTCACTGGATTAAGTGATACATAGGGTAAAGCTGTAATTGGCAACAAGCTAATCTTAGATGTTTCTCCGGGTTTATTTCCTTCTGGCTGGACAAATGTACCGAAGAAAGTCAAATGCCTCCAGTGCAGTGGTGGGATTCAAAAAAATTTACTACCAGTTCTGTGGGCATGGCTTGGTGAGCATAATGTGGCTTGGTGGGCGTGGCTTGGTGGTCGTGGCAGGGGAAGGATACTGCAAAATCCCTATTCCCTTCCTCACCCCACTAACCTGCTTTTCAGCTCCATTCTCCTGTGCAAGGCAACAAAAGAGGACCCAGCTGATCAGCTGGGACTCAGGAGGCAGAGAATAGATAGGGGCAGGGCCCGTCAGAGGTGGGATTTGCCGGTTCTCTGAACTACTCAAAATTTCCTCTACCAGTTCTCCAGAACTGGTCAGAACCTGCTGAATACCACCTCTGCTCCAGTCTAATTCCATCTGAATTTGGGTGTTATTCTGATCCCAATCCATGTTTGCCACTAGAATTTGTTGCTATACAAAGGAAGGGAAGTTGCTGCATTTTTCCTTCAAATGTTCCTCTCTTTGGGGACGCATCTCTGCTTTCCCAACATCAATTGAATGTTCTTCTTGAACATCAAAGTCAGATTGTCAAATTGACTGAGCCAGCTGAGCTTGGAATTACACAGCTTTCTTTTATCAGCAGGTTATGTTTACTTCTTTGGAGTTTGAAGAGAGAGTGAGACCTCACAAGACTAGAACAAATATATCTGAAGCCTCTGTTTTTTTTCCAGATTGTCTTAAATGCTTCTGGTATTTTTCTCCCTTTCTTTCTTCTTTACGTCAGGTTGAGTAGACATTTTTTCCAAGTAAATGCACATAAGATTATTCGGAAGCTTGAAAAATGTTGCACAAGAAGAATGTATATAGCAGAGGTCCAAAACCACTACTGGTTTCACTGTAGAAGCATTAGCATTTCTGGTTGGGGATAGTAAGTGTGGGCTCCAAGGGCAATGATCTGGAGTTCAGAAAGAAAAGGGAAAGTCCAGAGCAGAGCTCTGTATAGAGACTGGCTATTTACTCAAAGTGTGTATCTTTAAAAACAAACAGAAGAATGAAAAGTTTGTGCTTTATTTTTCTTGTTTGAAAATCAAATGCATACACAACTATAGCCATCTTGGGTTTTTTTAAATTGTTTGGTTTCATTGATAATCCCTTCCTCTTATTAACTATCAATGCAGGTAGTCCTTGATCTACAGCAGTTCATTTAGTGATCGTTCAAAGTTACAATGGGACAGAAAAAAAGTGACTCATAACCGTTTTTCACACTTACAACCATTGCAGCATCCCCATAATCCAAATTCAGACGCTTGGCAACGGATTCATATTTATGATGCTTGCAGTGTCCCAAGGTCATTGATCACCTTTGGCAACTTTCTGACAAGCAAAGTCAACGGGGAAGCCAGATTCACGTAATGAATGTATTATTAACTTAGCAACTGCAGTGATTCACTTAGCAACTGTGGCAAGAAAGTTTGTAAAATGGGGCAAAATTCTCTTACCAACTGTCTTGGCTTAGCAACAGAAATTTTGGGCTCAGTTGTGGTCGCAAGTTAAGGACTACCTGTGTCATTGCTCCATTTAGTTGAGTATTATCTATAGTAGCTTTGCACAACCTGGTTTTCTTTCGATGTGGTTGGGTGTGTTATAACCAAACATTATAACTGATAACATACCAAGTTATACTATCCTGGTCTGCACTGATAGGCCATATTTCTGAGATTACAAATGCCCTTTCCTCCATACAGTCTTTGGAAACTTGTGCTGGGGTATTTTAATTGTTCATGATCAGAGCTACAGCCCTTCTATTTGGATACTGCACCAGGATTAAATTCTTATTCCCTGTCCCAAGGTTTATTAAATGAAATAACTCATTATCTTTTCCAGAATCAGTAGCCCGTGGGTTCCAGCTTCAAGTGAGCCCTTAACCAAACTGTCGTATAAGTTCTAGAGAAAAGGGTTGAATGACAGCTTGGTAGATGTTAGCATACCTCAGCCTGGCACTCCTCTAGCTTGGTACCCATTTTTATCAGAGGTACTATGAGGTTTAAAAAAAAAAGCAGAGGAGCAAACAGTACTTGGAAGAGATGAGTTCAGTATTTCCCAACCATAGCAACTTTGGACTTCAACTCCCAGAATTCCCTAGCCAGCATGATTGGCTGCATTAGATGTTTTTGCTTCTAAAATGAATTTGGACCGTACTACCTCCAATTTGGTTTGTGCCTTACCCTCTTTGCTTCATAGAAAAAAATAAAATAAAACTGCTCTTGTCACCATTCTCTGGGCTTAATATCAGCCCCACTTTCTTTTTCAGCCCCACTGAGCAAGCCCAGGGTAACTCCGAGCTGAACAGAAGAAGGAAGGAAATCTGAAACAGATAGGTGCAAGATTGATGATCTCATTTCTTGATGTGTTTTGGAGCTCAGAGTTCTTCTTCAACATCTCACTGGTACTAGAACAAGAAACACTCTGAAAAGTACAAAAGTACAAAAGGCCCTTTGTCTCTGCTTTTCTGAAGAGCCTAGCTTTTCTTATTTAAATCTTGAGCCAGGCAAGGCATCTGGTAGCAGCTTTGTTAGAGAATGGAAGGATTGATGTGTTTGAGTCTTTGTGTGTGTGTTTTCCTTTACTTAGCAGCTCCACTCCTGATCAGAATACTTGCTCACCAGCCCAAAGAAACTGGATGTTTTATACTCATTTATTAAATTAATACGCTACCCTTTTCACTGTCTCGAGTGGCTCTGGATGGCCTACAGTAGTATAAAAGCGTAGATAAAAAGGCATTAAAATTTAAGTTTGACAGCAAATAAATAAAAGATGTAAATCAAGGACATGGGTGGAATGGGGGAAGGGGGGTGATGACGGAATTTTGTTTCTCTCTCACTCAACCACTTCTAGCATAGCGAGCTCCTATCATGGGACCAAGTCCACCAACAGAGCCACATTTTAAGGCCCTTCCAGAAGGCCAGAGGGGTGGGGTTGGATCTCACCTCTGGTGGCAAGACATTCTCACGGGCAGGAGGCCATGACAGAGAAGTCTGTTCTCCTTGATCCTGCTAGGTGAAATTCCATGGCTGACAGGACCTAGAAAAGGCCTCTTCTGCTGATGCCAGTGGGGTAGGCTAATCCCATTGGAGCAAGACAGTGTTCAGGAAACATCAGGAAATCTGATATCAGCCTGTGAGGTGATCTACTTTCTTCCACCTTTTTGGGGTTTTCTGTTGTGTGAGCAGGGCCTCTTTTTGCTTTCACTATTTTGCCTCTGCTAGCAGCAGCAGCCCTGTTTCTGCAGATTGTAGAGATCTGTCTTGTAATGTGATATAAACTCTCAGGTAGCACATCACCTCCTAACTGTATACAGTATTGCAATCTCTCAACATGAAAATGTCCTACATTCAGGAGCCATTTCTCCCAAGTGAAAGGATTAGGGTACTAGGTACTGGAAGAGACAACCCTGGATTGAATAGATAAAATTGCTCTGACAAAATGTAAAACAGCTTCCTCCATTCTAGCCCAGCCAGGGTTCTAGGTTGGGAAAGCTTACAAGATAGTAAAATGTTGCATGTCATGGTTACAATTATTCTGGGCAAAGCAGTTGTTTATGCTAACTCCTTTGCTAGCCCTGATTAATTTTTAATTGCATTGATAGTTTTTGTAATCATTGTACCATTATGGGGTTCTTAAACAGCAGTTACATGAATAAATCTCCTTTCCAGAGAAACAATTTCCCCATATAATTTTTTAAAGGACCCAACTGAACTATATGTTATTGCCACACACAAAACCCCACTAGCCAAATATAAAATGCAAGAGATGATTAAATGGGTAGAAGATTGGTAGAAATACTGAAAGTGATAGAATTAACAATATATTAATTCTGTTTTCAAAAATTCTGCTTGGAACCTTTTGCAGTTCACACACCTAAACTCAGTTTCATGAATCATGTTTCACCTATGAAGTTAGTCTTAATTTCACGCCCTTGATATTTGAGAAGTCAATGCTTGCAAATTTATAGACGTGACAGTCCTTGGAACTTTAAGTATATCAGCGATTCCTTCAGAAGATTAGATATAATATGTCTAATCCATGAGATTCCATTTTGATTTCATAGGAAAGTTGAATTAAAAATACTAAACATTTGGAATTCCTTTCAAAATTATTCTGGAAGAGATGTTTCTGTACAGATCCAGCATGGAATCTTGTCCTTCCACTATTTGTTACTACTGTCCTATAAGCTATCTGTAAGGAATGTTAATGTTAATTGTGCTTTCAGTTGTTCTTAAATTGTGTTCTTGGAGAACTGGTGACTTCAGTGGACTTTCTGGTAGTTAAATCTGCCAGTAGCAACTAAAATAATGATTAATACTAAAGACTCTTTCTGGAGTAATTGGGTTTTTATCTAGTTTAGATATCATATTCTTTACTCTAATGCAGCTCTGCTAACTGAATATCATTAGGAGAAATAATTGAATCTCCAGATCAAGTCAAATGCCTTGGAGTTGATCCAAGAGATGCACAAAAACCTTTTTAAATTGATTCACAGTTCCACAATTGATTGCTTATTACTTTCCTGTTCCTAGAAAAATGACTCCAGCATCTTCTGAGAAGAGTAGCTCAGAGAATCAAGGCAACTTTCAAACTAATCTTCAATTAGCATATTTAATAGCACTAAATCATTTGCTTGGGAGCTCCTGCTGCTACTATTCAAAAGCTTGTACAGAAAACTGCCTTTTTATCCGCAACATTTACATTTCCTATCAAGAAAAAGGCAAACGAGATGGCCAGGAAACATGGGAGGGTTTAAAAATGGAAGTTGATAATATCTGGAGTGCGTATAAGGTTCCATAAATGAAAGATAATAATTGTATATTAATACCCAATCAAACCTAAATGTGGAAAAATCAACTTATAAAACACACTGTCCATTTCTGTCTTCAGAGAGCATTATATAATAATCTGAATCTTTTATCTTATGTTTAATGTTTGGGTGGGTACATATTGCAAGCACATAAGGAGCTGCAATTTTATTTCTGTAGTTATAGTAAACCGATCTTTTCAAGCAAACTGAATGCCAACATAGCGATGTTGTTACCTGATCAACTGAAGGCTTAGCTGTGATACAAAATATATTTTTATCATATTAACTCATGTTCCTTTTCATGGGCCAGGTAGCACATACCCTGTGAACCTTCTCCCTCCCTGCTCCAAGAGGTCTTGCTCCTAAAGTCCAACAACAAACATTAAGAAATATTTTGTTCGAACATCCTTAATAAATATCAGAGAAACTGCAGACAAGAATTCTATTTAGCAGGGGTAACTTTTTAATTCCCTAAAAGAATAGAGATAAAATACAAAAAGAAATGAACAAAAATGTCACATAATTGTTGGTAGTGTTTCAGTTTAAAAAGTCCAGTTCTCTTCTAGGTTGTGAAGAGAAGTTATATTTTTTTCTTGAAGAAAAACTAACGTTATCCTCTTAAAACAAAGTTGTACCACTTGACATCTCAGGGTCCTTACATGTGGCCTCTCAATACTTTGGACATAGCTCCCCAAACTCTTCCAAATTTTCCCACTTTTAACATGACAGGAGGAGGAAATTATTGGGATCAATACATTTTTTGGCTAAGAAATGCCTCTAATTTCATTTATTTCCTATAGGAACAACAGTTCTTAAAGATGTCAATCTTCTCTATGTCAATCTTCATCACTGTTCTGGCTGATACCAACTATGAGATTCTACTATTCAAAGGTGTCTAAGCCCAAGTGTGCTTCATGAATTCTTAGGTTTTCCAATTGACTTTTCATTTTAATTCTGCATGCAAATGATACTTTGGAAATGCCTAATGAAATTTCTGTGGGGAAAAACCCATTCTTGGAGCAGAGGAAATTTATTTCCTTACCTCAGATTTGTTGCAGGTGACAGCAGCAATTATTTTATCCTAGAAAATGGAAAATTAAAACCCTCCTTTTTGGAGGGGAGGGCAGGAAAAAAAGGCCTTTGGAATTTTTCTTAGCAAAATGTTTTATTTCAAAAGAATGTCTTAAGAGTTTCTTTTCAGCTTGAAAGTTGACAGCCTAGGTTCAAGACTCAAGTATCATGCAATGGGGCGAACTCTCATTACTTGTCCCAGCTCCTGCCTGCCTAGCAGTTCGAAAGCATGTAAATGCAAGTAGTTTAATAAGTATCAGTTCGGTAGGAAGATAATAGCATTCCATGTGCCTTTGGCTTATAGCCGTGCTGGCCACATGGTCATGGAAAATGTCTTCGGACAACGCTGACTCCCTTGGCTAAGAAATGGAAATGAGCACTGTGCCTAGAGTAACCGATAGGGAAGCCTTAACCATATTGCCATAAAATAGATTGGCCTGCTATTGTTTATGTAGGTGAGAGCAAATGGATACTAAAAAGCTTTTGGACAATCTCTGCTTTATACTCTACAATGTATGAATAATAGGGTCTTATTAAGATGTGAGTAGCATAATATTCATTTGAGACTTACCTCTGCCCAGTTACTTTTCATAGCATGCCTTATAATTGCCATTCTCTCTCTCTGTTTTGGTTTGTATGTGTGTGTATATGTGTATACATAATATATGTGTACATTGAAAGCCATGGCCAGTAAACAGGAGGGTGGAGATAATCCAAGATTCTGAAATAACTTACTTTGAAATGAAAATGTTTCAGATATTGAACCATTGTTTGAATGACTTTTTTCATATATGCATCTTGGGTTACTTGCCTCCCTGAGTACTTTCCCAAAAATGTCCTGATGAATAAAAATAATCTATTTGGCAGGATTTATTGAAGTATTCTTCAGCTGAGTGGTGTGATGGCCTAGAGATGAAGACACTCTCCTCACACTCAAGAGGTTGAGAGTTCAATCCTAGGCAGTGCCAGATGTTTCTCTATTGGGGTGCAAAGAGTAAATATCTGCTGCAAACTCCTCATAGGCATTAAGAAGGGCATCCGACCAGTAAACGCTCAGCTCCATTCAGTCACCCTGACTCCACTTCGATAAAAAGGGATTACAGGGCCATAAAAGGGGAGAAAATGAAGTATTCTTCAGGAGTATTTCCTTGAAAGAATGATCATAATGTTAAATATTCTTGGTTCTGTTTTTATATACTGTATGGTGATGACCACTTAAAGGTGAAGGCATCACACTGATAATCTTTTCTTATTTGCTTCCAGGTTCTCGCGATCAGATGAACTTTCTCGACATCGACGGTCCCACTCTGGAGTGAAACCATATCAGTGCCCTGTGTGTGAGAAGAAGTTTGCACGGAGTGACCACCTGTCCAAGCATGTCAAAGTCCATCGATTTCCACGAAGCAGCCGCTCAGTGCGCTCAGTCAATTGATGTGTCCGGTCCAGTCCTTTCCACCATGCCTCTAAGAACTGCCATAAGCAGCAATTGTTCCTTTCTTGTGATAATTTATTTCTCTCCGTGTAACCGCTGCCATTAAGACATCACGTCCCTTTCCCCTCCCCCCATCATTCACCAACTTTGCTATTTTTTTTCTAATTCTTTTTGTTGCTGTCGCTGCCACTTCTTTTTGAAAATTACAGAATTGCAGCATTTCATTTTCAATCATTTGAGCTCCAACATCATGATAATATATGGACAACTTGCTGCTAGTTAATTACAGTTCTGGCATTCCTGAGCACTTTTGCTCATGTAGAGGGCTATTCATCATGAGGTTTTGTTTTTTTTAATGCATTATTAATATTATTAAGTTGGCCTATTTATCCGCTTTGGAAAGAACAATTTCCTTTTGAGATGGAAAAGAAATCCACTTCATTTTCATGAGTTCATTTTTGTTGATACAATGATTTGATGTTGGGTTCCCTAGCTAGATCTTCATAGGTGCTCTCAAAGGAGACTGAACAGAAGAAACATGTTAGCAATACGTGTGCATGTGTGACTGAGTATGTCTGTATATAGAAAGAAGATTGCCAATAGGTGGATCTTTGATTAGACTAAGCAATAAACTATGGAACTAGTCTGGATAAACCCCTATATTTTTCCAGATTGTGTGCACACCATATCTGAGCCTATTAGTTGCTGCCATTTGCAGACTTACCAGCTTTCCCTCTTGAGAAGATGCTTCACTCTCCCTTGTTCTTAGTCCCATGTAAAGATTAGTATGTTTGAAAATACCTGTTATATCTCACGTGGCTGAAGAAGATAAATAAATTAGGATAAGTCATTCGTGCCTTTTCACCTAATCTCCAAAATATGACCTTTTGTCATTCAGCCCAGAGATAATGGCTTTGCATGAGTTGTCCCACAATTTAGGCACAAGTCTTCTTTAGGTTGTATAAAACTGTGGTAAATTTCAGAGAATTATCCTGTTGCCCATTTCTCCATTTCGCACTATTCAGATTCATAATCTCTGGATTGGACACACAGAAGGGGCTAAACTGTCTTTCTTCAACTTGGACAAGTGGACAAGTGGATTTGTCTTGCAGAAGTCCCCAAACATCACAATCAAGTTGGAGAAATCCAAGCTGAGGCAATTTTCTCACATTTCGTAATTAGAATCTGATAATATTTTCCCCAAGGTCTTAAACAGTTAAGCTTGCATGATTAAAGACTTATACCAAAGATGAATAGAATTGTCAACCACACCAGTTATTAAGAAGGCCAAATATTCATCTATTCAATGTATTAAATCATTTATCTAGGAATTTTCTTTTGGTTCTTTATTAGTAGAGCACATCAATCCTGCACTATATGTCATAGTGCCAAAATCCAGCCATGGACAATCTGTTCCTACCATATAAGAAACTAAGGTAGGCTGTGGATTTGATAGGTGTGTGTTTGCATGTGTGCGTGTGTATTTGGCTGACCAGTTCTATGGAGGAAATGAATGAAGTTTTTCTATGAAGTTCAAACTATAATACAGCTAAGGTGCTACTATCAGAAGTAGGGAATGTGATGGCTATTGTTCCAGACTCTACTCAACTTGATAATTGTTTTTTTTTTTAATATACAACCCCCACCATGGGAAGCCATATGCATGAATGCCTCATAATCTGATATGAACTTGAAGGTGCTCTTAGAAAAAATTGATAAGCTGAAGAGGTGTAGAATATTCAGGAGGCTTGAGGTAGTAGTAGTAGTGGAAAGCCAGTTTTGAATATTGTTAAATGGGTGTTTGGTGATTGGCCATTTCCTCTCTTGGCAGGCGCTGTATGGACAGGCAAACCTTCCTGCACAATGACCATTTTCTAAACTGATATGGTTCAAAATTACAAAGGTGCTCCTGGTCCTGGAAGGGTGGCCACCTCTGTTGCTTTATTGAATAGCAGAAAAGGATCATGGCCCTCTTTTCCAGGAATGATGCTTGTCATTAGTCTTTAATAGATCCTTCAGCGGGCTAGTGTGTCCCATCCCGTTCTCTCCCCACTTCCCCTGATTGTGCTGTGGGAGAATGGGATAGCTGCATGAAATCCTGTGTCAATTTCTTGCTGTGCCATTAACTTTGGGTATGCGGAGCCTTAATCAACTACCATTCCTGCAAAAAACATCTATGTGACCTCTTCTGGAACGTTACCCTTAGTTTCTAACTGTGCCAATCCTTTTGCCTCAGCTTATATCGCATCTTCCCAGACTAAGGGTGAAAAAAACCTGCTGAGCCAATTTGCCCTTGTTTACAGTACTGAACCTAATCCATATTCCTAGTGGCTGAAGAGGAAGGACTTCAGACTTCATGAATGTTTTATGAACGCACTTTGAGAGATTTCAGCAGTAAGCGGTACTAGAATGCTCAGTGCCCATATGGGCCACTATTCAGAGAGCAATGCAACTGGAGCATTGGGTGTTCCAGCCAACTAGCATGGTAGCTGTCTTAAGGGCCTTTAATTTTTTTTAAAGGGAATATACACAACACAGAGATAATCTGATGCAGCAGAAAAAAAATACTGTGTTAGGCAACATTTCCTTCCACCATTTTTTCTTCTTTTTGTACTCTACTGATTTTTAGGATGTTTCTAGAGAATGAGAATGTAGTAAGTAGGGTTGTTGGATATTTTTAAAGAATAGGCTATGATCACACAACATGCATAACAAATCAGTTAAGGACCTTGTGGCAGTATTTGTGCAACATTTTAAGTTGGATTACTTTTAATGCAGCTTTTTGTTCTGTTTTAGCTTTAGATGATCATTCAAAGCCCCAATGGGTCAATTCAATTGCAAAACTAAATGTGTTGTACAGTCATAGCTGTCATGTTGATAGCAAATCTGAGCAAACATAGTCATGGTTGAACCTCCCTGAAAGCAATGGGACAGGATTAGCTGTGAGCAGTTCTCTGCTTTCAGAGGGGCTCAGTAGCAATGCATTTTAGCATCATGCCCTATCTTTTTATGTTAACCAAACGGGAATTAAAACACTGCAATTCTGGGTTGAGTAGGTCAAAACAGAGGCCATGTTGTCATTTAAGAGCAATAGTTCCATTTCTTTACGCTAGGAATGCATTCCTTTGGTCCTCTGGAAATTTGTATACTCTATGTGAATGTCTCTCCTATTGACTAGTTTTTATCTCACATCCTATGAATGTATGTAAATAAAATTGTACATATTGCATATCTATATAAAATATCTTTTAAAAACACAAAGATGATGTAAATTAGAGTCAAAATAATATCTTTAAAGCCAGTGTACATAAGTTACAATTCTGTATATTTTTCTTTTGTTCTTCATAAAATATATTTACTTTGACAATAAAAAAAGAAATTTTAAATTTTACAAATAATGTTATATTAATTTCTGGTTTCCACTCATAAATTAGAAATTCTAATTTTCTAAATAGTTAGCAACACTCGTATACTACGGCACATCCAAGACTAACCTGAACTTATACATGACTTCAATATACAAGAAGTTTTCCTTTCCCTTTCTAATTTCATTTATGCTTGCTTGAGACTTGAATGGGAAACTATCCCTGAATGTTACTTCCACGATCATATTGATTACTTAATCCTTACTGAGGTTCAAAGTTCTTTTTCCCCACAAAAAAAATCTGCTCATTACCAAATGTTCTTACCTACTTTTTGGCGTATTACAGTCCAGATAACTTTGAAGAATGTTTGGAAAGTTCCATTAGTCCATTTTTTTGGACTAAGTGATTAGCTGTGAATTTCCTGTCTCCGGGCCTGGGGGCTATAGGAGCCTGGATAGGATGCAGAGGGCTTCGTCTCAGTCCTAGCAACACTGAATAGCTTTGGGCACTTGGGCTTTCAAGTGACAAGGTTTTCCCCTGTAGTCCTGGATGGAGCCTCACTGCCCCAAATAGATCCAGTGTACAATTTGGGGAACCTCCATAGCCACTCATGCTGTCATGCCCTTTCATCTGGATTACTACGATTGCGCTTTCTATGGGGCTGCCCATGAAGAGCATTTGAAAGCTGCAGCTGATGTAAAATGCAACTGCATGAGTAATCAGTGGTGTTGGATCTTGGACACATGTATCATCACTGCTCTATGGGTTGCATTTGGTCCTTTGCTTGAGATGAGTGGCCATAGAAATGGAATGAAATAAATTAAGCTATAAAGTTTGCTTAAAGTTGATCATGTGTCAATTTGGTCAATTTTTTTAGTCAGTTTCTGAGCCTAAAGGAGCACTAAAGGAGCATTAGGTATGTTTGCTACATTGAGTTATTTATACAAATAATAAAGGTGAGATATAAATAAAGTGTTCATTTTGATTTTTAAAATTGCAGATACTTAGCATCAGAGTATTTTAAGCAATATCATATTTCAAAAATATCTGCCTGGGTTTTTGATATGGAGGCCGCCTCTGGTTGCCCCAGCTAATCAGATGTGTCAGGTGCCTACAAAAAAAAAAAAAAAAAAGGTCTTCTTAATTGTGATTCCCCACACAGGAAAAGGAAACATATCCCTGGAACCCACACAGGTGGCTTTTTGGTGCATTAGTTCATCAATATTTTTCCAGCAGCATTTTGATAGCTAATTTTTAATTTTAAGCACCCACACCACACTGGGATAAAAGCCTTTTGGCATTTTTCATATTTCCTGTGTGACATATGTCCTATGAATATATGATCCATACTTCCTACATGTATGTTTGATTATTTTTCTGATTTGGTAGTTTTATAATCTCTCCAGAGAATGTCAATTATTGGTAGATTAAAAGTAATACTATTACTACTAGAACCATTATTAATATTAATAACTGGATAATGAAATTTGTTTCTAATGTTGATATCACAGTGCTTAAGGTATTCTTATGAAAAAAGGCAAGGAGATTTTAATCCCATATCAGACTGCAAAAGCCTTAATAAAGGTGCTTGTAAATCAGTATTGGTTCTGAAAGAACAGTTTTAAAAATTGCTGAATCACTTGGAAGCCTGAAAGTCACTCCCATTATTCATTGGTCTTGTTTACCTGACCTACTTAATTGGGTCATGGAAAGTAGAGTGTAAGGCAAACAAACCCCTTATTCCAGAGAAATAACTCAGACATCTTTTCCCAAATGAATGCAGTCTTGAGTTCTGAATGGATTACCTGCAAAATAATGTATCCTTTTTCCATCTGTGATAGCCCTAAAGTAGCCACATGAAAAAGAAGCCTCTCTAGGACTCCTTTTCTGTCACCATTTTAATTTTCATTTCACTGTAAGCACACTGGACTAAGTGAAAAAAAAGAACAGGAGAGATAAAGCTCCCCTCATGTTGGTGCCAAACTTATCACTCCACCTATCGCATCTGTGTAATTTCAGTGGGAATGATGTTCCAAAGGGTGGGGGCTGTGACAGAAAAAAAATTCTCCCTCTGGACCTTGCCAGTCCACACTGCCTAGCCGGTACCCGGAGCATATGCTTCCTGTCAGATCAGTTACGATGGATAGAAACAATTGGATAGAAACAATAGTAGCAGACAATGAATAGGCTGCTTTTGTTGTTTTATTTAAATTTTATTTATAGTTGTTGTTTAAACATGTAAAATGTCCAGAGCCATATAATTGCAAGATGTATATTCTCCCTATAAAATGTATATCTTAGCATGTCACAATTGACTGAGAATTGCTGATCCAAGAACATGTTTATGGAAGAAACAGCAGAACAATAATAATCGTATTTATGAGGTATTTTGCATGTATTCAAAAAGTGTGTTAGATGAATGCTTCTTACAACTGGAGTCAATTAAGAACTTCTGTCTTTGCAAGAAATTAAACCAAAACCATGGTCACCAACTTTGGAAGTTTCTGCCTATAAAAACCTTTCCCAATATAATGCCATCCACATATGGGATTTTGACTGATTAAAGTAGATCCTTTGATATCATTTGTTGTCAAATTGGTGAGTTCTCACATGATCAAAAGAAAACAAAGTGATACTAGATTTGCCAGTTAACAAAATAAGGGACCAGTCTTTCTGCCAAAAACAAAGGGATGTGCATCCTAATGTGTTGAACAGCAGGAGGAAGGGATATAAAAATAACAACTTTGATTTCATTATAAATGGGATTCTCATTCCATTCACAGCAATCATTGGAATTCTTTCAGAATGGTTTCTTAGAATTTTCTACAATAAACTACCTATCAGAAGTTCCTGGATTTTTATGTTTCTGATTAATTGATTTCAGTCCAGCCTATTGGAAAGAAGTCTGATAATTTGAGTATTTGAAGTTATTTGGAGGTTCGTGGATTTTAATGTGACAATCATGATATCACTCCCTAGTACTTTTTAGTATATGAAATAAACATTGTAGCTTAACAAAAAGGATGCGACATGGTATGACTAGGGGCTGTTTGAAATAATCAGGAGAATCAAATTCTGTATCTGTTCTTTGACTGTATTATGTGTGGTTGATAAGCAAAGAGAGGAGACACATATTTTAATTCTTCCTTTATGAAAAAAAAAGATATTGAAGTCATAAAAAAAACATCAACATCCCATTAGTATTGTATCTGCCATTGTAATTTTACATGTGCTGTGTGTCACCTCCTTTCTCCTTGAAAGGGTATTCAACAAAGATACCCTTCATCATAGTCTAGAGAGGGTATCTTTCTGCTGATGTTATAAATTGGCCATAACTGATGGAGACAGGAATTTTCATTGGAAATTAAGGCTTGCCTTGAAATATCTTAATAAATAACTATCAATGAGATACTAAGAATATTTCCTTTGTGGATAAATTTTCCTGTTACATTTTTAGTTCATTCAGCTGTACCACTTTTAGATGCCTTGCAACCATGACACTATAGTAGTGAATATATTACTGTATTGCCCTGCGGCTATTTAAATGAAAGATGGTGGATCTTTGTTCTTTTTAAAGCAGCTTTTTCTGGAAGAGCTGTCCTCTTGGTCTCCTTCTCTCTTGAATTCCACACACTATCAAAGAATGCTACAGCTGCGAAATGTTTTTCCTTCTCTTAACATCCTGCTATATGTTTAATCCAAGCAAACAGGTGACTTGAGAACAAAGTGAACTGGAAGAGGGCAAAGTTAATGATTACTGTGACCCTTTGCTGAGTTATGTAAGCTGAACCCTTGATGTTTTTTAAGATGATACACTCCAACATTGTCAGAAGTACACTTGTTTTACGTCAAATGAGCCAATACTTCATGGTATGATACCAACAACTGAAACTAATACTACATATGCTTGCTAGATGGTTAAATTCAACAAGCCTTTTTTTTTATAGTGAATGTAAACAGGATGGCATTATCTAGATTTTAATAAGTCCATTTGATTTCTGAGACAAGATTCTTGCTGGGTCTTTCAACTGAAAGTTCCACAGGATTGCATTTTCTAGATTACCGTATTCTTATTTTTCCCAACTTTAGGTGGCAGTGGTTATTATTGTGCCGTATTAAGCCCATTCTAGGAGTTGAAACATTAAAGTAACGAATAAAATAGCTGTAAACAATACTGCTGATGCCTGGTGCTCTGCAGCTGAATTTTAATAGCTCATTTTGTGGGGTACAATGGCTTGCAAAACAAAAAAAGCAGTTTGGGAACTGATTTGTTTCTTGGGTTTCAAGTCATTACCATTGTCTTGTAGGACAGAAGGAAAGCTTTTCTTTTACATCAGGGGTCCCTCAACTTGGCAACTTTAAGACTTGTGGACTTCAACTCCCAGAATTCTCCAGCCAGCATAGCTGGCTGGAGAATTCTGGGACTTGAAGTCAACAAGTCTTAAAGTTGCCAAGATTGATGACCTCTGTTTTACATGAAAGATCATGGTACTCTCCAAACCTTTACTTCTGAGATTCTCAGTGATCTAGGCCTAGGTCTCAGGCAAAATGGCTGAGGGCAATCTGACATCCAACAGCATCAGGAGTAGCTTAATTTTAGTAAGATTTCCGAGTAGACAT
This sequence comes from Notechis scutatus, assembly GCF_049901735.1. Taxonomy (NCBI): domain Eukaryota; kingdom Metazoa; phylum Chordata; class Lepidosauria; order Squamata; family Elapidae; genus Notechis; species Notechis scutatus. Next base: position 48,002,236 of record NC_142010.1, read on the forward strand.
ATGTGGAGTTAAAGCACAAAAGCACAAAAGGGAAAGGGAAACTTGTTTGAAAAAAAGCACATACTTTGTTATTTCTACTCCAACATTATTTCTTCAGGTGAAACATTACCAGAAATGCATTGATTAGCATAATACCCAGTTTTGTCATCTCTGTGAAAGTTACCTTTTCTTTTACTGTTGTTAAGATGCCCTCAAAGCCAGAAAACATTTCAGAATAGCTCTTATGTAATGAGTTCTCCGTTCTCATGATCTCAAATCCACTCCACCTCTAGAAACAAAATGTTCCAGCAGCGGTAATTAGTTATTGATCCCAACTTCAATCTTATGCAAATTTATTCAGGAATGTGCCTTATTCTCAGTTAGCATTGCTTCTTACAGTGTTTAGGATTGAAACCTAATTAAATTGACATTTATTTAGTTTCTGGTTATGCGTTCGGAGTTTTTGCATTGTTTTATTATGATCTTAAATGCCGCCTGGAGTCATTTAAATTGGGGTGCTAAATAAATTATGTTGCATCAATCAATCACACAGCTAAAATAAGTTAAATTGCAGTTTAAGCGAGCACATTAGGTGATACATATAACAGATAACAGATAACAGATAATCAGAGTTGAAAAGGACCTTGTAGGTCATCTAGTCCAACCCCTCACCCAAGCGGGAGACCCTACGCCATTTCTGACAAATGGCAGTCCAATCTCTCCTTGAAAGTCTCAATTGATGGCGCTCCCACAACTTCTGAGAGCAAGCTGTTCCATTGGTTGATTGTTCTCACTGTCAGAAAGTTTCTCCTTATTTCCATTTTTTGGATGTGTCTAAAATGACTGCTGAGACATACTTCACAAGATGAAGTAGATGACACGTCAAACACTGTTTCAAGCTCCCCATCCAACTGCAGTATTTAGGATAGGTTGCCACTATTGAGTTGGTCCTTCTCCCAGGTTTAAGAAGACTCTAAGATGTTTTCTCAGATTGTCCTGGTGTCATCTTATTTTTCACTGGCCAGGTGCTGATAGCCATGCCACTTCATTAAGGCCACTCTGTATAGCAAACATCTAAACTATTTGCTGCCACCAAGTGTCCATGTGGATTTTTGCAGCCGATATACAATATATAGAGTCTACACTAGCTCCTCTAAGTAAGTAGCCACCTTTCAGAGTTGCTGCTCTAAAAGTAGTCAGTGGTAAGCTGTGACCCAGGTCAGGCATGGCATTAAATAAGGTCATTCCCTACTGTGTGAGTAATGAGCAGAAGCTATCATAATCTGTTGCTCTTTGGGGGGAGGGCACAGGCAAAGCAATTCTGTCTCCCCAGGTCATTATTCTAAGATCTTCATCAGTTTCAATAAACAGATTGCTATTACTGCTTTTGAAAATCATTTTATGTAATGAGGCGATGAACACTTGGCTAAGGCATTGAATACTAACTACAATATCAGACAAACATGTCTGATCGATGCCAGGCATTTAATAAACCATTCTGTAGCAAAATGTAAGAGAGACATAAACACTCAGTGTGTGTGTTGGCTGGTTTCAAGTTGGTCTTTTTTTCAGTATTCTATAAAAGGCAGTAGGTAGTTGCCTTGTTTTGCATCCTGCTTTCTTTAATGAGGGCTATTTTTCCATGGACAGCGTGTCCCGGGGCTCATGGCATGGGAAACAGAGAGATGGTTGGGTCCCCAATGGCAGCAAGGGAGGGCAAATGCTCTGCAAATATTATTGTGCCAAGGAGTGGCAAACACAGGTCTACCAATTCAGCCTGCAGAGAGTATGTGTTGTGCACTGGAAACAGAAAAAGAGCCAGCAACTGGGATTCGTGCCAATTCTTACACTTGGTTCTCTGTCACTTACAAGTGGAGAAAATACACAAATGGATCTGTATGTACTGTGGACCAAAATAACCCCTCTACCCAAATGCTAGGCTCAATATAAATCATGCAATTTGACTGCAGTTTCACCTCGGGCCTGACTTGGCATAGCTTTGGACTGCTTTACAAGATGAGTTTAAAGACTTTTGGACTGGGGAGAGAGTGGGGAGTAAAAGGGGAACAGGAAAAGAAGGCATGGGAGTTAGGAATAGGTCAAACATGTGTTGCATGCAAAGAAATGAGGATGTAAAAGAATTCTGCCACAAATATTTCTGGGTTTGAAGTTGTTTTTGCTATTTTTCATTCCCCAGAGGTGTATGCAAGGGAACACAGCTCATCATAAACACAGCCTGGCTACCATTGGTCTTTCTCTCTCAAAAAAATTGGCTGAGGAATTGCACGGTAAATTACTAGGGAAGCACACCAGGTCAAGGGAAAAGATTTTCTGTAACAGGCAGCCCTGACGTTTGTAAATCCAATTTTATAAAAAAGGAAAAAGCCATCAAAAGTACTTGTTAATCACCCAACTCTAGGATAGCAATATTACCTCTTTCCCTCAGCAACAATCACTATCAAAAGCCTCTTGAAATTGTTCTGCCAAGCTTAGCAAAATGTGTTTTTTTTATGATCACGATGGCATGATGTTCTAAAAAAAAAGAAAGTATCCATGATATCCTTAAGTGAACAGTTTTTAAGACTATTGATGACCTTTCCCTGGTCACTTCAATGTTTGGAAATCATTTCTGTGCATAAGATTTGAAATGGTCAAATGAGCCACCTTTACATTCTCCCACTTTAAATATGTTGAATTTGCATGTGGGCCCATTCTGCAGAAAAAATGCAGATTCTGGTAGGCGATTTTCACATAATAGCAATGGCTGAATTTAATCGCTACAATTATTTCAGCAGATTATAATGTAACTGGGGTAGGGAAGAGAGGGGGGAGGGAGGGGAGAGAGAGAGAGAGAGAGAGAGAGAGAGAGAGAAATATGCTAGTAAGTCTAAGCAGCATCACCAATTCAGTTGAATTCAATCTAATCTTTTAACAAGGAAACATTCAAAGGTTGGGGAAAACTATGAATTTTGTTAAATTATTGCCATTGTAATTGTAAAAACATTCATGAATTTTGATAAGTTATAATTAAAAAATCAAATAAAATGCTTAGCCAATCCTAAGTTCTACTCACTTCTACAGTAGGAATGTGATGCCACTCTCCTATTTGATCTCCTAATCAAATCCTTCTTGAAAGTCCATCTTTTCCTGTAATATATGTACATAGATTACCTCTCAACAGGCCATCACTGGTTTATCTATGTTCTCAACACAACCATGCCTAAAAAGACACAATTGCATTTGCTCAGACTGATCTTTGTCTTTTTTTACTCTCTTTCTTTCAACTGGAGCCCCCTTGTATCCAGGATCTGTTTTCTGTTGATGGGATTTTGTAAAGGACTATTCTCTCTTCTCCTCCTCTTCTCCTCAATCAGTTATCTGTAGAATGCCTAGAAACCTACTAAATATCACCATTGTGAAAATGATTAGTGTACGTTAAATCTGAAAATATAAGGTATGTTCAGGTCTCTAAAGAAAAGTATAGTCAATTGTACTATTTAGCAAGCAGTAAATACAGTACTGAATTTGGAATATTTCCTATTTGAGGTTGGATGCTGAGTATAATATAAAAGCAGGAAGAGCAGGAAAAAAGAAATAAATGTTGTGGAAGAGCAGGTTTGTGAAAGCAATATTTGGTCATCTGAATAAACTCTTCCATTTTGCCAAACATTTCCAGATTTTTGTCTTTGGAATAAATAACGGGAAATCCTCAAAAACACATTTTGAAAAGAGAAGAGTAATTCATTCACTACATCTAGCAATTAAGCAGTCATCCATTAATGTAGCCAATCAGGTCTAGATATGATGGGTTTCCCACTTCTAAAACTTGAAAAGCGGTCTTTATTCAGGCAGCACTGGTTCACGTATTCATTTGATTCAGGCCTCTCAGATGAAACAAACTGCGTTAAAATTCACACTGTCCATTTAATGAGTCTGAGGTATTTTGTTTTTCAGCAGATTTATTGGATCGGTGCATCACTTACCCACTCAGGAGCACTATTTTGTTTTACGTAACCCATAAGCCATGCTTATGTTGAGCATTAATCTTGATTTTTATTGGGGATAATACAGAAAGATGAAGGATTATGCTTTTACATAGGAGTACTGGGACGGGTATCAGGATATCAAAATTATTGCCTTCACCCCCTCATGTGGGAAACCCCTTTTATTTATTTAGCAGAAAATAACTGAAGGAGTCGGGAATTACCTCTGGCAGTGCAACTGGGACTCTCATTTCTAGAAGCCACCTCATCTAAGGTGTCAGGCAGATGTTAACAGACATACATTATCTAGCTAAATGTATAGAAAGCAACGCCCCTGAGCTTTGAAGCAGCGCAGCAATCCAGGCCTGGAAGGGATTTTGGAGGTCATCTAGTCCAAACCCCTGCTCCAGCAGGAGACCTTATATAATCTTGGTTATTTTGGTGCCTCTAACACAGAGGAGAAATTCCCAGAAATCCCCAGGCATTGCCAACCTCTCCCCCCTAGTTAAAAAAAAACCTAGAGCAAAAACTTCATGCAGTATTAAAAAGAATAGAAAATGGGGCTACTGTGTATTGTTTAATGGACTGCTAAATTGGCAAAATGGACTGCTAAATTGGCCATGCCCACCCAGTCACATGACCACCTAGCCATGTCCACAGCTTCTACATCAACTTCTCTGACACAATTGTTTTGACTATGAATCTTCTCTGGTTGCACTTGCAGTGATTTATGTTGCAACAGAACCAGCTGAGTTTCAACATTTTAAATTGCTAAACCAATATGACCTCCATGCTTTTTGATAACTGCAATATTACTGCACTGGTAGGATGACCTTTGAACTGTGTTTAGCTTTTGCCTTGCATAGCAGATCAGCGAATCTGACTGTAAAGATTAGATATTGCCATCAACCAACACCGATTTGTTATAATGTAAATTATGTGTAATTAAAACCCACTTTCTTTGGAGAGATAACTAATCTAATGACAGAATGCAAATGGCTATAAAACTGGCCAAAGTATTTCTCTTGTAAGTAAGGTGAAAAGTACAATCAGAATGCTAAAAATATAAGACTTAAAATGGGTGTGGAAAAGAATATAGGAAGTTCTAAATTGGGTTCAACAAGAGACATTTGAAAAATCACTGATGCTCTTTCAAATGCTTCCTACAGGAATGAGTTTGAAGTTCATGTTTGAATCCATGTGATAACTTGCATTTCTATAATTTAGGTATAGCTACTAACATCTGACAAAAGGTTGAGAGTTTTTGAGGGAATTGATTACCACAAAATATGGTGATAGATTCTAACTTAGATATTGTTAACACCAGAGACATAAAATAATACAAAAATATGCTTCCTGTTTTGTTGAAAGATCAAGTTAATAGAATAGAATTCTTTATTGGCCAAGTGTGATTGGACACACAAGGAATTTGTCTTGGTGCAAATGCTCTCAGTGTACATAAAAGAAAAGATACATTAGTCAAGAGTCAAGAATCATAAGGTACAACACTTAATGATAGTTGTAGGGTACAATAAGCAATCAAATCATACTAGGAAACAGTCAATATAAATCATAAGGATGCAAGCGACAAAGTTACAGTCATACAGTCACAAGTGTGAGGGGATGGGTGATAAGGAGTGATGAGAAGATTAACAGGAATAGTAGTGCAGACTTTGTAATAGTTGAACAGTGTTGAGGGAATTATTTGTTTAGCAGAGTGATCTCAGGGTTCAGATGTTATTGTTCTGGTGTCCTCATTTCTACCCATCAAAGTGATATCATCTGATAACAAGGAAGCTTCTGGGGTGGATGATATTTGAGGAATTTTAACTCCAGTTTCTCTTCTGTTTTTTCTTACGATATGTACACATAAATGAAATCCTTGACTGACAGCCACTATTAACTCCAAAATTTCTGTTGTTAAGTGAGACATTTGTTAAGTGAGTTTTGCCCCAGTTGCTCCTTTCTTGTAATAGTTGTTAAGTGAATCACTGCAGTTGTTAAACTAGTTGTTAAGTGAATCTGACACCCTATTGACTTTGCTTGTCAGAAGTTTGCAAAAGGTGATCAACATAACCCTTTGGCAGGGGCCTCCAAACTTGGCAACTTTGAGCCTGGCGGACTTCAACTCCCAGAATTCCGTAGCCAACTGGCTGGGGTATTCTGGGAATTGAAGTCCGCCAGGCTTAAAGTTGCCAAGGTTGGAGGCCTCTGCCCTAGGATACTGCAACCGTCATAAATATGAACAAATTACCGAGCATCTGAATTTTTATAATTCATAATTATAATTTATAATTATAAGTCATAATTGTAAAAAACTGTAGAGATAGAGGTCCTGTAGGGGGCGTGAGCAGCACACTGCCGTGCTTCAAATACCTACATGATCTCACTCAGTTCACATCACCAGGATGTTGTGGAACACTGTCCCTGGCTGGTACATGATCTCACCTGGCTAACACCACCACTTCCTTACTTATATATTCTTAAGGATTGTCACTCAGAATTCACCAATAAAAATGCTGTTGCTGCTTTACCTTTTTTCTTCTTGTAAAAGCTATAAAAAAGCAATAAACGCTGCACAGACAGTCAGACATCTTGGCACCCTGCAAATGACTGGTCTTTGACTCCATCAAAAAACAGTCATAAGTCACTTTTTTCAGTGCAGTTGTAACTTTGAACGGACACTAAACAAATGGTGGTAAATCAAGGACTACTTGTAAAGTGATAGCATACTGAATATTTAGTAGCTTTGCATTATATTCTAACAAATATTTCTTATCATTGTATAAATTCTTCACTAGGCAAGTGTGGTAGCCTGGGACATCCATGCTTTTAAGGGATTGTAGTACAGCTTTTGCAATAAAAAGCTGTACTATAATCAATAAAGTGGAACCAGACATCTTTGTGGGATTCTCTTGTCTTTTCACTGTAACCAATGTGATCCTGGTGGCGCAGTGGTTACAATGCAGTACTGCACAGCTAACAAGACTGCATACTTCAGCAGTTCGATTCTGAGTGACTCAGCCTTCCATCCTTCCAAGGTCGGTAAAATGAAGACCCAGCTTGTTGGGGGAAATATGCTGGCTCTTTAAACTGTTTACAGAGGGCTGTAAAGCACTGTGAAGGGGTATATATGTCTAAGTGCTACTGCTATTTGCCTCTTTGGAATGCAGTTTGCATGTCTGGTAGTTCTTGTTGTAACTATTGTTAAAACTTGAATTGCAAAATCTTGGGCATTATTTTACTGGAATATGAGATGAAAATGTGTTCAGCAGCCAGAACATTCCTTTGCATAACTCTTTTACATCTTGGAATATAAAAATCCCTTAGCGACAGCTGTGTTTTCTATACCAGCTTACAAATAACAAATAGCACAATAACACCATCATCTTGAAAGACTTGAAAGTGTGAGGATGGTATTTTATCAACACCTGCGGCTTTATTGGCAATTTTTTCTAGGACTCACTTTACTTTCCAAAATGCTTGGCCCTAGTTCAATAATCAAATCTCTGAATAAATCATTAATCATGGGAATATTTTTTCTCTTTCCGTATCCTTCCTTTTTTCTTCAGTGCAATATTCAAGTTCCTTCTCTTGTAGTTTTCCAAAATTGTCTTATCAATCTTTTGTTCTTCCTGTATTTAGGCAGTTTCCTTTCTGTTATGTTTGGAGAATAATGGAGACCAGACATCTGACCAGTGACTTCAACTCTTTAATAACAGTAAATAGAACAGAACAGAGCAAGGCTATGGGCAGCAGTAGCCCCTTTTATAGGGTTGGCTGTTACCCTATTAACCAATAAGAAGTGTCCTAAGCTTGGCCAATCAGAGGCTTGTTATGAACCAATCCTTGTTCATTGTTTAAGGACCAATCAAATGTGCAGGCTTCCAAAACCTGCTTTGCATTTAGGTTTATTACTTTTTATTCATTCACAACACCCCTCCCCCTTGGGTTCCGTTTGAGGGGAGCTGTAACAAAATCTTCAAGGTAGACAGGCCGTTTGGTCTGTCTGGATGATTTCCGTGGCTCCACCGGATTTGTTCTTAAGTCCGGTTCCGGTGGAGCGTTTGGATGATCTTTATTAAGTTCCATTTCGCTGCACGGTAATTCCGTGCTGCTTCCGTTGTTGTTGTTTCCGCCAATCAATGTTTCTTCGGGGTTTCGCAGTTCAGTTTCCCCGTGTTCAAGTCCCATGGAAAAGTCAACTCCCTCCCGTTTCAATCCCCGTACTTCGCTGGGCCGTAGGGTTTCCGTTGGCCTGCTATCCGTTATATCGAAGTCAATTTCCTCGATATTTCCTTCCCCTCAGTTGGTGAACCGGGGAGCCATTGGCGCTGGGTAGTAATCTCGAACGGAGTTGGTCTATGTGGCATTTCCACACCCTGCCATCATCTGTTGCAGGCGGTAAGATTTAGGCCCAGTGAGGTGGGTAACAGTTGCGGGTATCCATAAAGGGTCGCCGGAGAAGTTTTTGGCAAAGATTAAATCGCCTACCTTAAATTCTCGGCATTTGCTGCTGGAGCTGAAAGGCTTTTCGGGTGCGTATGCGGGTGGAGCCGGTCGAGGTGCGATCGTAGTTTCCGCCCCATAAGAAGTTTGGCGGGCGTTTTGTTAGTAACGCTGTGGGCGTGATGTGCTGCAATAATAAAATTGATTGATTTTCTCGTCCGAATTCCATTTTGTGGAGGGACTTTTTTACGAACTGTACCATGCGTTCTGCACGCCCGTTCGCCGCAGGGTGCGCGGGCGAGGTTAACGCATGGTGGATGCCCGGTCAGCAAGATATTGTTCGAATGGTAATGCTGTGAACTGTGGGCCGTTATCCGAGACGAGGACGTCCGGAAAACCATGTGTGGCAAATAACCTGTTTAATTTGTTGATAACTGAGTCCGTTGTAGTGGTGCTCATTCGATGGATCTCGAGCCAATTTGAATAGGCATCGACTGTAATAAGGAAAGTGTGCCCTTCGTAGGCCCGCAAAGTCAATATGGATACGGGACCAAGGTCCTCTGGGGTTTCCCATTCGGTTGGGCTTGCTTTAGGTGGGCGTTGCTGACGTCTTGGCAACGTTGACAAGTGGCGACCCAGGCCTCGATTCTTTTGTCGATTCCTGGCCACCAAGCGTAGCCGTGCGAGTGCTTTCATCCGCACGATGCCCGGATGTCCGTCGTGCAATACCGCTAAAACAGTTCGTTGCAGTTTGCCTGGGATTACGACTCTATCGCCCATAAGATGCAACCCTTTTGAGAAAACAGCTCGGTTTGGCGTGCTTTAAAGGGTGCCCATTCAGGTGATAGCTGTTCTGTTGGCCACCCACGCTCAACCCAGTGTAAGATGTGTTGCAGGACCGGATCTCGCTTTTGTCTCAAGGGCAATGTCTCTCGCCGTCAATGGCGGTGCGTGTAGAATCTCAATTTGCAACGTTGTGATGGTTGGGGCTGGATCTTCAACCGATTCTGGAAGCGGTGTTCTGCTCAATGCATCAGCGTGGAGAATTGATTTCCCGGCGGTGCTGCAAGGTGTAGTTGTATGCCAAGAATTCAGACCAGCGGGTCATTCTGGGGGACAATATATACGGGGTTGGTTTATTACCCGCAATAATCCCCAGTAGTGGTTTATGATCAGTAATTATTGTAAACGCACGCCCATACACATATTCATGAAACCTTTTAACTGCCGCCACAATAGCTAAAGCTTCTTTATCCAGCTGACTATAATTTCTTTCAGCTTTAGCTAAAGTTCGTGAAAAAAAATGCGACGGGAGCTTCTGCTCCGTTCGCAAGACGTGGGCCAAGATTGCTCCAACGCCAAAAGGTGAGGCGTCAAAGTAATAGTTAACGGCAGAGTCTCGTTGTACTGCATAAGTACCGAATCAGAAGTTAGCAATTTCTTTACTTGCTGGAAGCGTTTTGTTCACGTTGTCCCCAAACCCACGTTGCTTTTTTGTCTAAGAGTCTATGTAATGGTTCAGCTACGGTTGCTTTATTGGGTAAAAAGACGTTATAAAAATTGATAAGTCCAAGGAACGCCTGTAGATCTGCCTTGTTCCTTGGAGTGGGGGCCTTCTTAATTGCCTTTAGTTTGTCCTCAGTGGGATGGATTACTTGACTGTCCAGGAGGTATCCCAAAAACTCCACCCTTTCGGTACATAGCTGGCATTTATTTTTTTTGACTTTGAGGCCTGCATTTTGGAACCTTTGTAAAACTAGGCGGAGTCGTTTTTCTAGAATGTCCCTGTTCGGGGCGGCGATGAGCACATCGTTGAAATACGGTACAACCCCTCTTATCCCTTGTAACAGCCTTTCCATTAAGCTCTGAAAGATTCCTGGGGCGACGCTCACCCCGAACTGGAGCCGGTTGCATTTAAATGCGCCCCTATGCGTGACGATAGTTTGCGCCTCTGCGGTGGCTGAATCTACAGGCAATTGTTGATAAGCCTGCGCTAGGTCTAGTTTAGCGAAAACTTTCCCGCCACCCAGGGAATGGAGCAGGTGTTGCACTACCGGCACTGGATATGCACTTTGCTGGAGTGCGTGGTTTAGGGTGGCCCGGTAGTCTCCATAGCAAATTCTCAGTGACCCATCAGGCTTGATAGGCGTCACTATTGGGGTTTCCCATCGGGCGTGGTCGGTGGGTTCCAACACGCCCTGTTCTATCAGTTTATCGAGTTGTTCATCGATTTTAGGTTTCAGGGCGAATGGCACCCGCCGCGGCTTAAGGCGGATGGGTGCTACCTCGGGTTCAAGCTAAATGAGATTGGGGTCCCCTTGTACTTGTCTAGTCCGTTCCCGAAACGTCTTGGAATTCTTGCACGAGGGCTTCCTCCCAATCGTTGCTCTCGGCACGGTGGACTCCCGCTACAGTGATTCCAAGTGGTCTGAACCATTGAAGGCCTAAAAGACTAGGCCGGTCACGGTCCACGACAGTCAGTGGCAGTGCGACGGTGCGGTCCTTGAAAGAGACCTGGAATCGGCGGGACCCGACAACGGGAATTCGGTTACCCTGGTAATCTTTGAGGATAACCCTTTGAGGGTTTAGGTCTTGGCGGCGAATCGTCGGGATGAGCTGTTGAAGCGTCTTCCAGGACACCATCGAGAGGGATGATCCTGAGTCCACCTCCATGATGCAAGGTTTGTTTTCGATCGCGACCTCTACTCGGTTTCCCGGCATCAAGGGATGTAGCGTGGCCTATGGTAATTGTTTGGTGGGTCTCTTCCCGCCTGGTTTCTTCACGCCTGGTGGAAGTGGTGGACGGTTTGTTTCTGTAGGAGTGGCTTCCCCATTGGTGATTCAGTTTGTTTCGGGGTGTGCCGAAGAATTCTGAAGACTGGCATTCGGCCTGTCAGGGTTTGGAATTTTGTTTGCTTCTGCAAACCTTTGTGATGTGACCTCTTTTCCCGCAAATGCGGCAGAGTGCGTCGAGGAATTTGCAGCTGGATCGTGGGTGATTCACCCCACATCCTGTACATGGTCGGGATGAGGGTTGTGTGAACTGGTCTCGTTCCGTTCGGAGTCGGTTGACCTCTTCCTCATCGCTTTCTGATGGGGATTCTAGGTCTTCGTGGTGAGTCGATACCGGGTGTCTCTCTGAGCGAGGCGAGGTATCTTTGGCGAGTTGACATAGCGGTGCGTTGGTGCGGTGCATTCGGGCTGCCGACTTCTTGGTCGCCTCCGCTGCAGTGGCTTCTTTAAGGGCATCGGTGAGGCTGATGTCCCCCTTAGCCATAATTTTGCTCTGGATCGTGCCGTCTTCTAGGCCCAGAACCAGGCGGTCCCGGAGGGCTTCTTCTAAGTCGGAGAATCTGCAGAGGCCTCCAAGGTTGCGGAGGTCCGCGATGTAATTGGCAAGGCTTTCACCCTTCCGTTGGTCCCTCTGGTAATATTCGTGTCTTCTGACTAAGGTTGGCATGGTGGGCGCGTAGTGAGCCCGTAGCAAAGGCTCGAGGACGTCCCAGTCCATCGCTTTTACTTCGGCTGGCTTGGCAAGCGATTTTGCCATTTTAAACACCGTAGGCCCGCAATGAGTTAGGAATATAGCTCTTTTTTTGCTAGTTGTAGCGTCTTTCAAATTGTTGGTCTCCAGAAACATCTGGAACCGATCCATGTATGACTCCCAGTCTTCGGTTTCTGGGTCGAATGGAGCGGGTGGTACGGCACCGCTGGTCATGTTGCCGTTGATGGTGCGTGTTCGACCACGTGCTCTGTTGGTTGCTCTGTAACTCAGTCAGCTCTTCGGTCTCCGTATCCCATCCTCGTCGCCAAGGTTATGTTTGGAGAATAATGGAGACCAGACATCTGACCAGTGACTTCAATTCTTTAATAACAGTAAATAGAACAGAACAGAGCAAGGCTATGGGCAGCAGTAGCCCCTTTTATAGGGTTGGCTGTTACCCTATTAACCAATAAGAAGTGTCCTAAGCTTGGCCAATCAGAGGCTTGTTATGAACCAATCCTTGTTCATTGTTTAAGGACCAATCAAATGTGCAGGCTTCCAAAACCTGCTTTGCATTTAGGTTTATTACTTTTTATTCATTCACAACACTTTCTATTCAGGTAGAAAGAGCTTATTTTCAAGCAGACATTGCTAGACTGCACCAGCTAAAACATCAATTAGCAATCTGAAAGTTGTTGGTAAGCAGGTAATTCCCTGGTGCTGCCCCTTTTATTGGATCTTTTAGTATCAATTAGGTTTGGCCAGATGTTAGCTGATCTTCAATTTCAGCTACACTACGTCCTCAACTTACGACCACAATTGTGCCCAAAATTTATGTTGTTAAGTGAGACATTTGTCAAGTACGTTTTCCCTCATTTTATGGTCTTTCTTGCTACAGTTGTTAAGTGAATTGCTGAGGTTGTTAAGTTAGTAACATGATTGTTAAGTGAATCTGACTGCCCCATTGACTTTGCTTGTCAGAGATCACAAAAAGTGATCACATGACACATCAACAGTCATGAGGATGAACCAGTTGCCAATCATCTGAATTTTGATCACATGATCATGGAGAAGCTACATGTCTCTGTCACTGTCATTGTCTCTCAACCCAATCTACTTCACAGGGTTGTTGTTGAGGAAAAAATAGGAGGAGGAAGGAGCATTAAATATTTCCTTGCATTGCTTATAAAAATAATAAAGGCAGGAAATTAATCAAATAATAAATAAATAAATAAATAAATAAATAAATAAATAAATGCATACTAAGGGGTATTCCAAGGCTTACTTCCTTCAGCCAAACCTTATACAACAAAAGTCTATCTATAGCAAGGGGCTTCAAACTTGGCAAGTTTAAGACTTGTGGACTTTAACTCCTAGAATTGCTGAGCTAACATGACTGGAGGAGGAATTCTGGGAGTTGAAGTTCACAAGTCTTAAAGCTGTCAAGTTTGAAGACCCCTGATCTATAGCTATTCATTATGTTGATTCTTGATTCTTGACCTATTGGCCATCTGGGTGCCCTGTTTTATAGATTTCTCAAAGCATCCGATAAGGAAGAATCTTGAATTGATAGGCTTTGATATAGTATTGCAGATTTCTTCTTAACTCCTAACATAGCCTTGATTATCCTCGTACAAAAGGAATAAAATATTCATATCAATGTGAAAAGCTTCGGCTTTATTTTTGTTTTAATAACAAGCCATAGTCTATATTCTCCTAATGAAAGATAATGGCTCACCATTAGGGTGTTATAGGGCAAGAGTCAGTCCCCACACTATATTTTTAAACACTTGTTGTCTGTATGAGGCAACCTCATCTTAAGGATTCAGCAAAATAGCCTTTAGTCTTCCCAGCTGGACACATACTGCATGTACCAACACGAGATTTTTCTGCCTTGGAATCCAGCTGTCACCCAGACAACTTACAATAACATAAGTATTTTTAAAAAATGCAATGGGGGATATACATAATTCCTTGTTTCCTTGGCTAGTGGGATTATTTAGCTGAAATTCCTTAAATATAGCACGCTTCAATAGCTCAAGAGTAGGCAACGAACAAAGCCTACCATTCAACTCTTCTTTTGCCTCAAAAAGCTCTTGGGATTATTGGGCTTTAAAAAAAATCTAACCACAAACCTACAGATCTGTGTAGAAGACTGTGGCTAAGGGTCGGGGGAAAGTCAGGTGAAGGATGGAAAGGAGTAGCTCTCAACAGGATTGCACTTGGTAAGGTGTCCAGATCATACATATAACTGGCAGTAAGTTACTGTATATCAAATTGTTTATTTAATTTCTCATAATTGCCAATTAGTATGATGCCAGAATAATCAAGAGTGTAGTCTCTTACTTCCCTTAATGTTGAGCATCTGTGTTATCATTTGAAAGTCAAACTGCCTTAAAACATGCTTATACAGGATCCCGAATGCACAATCAGACCTTGTCACTGTCATGCTTGGCTTGAGAACATCAGGACGGGATTACTGCTTTAAAAAGCTCTCAAAAAGCTTCAGTTCAGTCTGTGCCAGCCGGTCTAAAATGTAGTCAGTTAACAGGGATCCTTTTTGTGGGTCATGCGTATCTGATCTTCTACATTTCACATTGGTTTGTTTCTGAATCCAGTTCAAAACGCTGGTCTCTAAAGTGTTTAGGACCAATTTTAATCTACATTTGTTTACCTATTCCTTTCAGTCCTTGGTAGAAGTCCAGATCTGGAGCCCACAAGCAAAGTGTGAATGATGGATAAGTAGAACAGTCATTTGGATTTTACTCCCTGACTTTAAATATTGTGGGAGTCTACTCTGAATCCTTGGGTGCTATACAAAATCACATAGTTTGAATGTTTTTTTTTTTAGATTAATCAAGTCTTACTTTTACAGTTCTATTTGAAACTGTTTTGAAGAGATTTTGCACACATTTTATTTTATTTTTTATTTTTTTTATTTTTATTTGTCAATTGCTTACAAGATAATAGGTATAAGTAAAAACATAGTTATGAATACATATAAGAAATGAGAAGCACAGAGCTGAAGACAGAAGCCTGAAGATGATGAATGAGACTTCATCGAAACGTTGCCTAGATACTTCCAATCTTACGTGGGAGAAAAGGAGTGAGGTCAATAGTAGACAGTCTAAGGTTAAAGTTTTTGGGGTTTGGGGGAAAAACCACAGAATCAGGTAGAGTATTCCAGATATTGACCACTCTGTTGCTGAAGTCGCATTTCCTGCAATCAAGTTTGGTGCGATTAACCTTGAGTTTGTATCTATTGTGTGCTCTTGTGTTGTTATGGTTGAAGCTGAAGTATTCATTGACAGGTAGGACATTGCAATGTATGATTTTATATACTATACTTAGATCGGACCGAAGGCAGCGTAGTTCTAGGTTTTCTAGGTCTAGAATTTCGAGTCTGGTGGCATAAGGTTTTCTGCAATGAGGAGAGGAGTGGAGAACTCTTCTTGTGAAATATTTCTGGACTTTCTCAACTGTGTTAATATCAAATACGTAATGTGGGTTCCAGACTGATGAGCTGTATTCGAGTATTGGTCTAGCAAATGTTTTGTATGCTCTAGTTATTAGTGTAATATTACGAGAGAAAAAGCTACGTAAGATGAGGTTAACAACTCTTAACGCCTTTTTGGCTATGTAGTTACAGTGGGCTCTAGCACTTAGGTCATTTGAGATGAGTACTCCAAGATCCTTGACAGGATTTCTAGCTGAAAAGTACAAAATCACAAGAAAGGAGAGATTCTTCAACCTAACCATCAATGTTTATTTT
Organism: Notechis scutatus; assembly: GCF_049901735.1. Classification (NCBI taxonomy): domain Eukaryota; kingdom Metazoa; phylum Chordata; class Lepidosauria; order Squamata; family Elapidae; genus Notechis; species Notechis scutatus. The sequence goes on from NC_142010.1 coordinate 48,017,903, forward strand.
TTAGATAAGCAAGCAGATAGTATATTGTATTATATCTAAATCCCAGTAATGATTTCTACATTTGTATCTACCTAGCTAGCATACTGTGCATTCCTACCTTCAACCTTCATGCACATATCTTTCCCCTTTCCTCTAGTGTCTTTCCTTTTCCCTTTCTCTCTTTGGCAACAAATAAATGATCACCGTAGCTTAATTCTTAACTCTTAATTGCTTCTTCCATTGTTTTTTTCTGCTGCTAGTTCTACTAGTTCATTGGCACATAAAGCTTTGTCCTTAACATCTCACTGGTTCTCTGCCTCTTCATTCTTGCTGTGTAACATAGCCCTGCGTACAGTAATACTTTTTTGTGTAATGCCAATTAACTACAACGGCTTAACAAACAGATCCATGGTTGAGAAAACTCGCTGAAAATGTTATCTCACAATGAGATCAGAGGTGGTATTCAGCAGGTTCTGACCAGTTCTGGAGAACTGGTAGCAGAAATTTTGAGTAGTTTGGAAAACCAGCAAATACCACCTCTGACTGGAGATTTTACAGTATCCTTCCCCTGCCACACCCACCAAGCCACGCCCACAGAACCGGTAGTAAAAAACTTTGAATTCCACCACTGAATGAGGTAGTTGCACATAGTTGCACAAGTTCTTGCACACAATAATTTGGGTTTATTTCACTTCATTTGCACAAATTCTTGTGATATGTGTGTGTGTGAATGACTCCTTTCAGGAGTAAATGAATTGTTTTGCAAATGGAAGAGTATGCGGGGCTTTAATCTAGGTTTTTTTTTGTGATTATTAGGAAAGAAACAGATAACAAAACAATGAATATGTAAGATATGTATAAACCACACACATCTGCATTGGATTATTTCTACCCTCACAAGGATTGGTAGATAAAAAAAGAAACAATTAGAAATTCTCACTTTTTTTTTAGAACATATTGTTGGAGAAGCGCAGCCTGGTCTAAAATGATTAGGCGATATAAAAATCAACTTCTAGGATTGGGTATTTCATGAACAATTCTATGTTTAGTTACATTATTTAGTTAATGAACCAATCTCTGGAACTAAAAATTTATATTGTTCACTAAGCTTTTGTAAAACTGGTAGTTTTACACTCTGACGATGTTAGCAGAGGCTTAATTGAGTGAACAATATAAATTTTTAGTTCCAGAGATTGGGATGTCTGTCTCTTTTCACACACACACATAGACACACAGAGAGAATATTATATGTACTTTGTTCAATAATTCAATATTCAGAAGAATGATAATACTCCTCTAAACATTACTAAATTATGGACATGACACAATTTATGATTGGTGCAACTGTAAAAATATTCCCCCTTAAAAAAACCAATATATATCATCGTCAGGATCACCCAACAAAAGTAGCTTGTTTCTTACTCAAAACAATCACATTTGAACTCTTGCTGTTCAGCTTCAGGGAAGTTTCCACTGTTTATTTAATTCACTGTTCATTTATTTTACACATGAATCTCAAGTATATCCGACACAATCATTTTACAGGTAGTCCTTACAGGTAGTCCTTGACAGGTAAGACAACTGAGCTCAACATTTCTGTTCTTAAGCGAGACATTCGTTATGTGAATTTTGTCCCGTTTTTCTACTTTTCTTGCCACAGTTGTTAAGTGAATCAATGCAGTTGTTAAGTTAGTCACCAAGCTGTTAACTGAAGCTGGCTTCCCCATTGACTTTGCTTGACACAAAGGTGATCACATGACTTCATAAATATGAACCAGTTGCCCAGTGTATATTGCAATGATCATAAGTTTGAAAAGTGGTCATGCTGCTTTTTTTCAGTGCTGTTGTAACTTTGAATGGTCACTAAACAAACTGTTGTAAGTTGAGGACTACCTGTATTTATTGAAGGTTCCTTGGTCCGGCAAAGACTTCAAGAGGCATCTGCATATTTCCCCATTTTCTTTTTCCATTTCTCATTTTGTTTCTGCATGATTCTAGAGCCATGATGGCGAACCTATGGCACGCATGCCACAGGTGGCATGCAGAGCCATTTGTGCAGGCATGTGAGCCCCAGGCAAACTTACCTCACTGCATATGTGCGCGCTTCCCAGCTGATTTTCAGCTGGTTTGAGGCCTTTTTTGGCCTCCCAGAGGCTCGAGGGAAGCCTCTGCAGCCTTTGTAGGCCAAAAACCAGAGCCGTTTCGTCATTTCCTGTATTTCCAGAAATACCGGAAGTGATGAAATGGGACCATTTTTTGGCCTACAAAGGCTACAGAGGCTTTCCTCAAGCCTCTGGGAGGTTGAAAAAGGCCTCAAATTTGCCAAAAATCAGCTGGGAGGTGCAGTGTAGGTAAGGGGGTGGCGGGAAGGGAATTGGGGGGAATTGTGCGTGCATGTGCATGGGGTGTGGGGGGGTTATGTGCATTGCCTTCTGGGTGCTGGCACGTGAGCACACGTGCACGAGCGCGTGCTCAATTTTTGGCACAGGAGTCCAAAAAGGTTAGCCACCATTGTTCTAGAAGATACCATGTGACTTATTTGGAAGTAATATAGCGATCAATCGTAAGAACAAGCACAGAAAATTGCTTTCTTTTTCTTTTTTTTCAGAATATAGGTAGATTTTTTTTTTAAGTATTCCATTCCTGGCCATATCCAAGATTAAACATTGGAAAAAAGTATATTTTGAGAATGTATTTATAGTTATTCCTTTGTGCCTAATAATTATAGCAATTTTAACAGCGCAGGTCACATAACTGCCCCATTCTTATTTTTGAAGCAATGGGGTTCTTTTGCCTTTAGAATGCATATCTAGGTTATCTGACCATGTTTATAATATATTTTTTTCCTGGGAAAATACAAAACTCATCTTCTTGTACAACCCACATTCAAAATATTTGATTCATTAAATAGAATCAATTTTGTTTCTTTTTCTTTTAAAAGTTATGGAGAGTGCTTATTATTTTAGTTTTGAAGCTAACCTGTTGTAATTGAGTGCCCTTTATCATTGTTGTATTATTTTACAATCTTACACAACTCTCATGATAATTGATGGAATAACAAAAAGTACAATTCCATGTTTCTTGCTAAGCACTCTCCTAGGTCAGTGGGTAGTAATTTCAGGCTCTACAATATTGGCCCCTAGCCAAATTTTGATCGAGGTCAGTATTGAAGCCAATGTTATAAAGAAAAATTGTAAAAACACAGCTATTCCCTTTTGATTCTTTTTTTTATCATTTTGGCAACTGTTCTCATCCATCCAAAGCTAGACAAACATTAAAGATAATTTGAATTATGAATAATAATTGTACAATCATTAGTGAGACAGCTATTTTCTGGATATTATCAATGTCAGCTTCTTGATCTGCTTAGGTTGCTATGGGTACAACAACATATGGACTGTAAACCATCCAGGCAACATCACTTTTTTTAAAAAAAATTCCTACTTATTACTCCATAATTTTTCCATGGAACCGATAAATCATTGGTTGCTTCTCAACTTTAGTATAGGAATCCTGATGAGCATTGGAGACAGAATGCAGGATTGAAAGATATTCTGTCTGACTTCTCCTTACGTTAAATCAAGGGATGTGATCTGGGGTGTTCTAGTTGCAGAACCTTAACTGTGGCTCTTGAACTATTCCATGAAACTTTCATTTTTATTTTAACTGAATGAGAAAATTGTCAAATATATGAGGACTATTTATATTAACTATACTGAACTGATTTGATTGCACTAACATCATGTAATGTATTTTAGTCCCCCCCACCTTATAGTTCCATGGAGTTCTTTGTCCTGCTCCATCTTTTTAAGGGTGCTCTGTAATGTGCTACTCCAAGGATCATCATAGAAATTGAATACTCTTGCATTAAATATTTCCTTAAATGAAATAATTCTGTTTTGTCTGGCTTCATCACAGAAGGCATAAAAGGCACACAAGCTAGAACCCAGTCAAGGTTTCTATTCCTCATGTCAGGGTTCCAGAAAAACCCAACTCCAATTAAAATCCCTCCCCCTCCTACTTTCCCAAGCACAGGAATGTGGCAGCATGGAAGCTTCGGGTACTAACATGGCTTCCAAAGCTGACACCTCGCTTATAAAATGAAACAGGGAATGCTTAACTCCCCACAAGCAGACACAATGTATGCCATTAAGTGACTAAACTACAAACTATCTCTATAAACGATCCATCATATATGCAATCATCAAAATGAGATTCAAGATGGAAAGGATGCACATGGAAGCCTGATCCTCAACAGTCCTATATGCTAGGCTGCTGTGTATATCTGTGGGCAGTGAGCACAAAGATTTACAGGAAAATTGTAAGCAAATTTGCTTATGATAGGAGACCCTGGGAGGAACCTGTGTGGATAGGGGCATTGCTTGCGAATCCTTAGAATGCTAACCCTTTAGCCTCCTTATATGCAGGCTGAATGTCTTCACAGGGTTGGTTTCTCCTATACTACAGGAGAAATGTTGATGTGATTCCAGAATTGGTAATATTTGCCCATTGTAGTACAAGGGTGCCCTGATAATATCAGGTGCAAGTAGCGAGCCTCAAGAAGCTGAAAACTCAGAGTTCCCTGTATAGCGGATAGCTCAGTACTACAACGTCTCTGAAGCCCTGCCATATGACTTACACTTTGGCTTACCTCTCAATCCCACTAACTCACATGCCATCTTTCCATCCTCTCTAAAAATAAGTGAATAAATCAGCTGAATGAGACAGGGGATTCAAGTATCTCTCCTCTGGCCTTTAATGAATGCCGTATATCACTATCTCAGATCCAGGATCTGTTCCTTATGTGGATATAAAAAGAAGGTGGAGGAGGCACTGAGTGCCATGGCTGTAGTGCAGAGTTTCCACAGTAAATATGATTTCTGTTTGCTGAGTGAGGCTTGGTTCAAAGGGGGGAGGTAGGGGAAGTGCCTACGCCATGGAACCTTGCTGCTAAGTTAGAGGGTTTCACTTTAGAAAGTGAATAAGGAAATGACTACCTTCAAAGTTCAATGAAAGCCTTTAAATGGATCAGATTGAAAAATACATGGGTACAAATACTGGCTGTTTTCAATCTGCCTTACACAAACAGCTTTTTTCTTCTTCTCCCATTCTGCAGCAACCATTCCTGAAATTGGCCTGTAATTTTGTAGGCAATGGACATTTGAAGGAATTTCAGACCATCTGAGCAAATATTCCCATTTCCATTGGATGGGGATGGAGACATCAGTTGATGTAGGTGAGGACAGTAGAAGGCTTGATCTTCAGAATCTCAGGGCCCTTTGGAAAAACATCCATGTTGAATTTACTCATGTGTGCATTACATGTGAATCACCTGTCTTCTCCATGAAGCAATATTCTATTCTGTTCTGTTCCTGTTCCTGTTCTGTTCCGTCCCATCCTGTCGCGTCCTTTTAAAATTTTGTTTGTTTATTTCCCTTTAATATTTTGTTTATAAATAACTTTTTATGATCCAGGATATATTTATGCTGATAGCAGACTTCTGGTTCCACTGGAGAGGGACCATCAACTATTTTTTTTCTCCTGTATGAAGCTGCTTCTCTGCAGAGGGAGGGAAAATAAATAAAGATGGTTTCCTGAGCTGAACATTGAGTGCCCACTTTTGGTGTCCAAGCCCAGATGCAGATGCTACTGTATTTAAGCAGTTCCCCACAAAATGTTCTCTGTCTTGTGACAAATTCCTTGGCATGGCATGACTATCAACAAATAACCTGGATAAAATGTTTTCTCTTCCTGCAACTGCAACTGTAGATGGCTTCCTCCTCCTCCCCCCCCCTCCTCCTCCTCCTCCTCCTCCTCCTCCTCCTCCTCCTCCTCCTCCTCCTCCTCCTCCTCCTCCTCCTCCTCCTCCTTCTTCTTCTTCTTCTTCTTCTTCTTCTTCTTCTTCTTCTTCTTCTTCTTCTTCTTCTTCTTCTTCTTCTTCTTCTTCTTCTTCTTCTTCTTCTTCTTCTTCTTCTTCTTCTCCTCCTCCTCCTCCTCCTCCTCCTCATCTTCCTCCTCCTCCTCCTTCTTTTTAAAGTTGTACACCATGAAGTCATGTTCTTGTTTTGCACATAGATTGTATATCTGACGTGTCCTGAATAGGACATAGTTTTATTTATAAATATAGTTGTGAAAAAAGTTTATAGTTTGTGTTTACTTGAAATAACACACTGAGCTCTTTAGGAGTTCTCCTTTCTTCTACATTAGAAGAAGGGGAAAGAGAGAAGGAAGAGGAAGAGGAAAAACTGAGATTATTCCTTGGTTCTTGGTTCTTCTGCCCAAAAGACAATTAATTAATTTATAGTTTACTGAAGCTGCTGGATGAAGAATTCAAATATAGCAGCCTTTTCCCTGTCTTCCCTAGGGTGCCATAAAATCTTGCTATTGCTTCAGCTATAGTTTTTGCTGCAACTAGAAGTTTTCAAAGGCCTTTCACTTATTTTATTCTATTTTATTTGCAGAAGCAAATCAGATTTACCAACTATCTTTATTACTTAGGAAATAGTGCTGTGACTAAAAATGGCTGGCTTTCTCTTTATAAAGATAATACAGTATGACTTTAGAACTTTTGAGGGTGCATGTAAACAACAGACAAAACTTGGGCATTTTAGATTATCCACATTGTTTGCTTGTTTATTTATTTAACTTATATCTGCTTCTTTCTCTAAAAGTTTGCTTACTTACCTCCAATTTTATTCCTACAAACAGTAGTTCTATGAAATAAATTGAGCTAAGAGATGGGATTAAGCCAGAATAACTTTGAGCTTTCAAGGAGTTGAACCTGAGTTTCTTTGATCCTAGTTCCACACCTTAACCATTACAACTTTTTTGAAAATAAGATTCGGAATGGAAGGAAAAAGAAAACACAGATTGTGCTGATGTATGAAGGGAATCCCACAAATGAATGTTGTATACATGGAATGGTGGATTTTATGATTCTCTGTATCTAACTTTGGATGTTATGAGAAAAGCAGAATGAAAACAGATAATGCTCAGAGGCGCCTTGAACCATGAGATGGGCAGCAAATACATTTGATAATAATAAAACATTTACTATGCTTGTTTCTGAATGAACGTATGTATGAATGAATGAAATTTCCAGTGCTTAGTAGGATCCAAGAAGTGTTTAGGTGGAAAGATATACAGTATAATGGGTGGTATACAATCATACACAAAGACACACACACACACACAAAATTATTTAAATAACTAAAAAAACCCAACACTATTGAAATACAATTAAAACAGTTAAACATGGGATAGTGTGTTCTAAATTTAAACACAATACAACCATTGAATGAGGTCAATATTTCCATGAGATCTCTAGGCTCAGTGAGAAAACCAAGTTTTAAGGGCCTTCTGGAAGACTGACAGGATTGGGGCCAATCTCACCTTGTAAGGAATAACATTCCAAAGGTGGGTAGCATAACAGGCTTTCTTCCTGGCCTCTGCCAAAGAAAATGGATAGGTGTAACAAGGGGGAGGTAGTCATTGAAAAAAACCCAGCTCCATGCCATGTAGGGCTCTAAAAGTCATTACCAGAACCTTGAATTGAATCAGGAAGCAAACTGGTAAAACAGTGTTATTCAGAACATAGGTATAATACATGCGGTTCCAGAAGCACATATATTTGTAGGGTGGACACCTGAGTTTAAGGCGTCTTCTTAGCATCTAGTTCAATATTTGATTTGTGATATTTGCCTTTGTTTTAAATAGTTTTCTTAACAAGTTTTGTTATCGCTGCATTGCCCAAAACTGTGTGTCCTTTTTGATCCATCAGAAATAGTTAGACTCTGTAGATGTTTGGTAATTTTTTTTAAAAAAATGTTCTTGATATGAGTCATTGGAGTCTTCACAATTATAGTTTACAAGTTACACAGGCTTATTCATGCTATTTAGGTGTAGCACAAAATATTAATGCTTAATTAGAACCTTTTCCAGCAAGCTGTACTTGTTTTATATTTTTTGTCATTGAATTTTTCATATTTGGTCTTTATAATATGTGACTTAAGATTCTTATTTTTCAAGCCAAAAATAAATATCTTTAAAAAGAAATGTAATGTTCATCTTATCAAAGTTTCGCTCAAATTTTTATAAATTGCTTTGAACAACTTTTGAAGAAAAAAACAATTAGCAATGTTTTAAATCAATCAATCCATCAATGCCTAACATAAAATTTAAAATGGAACATTAGAATGAACATTTTATTTAAAATATATTGTATATTCCAATTTAATTTCCTAAATATGGCATACCCTAATTCATTCTTGTCATAAAATATTATGACAATTGCCACTAGTTTGTTTATTTACTTATTTAATTTGTATGCTTCCTCCCCACCCACGCCAAACAAGTGTTTGTTTGACTTCTGAATGTTCTTCAAGGGCAGCCCCATGCAGAGAATGTTGTGGTAGTCCAAATGAGAGGCTTCAAGAGCATAGATGACTACAAGAGCAATGTCTCCCAATCTAGGAATGTGTGCAACTGGCGCACTACTTGAGCGTGTGCAAAGCCTCTCTTAGCCATGATTGTCACCTGCTGTTTGAGCAAGAGCAATAAGTCCATGATAATGCCCTAATTTGACACTGGGTCTATCTGGGGCAATGCTACCCCACCCAGAACAAAAGATGGAAAAGCCTCTTGTGTCCAGAGGCTAGCACGTCTCCATCACAGAAGTGCCAAACTAACAGCTACAAGAGCTTTTTCTAAACCTAAATATTACTAAATATTATTTTTTGCATCTTTCAGAAATGTTTATTTATTTATTTATTAAATTTATATGTCACTCATCTCTCTATCTCTCTATATTGCAAAAAAAACAACAAAAACACATTTTAACCATTTGGACTCTGTGGCTTTTGTACAATGCGATGGTCCTTTTCTCAGAAGAGACATAGTTCTACAAACAACTGACCATGCAACAGAACCTTACTAGTACCATCAGTGTTACATTATATTTACCCAAAAGGAGGATGACCCCAAAGTTAATATGATCCTTTGCAGGGGATGGGAGGGAAGGAGGGAGGGAGAGGGAGAGGGAGTGAGAGGAGCAAGCACAGGCAAAATCTGGAGGAATGCTCAGCTTTCCCATCAGATGAACCCAGTTAGATACAATCATGGGGACTCTGTTTGTATAAAACAGTATTCTCTGGCATTCTGAACTCTGTAGTCCTAACAGGTCTTGGTAGTTGAAGCCCTGGAAAGGATGGATCAGGGACAGCAATGGAACATGGATAATGTACTACATTTGCCTTTTTCTTCTAATTACAGAATGGCAACCATCCCCACATTTTGAGAGTCTCTGAGGTGAAGACCTCTGGCTCTTGTCTGTTTTCTTTTCCTCTAAGCTCTCATGCTTTTCTATTAGTGACTCACTGGTATTACTCTCTTTAACTATACACTGTTGCTGTAGCTGTCTGTCCCTACAGCGTTCATTCTTGAATGATATCTGCAGGTAATCAACAGACTCTAAAAAGACAGTCTCTATAAACGATAAGAAATATTATCATTCTCCATACTGCTTTTGTTCTCCGATCCCAAGATAGACCATTATGAAATCATAAGCCTGTGGAATAGGACACAGTTCTCATAATTCTCACATTTCATTTTCTTGCATAACAGCCCATTATAACTATTTTTTGCACCTTGCCATGCAGTCTCTGTTTACTGCCATAGACAAGATACCTGAGTCAAATAAGTCAGTGGTTAGTCATTCATATAAAAATTCCTATGGTCATGTTTTCCGCAGCTCTTTCCAGAGTGGTTGCATCAAGCAATTGATAACTAAGTGAAGCTAGATATTTAAAAAAAAAAAACAATTCTTAAGCAAATAGCAGATTGAAGTTAATGTTTAACTTCTGCCCATTTCAACTCTGATAGCTTTGGCAATAGTGTTGCTCATTTAATGCATGTGCCTTTATGTCACTATGGCAATCGGGGCCCTGAAAGACCTTGACGTTGAGTCAGAGAAAAATAATAAAGTTAATTTGTTTAGTCCTCTGTCGATAAGTGTCTGTGCTCAGAGTCAATTGTTCAGGCAAACAAGTGTCGGTGTGATCAGAAATGTTCTGCATGTTTTAAAGCAACTGTTGCACAACTTTATCTCTGAAGTTCTTTGGTGCACAGACTGCAGAGAGTGTGCAAACAAATAATACATAAGCTAAGGTCCATGTTTGATATAAAGGAAGGACTATTAATTAAATAGTTTAGCATTTCTGTGTTCGCAAGATAACTATCACTGACTCTTTAAAGATAATTTACATCTGATCTTCAGTACCTAGTGAAGTGTATCCTAACATCATATTGGCTTCTTTATTATACAGAAGAGGGTGAGAAAGCCTTAAATGATCGAAGCCATGATGAGCAATGGATGTCAATATCGATGAGCTCATCTGGTGATGATCACAACATATAGAAGATTTAGATGGAGGGAGGGAGGGAGGGAAGGCAGGCAGGAAGCTGGGAAACTAAGGAGCCAGGAGGGCAAGAAATCTGTCTGCTTGTGAAATAGAAAGGAGGACATCCTGATCTTGAAGTGCAATTAGTTATTAATGCAGGGGAATAGAGGTGTGAGATTAACTATGAATGAAATGCTAAAATGTAGGCCAGAAAGTATGAATTAATGTCACTTAGGTGGATGTGGCTATTCATAGGTTGTTGATGACTGCATGTTTTCACTCAGGGAATGGTAACAATGGAAGCATCACCAGAGATGACAATCTTTATTCTAACTCTATTTATAGGGGAAAGACGTTTCCTCTAAATGCATTTGTATATGGGCTGGGTAGTTCCCCTTTCAGACAACAAAAGTTTCTGAAAATTGCATATAATTCTGCGACACTGAAATTTGTAATAAAATTATTTCCTTTAATCAGGTGATGTTACTTTCACCAGCATATGGGATCAACTAGAAACAAAGAATTAAAAGAGCCCTGCAATTTGAGTCCAACATTAGAGCTGAATTTTAAAAACCCAAATAGGCAAGATTCTTGATTTGGATCCATTTGTGTTCATTTTCACACAATTCCATAAAAATGAGGGTGGGCGGCAGTGGTGGGAATGTATTGCTGGCCATTCTATCCATCTAGAATTTGCATTCCAATCTGATAATGGTAATAATCAAATAAAAATAAACTTGTATGCTGCCTGATTTCCAATGATTTTGGACAGTTCACAATAATCAAACAAACAAAACATTGCAATAAAACTTACAAATGGAAAGAACAATAGACCAGATAGAAAGAAGCAAGAGGCCTCAATCTCCCTCACCAAAGGCCTAGGTGAAGATGCAGTTCTTCAAAGCTCTTCTAAACAACAGTAGGGTGGGAGCCATACATATCAAGGGGTAACATGATTCAGAGGGCAAGCACTGCTACAGAGAAGGTGTACTTCCAAGACTGACTGAATACATTGTTTAATCAAAGGAACCTGCAGCATGCCAATTCTGCAAAATTGAATCAGCCAGGCAGATACTATGAGAGACGGATGTCCTTCAAGTAATCAGGTCCTATGCAAGATCTTGTCCTCTAGGCTGTTATTGTGCTATAGGATTTTCTCTGAACATGATTCTGAAGTAAAGAGAATGAACAAGATGAATGGCAGATGGACCCATCATTTTTTGTTGAGCTGGCATGGGAATGAACCTCCAGGATGATCCAACTTGTTACAGCATCTATTTTCTTTATCACTGTCTCAATAGGGAGGCGAAATTGCATGAGACAAGGACATAGGAGGCAGTTCTTACTAGGCTGGGTTGAATGTCACTTTGTGTAGTGATGAGGCTTCTTTCTTTCTACATGCTAATTTTACTCATAAATACATTCGTTAATTAATAGTCTGTACAAACCTGAGATTCTTGGCTGTGTAATAATCAGTGACTGCACTCATAGGGCTGGAAGGAATGCAGCAATAAGTTACAAAGCTCCTGCCAAGAATAAAAATAGATAAGGGCTGTAAAAATAAGGCAAAATAAATGCCAAAGAACAAACGAAGCTAGCTCTCTTATGCGATTTGTCCTCTACCATTTAGTGACATTTTCCTAGGCAGTTACTCAATGTTTCAAGTGACCCAGTTCTCTTGGGAAGAAGGAAAGGCATGACTGCCAAGTTCCTGAATAAAGCAGAACAATGATCCCTAGCCCAAGAACATAATCCAAACTTTCTGGTGGTGAATTATATAGCTGGTGATACAGAACAAGAGCCACCGTACAATCCTTCTTGTGTTTTTAGAATTTGTGGCCCAAAAGCTAATTCTGGAGTTGTAGAAAGGCATTGGACACAATGCTCCATTTGATGTAGCAGAGTGACTTTCTGCTACACATCCCTTTTGTTTTCCTAATTGTAGGATTTGGATTATTTAGAAGAAGCTCTCCTGATGTTTCAGGACTCCTTGGCAATCAAGCACCCTAACCTTAAAATTTTGGCTCTAGGATTAGAACAGAAATATCTATTTGCTGTTTCCCTCTGAAAATATTTTTTGAGATATATGTTGTCCTAGGGCAGGGTTGTCATATTCCTGGCCCACTGATCAGATGCATCACGTGCTGGCCATGCCCATGCCCAGTTTAATGAAGGGGGGGAAGTCCCAATACATCACGTGACACCTCCATGGTGATGTGAGTTTGACACCCCTGTCCAAGAGTCTTTTAGACTCTCTTTATTGCATTTTATTTTATTTATCAGTAATCACCAGCTATGTTATAGGATAAACTGAAGTTGATTCTGTAGTACTACATGACTAATTATTTTAAAATAGTACTATTTTAAAGTAAAGTATACAATAAATAAAAGCAAAAATAATCTCCATCAGAACAAGTTCAAAATATAGATATAGAGCTGAAGAAACTTCTGGGATAAGAAGTGAAATGTCTTCAAAGAAAAACCAAAAGTTCCAGTTGCCTCTTGAAAAAGCAGCTTTGGGACAAATACAGATGCCAAAAAATCCAATTGCAATAACATATATCTGCAGTCGAATAAGTTTGTTTAACACTGTAGCAGGAAATAACAAAGATTTTAAAAGATCTGAAAGGCCAGATAAGTTTTAATCTGACAACAGAGACAAAATCATGATTGTGTCAAATGAATTTCAGTGTTCTGATTTCTTTCCTGCTCCCATTTGAGCCATCAAATATTTGCCTCCCCTCACAATCCCTTTGGGGTGATTTATCTCTAAGTAGTGCTGCTTGCTCCTGCTGACTTTTCCCCCTGAGTCGGTTTGTAAGCTGCTCTGAAACCTTTCTGATATAAAGTGTCAGGAATTTGGATCCTTCTGGCTCCAGTAGAATTCCATCCTTTTGGTAAAAGCACCTCTTACATCCAAATGTTGAACGTTTGACAAAAGTTAGACTGTTAACCATTGATGCTGTATGTGTTGAGAGTCCCCACTTTGTTTATAAACTTAAACTCTAACTTTATACTTTATCAAATCAGGAGAGCACAGCTGGGTTTGCTAATATACTTTGCCGATTGTGCTTCAAGTCCCCTCTTAGGTCTTTCTGTTATATATGGAGATTTCTACAAAGACCAAAAGCTGGGAGTAAGACATTTATGTGTGCTGAGTCCTCCCATGGTCACCGCAGATATCTGCATATAGCGTGACTTAATTGTGACTGGATTGTAGAGAACATTCTGAAATTATCCAGCATGTAAAGTTTGTAAAGTTTTAGGGCAGATCAGGAATCAAGATCAAACCCAGACAGAAGAACAGATGAAGATCTAAGAGCAACCTAAAAAAGAATGTTGAGCTAAGACAGGCGCAAGGCTTCCTTCATTTCATTTTCACTCCCCAAGATCATTAGAGCGTTTCAATTCCTCTTTTTTTTTGGTGGTGGGAGGACTTCTTTGAGTTTACTGAGATAGAAGTGCAAAATGGATATCTTAAGACTTGCAGAGGTTTAATGTACTCATTCCACCCTTTTGAAATTTAATTCTAGAATAATAGAGTTGGAAGGGACCTTTGCAGATTGTCTAGTGACTCTAGTCTAACCGCCTGGTCAAGCAGAAGACCCTATACCATTTCTGACAGATGGCTATCCAGTCTCTTCTTGAAAGCTTCCAGTGATGAAGCTCCCAAAACTTTGGAAGGCAAGTTGTTCCACTGATTGATTGTTCTCACTGTCAGAAAATTTCTCATTTCCAGGTTGAATCTCTCCTTGATTAGTTTTCATCCATTATACCTTGTCTGGCCTTCAGGTGCTTTGGAAAATAGGTTGAAACCACCACCCCCGCCCCCATGTGGCAGCCCCTCTAATATTGGAACACTGCTCTCATATCACCCCTGGTCCTTCTCTTCCCTAGACTAGCCATGCCCAGTTCCTGCAACCATTCTTCATAGCCTCCAGTCCTCTAATCATCCTGGTTGCTCTTCTCTGAACTCTTTCTAGAGTCTCAAAGTTAATCTTTCTAAAGTAACTTCAAAACCAACCCCATGACAAGTTTGCATACTTTGGCTACACAAAATTGCTTGCTTTGCCTGTTCTTGGCCACAATATTTGGCTTTGAGTTTTGGATTTCTTACTCTTGATTGATTTGCAGACATCCAATCAGTTTGTTCATTTCTCCTTGGGTCCTAATTTTATTTTATTTCTTCTCCCTTTTGCCTCAATCCACTTGCCTCTTTTCTGCTAGAAAGGTAAGACATCCAGAAAAATAAGTATTTCATAAGCATTTTAATTCTTTTCAACAGTCCGGTAGCAACAGGAATGAATGCCTTATGCCAAATTGTTTATTGACTTTCAGAAAACCAATGCTGAGCTCATTGACCTGTTCTATTTGCTCAAAACTCTTAATTCTGAAACAGGATTTGGATGGGATTGAGTGCCTATGATCATAAAGATAATGCTGGAAGGAAGGCTAGAGAGCTCCAATGAAGGTCAAAAAGAAGATTTAGAACACAGAACATAGAATCATGGCGCTGGAAGGAGCCTCTTGAGATCTTCTAGTCTACCCCCCCCCAGCTCAAGACAGGAGTCTTATACCATCCCAGGCAAATCATTGTCAAGTGGTTTAGAACTTTTGGGATTTAACATCCTGGCCGGGATAGCTCCGATTAAAATAAGAAAATTTGCTTTGCTAGGCATTCTAGTATTTTCAAAAACAGGGCATCTTTATAATTTTGCCTTGTTTTTTCCACTGGCCATCATTTCTCTTGTCCTTGAACAATATTCACATTAAGCTAATCCCAGCATCTGAACTCTTGCTCACTGCTGCTGATGAAATACTTAGCCAAGTTGACAAATTGTCTTTCAGTGAAAATTCCCTTGATGCATTGTCACTGCAGACTAAGCTATTTTGCTAGTTTGGATGTATAACAAAGGTTATGATGCTTGCCATGTTCTCAGATAATTGTACTAATAACAGGAAACAGTAGGAATGGGAGTTCCTTCAGGCATATATAGTGCCAAGGGCATCATATATGATGAAGAATAAGACAACACTCCTCTCTATGCTTCCCTAGGACTTGATTGATGAGCAAACCTCACAGGGGTTAGACTATAAGGGATCCACTCTCATCCTCATACTCCAAATGCATGAATCACAACATTTAGAGTCAGAGGAATTCTAGGTATTGGAGTCCCAATTTTTCTGGAGGGTACCATATTTTTTATTTGTGTACTGATTTTACTAAATGCGTATACCACCATTTGGAAGGCTGCTAGAAGCAACAGACCTAAAGAACATTTTATTATGACTACCTCTCCCTCTTAGTTCTTGGCTAATAGCCAAGAATTAGAATTGTTGGCTGATTTATGAGATTCAATCATTTAATTGTTTCTGACTTTCTTTACCCAGTGAGCAATTTTTTTATATTAGTTAGGACTGTCTGTTGGTATATTTCTTTGAGTTATGACACAGTTAAGCTCATGTGGTTGTCATTTATGATGGAACTCATAATTTTGTCTTCAGCTGGTCTCTTTTTCAATTCCCTTTAATTTTTCAAAGCATTAAGGTCTTCTCCAGTTACTGTTCCCTTTGTATTGTGTGTCCAAAATGTTTCAGCTTTAACTTCATTATTAGCTGCCTAGAATTGCCACTATTCCATTGTTCTGTTTTAGATCCATATGAATATACAGTAGTTCCCATTTGGGGACAAGACTGAAGAATTCTGCCCACTCTCTATCACCTATCTTACTATCTTCTTCTAGCAGTAAGCCCATACTTTCCCCTTTCTTCCTTTTATTCCTGACATAGTCTCTGCTTGCAAACTCTGCTTGCAAACTTCAATTCTTTATATGTTTAGCTTTTCTTTCTGTGGATACTAGCTACTTGTTGGTTCATACCCTTGGGGGATGATTTTGTATATAAGTCTCTTTTCATTCACATCTCAGCCACAAGTTCTCTATGTACCCAGACCAGAATCTTAAAGTGCCTCCAATTTTTTTCCTCATGAGAGTGGTGTAGAATAACACTTCTGGTGAGTGAGTATTCCTGTGCTCCCTTTGATCTAGGGACTTATGTCCATTTTACTTAGTGCACCTCTCAATTTCTTGAAATTGGGTCTCCTGAAGTCTAGTCAATGTGTAAGACTATCTCTTAATCTCTTTTTAAGTAGTATTTTGAAGTCCAAGAAGACATGGTTACTTCCTCCCAAAGTTCCCATTGATTTTGATTCTTCAATCAGCTCTTCCCAATTCACAAAGATGAAAGCTGTAGTCTCTTCTTCAATTTCTGGAAAATGAAACAGTCAGCAAGACCACAGAAGAATTTGAGGTAATTTTCAGTCTTGGCTAAGTTGGTTTTATAACAGATGCCAAGATAACTGAAGTCCCCCATTTTTGCTATATGTCTCCTCCTTGAAAGTTCTGTAATCTGTTCCGGAAAGGCATATAATCCAGTGCTTCTGGATGGGTTTGTGGTTTGTAGCACCCATCACCACAATAATATATTTCTATTGTTTGTGTTCTTTCTTAAGTGGCTTGATTGGATTCTTGCTCTTATCTTCCAAGTCTCAATGCGTGGGTTCATTTCCTTCACATATAACATCACTTTTCGTCCTCTTCAAATATTATAATTATTGCGCACATGCTTACAGCATACCAGTGAAGGACCGGACCATGGTGCTTCTACCAGACAAAATGGAGCTCCATTTTCACTGGCAGAGGGTTGCAAGAAACCATCACAGGTAAAAATGGAGCTTGGGAGCCCATTTTTGCTGGCAGATGTGCTCGGGCTGCATCCCCTAAATGAGTGATGTTGAGCTGGTCATGTCCAACCTGGCCACCCCCACCCCCTAAGGTCAACCACAACCCTGATGTAGCCCTCAATGAAATTGAGCTTGATACCCCTGATCTAAATGATCATTTGACCCTTTCAACTCTATGATTTGATTATTCAACAGAATATGCAGTGAGGAACAGAAGGAAAAGAGCTTCGCAATACTCCAACCAGAAGGTGGCAGCAAAAAAAAAATCTACTGATTTTTTTTGCAAAAAGATCTGGTTCTGAAGCAAGATCCATGCATCTCAGAATAAACAGAATAGAATAGAATTCTTTATTGGCCAAGTGTGATTGGACACACAAGGAATTTGTCTTGGTGCAAATGCTCCAGTATACATAAAAGAAAATTTACATTCGTCAAGAGTCAAGAATCATCAGGTACAACACTTAATGATAGTCATAGGGTACAATAAGCAATCAAATCATACTAGGAAACAGTCAATATAGATCGTAAGGATACAAGCGACGAAGTTACAGTCATGCAGTCACAAGTGAGAGGGGATGGGTGATAAGGAGTGATTGGAAGATTAATAGTAACAGTAGTGCCGACTTTGTAAATAGTTGAACAGTGTTGAGGGAATTATTTGTTTAGCAGAGTGATGGCTTTGGGGAAAAAACTGTTCTTGTGTCTAGTTGTTCTGATGTGCAGTGCTCTATAACCTTGTTTTGAGGGAAGGAGTTGATGTGAGAGGTCTATAAATATTTTCACAGTCCTCTTTTTGACTCATGCAGTATACAGGTCCTCGACTGAAGGTAGGTTGGTAGTTAATTAAATTAAACTCTTTTAATAGTAAAACCTAAACCCTCCTGTTTGTGATTGGTGAGCTAGTAATAATTACAAGATAGTTGCTATCATAGTTGTCTCTGTTTCATTTCTTACCCTTAGGCTTAGAAAGTATGGATAAACTGGTGCCTCTGTCCATATCCCTTAGAGATATTCAGGCAACATGATAGAAAAGTCTTTGGTTGAATCTGGAGAGCATTTTGTTTGAGTTTCTGTCAAATTAAACACTGGTGCTGCTTCCTAACCGGGAAGACATAACAAACACTTTTCTTTGCTTCTGCTACATTAACATGTACTTTAAATTAAGAATATAATTATGGTACTCCAGTACCTGAACATCTGGAATGGTCACATTTGTTATACCTATTGTTTAACTTCAAATATGGTCATATTTGGTAGCTTATGAAGATGGAAAGGCAAAGCTTTAGAGAGAAATATGTTATGGCTAGCTATTGCTGCAACAAGCATACTATCCCACAATGAAAGAGTTGAAAATTAAGTATAGTGGAATAAAAAAAAAATCCCCCTATAGATCCAGTTTTTACAATAGGAATTTGAGAATAATGAGAAGTAAATTGCTGCACAGAGTAACAAAGCTGCGCCAAAGGAATAGGAGGAACTCAGCAAGGCAAGGCAAGGCAAGGCATGACCTGTGGCCAAAATTAATGCATCTCCTGCTCCGTGTCTAAGTCATTGTTCTTTGCTGATGTTTTGCAACTGCAATGGCTATTGAGAAAGCCATTTATTTTGATCAAGACAGAGTACTACCATATGTTTGGAGAACTGCATTGCTAAATGAGCCACAAAAGTCAGGGAGAATGTCAAATGAGAAAACACTTATGAAAACTAAGTGGCAAAATATTGCACATGGTCTTGTTGGCTTCTGGTTGCCCATGTTACAGTATTTAAACAAAGTCATTTCCCAGGCCATGGTATGTATTAATTATTGCTATCTGTTTATTTTTTTAAAAAAAATATTTTTGAACTTTTAGTGCAAAACAGCCTGAGTGAGTGAATAGTCAAATGGAACACATCATCCTTTCTGCTATTTGATATTTTAGATAACTTAATTTTATATATATATATTAAATTGGAGAGATAAATTGCAATAGCAACAGCAACATTTCACAGTGCTTTACACAGGGGTGGGATTCTATCAGTTCGCACCTATTCACTAGAACCAATTGTTAACATTCTAAGCAATTCGGAGAACCAGTTGTTAAAAGAAATTACTGGCCTAATCCTGTAAGGAAGGCAGGAAGGAAACATTCTGGTGTTGCTTGCAGAAATTGCCTCTCCGTTAACCCTTATTACATTCTTAGCAGGACTAGACTTCCTGTCTCAGGAACGTCTCTGGATTTTTCCTCCCCTCCTTTGCTGGTACTTTGCTTGTGTGGAGTGACCATTCAAAGTTACAATGGCACTGAAAAAAATGATTTATGACCCTTTTTCACACTTACGACTGTTGCAGCATCCCCACAGTCATGAGAGGCCAGGCAAGGAGATGCGTTCCTCGATGTGAGTGATATTGAGTTGGCCACATCCAGCCAATAACATGTCCACCAAGCCATGTCCACCCAGTCACATGACCACCAAGCCATGCCCACCACCTAAGCCACGCCCACAGAACCAGTTGTTAAAAAATTTGAATCCCACCCCTGGCTTTACAGCTCTCTCTAAGCGGTTTACAGAGTCAGCATATTGCCCCCAACAATATGGGTCCTCAGAAGGATGGAAGACTGAGGCAATCTTGAGTGCGTCAGGATCAAACTCCAAATGGTGTGCAGAGTTATCCTGCAATGCTGCATTCTAACCACTATGCTGCCAAAATTAACAGAAACTAATAAGAAAGATAGAAGGGAGAAAAGAGTAAAAAGCAAAAGAGAATGCAAAGCCAAATATGCAGAAAGAAAAAGTAATACAAAGAAATGACTTAAAACTTTCTTTTACAACTGATATCGGTATACTTTTGCATTATACTTATTCCAAGTTTCCAACATAACTGATATTTTTTATCTATTATCTACTATTGTTTCTAATCACATTCATATACAGCAGGGGTGTCAAACTCAATTTCATTGAGGGCTGTATCATTGAGGGCAAGTATCAGGCCGTACCTTGGGGGGCTGGAGTGAATATGGCCAGGGTGGGCATGGCCAGCCCGATATCACTTGTGTCGGGAGCACCTGTGGTGGCCTAAGCGCTCTGCCAGAGAAAATGGGCTCCTGAACTTTGTTTTCGGCTGCGACGGCCTTCTGCAACCCTCTGCCAGCAAAAATGGAGCTTGGGAGGACCTGTGTGTGGCTCTCCCGAACTCCATTTTGGCTACCAGAGGCACCTTGGGCCAGTCCTTCGCTGTTTCCAGGGTGGCCCTGTGGGCCAGATTTAAGTATCTCGCGGGCCGGATCAGGCCCTCGGGCCTTGAGTTTGACACCCCTGATATACAGTATTATAATTCACTGGTTTCTGCTTTGTGCAAAAAATCCCAAAGGTGTTTCCAATCAGCACATTTTTGCCATTTGTAAAAATTACTTATACTTTTTTCCTAAAAAGATAAATAGATATGTATTTTTTTCAGTAGAAAAGTAAACTAAGCAGAAAAACCATAAAACATAAGTTACATAGATACTATTGGTAGTATCTTTGCTTTATTTTATCATACTATTGTCTCATTATGGATAGTTGCATGGTCAGTCAGAGGTTCAGACTGGATTATTATTATTATCTCTTTTATTCATTAAACATGAGAGGTCCTACTTTGTCGCAGAGAAGTGAATTAGCCAGCTTTTGGGCTCCCCCCCCCAGCTCTGTGATTCTGTGGCATTCAAACTGCAGAACCATTGGTGGATTGCTGGAATTTGCCCTATAGACCTCAAAATGAAGGTACAGTGAAGGTGAATAGACTTAATGAAAGAATGCTGCTATATTATAAGTCATGGAGATCAAACAACAAGCATTTTGCTAGCAACGTATCAGTGAATCAATCTGTTGATTTAATGTTCAGCTTGAAAGATATACAATAAAAGTGTCTGCCAAAGCCATCTCTCCAATATATCTCTGAGTTGGAGGGCTTCAAGGGGGTCCCTTACTTAGGGACTGTTCACAATGAGCTCAAGGATGTTTAGAAGCATATCCTGTTTTCAGCTGAGTACAAGATGGTGCTGAATCTTCCTGCAATGGCTGATAAATACCTGTTAGAGGAAACAGATTCTTAAAAAGCAAGGGAATGTCAGCAGGACAAAAAATGAGATTCCATTTGTCACTTGTTGGCAACAACCAACAAGAATTTGAATACCCTAAATTAGAAAATAAATACATTACATGTATGTAGTGATATTTCAGTTACTGTTTGGGCTACTCAATTGTAATATTCCAACCAAAGAGAAACCTCTCTTCCTCAAGATGCCAGGTAATGGAAGGTCTGCACTTTCTTCTAACATCTCTATTCTATTTCTCAGTCTTTGCTTTAGTTCCAAATTTTGTACTACTTCCCTTCATCCTTATAAGAAAACTTCCTGAGAGATGGTGTGGCCTGAGAGAAGGTTCAAGACTAAAGTTGTCCCAAGTCAGAGTTCCTCTTGGTTGAATGTGGACTTGGACCTTCTAGTCTCCATCCAATACTTTAATCACTACAGTCCATTAACTCTCTACTGTGTCTCCAACAGTGCCTTCAGGTCCAAATGTAAATCGATTCAAGATGTTGATATAAATACAAGAGACTGGATTATTGTTCAGTGAAATCCTGCAGTCAGTTCTGAATGCCGAGGTGCCATCTGACACACTATCATTTATTTTTTGAAAATATCATGTTTGACTGTATTGTCAAATTATTCCTGTAGAAGTTATAAAACAACATCAACAGCAAGATTTAAGGCAGATGTTTTTCTGGAAGGGATTTGGACATTTGAATTGAGTTAAAATTAATAGGAATTGGGCAATTAACTTTGTTAGCCTTGGAAACATCTGAGCAATGTACAGCAAATCCGCTCCTTAGCTTTGCTGAATAGTGCACTGTCCTGGAACAGTTGACATGGTTCATTGAATTGGAACACAGACTCTTCATCGTTGTCTTGTTTGGACCCCAGAAGTGGTTAGAAAGTCTTTTCATTTTAACCAGGGCGGTCATGCAGTACATCTATGTTTATCTGTTTTCAGCGTTCCTTCCATTTCAGTATTAAAAAACAAGGTTTCTGGGGTCAGGGCCACCTTGTATCCAATCTTGTGCTCCAAGATAACAAGTGTGAATACATAACATCCATCAGATATCATTCTTCTAGAGAAAAACCTTGGGGGAAAATGTTGATGCTTTAGCATAAATTGGATTCCAAAAATAAAAACAAAACATATCATTCTGATGGATTGAAGAAAACCAGAAAGATGGTCTAGGATTATTTTTGTTTCATGCACTGCATGCTAGATATAGCAGGTGAAAAAAAAAGGTAAAGGTTTCCCCTGTCCAGTCATGCCCAACTTTCTCCAAAGACATTTCTGTGGGCATGTGGCAAACATGATTATACATCGAGGAGTATGGAGCACTATTACTTTCCCACCAGAGTGGTACCTATTTATCTACTAGATGGTGTTAGACTTCCAAAAGAAGAGAGAGGAACCCGCCTTGCTTTACATCGAGGGGGGGCTGTGTGGAGAGAGTTTCCTCCTTTAAATTCTACCTCAGTGAAGATCTTACCTGGAAAATCAACACAACCCAGGTGGCCAGAAAGGCCCAACAGAGACTCCACTTCCTTAGGGTCTTGCGAAAGAATAAAGTGGAACAACGAGTGATGACCTCCTTTTACCGATCCACTATAGAAAGCATCCTCTCATATGGCATTATGGTGTGGTATGCTGGCTTGACAGCTGTGGATAGAAAGACACTACTGAGAGTGGTGAAAACAGCACAAAACATTGTGGGCTGTCTCCTGTTATAACTCGATGACATCACTAGGGTTCGCTGTCTTAGAAGAGCGAGGAAAATCCTCAGGGACAACTCATACCCTGGTCAGCACTTCTTCACTCTCCTACCATTGGGTAGGAGATATAGAAGCATAGCCAACTGCACCAACAGGCTGAAGAATAGTTTCTATCTGTGGGCTGTCAGACTCCTGAATAGAAAATAACTTCATGTCAGCATAGTATGATAGATTTGCAGGGCCGGCGCGTTGTGCAATAAATTCACATGGTGTAATAAGATTGTGTTTGTTAGTAGGATTGATTCACTGGGTTAGGGACTTTCTTTCTTCTTTTTTAATTTTTATTGATTTTTAAAAAAAAACATAAACAAACAAAACATAAAAACATCAAGCTATCTTCCATATGTGTACATACAGTGTGCCGGTTGGTTTACAAATTGTTTTGTGCTTCCATTTTGTAGTCTTCAATTACAATTACATTGCATATAATCTCATATTTTCAATCAATCATTATTAATCAATCACTTGACTATACTTTTATTCATTCATGTTTTACAAGATAATCATAATTTACTTAGTTTATTTTATAACAGTTCATATTATCATCCAAAATCTATCCTAAAATCATTTTGTAGATATAATAAGAAAGAAGTACATCTTTATATATTTATTATTTTCTAAAAGTCTACATATTTCATTACTGTATTTTATTATCTAACCATTGATACAAAAGATCCCACATTTTATAAAATTGTTTATCCTCTTGTTCTCTAATTTCAAATGCCAATCTACTCATTTCAGCACATTCCAATATTTTCTTAATGATTTCCTCCTGTGATGGTATTTTCTCATTTTTCCAGTTTTTAGCAAATACAATCCTAGCTGCTGTTAATACATTTACAATCAGGTATTTCAAGTCTTTACTATATATTTCAGGTAAAATTCCCAATAAAAACATCTCTGGTTTCAAGTCTATATGTTTTTTTGTCATTTTTTCCAACCACATGTGGATTTTAGTCCAGTATTTTTTAGCATCCGCACAAGTCCACCACATATGGTAATATGAGCCAGGTGTCTGATGACATTTCCAACATTTTTCAGATTTATTCTTGAACATTCTTGCTATTCTTGTCGGGGGGAAATGCCACCTGTAAAACATCTTATACAAATTTTCTTTATATGCTGTTGACATTGTCATTTTATAATTTTGAGACCACAATTTTTGCCATTTCTCTAAATCAATCCAATATCCAAAATTCTTCCCCCAAGCAATCATAGTTTCTTTAACTTGTTCTTCTTCTAATTTAATTTCTAATAAATATCCATACAGTTTTTTAATCACCTTTTCATCAGTACCTGTCAAAATCTTATCTAAATCAGTCAATTTATCATAGAAATCTTCCATTTTACAATCTTTATCATACCTTGACTGTATTTGTGCATATGAAAACCAATTCACCTTGTTCCTCTAGTTTTTGTATAGATTTGAGTTCACCCTTTTCATTCAATATTTCACCATATCTAACTGTTCGTTCCTTTTTGTATATTATAGGATAAGAAAATGTTTCAATAGTCAATAACCAGACTGGAATTTTCAAATAACATTGTCTTTTAATCTTCTCCCAGTTTAACCACAGAGACTCCCGTATATAATGTCTTCTAAAATACCCCTGTGTTTTAGTTCCTTTATACCATAAAAAAGCATGCCACCCCAACAACAAATCATGTCCTTCTAATGTCAACAATCTAGTATTTCTTAATGTTATCCATTCCTTAACCCACATCAGATTTGTAGCTTGATAGTACAACTCCCAATTAGGCAAACCAAATCCTCCTCTAATTCTAGCATCTTGCAAAAGTTTTAACTTTATTCTCGCTTTCTTACCTTGCCATATATATTTCAACACAATTTTATTTAGATCTTCAAAGTAATCTTTTCCAAGCCTAATTGGAATTGTTTGAAACAAATATAAAATTCTGGGTAATATATTCATCTTGATTGTTGAAATTCTCCCTATTAGTGACAGTTGTAAATTTTCCCATTTCGCCAGATCTAGCACTATCTGCTGTTTAAGTTTGATATAATTATTCTCTTTTAATGTACTACATCTTGCTGTCAAATATATCCCCAAGTACTTGATCTTATTCGTGACCTGAATTTTCAATAGGTCTGCCAGTTCTTCCTTTTGTCTTAATAGCATATTCTTTGTCAAGATCTTTGTCTTATCTTTATTTAATTTCAAACCAGCCACCTTTCCATATGTCTCTATCTTTTCTATCAATTTTGATGCTGTTTCTAAAGGGTCTTCTAAGATGAAAACCAGATCATCTGCAAATGCTTGCAGCTTAAATTCTTCCTTTTTGATTTTCATTCCTTTATATTCTTTTCATCTCTAATATTTCTGTTTAGCACTTCCAAAGTTAACACAAACAACAAAGGTGATAGTGGGCACCCTTGTCTTGTTCCTTTTCTTATATTGATAGAGTCTGTCAGTTCTCCCTCTATCATTACTTTTGCTGTTTGCTTATAGTATATAGCTTCTATTGCTTGAATAAATTTTCTAGCAAAACCCATCTGTTCCAACAGTAATAACATGAATCGCCAATTCACATTATCAAATGCCTTCTGTGCATCTAGAAATATCAGAGCCATTTGTTTTTCAGGATATGCCTCGTAGTATTCCAAGGTGTCCAAGATTACCCTCACATTGTCTTTAATTTGTCTCTTTGGCAGAAATCCATTTTGATCAGGATGGATAAAATTATTTAAATATTTTTTAAGTCTTTCTGCCAATATTGAAGCAAAGATTTTATAATCTGCATTTAGTAGAGAAATGGGTCTATAGTTCTTGAATTTGTAATGGATCGGCTCTTCTTTTGGAATAAGTGTAATATAAGCTTCTAACCATGATTTAGGTATCTCTTCTTTAACATAACTTCATTCATAACTTCTAGCAATGGAAGAGTTCAATGATTTTTGTAATGTTTTGTAAAATTCTGCCAGGAAGTCCATCTGGGCCTAGTGCCTTTCCATTATTTTGCTTCTTGAGTGCTTCAGTTAACTCCATCATCGTTATATTGCTTTCTAACATTGTTTCAGTCTCTTTAGGTATCTGAGGTAATTAGCATTCTGTAAGTACTGTTTAACTCTTTCCTCATCAATATTCTCTTGCATATATAATTTCCCATAGAAGTCTCGAATGATTTCATTCTTCTCTTTACTACCATGGCAAACTTGGCCTTGGTCATCTATTAATTGCAATATTTTCCTTGATTCTTTCTCCTTTCTCAATTTGTATGCTAACCATCTACCTGGTTTGCTTGCGTCTTCAAAGTAGTTCTGTTTAGCACCTCTAATTTTCTGTGCTAATTCTTCTTTTTCTATTTGACCCATTTTATGTTTAATTATATCCACTTTTAGCTTGATGTCCTTTTTCTGTGGCATTTTCTGTAGCTCTTTTTCAAGTCTTTTATGCTCATCCTCTAAGGCCTTAAAGGCTAGTCTTTTCTTTGTATAGTCTATTATCAAGCCTCTAACATATGCCTTCATTGTATCCCATACATTCTGAATTGATGTATCTTTTTTGTTTTCTCTAAAGAAAAAAGCCAATTCTTTCTCCATCCACTGTGTGAAGTCTTTTTCCTTTAAAATAGTATTATTTAACGTCCATCTAGATCTTCTTTTTTGTCATTTCCATTTAATTGTCATTGGATTGTGATCTGCCCAAGTACTTGTTTCAATATTTATTTCTTGAATATTAGTTATTAATTCTGTTGACATCCATATCATATCTATTCTGGACCATGATAAGTGTCTATTTGAATAGAAGGTGTATTGTTTAGTTTTAGCATTTCTTTCTCTCCATGTATCTTTTAAGTTTATTTCATCTACCATTTTAAAAAAAGATTTAGGGAGAGTCTTTCTGTTTTGCTTTATTGTTTTCTGTGCTGTATAGTCCAATTTATTGTCTACAATTCCATTAAAATCTCCCATCATAACTATATTAGCATAGTCCAGTTCGATTATTTTCATATGTAATTTTTTGTAGAATTCTTCTTGTTTGTCATTTGGAGCATAGATTGCAATCAGGAGTGTTTTCGTATTATTGTCCATTATTTCACCATTAGTATTTTTCCATCATCATCGGTATAAATCAATTTTGCTGGGGTGGTCTCTTTAATATATAAAACCACTCATCTTTTCTTACATTGTGTCAAGGAAGTAAATATATTCCTTAATTTTGGCTGTATCAACAATTGTTCATATTGTTTTTTAATATGTACTTCTTATAGACAAATTATATCAAATTTTAATTTCTCTAATTTATGAAAGGTTTTCCTTCTTTTAACGGCTGAGTTAAGTCCATTTATATTAATTGTAATCAATTTTTTCTCTTCCATGGTTATATTTTGTAGTTAAGTTTAGCACCTCTCGTAGATCTTAGTTCACGTTGTTCTTTGGCTTCCACCTTTTCACCTACTGCACCTTCTTCTTTTTCAGTCGCCATTTGGCAGTCCTCTTGGAATTCAACTAGTGAGATCTCTTTTTCTGCCTCTTCCTCTTTCCCTCCAAAAAATTCTGTATAAAATAATTCCGCTTTCTCAATTGAGTCAATTCTATGTCTCTGTTCTTGCCATGTGAACATTAAACCTTCTGGAATCAGCCATCTATAATTCTTTTTTAAGTAGCCATCTTTTTTAAGTAGCATTTTAGTCAGGAATCGGTATTCTCTTCTCATCTCTCTCACTCTTCTGGGTATTTGTTTCAAGACCCACTCTCCTTGTCTTTATATTTCAATGTTTTCTCTTTTGCCACTTGCAATATTTGCGTTTTAATGGCTTTCTTTGTAAATCTAATGTGAACTTCTCTTGGTAAGCTATTTCTCATCGCATATCTTGTGAAAACTCGATAAACCTCATCTATTCCATCCATCATCTTCTCTTGAGTTATTTCCAAAGCTTCAGCCAGTATTTCTATCGTTATCTCAGCTAAGTTTTGTCCTTTTTCTTCCTCTACATTTTGGAATCTAAGATAGAATTCTGATCTATCCATCTCCCATCTCAACATACCACTTTTATCTTGTTCAACCACCATTAATCTATTATCAATATCTCCAATCTTCTTGTTTCTTTGTTTATCTTCTTCTTCAATTTTTTGGAATCTCTCATCATACTTCAACATCATTTGTTGGATGTTCTCCACTTTTTCATCGATTTTCCCTGTTCTTTGTTCTTTGTTCTTTGTTCTCTGTTCTCTGTTCTTTGTTCAATGTTCTCTGTTCTTTGTTCAATGTTCTCTATTCTCTTTTCAATATTCTCTGATCTTGCTTGAATATTTTGAATTCCTTGCATAATCATCTGCAGAGTCACTTTTTCTTGTTCTTTTTCTTGCTTTAACATTGTCTGTATTGAACGTTGTCCTCCAGATGGTGGAGAGGAAGAAGTAGAAGTTGAAGAACCAGGAGCTGTAAATTTCCTACTCATTTTAAGCAATTCAAAATCTTCAGGTTCTTCTAAACCTTAATCCAATTGTGAAGTAACCAATTACAGTTCAAAATAAAAATAGTAGAAAAAAGAAGCCAAATAATAATGATTAAAAAAAAGAAAAAAAAGGGAGGACAAAATTTCTTCAGGTTCTTGTATACCTTAATCCAATCAATAGTTAGATGAAGAAAAAGGCTTGAGAAAAAAAAAGGAAAAGGAAAAATTCTTCAGGTTCTTCAACACCTTAATCCAATTGAAAGGTCTCAAATAGAAAAGAGTGCATAAGAATATACCAGAAAGGTAGATGAAAAAACAAAAATACCAGGAAAGGGGGGAAAAAGGCTATTCCCTTAAAAAAAAGGAAACATTAATACTAAAGCTTTCCCTTTAAAATAAAAAGCAAGCATTGAGATTGGACTTCCAAAGGAAAAAAAAGAAAAACAAAGACAAGCTCCAACAAAGCCAAAAACCCAAATAGTTATTACAAGAAAAAAAAAAGATAAAATGAAATACAATAAAGCTGGTGAGGAGGGATAGCACAACTTAGAAAAAGTAAAAAGAGCACACTGCACTTTGTTTAATTATCCAAGGCTCTTATTATAGCCCTCTCCTCCAAAAACTTATCACCTTTCCTCCCCTAGGTTTCAACATCAGACTCCAGCTGTTGATAGAAACCCAGAAGAGCACCTGCAATAATACTCTCCCATGCTCTTCCCTCTATCTTATCAAATAGCAATGTCCTTGAAAAAGAGTCTCAGTTCTTTCTTTCTCAGCTTTGTCTGGTCACAGGGAAATAGAATATTTTCAAGCCTCTAGTTGGCAGTGTTACAAAGTTTCTTTGCTCTCATTTTCCCCCTCCTTTTCCAGGCAAGATATAATAAGAGTTAATTTAAAAAAAGATATTTTTTTTAAAAAAAGAAATAACTAAAGGGAGCCTCTAGGCTAAAATATTACAAAACCAAAAAGGAGGAAAAAAAATAGATGTAAACGAAAAAAAACCAGTCCAGTTTCAAAATACAAGATCGTGTATAGAAAATCCAGCAATGAGAAAAAAAAATTACTTTGACATTCCTGTTTAAAATCGCCGCTTAATCACTTCTGTCAAAACTTTTACAGATTCTTTCTTTTCCTTAAGGTGTCCTTTCAGATCTTAGAATAAAAAAAAAGTTCTCACCAAACCGGCACACTCTCTCTTTCTGTTCTCTTCCGTTTTGGAGCTGTCCCAACTTCAGCAGCTTTAATGGCTGCCTCTTTGCCGCTGGCAAGAAGAGCTTATCCTGGATCTACCAGGGACTTTGCGGTATCCCTGGGATTGACAGGATGCGCTGTTCACTTTCACCATCTCTTTGGGATGGTTTAGATCTGATAGGACCATCTAGGAGCAAAGATATCAGCAGCGATCTCAGACCTCCAAGATCGCATGCCATATTGTCGCGACGCCAGCTCCGCCCTCTGGGTTTGGGACTTTCTGTCTTCACTGTGAGTTGTGTTGGGGGTGGGGTGCACGAAGGGAGACTCAGCCAATTTCATTGTACACATGTTGTGTTAGGAATGTAAGTCACCTAACAGCTATTTGGGTTGGAAATATATAAACCAGGATAGACATTTTAAAACTGTATCTTTAAGAAAATGCAAAAGTACCGTGTTTCTCATATAATAAGGCCGGGTCTTATTTTTTTTTGAGCCCAAAAATGGCTAGGCCGTCTTTTCGGGTGACTTAATTCCCCCCTTGCATCTTCGGGCGGGCGGCGACGGCTTGGATGTTGATTTCGGCGTTGGTGGGGCACTTCATATTGAGGTCAACGCAGGCAGCACCATATCCGGGTGTGCAACAAAAGTACTTCCTAACGGCAAGCCCCCGCCATTTCCCCCCATTTCGCATGTTTTAATATAGGCCTTAATTTGGGGGAGGGGCTTAATTTCATTTCATGCCTATAAAACATGCTGGGACTTCCTATTGGGGGAGGCCGTATTGTTGGAGAAACAGGGTATAATTGGGTGTGGTTTCTCAAACGGCCATAAGATGGAGCCAGAAACCTAGGTTGTTTAGTCTTAGTCTTAGTCTTAGAAGAGAGTGTGAGTGACTCTCTGTTTTCCTTCTGTTGGAGAGTTTTGCCATTTCTCATAATTGACTGATATTCTTGGATTTGATGTAAGTCTGATACTGAACTGTTTTTGACACTGGACTTTGTTATTGGATTATCCCTGAATTGAACACTGACTGCCTTACCTGTGAATGACTTTGGACTGCCTATTTTGAACTTTGCTTAAACTGAAAGTACAAAACCTACGTTTGCTGTACAGTATATCTGTGTGCTGTGTGTGTATTATTCAAACACTTCTCTCAAATATGTCTCCCTGTATGCGCTCATTCTCCTAACAGGGAATTACCTCAACATGTTGTACTCTGACAATAAAGATTCATTTGATACTTGCATTTGCATGCTTTTAAATTATTAGGTGGGCAGAAGCTGAGGCAAGTAACTAGAACTTACCCAATCATTCAGGGCTTAGATCTTGAGCCAGGACTGTTAGCTTCCCAGTTGACAAGCTCAGAATCTTTACCTGCTGAACCATCATGCCCCCAACAGTATGTAGATCTTATGATCAAAGATATCTTTCAAATTTTCTGTAAAATATCTTCCTTCTCTGTTTCTTAGTTGAGGGAGCCAGCGCTGTCCAAAAACACTTCCATTGTCAAGTGATCAGTAGTGTTAAGTTAGGCAGACACAGATATGGTCCCTTTTCCCTAGTCTACTATATATTCAGCCTTATCTTTCTCACAAATTTCAGTTGAATGCCTAGGGCCCCATATTTTCTCCATTAAACTTTTACATTCAACTTATGTGTTTCCACCTTTCTTTCTCCCTCCCACACCCCACACCCCCAAATTGTAGCTTGATTACTAAGCATAGATCTATACATATTTGTAAACCTGTATCTGACATTCCATTGAGATAAAAAATGATTAAAAAAACCAGTTTCAAGCATGCTATGCATAACAAAGCTTTTATTACTATAACAGTATGATCATATCATGCATGACCTGTGCATTCACTTACTGAGCCCAGAAAATATATTTCTTGCAACAATATCATTTCTTCCCCTTAAGGAAGGTACTAGACCTTGTATCAGATTTTATCTTGCCATTGCTTTTATTGGTATGCTAACTAAACAGATTTTGGTTGTCATTCATTTTACAAGATTATTTTTACCGCTAAGATCCTATCATGTAACTACAGTGTTTCGCAACAGTAATGTACATCAACAGTTCAAAGGTAAGATCTACGATTCTGCTAATTTGACATGGTTTCTAATAGTCCTTCCCAAATTACGACTAAATTCTTTCTAAATTCTTTCTTCCTGAAAATCTTCTAATGCCACAAGGTATATAGCTCTCGATAAAGAAAGTGTGGCAGAGATCTGATGGATGGTCTTTAGCTCTATTAACTCATCTTCAACATTCAGCCCATTGTTCAGATTTCTTGAATGAAAATCCATGTATTCAAATGCTTCATTAGTTTTTTTGTAACCAGTTAACTTAATAGTACCTTATACACGTGCATGCTGATATTAAAACATTAAGAGCTTGGAAAGAGAGGCCCATAAAAGCAGACATGCAATACAAATCCTTAAGAGAGCTGCAGGAGTGAATGTAGCTTCCAGGGGTAATTATAATTATAATTATAATGCCACTGTGTAATATACTGTACATTCTTTTCATTATTTCCATATGTTTTTTAAAACCAGGTAAAGCCCTTGTGGGAATGTAGTATTTCAACTTTCTGCTGCGGTATTTGATATCTTCCATTATATGGAAAGGATTCCTCAAATCCCTTATAATATTTTAAACAAACACAGCTTGCTGGAAATATCCCCCTCCCCTCCAATTCTGTTGTCTTTGTTTCTTTTTGTTTCAACTGTCTAATGTATGGTATTTGTTCTTTTACATAGAAATTTCCATGCAGTCATTTATTTTAGGAAGAAATTGATTTGTATTAAGGAATTATCTGTCAAGAAGAGCCTGGACCTTTTAGCAACCTCTGACCCAGAGCAAGAAATGTTCAGAAACCTTTTCTCACTTTTCCTTAACCTTGAAGTTTTGATCTCCAGCTAAAGACAAATGAGTTCAAGAAGACTCTGTTTAACACCACTCACCACCATCTTTTGACATAGGATCTTAAATCTCTTAGATTTTCTATTTTAATTTCCCCAAATATAGACAAGAAAAGATGATATGCATCTCTGATTATGTCGGTGAATAATTTCATAAAAGATGGGTGCAGCGAATGTTCATGTGGTTTGCATTTTTATGTCTTATTAGCTCACATTCCCTGAACACATAGGCAAATTAGAACATACCAGCATGCCAAAATCCATGCTTTTCTCATATATTTACAAGAGAAAGTCCATTCATAAACAAGTATTTTGGGGAAAACTGCTTCAAAAAAGGGAGTGTGTTAGGGAAACAGCACAGAGATATTTACATTTAAAAAGCCTTCCTTTTTACAATCCTGTAATTCCTTAATTCAGGGTAGAGTCAGGGTGACTGAATGGGGCTGAGCATTTACTGGTCAGATGCCCTTCCTGACGCCATGCAGAGTTCATAGCAGATATTTTCTCTTTGCGCCCTAGGAGAGAAACATCGGCTGCTACCTAGGTTTGAACTCTCAACCTTCCTAGTGGGAGATGAGCATTTTCACCTCTAGGCCACCACGCAGCTCCATACAGATATTTACATATTCAGGTGAAATTTTAAATGGAAAGAATGAATTCCCATACTAATCCAGAAAGGAACTAAAGTGAAATTAAGGTTAAAGAAACGAAAGCCAACAAAAACAAGATAGAATGATTAGTTTATCTCTCAGTTAAAAGTGAATATTTGATTATTCAATTAGTTTATAAGTTTATCAGGGACTTATTGGCCTTAATTAATAAAATAAAGACACACCTTGGCTATAAATTAAATGATCTGTGTTCACTGCTTCTTGAGTGCATGTTACAGTTTGTTTGTTTTTTGCTGGTTTATTTAAGACCAATAGATAACTGTACACAAGAGCAATGTCAAGACTGGGGCAACAGTGCACAATTAAGGAAACAAAGTTCACACAGATACTAATAAGAAGAAAGAAAAAATAGGGATGTGGTACAGAATCTTGGAAACTAAGATAGAAATCCCTAGTGAACTTATTAGTAAGTTCACTAAAACAAAATTTCTGAATGCTTTCAATCTCTTTTTCAGCTTTTTGCATCCTGGACTCTGCCATTTATGAGAAAAGTCATTAACTTACTCTACTGTCCATAATTAGTTGTTTATGCCTAGATTTGCTCCCATTTCTTTCCCAAACCTCCTTATCCACCAATCTCTCACAGTGAACAATTTACTCCTAGCACTTTAACCTGGGCATGGAAACTTCTGACTTCACCTCCATCTTCTTCAGGCAGATCCATATCCAGATTTCTTGCCCTCTCTATAGGCATGAGAAGGTCAGTCTTTGGAGTTATCAATACTTCAGTCACCGGCCTTGTATATGTTCCAATCTGGGACCTCCTTCTCCTAGATGGGCTAAATCTTGAGAGGATGTCTTGAGCTGTCTCTGTCACCCTCTTCACCAAAACCTTTTGTGGGTCTTCAGTATTTTTAATCCAAGACCCCAGCACATCAGACTATGTTTCAGAATGCCCCCCCCTTTTCATTCAGCCAACAAAGCAACATCAGCCCTTGGTTTCAATTCTTTGCAACATTCTTTGAGTTTCCCTCAGTTAGCCTCTCTTTTCCTGGCATAGAATAGAGCAGCAATAAAACAATCAGCAACTGCTTTGGTTAGATACAATTGCCCAGGCATTTTAAAGTGAATTCTTTCCTTCCTAGAAAAGTGAAGCTTCCTGTCCAATGACGTTATCTGTGTAGTCTGAATATGAACGTTGTTAGTGCAATACTCTACCACAT
Organism: Notechis scutatus; assembly: GCF_049901735.1. Classification (NCBI taxonomy): domain Eukaryota; kingdom Metazoa; phylum Chordata; class Lepidosauria; order Squamata; family Elapidae; genus Notechis; species Notechis scutatus. The sequence goes on from NC_142010.1 coordinate 48,052,223, forward strand.
CTCCAACTTAAGAGAAAAATGCACTAGTTGTTATTCTTGCACTCTTTTGGGCTGGTGATCACTCTTTGACTCCTGACAGGACATGGACTCTCCTCTCTTCAGTCCCCTCCACAAAGACTACCTGCACTGAATAGGGTGGACTCAGGAAGGCCCCTCCTGTTCTACTGTGTACATTTATGAGTGCACCAGCTGCCCTTCTGAGAATCCTGCCATTACCTCCTCTTGAACCAATTACCAGCATTTACACCAGGGGTGGGCTTCAAAAATGTTAGCGATGGGTTCTCTGCCTGGTTGCTGGGTGGGCGTGGCCATGATGGGCGTAGCCTAGTTGGCCTCCTGCACCACAATGGGGTGGGGGCAAAAACCCTCCCCAGGCTCCGGAGGCTTTCCTTGAGCCTCCAGGAGGGCGGAAATGGCCTCCCTGGGCTCCAGAGGCTCTCTGGAAGCTGGAAACAAGCCTGTTTCCGGCCTCCCCAAACTTCTGGGTGGCCCATTTTTCACCCTCCCTGAGCCTCTGCATGTGCCCTGCACTTATCTGCATCTAAACGGGCCACATGGAGACTCCTGGGAGGGGCAGGGAGGGGTGAGGTGGGCCAGCCAAGAGTGGGATTTGGGGGTTCTCCAAAGTGTGCAAAATCTTAGCTAGAGGATCTCCCGAACCCCTGAAAACCCCCAGCAGCCCACCCCTGATCTAGACCCCTCTTGATTTGCTCCCTATTCCTTTATTTCTCCTCACTCCTCCTCCAGGGTTTTTGGGGTTTTAAGACTCCATCTGTTTCCTCTCTCAGCCAGCTCAGCAAATAGTTCCCCCTTTCTTATGGGAAAAAAAAATACACGGTCTCTTCTACTGTCAGGATACTACTATCAGCTAGAAGGAATAACAGGCCAGCTTGGGTATTTGATATATACATGTGACAGGATGCTAGAAAGCAACTCCCTGAGGATATCTGCCCATTCCACCCTATCCATGCTCCAGATCATTTTAAATGTTGCATGAAACCTAGGAAGTGGGTCTTTTCTGTGGCAGCCTCTGTCCTGTGGAATGCTCTTCCCTTGAGATCTGGCAAACTGCATGCTTCTTAGCTTTCTGGAAACCTCTAAAGAGTTGGCATTCCTCCCAAACATTGGAATAGGGTAAGGCTGAAGCTGCAAGGTAGTAGTGTTGATTGTCTCAAGAATGATTGTGGTGCTGGTTTTTTTTTGTTTCTGTTTTTAGCCTTATATTTTTTATGAAGCTAGGTTTTGTCTAATTGTTGTCAGCTGTCCAGAGTTGTGTTTCTAAGAGGGGAAGCTATAAAAGTCTTTTAAGCTGGTCAAAAAGAAGGAGAAGAACCAGCATTCTAGTTAATACCCTTTCTTATTTCCTCATTAAGTTTACATTCACAGCAAGGAAACAAAGAAGCTTATGATGAACAAGAAACTGCAAAGTAGAAATTGCTTTGAAGTTGCCGAACATTTTATATATATAAGTAAGGCATTGTATTTTCTTTTGCTTTACTGAGCAATTTGACAATTAATCTTCCATAATCCAGCATTGGGACAGCTTTCTTAAATCATTCCTCAACAGTTTTACTCACAAAAAGTTCATTTTGTTAACTTAAGCGGGAGTTAACCAAGAGTTTATTCTGCTGCCATTTCACGTGCCATATTTTTGATTCTAGATTTTATGAATTATGCGTTGCATAATTAGTTTTTAACATTTTGTTGGTACATTTTGTAATTTTAAGTAATAACTTCCTTTATGAAGGTTTATACCTTGAGAAGCCGACTATAATTACAGACATAATTATGTTGCAGTGCATCCAAAGGTTGGTGAATCTGGTCAAGGCAGCTCAAGATTTTGTGTCAATGGATGGGGATTGAATTCTACTCCGGTACCTAATATAAAAGAAACATGTTTTCTAGCTTCAGAACACTTTTGATTACAAGCATTAGATTTTTCCTGTGGATAGATTGTAGAACACTTCCACAAGCTTCTGATGTATCCAATCCTGACTTACAAGTGTTTGCACATGGAAAAGTGAAAATGATACCCTTGCAAATAAAGGGCATGTTTTTGTATGTATTTTAACAGTATTACAGAGCGAAGAGACACATGGTTTATTTTAAGTGCCTTTAACAATAAACTCTGACTTCTGCTTTAAAACTGCTTTTCCCAACTCCTCCTGTTTTTCTCTCCCCCTTTCTCTCCCCAAAGTATTCAGCAATGCTATGTACAAAATGATGGTATACACAAATACAAAGCAGTGTGATATTTGAATCCACTCCAGCATCTTTCTATGGACATCTTGTTCTCTCTGTGTTTATGTCCTTGTGGGATCAGGTTTCTTGTTTACAATCTATCCTGAATAGGAACTGGAATTCTTGAAGAGCAGCAAAACAAGGACATGTGTTCAAAGGCTTATTTCTAGGAAAAGAGGAAGAGTTCCTGAAAGGGAAAGCAGGCCTGCCTCTTCATCTTCATCTTGTTCTAAAAAAGGGAAGGAGTGGGTTGGTCATTAAAAAAAACATGCGGTTTTAGAGTTCCTTAAAGCAGAAAAGCAAACAGTGAAATGCAGTTTTTAAACTTTGAGAAGTCCTTCTTCTACCACAACAGAGCATTGTTTTGGCACAAATTCAAGGGATTAAATACGACAAAATTATCATACCAAAGCCAAAATGGTCAAAACAGTTAATAATGCTATCATAACCAAAGAAAGAAACCACAAGATTCAACTGATCCCCGTGCAGAAATTCCAGACGTAGTTTAAAAAATAAGGACAATTCCTTCTGGATCAAATATCGATGCATCAAATTGTGTTAGAATCTGGAACCAGGTCATCTATGATGACCACACCTAAATTGAGAATCCCCAAATTTTAGTTGTCCCAGCAGAAGGGACCTAAAAGAATACTGCTCAGAACCCCTAAATTGTCATCCTCCTTTCCATCCTTTGTCATAAGCGTTTTGTCAGCTTCCTGACAAACAAGTTTGCTGGGCTCAATACTTTAAGAGATTCAATTTTAAATTGAAATATATCCTAGTGGTCCACCCTATCCAGGGCAGGTGGTTTGGAGTGGAGGTTTTCTGGAACGCTGACATGTTTTGTTTCTCCAATTGTTTCTTCCCACCTGGTATGTTTTGACAGAGTGGGTGTGTTCCAGGCCCCTTCAATTAAATGTTGCCATCTTGTGTGGCTGTGGAAATGTGCTTTGTCACAGCCTCTGCCTTCTGAAGGAGGGTCACTCCAAGAGATATGGATGACTTCCATACTCCTATGCTTCTAGAAGGCCCATGAGACCTGGCTCTTTTCCCAAATTCTGTTCAACTCTTTTTATACTCTACATAAATGACCTCTGTGATCATATCAAGAGCAACTGCATTCTCTTCGCTGATGATGTAAAGCTATTCAACACCACAGACAATACTGCTACCCTTCAAAAAGACCTTGACTATGTGTCAGAATGGTCAAACAAATGGCAACTTCAAATCTTAACAAATAAATGCTCTGTCCTACATATTGGCAAAAAAAAATAATAATCAGAAAATAAAATACAGGCTGAATAGTCAAGACCTTGTTGATGATCCAAGCTCTGTAAAGGACCTTGGAATACTCATCTCTAATGATCTAAGTGCTAGAGCCCACTGTAACTACATAGCCAAAAAGGCGTTAAGAGTTGTTAACCTAATTTTATATAGCTTTTTCTCTGGTAATATTACACTAATAACTAGAGCATACAAAACATTTGCTAGACCAATACTCGAATACAGCTCATCAGTCTGGAACCCACATTACATATCTGATATTAACACAGCTGAAAGTCCAGAAATATTTCACAAGAAGAGTTATCCGGTCCTCTACTCATTGGAAAATACCGTATGCCACCAGACTTGAAATTCTAGACCTAGAAAACCAAGAACTACGCCACCTTCGGTCCGATCTAAGTATAGTATATAAAATCATGCATTGCAATGTCCTACCGGTCAATGAATACTTCAGCTTCAACCATAACAACACAAGAGCAAACAATAGATACAAACTCAAGGTTAATCGCACCAAACTTGATTGCAGAAAATACAACTTCAGCAACAGAGTGGTCAATGTCTGGAATACTCTACCTGACTCTGTGGTTTCTTCCCCAAACTCCAAAAACTTTAACTTTAGACTGTCTACTATTGACCTCACCCCTTTCCTAAGAGGTCTGTAGGGGGCGTGCATAAGCGCACCAACGTGCCTACCCTCCCTGTCCTATTGTTTCTTTTATTTTTTTATTTTTCTTATATGTATCCATGTATTCATAACTATGTTTTTACTTATACCTATTATCTTGTAAGCAATTGACAAAAATAAATAAATAAAATAAAATGTGATTGTTATGTATTGGTGGGGCCCCTGACTGATTTTTATACTGTTTATTGTTCTAGCTGGTTTAGCCTGGGATACCTATTAATGTGGCTTTTAACGACTTGTTTTTATTGTTCTTTTCTGGATTCTGTAATCTGCCCAGGCTATTCTGGAATGAGTGACCATGACAAACCTAATGAATTAAATAAAAATCATTTGTATGTGTGAATATATGTGAAAAAAATATGGAATCTTCTGGGAAATCTGTGTCAACATTGATATAAAAAAGAATAGTTTCATGAATTATGAAATAAAGCTTCACTATATTATGAGGCATTGCGAACAGAAATTATACTGAATATTTCCACTCTTCTTTTTTAATCCAGATAAAAATGCAGACACTGAATAATTTCCTACCATAATGAAGAGGACTTTTAGAGATTTGCATTCCATTATTGAAAGACATACCACAAATCCAAAAAACATGAAATAATAAAAAAAACACATTAAAAAAAAATCTAGTTCTGCACAGCATAAAATGCTCTTTTAAGATCAGTACCTGCTCGGATAGTTTGGCTTTTAATTGAGTGCCAAAGGTGCATCTTTGGGGAAAGAAATCTCTGCCTTGAAATTAGTGTCTTCTCTTTCAGAAAAAAGTTAACATATTTGTGATGCTAGCCAGACAACCAGAAAGCTAAGAATGAAATTATTAATAGTTGAAGAAAGGTCTTGCCCATATCCTTAACCCTAAAGAACTGAATCTGATTGACTAATGTTGCACTGGATTCTATTTTAGCTACTTTCATTTAAATAAGCATGCTGAAGATATATTCAACCCATTTATTTTCAGAATGTTCAGCAAATTTGACAGTGTATCTCCCTCCCAAGACCAAGTTACAATAGACTTCTAATAATAAGATTATGTAGGGATCTCTGAGAATAAGACACAGAAGGAGAAAGACCTGTAGACTAGGCAACTATCAGATAAGAAGCAGATGAGCAGAAGAAATGGGGCAGGGGTGGAATTCAACTGGTGTTACTACCGGTTCGGTGACTTTGTTTTGCTTGTGCGTGTGTAAAAAAAACTTAAGCTATGCCACCTGGAGAGCTAAAACTGTTTTGGTGGGCCAAAACAACAGCAAATGCAGAACCGGTTCTGTGTCTGCTGCTCTTCAGAGCTACTGGTTCTACAGAGCCAGGCAGAACCAGTAGCATTCCACCCCTGGGGTGAGGCAAATATCGCAGAAGGGATCCTCTCCAGTTTATTGGTTTATAAAGGCAAGGCGATGTACTTTCAGACTTCCAAGATTGATGTCAGCCCTTCAAGGAAGTTTAAATAAGAAGCACCAAGCATGTATACTAACACTACCTTTGTTGTAAGGTTACAGTAAAGGAATCGGACAAGTCTGAAAGTTAATCTCAGTTGATGGACCCAATTGACTTCCAGAGAGAGCTTGAGGCTCTGGGATCTAGTGAACAGTTTGGCTGAGATCCCAATCACTGCCTGAAATGGGCAGGTTGAAGAGGCCTTAGATTATATTACTCCTGTGCAGCTTCTTCCTGTGTCCTGATCCTGAGTGCACCATGATGTATGACATGAGGTTTCATCCACCAAGATCTGAAGCCCCCACCTTGCTAATATTTGAAACGGTCCTAAAAACCTGGCTCTTTATCCAGGCCTTTGGTGGAAATGACTAAAGCCTCCTTTTAACTTATGTTGTTTTCTCTTATTTAACAGATAACAGATAATCAGAGTTGGAAGAGACCTTGTAGGTCATCTAGTCCAACCCCCTGCCCAAGCGGGAGACCCTACACCATTTCTGACAAATGGCAGTCCAATCTCTTCTTGAAAGTCTCAAGTGATGGCGCTCCCACAACTTCCCAGGGCAAGCTGTCCCATTGGTTGATTGTTCTCACTGTCAGAAAGTTTCTCCTTATTTCCAGGTTAAATCTCTCCTTGTTCAGTATCCATCCATTATTCCTTGTCTGGCCTACAGGCGCTTTAGAAAATAGCTTGACCCCTTCATCTCTGTGGCAGCCCCTCAGATATTGGAAGACTGCTATCATGTCTCCCCTGGTTCTTCTCTTCACTAGACTAGCCAAGCCCAGCTCCTGTAACCATTCTTCATATGTTTTAGTCTCCAGTCCCCTAATCATCCTGGTTGCTGTTCTCTGTACTTTTTTTAGAGTCTCAACATCATTTTTAATAGTGTGGTGACCAAAACTGGATGCAGTACACTAGGCATGGTCTTACTAAGGCTTCAGAGAGTGGTATTAATACCTCACTTGATCTTGATTGTATCCCTCTGTTAATGCAATTTAGGATTGCATTAGCTTTTTTGGCGGTGGCTGCACACTGTTGGCTCATATTTTAGTTTCTACTCACACTTAAAATTTAATAAATCATCATCGGAACAACCCCAGTGTATGTCTTCCATACTCTTTTACTGAAGATGTTTGTTCATATCTTTTAGTATGGTGAACCTGGATGTTTCAAAATATTTACAACAGTTTATAACATCATAATGAACATAACAAGGTTTTGTTATAGCAACAGACACATTAGCTTTGATCTACAGGTTTGATTTAAATAATGTTAAAGCAACAATGTAAGAACAGTGTGTGGATAACTTGGGGTTCTTGAAAGTTATGCTCACCCAGTCAGGAACAGAGCTAGGTAGCCTAGGGATAAGGTACTTCAGCCATGCTCAGTTATTGTAAGCATAGATTATATATAAACAGAGATGAACACCTAGCTTAGGGCAGATCACTCTGTCAGTATTTTAAGGGTCATTGATGGAATTGCAGGGCAAAAAAAAAGTATCAGCAAAAAATATGCACTGAACACACTGGAGTTTTATTGTAAAGTGGGAACTTTTAGTACTGAATGCTTCACTGCACACTTTGACAGTAAGTGATTTCTTGATTATGGAGAAAGTCCAGATTCCTGAAATGTTCCAAAGGAAAGTATTTACTCTCTTTGTAATCATTAGAGACATTTTGTACCAATTCTGTTTTGTACTATTTGATTAATTCCACATCGATATAAGGAAGTTATAAATTCTATAGCATTAAAAAATATCTTACAGGCCAGATGTGCTATACTGGAGAAGGCATATAAAGCAATTAGTATCTAGGGCAGAAAATCTGTAATATTTGTGTGTGTGTGTGTGTGTGTGTGTGTGTGTGTGTGTGTGTGTGTGTGTTTTAACTTAGAACTTAGAACTATGGACTTTTATTTCACAACATTCCTTTATATAATAAAAAGAATGCTGAGAACTGCTTCCTTCAGGAAAAGATCCAAAATTGCAGACTTTTGCATCTGTCCTGAAGATTCATATCAATTATATGATGTACATATGGACCCACATCTCGATACTAACCCAGAAACATATGAATGTGCTCAAAAAACAATGTGGCAAAACAATACCTCAATTCTTTATGGAAGATATTTTAACGTTTAAACTCCACATTGGGAAAATTGTACTCAGAGGTGTTAATCATGCTCTAACAATCCAATATATCTGGGGCACCAGAGTTATTTGAAACTGTGCTGAATAGGGGAATAGACAGAAATACCAAGTTATAGTCAATTGCTGTTATAAATGAAAATAGTTTAGGATATCATAAATCCATAACGCAAAGCTTTTGGAGCTTTGCAAAATGTTGAAAAATCTGCTTTGAAGAGTTCTGTGTTGGTCATTAATCAAACTGGATCTACCTAGACAGTTTTCATCTTGTATGGATTCTAGAGTCACCCTGTGAATCCTCACTGCTCAGTCACATTAAGTTTCCTTATTATTCCAAGGCAAAATTCAGTCACAATGTCTATTACCTATTTTCATTTATAACAGCAATGAACTATAATTTGGTATTTTGGAACCTCACACAATTCCTTTGTTTCCTCCAGTTTTTGGACCAGAGCTCTGGCTGATCTGTTATGGAAGCAATGTTTCACAGACCCCAACTCAAATAAATCAGGGTATTTAGTTTTTAATAAAGTTAGAAAATTACCGTTCTGCAAAGCAGTTTCACTGGCAATTGCAAAATGACCTTTTGATTTTGGTTTTGGAAATGTTGCAATCATCCCTTCAATAAACATTAAAACAACAGTGGGTATCTTATCAAAGCAACTGAAAAACACATATCTGCTGCGTCATATACTCCATTGATCTCCCAAGCTGGATTTTTGCCTAGATTTTGTAATGAGAAAAAGGGGGTAAAAATAATGCTGCAGCACAGTAATTCTCTAAGTTGAAGAAAATTCTTGGCCACCCAATTGTCTGGAAGTTGATTCATGGCAACTTGATTTCTTTTCTCATTGGCTCAAAACGTTTTGCTGCTTATCCAAGTAGCAAGTTGGTTAGGGGCATCCTGTATATGTAGTCCAGGGAGATATCTCTTCTCATCTACTCTGAATAGGCTCATTAGGTGAGTAAGCAGAGAAGAACGGAAATACCTGGTCATTCCTTCCATGACCAGTTTATTGGAAAAAGGTAAAATAGATATTTGGAAAACACCACATACCTGTATTCTTCAAACCCATCAACACACTAAGAGATTTATCTAGCCTAAAGATAGGACCCCAAAACATAAGAAAAATAATGTAGTATATGCATTCCAGTGTAGTGAGGAGTGTTCAGAGCTCTACATTGGAGAAACCAAGCAGCCTTTAACAAGAGGATGGCCCAGCCCAGAAGAACAATACTACAGGACCAGACACAGCAGTATATCTTCATTTAAAAGAAAAAGCACACTCTTCTGAGGACAATAAAGTTCACATTTTGGATAGAGAAGATGGATAGTTTGAGAGAGGGATGAAGGGATTCATTTATGCCAAAGTGGAAAATCTTTCTCTTAATAGATGTGGAGCCTTAGGCACAATCTGTCCCCAATTTTTATGCTGCTCTTTCTGTTCCATACTAGCAGGCTTGTAGACCTGCATTCTGATTGGTCCAGAAAAGCCGGGCCGCGATTGGACGATATATAGCAATCCTGATTGGTTCGTATACGGGTTGCCGCGATTGGGTAAAACCAAGCGCAGCAAGCTCAAAAGCCTGTCATAGGCTGCCTAGCCGCAGCCAGCTCTATAAAAAGAGCTGCCGCGGCTAGGGTTTTCGTCTCAGTATCTGATTTCCTAATAAAGAGCTATTGTTACTATTTCGAGTCTCGTCTCTCCTTGGGACCCACCGCCCAGACTTAACACTTTCATCATTCCCCAGGAAAACGAAGACTACTTCACAGATTCACCAGGGAGGCCACACATAACGACCCACCTAGGGCAAATGAGACAGCCCCTGTCAGGGTTCCAAGTAATAGATCCATTGCAAGCAAAACTCCAAGATATGTAGTTTCCTCAAAGAACAGCTTTATTGGAAATATCAAATTGGCACATATCTGGTGAAAACCAACTCTGAAGGGCCCCTTGGTTTTCACCCAATTAAAAGTAAAAGTTTTTCTCCCAATCCCAAACAATCAGTCACATGGCCCAATCAATGCAGCATCCCCTGGTCTGGTGACATCACTCCTCCTTCCTCCAGCCAGCTGTGAGAATCTCCTTGGTTCCCAAAAGAAAGTATTTTATTTTGACTACACATCCCCAGCTATCTCTAATCCCCCCTCCCTATCCCTCTCTCCATTGTGGCAACACTGAAGCTTCGAGATGGCTTCGGCCAGGTCAGCTTCAGGATTGACACCCCCATTTATCTCAGAGGAAAAAGGGCAATATAATTGCAAAAACCAAACTGAGTAGATTGCCTCAAATTTATGAGCCCCAGTGGCGCAGTGGTTAGAGTGCAGTGCAGTACTGCAGGCTGCTTCTGCTGACTGCCAGCTGCCTGCAATTTGGCAGTTCAAATCCCACCAGGCTCAAGGTTGACTCAGCCTTCCATCCTTCCGAGGTGGGTAAAATGAGGACCCAGATTGTTGAGGGCAATAGGCTGACTCTGTAACCACTTAGAGAGGGCTGCAAAACACTGTGAAGCAGTATATAAGTCTAAATGCTATTGCGGTTGCTATTGTTATTGCTATCAGAACAGAAGACTTCAAATATTATTTGCTAAAGTTATGGCTGTTTTGCATTTTCCAATGTCTCATGAGTTTGTTTTGTACCTCTTAATCCTGATATATTGAACTATTACCACAGGAATATCATTCTCCAAGACAAAATCAAACTAATATATTTCTTAAAACTCCAGTATTTAATACTACCCTTTTTAATACATGGGGCCATGTGCAGAAGATATTAATATGATGTTTCATATGCCAGGTTCATTTTTAAATGGTTTGGTTATAATTATTATATTTTCTTTCACTGTGCCTTAAAGACAAGACTATAATAGTTACATTTTAATTTTTACATCTAAATTTCAAAGTCACCGTCAATCACAAAAAAAATTTTTTTTGTAAGTAAGGATGATGTGGCATTATCATCATAATAAAGAATCAATCTGTTTGACAGATTGCGTGCATTTCCCCCTTTCTCTTAAAATACTTTCTGTTTTATCTATTACATTTGTATCACAGCTTCTACTGGAAAGGTAAAAATGACTTTTATAATCTGAGACACAAATCAAGGCCAAGTGCTTTTAACTTCAGAAAGTTTGTTGCCCAACCTCAGGTCTTGTTAGGGAACAGTGTTGCAGATCTGGGCTGGAAAAAAAAATCATTATACCATGGTAACAAAGAAATATGGAAAATTCCTGATGATTGTCCAGATCTGGCAGACATATTAAAAATTATCTTATTTTAATATATAATGTTTGCTTCTTGGCTTGTTGGTTAATTTTTATTTACAAATATTTTACGCTACCCAACTCAGTAAGACTCTTGGTTGTTTATGAAAAGTTAAAAACAAAATCCAAACAACAATATGACTAAATTTTCTTTTTCTTTCCTTTTTTTTTTACTTTGTTCCCAGAAGAGATATATCACACATATGAAAGGCCACTTCTTCAATCTATTTGAGGGCATATTCAGACCTTTCTGGATAAAGAGGGAAGGTAAAATTGAATAATTTTAATCTGAGCCAGTTTGGTTCAGTGGTTTAACATACAAAGCTAGAAACCGGGAGGCAATGTGTTCTACTCTGTGCCTAAGGCATGAAACTAGCTGGGTGACTTGGACCAGTCACTCTATTTTAGTCCATGAGCAATGATGAACCACTTCCGAAAATCTTGCCAAGAAAAGAGAATGGACTTTTCAAAGTACTTGCCAAGGGACAAGACTGACTCAAAGGCACAAAAAATAAAGTCAAGAACATTGATCTAAAAGAATCAGAATGTCTATTTAAAGATTTTTTTAAAAAAATTTGAATGTGCCCAGAATAACTAGAAATACAACTGCTATTGTTAGAGAAACAATAACTGTAATTCTCACAATTCATTCCCACATATGTCCTATCTGAAGACCTAATAAATTCAGGGAGAGCTATTAGTCCCATCCTCTCCTCTGTCTATTTTGATCATTCCAGGATTTAATCAGATATTTTCTACTACACCAGGTTGGGAGAACAGGAGCGGCAAGCTGAACCATCTCCCTTTTGTGGTTCAGTCATTTCTGACAAAGCCATGATAAAAAAGTTAGAAGGGGAAAAATGCACAGTGACATAAGAAAAGGGGTTAATCAGTGGATTAATCAGAACAGGGCTGCTAATTAAACCTTGAAAAAAGAAAATCATGAAACAAACAAAATGTTAAAAAGTTATGATATTTCTGTAGTTACTTATCAAGCACATCTAAATTATATTAAAGTAACCAAAATATCTTTACAATCCCCAAGGCATATTCCCAACTTTTGAGCACCCCTAACATTTGGAAATTGAAGGCTGAAAAATTTGACATGCCCTATTGTATAGCCATGTGTGCCTAAGGGAGGTAGTAAAAATCTACAATATGGTGGCAGTAGCATTACAATACATACCCATAGAAAATGGGTAGGTCTTTGATTGTAATGCAGATCCTATCATCTTGCAGGTTTTGGCCCCTTCCAGTAAATGCCCTTGTGTGGTGGAATCTCCAGCTAGACTAGAGGGAGGTGTTAAGAGGGCAAAGAAGTTAGAATATCTGTGCTGTAAAAACAGCACAGGCCTGACCTCTCCCAAAAGTCTTAAGGCCTTATTTTACCATTTCCAAGCGAATGCAGTCAGTCTGGTGAGATTCTTGCAACATAGGCGACTAGCTAGATACCTGAGCTTCGTGACAAAACTATGTGATTGGGCTATGCAGGAACCCGGGCTTTCCCGTCCTCCTTTCCTTTCCTCCTTTCCAGAGGTGGTATTCAGCAGATTCTGACCAGTTCTGGAGAACCGCTAGCGGAAATTTTGAGTAGTTTGGAGATCCAGCAAATGACACCTCTGACTAGAGATTTTACAGTATCCTTCCTCTGACACACCCATCAAGCCATGCCCACAGAACTGGTAGTAAATTTTTTTGAATCCTACCACTGCTCCTTTCCCTTCCTTTCCTTTCCTTCTTTCCTCCTTTCCCTTCCCTTCCTCCTTTCCTTTCCTCCTTTCCCTTTCCTTACCTTTCCTTTCCTTTCCTTCTTTCCTCCTTTCCCTTCCCATCCTCCTTTCCATTCCTTTCCTATCTATCAGTCTATCTATCTATTATCTATCTGTCTGTCTGTCTGTCTGTCTGTCTGTCTGTCCGTCTATCTATCATCTATCTATCTATCTATCTATCTATCTATCTATCTATCTATCTATCTATCTATTTATCTCTCTCTATCATCTATCTATCATCTATCTATCATCTATCTCTATCTATCTATCTATCATCTATCTATCTATCTATCTCTCTATCTATCTATCTATCTCTCTCTCTCATCTATCATCTATCTATCTATCTATCTATCTATCTATCTATCTATCTATCTATCTATCTATCATCTATCTATCTGTCTGTCTGTCTGTCTGTCTGTCTGTCTATCTATCTATCATCTATCTATCTATCATCTATCTATCTATCTATCTATCTATCCCAACCTGTCTGTCTGTCTGTCTGTCTATCTATCTATCATCTATCTATCTATCTATCTATCTATCTATCTATCTATCTATCTATCTATCATCTATCTATCTGTCTGTCTGTCTATCTATCTATCTATCTATCTATCTATCTATCTATCTATCTATCTATCTATCTGTCTGTCTGTCTGTCTGTCTGTCATCTATCTATCTATCTATCTATCTATCTATCTATCTATCACTATCTATCTATCTATCTATCTATCTATCTATCTATCTATCTATCTATCTATCTATCTATCTATTCAGCAAAACTGTTGTAAAATATGATCCTCCAACCGTTGTTCCAAAGGTGGGTTTTTTTTCAGGAGACAACTGGACTTCCTGGTTTTTCTTTGAAGATGTTTTGCTTCTCATCTAGGAGCTTCTTCTGCTCTGAGTGGATGGTGGGTAATAAAAATACTACAAAGTAGCTTCCTGTTTGGAAGTGTAGTTTTCATCCTATCAGAGAGTCGTTGAGGCAACTTGGAGGTTTGTCTATGTCCTCGGATCACCTGAATGGTGCAAATGGCTGTGAAGTTACTACAGTAATGGAATGTGAGGCAACTGGCAGTTGGAACAGGGTTCTTTTCAGGTGGGGAGGTGGAGTAGAACTCTTAGCATCAAAGCATGTTAATAATAATAATAATATACGAAATACTAATGATCTGATCGTCATTTCAAAAAACCCTTTCTTAGCGAGCACCTAGAAGCCAAGTGAAACATATGTGTCAAATTTCAAGTTTGTAGGCTTTACGATTCTGGAGATTTTGTGATGCTGCATGAGTGGTATTTCACATATATATTTTATTGTATGCTTTAGAATGTGAATACATTTTAAGGAACCATGGAGACAGGCTAGCTGGAAATTGTTATAATGAAAGATGGTCCAGAAATGAATAAAAGAACCAACTGGTCTCTTGTCAATTTTAATTATTCTCCAGAGCACCTGAGAGCAGGACAAGAAGCAATGGGTGGAAACTAATCAAGGAGAAATTTCCTGACAGAACAATTAATCAGTGGAACAACTTGCCTCCAGAAGTTGTGAATGCTCCAACACTGGAAGTTTTTAAAAAGATGTTGGATGACAATTTGTCTGAAGTGGTGTAGGGTTCCCTGCCTAGGCAGGGGGTTGGATTGGAAGACCTCCAAGGTCCCTTCCAACTCTGTTATTCTATTCTATTGTAACTGGTCAAGATTCCTGGCTATTCCAGGGAGAAAATTCACGCAGTTTCCCACAGAGACAATGAATGGTTCATTTTAGCAAACTCTGAGATTTCCTAGTGGTGGCTGGTTACAGAAAATTATTGATCGCACAGCTTTTATGCCTTCTCTAACATTAAAAATAAAGTAAAATCAAACCCCAAAACTATTTCTGTACCAGAAAAGGCATTTCAAAGACCTATATAGCTTATTTTGTGTTTTTAGAGCCACAGTGTCTCGCTGGGGAGAAAATGTGGTAAAGCGGCAACCTCAAAACAGTAGAACAGAGTTGTGCTTTGTATTCTGGCTGATACTAGACCACCTTGGACTCCATGCTTGGGGCAACAAATCTTGGTTTAGTCTGCAACCTGCTGAGAGAGGGTATCTGTTGTTTGCAGGCCCCTTGACTCCACAGGCAAAGGAGGAAAAACTTCGGCCTGGAGTAAAAAGCCAAACAGCCTCTAATAAAGCTAGTTCTCCTCAGATGCAGTAGGATTTCTGCCATTTCTCTGGAGCTGGCCAGGCAGAATTCTTGAAGGCAGTTTAAATGAAATTACACATGGCATAAGCTGCCTCACTGTTGGAAGCGGAGCCTCTTCTTTGACAATTGCCTGCAGCTGTGAAAAGTCCTACTTATCACAATTCTGTGAAACATCAGCTTCACCCACATTTTACAAAAATAAAGGAGGCCTATCAGGATACAAACATGGCTGTAATTGAAGGAATTGCATGCTGGCTCATGAGCCATCATTCCAAATCTGAGAAATATTCCATAGACAATGTGAGTGATGGTTTAATTTTTCATTATCATTTTTGTCTCTATTTCTCCAACCTGTACTCTGCTATAACTAGTCAGAGAATGCAAATAGGGCACCAAATCTGATTCAATTGCTCCCTCATATTGTGATGGGGCTTCAGGGATAGAAATGCCACTGATCCCTTCACATGTCTCTCCTGAAACTTCATCCACTATTTCTTTATGTGGTAAGACGCAAGAGCCATCACTCCCTAGATGTCTCTCTTCACACACAGAGAAAAGCAGTCCTTCCTCCCCATGGACAGAAACAACCCTAATTCAGATGATACAGTAAATAAATCATGGATAGAGCCATCCAGCTTTGTTAACTTTGTCCACTGAAAAAAGAAATTAGGCACTATCAGAGAGCAATTACGATTGCAAAATCATGGTCACTGTGCCAAAAGGTAACTACAGTTCAAGGCATTTCTTCCTGAATTAGCAGCTTCAGCTATATTTCCACATTTCCTCCATAACCTCCAAACAAAGCAACCTCAGGTGATATTAAAAAACATGACCTAGCAAAAAGACAAAGAAAGGGTGGATATAGAGTTGGTTTGCTTTGAACTTCTTTCTCTCTCTGCAACAAATGACTTCCTGCAAGCCAGTGTCAAAGAAAACAACAATTGTTTCTTCATTAATGAAGATGTACATTAGCTCACCTCATCAGAAGCCAACCAGTAATGTTTAATTGAAAACTATAGTTATGGGTTCAAATCCTCTCTCCGGAATGGGATGACTCCATGCCACTAGCTTGGTACAGCCAGCAGGGGGTGGCCTTCTTGCCACTGCAAATTCCCCTCTGCCAACTTGCTGCTATCATCTTTTTGCAGGACATCTCAATCCTGGAAATTTGTTGCGGGGACAACTCGCAGTTGGTGCTGGATGGAGAACTGGGCAGGTGGGCAAGTGAAAAGGCTGGCAGAGGGTAGCAGAGGTGGGTTGGCTCCAGCCTGAACACCCAACCAGCGCTTCAGCTGTGGCAGTTTGCAGGTCTATGCGCCAGGATTCCCATTTGGTGGAGTGTTTTGTGGCTTTAAAAAAAAACTTTGCAGAGGGGAGGATGAATGAATCGCAAGCGGGATGGCCTCATTTACAGTAATTAGGGTGTGTCAAATTTTTCAACTTCCAATTTCCAAACATTAGGGGTGCTCAACCCCATTGTGACTTGCCTTGGGGATTGTAAATATATTTTGGTTATTTTAATATAATTTAGATGTGCTTGGTAAGTAACTACAGAAATATCGTAACTTTTTAACATTTTGAGCGTTTTGTTTCATGAGTGACCATTGGAAGGCATGAAAGACCAGGTCAAGGACAGATTGTCAAACAGAAAATTTCTACAGTTGCTAAAATTTAACAGTTTAGCTCATACTCAATTAAATCATTATCACCATAATGATTACGTAATAATGAAAGATCTCTTGATGGATTACGATATTACTTTAAACATTAAAAGTGCAAAGAACACCACCTTGCAGGTAAGGATACTAGAATAATGCTCTAATAAACCAAAATTATCATCATTCAGTTGTGAAATGGGAAGATCAGAAAACCTATATTCTCTTTATATTATTAGTTGATTTATAATGAAAGGTTTTAATTCAAAATGAGTGGAAAATAGATAATTTGTTTTCCACAATTCATTCTCTCTTCCTTTTGAAATTTCAACTAGACCATATTTACAAACAATTTTTTACAAACCATATTTTACAAACTAAAGTTCTTTGACCAACTGTTTAAAAATAATCTTAATGTAGTTTCTTTCTTTGAGATATTATTATGCACTTTGTCAGAGTTCCGAATGAATGATCTGAAACGACATATTTCCCAGACACACAGATCCAGTTCTCTGATCTTTTTTTAACACACAAATATGCTTAGGCAGAAACTATTTTGGATTAGTCTCACAATGCAGCTACATTTGTATATCTAGGTAGTAAAACTAAAATCAGAAACAGATGCTGAAATGATGAGAAATCCATGTATTATTTTTGTTATATTTTGAACAGAGGGAAACTCTTGCCTCCTATTCTGTTTTAATAATAATTGCACCTGATCTGGAATCTGATAATTTGAATATTCACAAACATTTGTCTGTAACATAGCTTCTTATAAACATGAAATAGCATATGGAAACTGGAAAACTTTGCATTATTCTACAGCAGATATTGCTGAATAACACAATCCAGGATCTCCAGTTCCAATTTTCCAAAGTAACCAATCCTGATTGACGATGCTGAATTCGGAAAAGAGACCCCAATGCAGCAACGGGCAACTTGCTCTTTGTCTCTCTCTCTACACTTGTGATTTGCTTTTTTTAATGCCACTGAATGGTTGTGCAGACATCTTGTAACCATTAAAAATATCTAAACTGAGCTAGAACTTCAGACAGATCAGAAGCTGATGGGGTTTGGGCTTTTCATACAAGCTTAGACATTTGCAGTGTGTGTGTCTGGTGAGCTGTATAACTAGATGTGGGGGGGATTCTACAAAGTTCACATCACTTTTCAGTAAAATACTCAATTCTTCCTAAACCTTATATTGGTTGGCAAGCTACTCAAGGTTTCAAAGGAAGGAGCACATTTGTAGATTTCTGTACATCTCCTTCTATTATTGTATTCTTAACAGATCTATCATTGACTGTCCAATTACATAAGATGGCACTAAGGGGAGTGTTTGCATTTCTTCCCCTTTAGACATTAAGCAGAATGGACAAGAGGGGGATTCCTCAAGAATGTCAAAAGACAGTTGAGCAAGTTCTTGGCAAAAAGTGTAGGCAGCTACAATTCCAGCTTGGGGAAGAGCCTGTCAAGGTCAGAATAATCTATCCTTGGTTTCAGTTGAGAAAGTTGTCAAGGAAAGGACTAATCGTGGTGCTGCCAAATTCCAGCTCTGGAGCAAGGGAATGGGTGAAGTAAAGTAAGCAGATGAAAGCGCTGTTTGCTCTCTCAAAGTTGCCTGTGGGAAATAATAGCAAGAATTATGCAGAACTCTGTATTTCTGCCTTCTCATTTGCCTATATGTAATTTAGGACATGTAGGAGATAAACCTGTTGGCATTAAATTAAGATACGTAAGGAACAACCACATCTTGTGGGAAACTATAGGCCTTTGCTTCTTTGTATATATTATATATATTCTATATGGATATTAAGGCTTGGGCATATGGTCAATTTAAATTGAATTGCCCTTGAGTCCTTCATATTTGTTAAGGCATTTAAGGACCTGACTGCATTTGCTACTCATCTCCTGTTTAATTGGAATAGTGACAGATTACATTGCTAAATTTAACAATGCCAGTGTGTAACTAAATCAACATTTTGCACAAAATTTGTGCAATAGTTAAATACATGAATCATCATTGACTTTCATAAATAGAATGGAATGTCCACACATTGCCAATATGACAAAATTCCATTTCAAAATGGAATGGCTAGTTTATTTCCAAGGCAATTAGAACAGTGCAGCCTTGCAATTGTCCTTTAATATTACTAGGCCTCTAGGTAGTTTGAGGCCAAGTTTTCAGACATGGAACCAGTCAAAGCCCAGTTTTTTTTTAAAAAAAATATGCTGCTGTTTTTTTGCTGAGGAAAATAGGACACAAATTATGCCAAGCAATGTATGAAGCCCTCACTTTCTTGAAGAATCCAGAGTGCCTTGAGTTTTTGCCATGTTGATTTCAAGCATATTTTGATAATTCATATGGCTGGCAATATAATTTGTTTCTGAAAGAGAAAGGCAACATTTTATAGTACTGTCAAACTCTGCATTTCCTTAGCTTAGCCAATTTTCAGGCAAAGCAATTATAACCGCTGAATTCTCAGTATGACAATTTTCTTGGAGCACTGGCTATGGAATAATTCCTAACTTGAAGCTTGAGCATTAAATCAAATGGATTTTTCTTAAGAGCCATTGCTCAGAAAGGGTCACAATCAGGACTTGCGGTGGCGCAGTGGTTAGAGTGCAGTACTGCAGGCTACTTCTGCTGACAGCCGGCTGCCTGCAATTTGGCAGTTCAAACCTAACCAGGCTCAAGGTTGACTCAGCCTTCCATCCTTCTGAGGTGGGTAAAATGAGGACCCAGATTGTTGGGGGAAATATGCTAACTCTGTAAACTGCTTAGAGAGCTCTGTCAAGCACTGTAAAGCGGTATATAAGTCTAAGTGCTATTGCTATTGCTGCATTGAGATTTTGTTCCATGATTTATGGAACAATTAAGCAGATTGCTTTGGGAAGTGGACCTTCCTTCACTGGAATGGTTCAAACAGAAGCTTACTGGCCTTTGTCATGGAGACTGTGGTAGAGGATTTCTGCAAGAGTTATATTAGATGACTTTCAAAATTTCTTCCTATATTTCTATACTTCTAAAAATTCAAAAAATTCAACCTTGCTACGTTGATAAAGTATGTTTTCATTCAACTCTATGGTGAAACCACACTTGGAGTACATATTATAGTTCCTGTTTCTTAAAAAGAATATCACAGAGCTAGCAAACATGCTGAAAAAGGCAACTCTAAGTAATCTGTGGACTGAGCTAGCCATCCATGGGGAAAAATTCCAGCAATTGGGATTCTTTATTTTGGAATGAAGTAAAGTAAAGTAAAGTAAAGGGAAGCAAAGGAATTTAAAAACTTACTGTATGTATGGTATATAGGCAGTCCTCAACTTATGACCATAATTGAGGCCAGAATTAGGGCCATAAGTCATGCTGGTCATTAAGTGGATCACCATATGACTGCACCTGGTCCATCAAACTTCAATCACTAAGCAACCAGTTATAATTGAGGACTACCAGTACATAACATGGATTGAAATTTCTCTCTCAGACACAATGTTAGAATTTAAGTCATTCTCTGCAACTAAATGCAGGAACATTCAAAACTGTCAGAGGGAAGTACATTTTTACCCAGTATATAATTAAACTGCAGGGTTCCCTGCCCTCAGTTGCCCAATAGCAGCCAATTTGGATGGATTTAGAAGGGGGCTTGATACCAATCATGGAAGAGCAGGCTATTTACGGCTACTAATACTGGCAGTGATTTACTACCCCATGAATCATAGGCAGCATTCCTGAAACACGGCTGCTAGAAAGTAATGCATACCAAATATATCCCATGGACCACTGTGTGACACAGATTGTTGGACAAAACAGGTTGATGGTCTGATGCAACAAGCCTCTTCTTACGTCCTTATGTAACACCACTAGTTTTTGCTTTCCAACCATCTTTCCTGAGGTAGGCAGAGTAATTTGAGAAAGCAGAGTACTTGCTGGCTCTCAGTTTACACGTTTTCATCTAACCTGTGACTGGGTTTAAAATGATCGTTATCACATTCTGGAAAAAGCAGTTCACCTAGTTCAGTAAGTGGATAGCAAAACATCTGACTTCTATGATGCAGGACAGAAGGTTCTACTGGGGGAATTTGTGCAGGGCTAGAAGCCCAGAAGTATTTGCAAATAAAAGGCCACCGAAGCTGTCAAAGACCTCTGGTAGAAGTCACAATGATCAAAATGGCATACACATGATGACATCACCATGCATACCATATCACTTATCTTTCCTTGTGTACCTTTCAGACTCTTAAAGCTGCTGCCTAGTTGAGCTTTTGCTTAGGTCATGTGTCTTACAGCTGATTTTAGTGGGAAATCCGAATCATTGCAAAGAAAGCCAGTTTGGTTTAGGAGTAAATGAACCAAACCACAAAGCAAGAGACTCTGAGTTCAAATGCCACCTTAGCCATGGAAGCCAGCTGAGTGAGTTCTGGCCAATCACTCTCTCTAAACTCAATCCACCTTACAGGACTGCTTTTGTAGGAAAGTAGGAGGAGTAAGATATATGGGATATACCACCCATGTCACTAGTACAGCTACTCTGGGTGGCATGCAATATAAATGTTGTTCAATGATTGTTGCCTTTTAAAAATTTCTATTTATGTGTGCATGCATTTATACACATTTAATTCTAATTTCCTTTTATCTCAAATTTTGGCAACATCTCACTGTGCCTAAATAAATATAGACATGATGAAAACTTCTGGGAAAGAAAAGAAGAACATGAATTTTCTCAGAGAGCTTTGAATTTGACAAGTCACAAAGTACCCAGTTCAATAAATTAAGATCAATCCAGAAATACACTGGCCAGGATCCAAAGTACGTTCATTGTTCCAGACATACACTGGGGCTTTGCTTTCCCTGCCATATTTCTTTGCAACCCTCAAAAACATAACTCACAAAGATCAGAGGAGTATCTAGAGCAGGGGTGTCCAACCTTGGCAACTTTAAGACTTGTGGACTTCAACTCCCAGAGTTCCTCAGCCAGCAAAGCTGGCTGAGGAACTCTGGGAGTTGAAGTCCACAAGTCTTAAAATTGCCAAGGTTGGACACCCTGATCTAGAGTATCACTAGATGAAAAACAAACAAGTGTTATCTACCTAAAGCTTTTCAGATCACTGGGATCCTGACCATAAATAATACAGCTAATGCTCAACCTTGCTCCAACAGGTCCAATTGTCCTCTCTTCACATCCAGATAGCCTTGGTCTAATGGCCTGAAATGACATCAAGCAAACTGAAATATTTTCTAAGTCGCATTTGTTTGTTTATGACTTTGGCTTCTTTCGTTTTGCATCTTTTTATATATACCTTTATTTTACATATTTAATTTGTTTCATGAAACATATAAAGACATTTATGTCGTATACATTTATTTTAGATATTTATTGTTATGTATTCAGAAGATCCAGGCCAACATCATCAAATGAGTCCTTCACTTTCGTGCTCAGTTCAGATGCCTTATCATCTCCACCAAGGAGGAGAAAGAACAGCTCCCATTTGTTTGCTCTTGTCCTGTGGGCAATGTTGTAGACTGGGCCCAAAGAGCATAACAAGCAAATGACAGCAGCCTGTGAGAAGGGGAAATGAATACACACAAGATGGACTTGCCTAACGAAGGAAACTTACGGAACCCTAATTCTGCCCCAATTCCACTTGAGTCATGCAAAGTGAAATGGACCAGTAATGAGATCAACTTCCTTATCTTCTGTGAGAGACAAACAACAGTTGAAAAATAGATCTTTCCATCTCACACAGGCCAGTTAACATCAGATGAATGACCCTGGGAAAGACAAGTCCAGGGTCAAAGCACCATGTTTCATAGACTGGGGGGGACTGAGCAGTTGCCAATGCAATCACACATCTAACCTATTAATTAAAAGAACGTATGTCCTTCGCATGATCACTGACCAACCAGTTAAAAATATTAGCCGTTCCAGTCAAATTTGACCCAGGATTTATATTGTGGCAGAGAATAAAACCTACACAGTCATGCCATTCTTTTTTCAACTAGCAAACAGGTTTCTTGTTTCTTCCTGAGATCACAAAACATGTTATTTACAACTTGATCTGTGGGAAATACACACAGGGTGACCAAAACTCAGGAAAATGACATATAAAGGGACTGCTTTCTGACCCATAAATTTTTCCTCCTGCTGCAGGGATTCCAAGGTAAAGGTAAAAGTTTCCTCTGTCTAGTAGGGATGGTGCTCATCTCTGTTTCTTACCCAAGAGAGCCAGCATAGTATGAAAACATTTCCATAGTCACG
Source organism: Notechis scutatus (assembly GCF_049901735.1). Classification (NCBI taxonomy): domain Eukaryota; kingdom Metazoa; phylum Chordata; class Lepidosauria; order Squamata; family Elapidae; genus Notechis; species Notechis scutatus. The sequence goes on from NC_142010.1 coordinate 48,075,153, forward strand.
TGGCCAGCATTACTATATGCTGAGACACACAGAATGCTATTACTTTCCCACCAAAGTGGTACCTGTTTATCTACTCACATTTGCATGTTCCTGAACTGCTAGGTGGGCAGGGATTCTAACTGGGTCTTAATTATTGTCAGAAGTGAAATTGATAGTGAGAAAGAAGAGAATCTTTCCAGCAATGGAGTTAATTCTGTAGTTCTCTCTCCCTCCATGGAAGATCCATGTCAACCCTAAACTATATGCTTTGTGAAATGTTTGTTCACTGGGCTTTTGGTATAGAGAAGGAGGGGGAAATGGGTGCTATGAAAGCTTATGCTTTTGCATAGCCTTCAATAAATAATAATTAAAAATGGAATGGAAGCAAGGTAGGAATAGAATCAATAAAAACTAAGGTAGCAAAAATAGGCAGTTGGTTTGATTCCTAATTTTAGGTAACATATGTACATTTGCCCAAAGTTATTTTTAAACTTAAATTCCTCTGAGGATTCCACCCAGAAATGGATTCCTCTGTCTCAAAAACCAATTCCTTTGGGAATATTTAATCATTTATAAGTTTCCTTGAGTGGTGTTTCATTAACATTTGGTAGCAATGTGAAATTAATGCAAGAGCTCATGCTGTTATCTTTCTAACCCACTGATATGTCAAGTAAGCAAGTTTGCAAAAGCATCTGGGAAAAACTTGTGCAATAAACTGGCAATGTGTGGATATGCACATTACAGGATAAGGTAAGAAAATAAGAGAGGTGTTGCAAAGAAAATCATGAGAATAAACTACCCAATGCTGGCCCTGATCAAAACTGGAAGGCCAAAGGCTACCAGCCTCTAATTCTTTAAGCAAATATCACTTTTGAGTTTATCTCTAATATCTCTAGAAAATGAACACCTTGTATATTCAATACACATCCCAACTGATTTTCATATGCATTCATAAATAATCTAGTCGTGCAATACCAACAATTATATTTAAATAAAACTAATGATGAACTAGAAAAACAACCCCACTGTAAGCAGTGGGATGCCACAAGGTTCCGTCTTAGGCCCAATACTCTTCAATATCTTCATAAATGACTTAGATGAGGGAATAGAAGGGGAACTTACCAAATTTGCAGATGATACTAAGCTGGCAAGAATAGCTAACACCCTAGAAGACAGGCTCAAGAATCAAATGGATCTTGATAGACTTGAATACTGGGCCCTATCTAACAAAATGAAATTCAATGTAGAGAAAAGTAAAGTCCTACACTTAGGCAAGAAAAACCAAAAGCACACATATCGATTGGGTGAAACCAGGCTTAATAGCAGTAACTGTGAGGGGAATCTTGGAGTCTTAGTGGACAACCAGCTAAATATGAGCCAGCACTATGTAGCGGCAGCCAAAAAAGCCAATGCAATCCTAAATTGCATTAACAGAGGGATACAATCAAGATCAAGTGAGGTACTGATACCACTCTATAAAGCCTCAGTAAGACTACACCTGGAGTACTGCATCCAGTTTTGGTCACCACATTATAAAAAAAGATGTTGAGACTCTAGAAAAAGTACACAGAAGAACAACCAGGTTGATTAAGGGACTGGAGACTAAAACATATGAAGAACGGTTGCAGGAACTGGACATGGCTAGTCTAGTGAAGAGAAGGACCAGGGGAGACATGATAGCAGTGTTCCAATACTTGAGGGGCTACCACAGAGAGGAAGGGGTCAAGCTATTTTCTAAAGCAGTGGTCACCAACCAGAGATCTGGGGACCACTGGTGGTCCATGAGAAAATTTTGGTGGTCCACAGAGAAATGTCGCCCCCAAAGCAATTAATCCAGGCTGCGTGGGATCACAAGGCTGCACCATCCACATGGCCCATGGGAAAACAAAGCTTGCATCACTTGCATTGCAAACAACACAAGGTTGGGAGGGGAGGGGGGAAAGGGCAGAGGGGGGAACCCGCCTGGCCTGGCCACTGGGCTGCTTCTTTCCGCTTCTTTCTTCTTCTGTGTTTGGCTGCACACAAGGAAAGCAGCAAAAGTCTGTCTTTCTCTCCCTCAAACTCTGCCAGAAATGAGTCTTTGGGATCCTGCAAGGCCTTCTGCTCCAAGAGGCAACAAGTCTCACAAAGACTCATTTCTGGTGGAGTTTGTGGGAGAGATAGAAAGACTTCTGCTGCTTTTGCTGCTTTCCTTGCATGAAGCCAAAAGTCTCTCTCTCTGTCTCTCTGTCTCTGTCTCTGTCTCTGTCTCTCTCTCTCTCTCTCTCTACCCTGAGAAGGGAGCTGGAGACAGTATCCTGAGATCCCAAATAAAGAATGATCAATCAGTAGGAAAACGGGGTGGTAGATTTTCCTGCAGTCTTTTTTTGAGATTTTCCCAGGGTCTCTGGTCCGCGAGATTTAAAATTATGAGTTTGGTGGTCCCTGAGGTCCAAAATGTTGGTGACTCCTGTTCTAAAGCACCTATAGGTCAGACAAGGAATAATGGATGGAAACTGAACAAGGAGAGATTTAATGTGGAAATAAGGAGAAATTTTCTGAGAGTGAGAACAATCAACCAATGGAACAGCTTGCTCTCAGAAGTTGTGAGAGTTTCATCACTTGAGACTTTCAAGAAGAGATTGGACTGCCATTTAACAGAAATGGTGTAGGGTCTCCTGCTTGGGTGGGGGGTTGGACTAGATGACCTACAAGGTCTCCTCCCACTCTGTTAAAATTTTAAAATCTGTTATTCTTTTTCTGCCTTTTCTCTCTCACAACAACCATCTTGTGAGGTGGATTGGGCTGAGAGAAAGTAACTGGAAAGATGAGTGACAGGAGAGCTGAGATGGATAAAATCCAGACACACCAGATTATGGGAAGTTTGCTTTAATAGAATGCTTCACTTTAACAGTATATAAAACACAGCAAATACTGTGGTGAAATTTGTAATCTGTCTTGAATTTTTGTCAAAGAGAGTCCAATCTCAGTTGGCCTTTCAGCCTTGCAAAAGTGCAAACACATGTGGCCTTGCAGAAACACAGATGTGACTATTAGAATAAGGGTGCCGCTTTGTGGAGGTTTGGCACAGGAATAAAATTGGCAAAGCAGGAACCAGCCACTTCCAGATCCAACAGAACCATTATGTCAACATGGAACAAGGCCAAACTCAAGGCCATAAGGAAAATGCTCAACTATCCATTGACTAGAAAGGGCAGGAGGAAAAGGCCTAGAATTTAAAACCTGAACAGAGGCACAGGTAGAATTGTATCTCTGTGTATTGCAGCATGCAGATCTTTAGTGTGTATATGGCCTTGTCATTGTCTGCAATAAAAAAAAAATCAACCTAAGTCATGCTTGTGACTAGACTGCTACTAGATAAGCCTGTTCAAGAAAGGAATTAATCCCTGGAAGCCAATATTTACAGCCATGCTTGGAAGAAATCTGGCATGTGCTTTGCTTAAATTTCATTCAAAGCAAAGCATTCCTGTGAAGATTCACATTGCTCTAGTGAATTGCCTGGATGCCCTATTCATGGGTTTTATAGCTGGAAATAAGACCATAGATTTCTCTTGGCTTGATCCAGCTACGTTCATCTTAGGGTAATACAGTATGTTCCATAATAATGCACAATGATGCACGAGTGTTTACAGTATTTGCTTTTTGATTGTTTGTTTTCTGAATCTAATTATTAGCTCCAGATTGTAACAGTTATATTAACTTTTTTCTGTCTCGTTAGAAAAGATTTATTTCTAACAAAACAGAAAGAGGAGAGGAGAGGAGAGGAAGGAAATATAGATATTAAAGTAAAGAAAGTTTGCTTCAGTAGATAAATGATTCTACGGAAATTGGTTAGACTGGTCCGACAAGGAAATAAGATGATGTATGTGTGTCATATATAGATGGAGAAAGGTTTGGTCATGAACAAATCACATTTTACAATTGTAAAAAGTCTTTTTTTTTTCTCCTGCTTTGGCTGATGCTTCTGACTTGGTACGTGGGGAACAGCTGGCCCTTTAAATCACAAGTCAAACTTCAGTGCCCAAAGGAAGTAATCTGAACCTTGAAACCCAATAAAGGAAGAGAGGCTGTCAGGTTTTGGCAGGCTTTCAGAGTTGACTGGAATCAAGTTGATTTTTGACTCAGTCCTGGAGTTGACTTGGGACTTTCTTTCCATGAAATGGAAAATATGTATTGAAAACTTTCTTTCCTGAAACATCCTGGTTAGGGATATATTTTTAACCTCACAGAACTAATTCTCCAACCCATCATGCCAGTGGCATCCATGGGAAGTGAGGAATTATAATAGGTAAGAGATGGCAATCACCACCACACAATCAAACCTCCATGCTGGCTTAAATACCAGGAGGTGGTGTTCTAGGCCTCCCTTAGGCATGAAAGCTGGCTGAATGAATTTACACCACCACCCAATATAGGGTTGTTGTGAGGAAAATAGTAGGCAAGAGTATTAGCTATGTTCCCTGCCTTGAGTTTTATTTTTATTTATTATTTTATTTTACACACACACATATATGAATAAGACATACATACATACATACATACATACATACATACATACATACATACATACATACAACATATATATTTATATATATATATATATATATATATATATATATATATATATATATATATATATATATATATACACACATACATACACACACACACACATATACATGCACACACATATGAATGGGACATGTGTGTGTGTGTGTGTGTGTGTGTGTGTGTGTGTGTGTGTATGGGGAGAGAGAGAGAATGTCATATCTATATACACTGCTCAAAAAAAATAAAGGGAGCACTTAAACAACACAATGTAACTCCAAGTCAATCATACTTCTGTGAAATCAAACTGTCCACTTAGGTAGCAACACTGACTGACAATCAATTTCACATGCTGTGCAAATGGAATAGACAACAGGTGGAAAGCATAGGCAGTTAGCAAGACATCCCCAACAAAGGAGTGGTTCTGTAGGTGGTGACCACAGACCAGTTCCTATGCTTTCTGGCTGATGGTTTGGTCACTTTAGAATGCTGGCGGTGCTGTCACTCTAGTGATAGAATGAGACGGAGTCTACAACCCACACAAGTGGCTTAGGTAATGCAGCTCATCCAGGATGGCACCTCAGTGCGAGCTGTGGTAAGAAGGTTTGCTTTGTCTGTCAGTGTAGTGTCCAGAGCATGGAGGCACTACCAGGAGACAGGCCAGTACATCAGGAGACGTGGGGGAGGCCGTAGGAGGGCAACAACCCAGCATCACAACTGCTACCTCCGCCTTTGTGCAAGGAGGGACAGGAGGAGCACTGCCAGAGCCCTGCAAAATGACCTCCAGCAGGCCACAAATGTGAATGTGGCTGCTCAAATGGTCAGAAACAGACTCCATGAGGGTGGTATGAGGGCCCGACATCCACAGGTGGGGGTTGTGCTTACAGCCTAACACTGTGCAGGACATTTGGCATTTGCCAGAAAACACCAAGATTGGCAAATTCGCCACTGGCGCCCTGTGCTCTTCACAGGTGAAAGCAGGTTCACACTGAGCACGTGACAGACGTGACAGGATCTGGAGATGCCATGGAGAATGTTCTGCTGCCTGCAACATCCTCTAGCATGACCGGTTTGGCAGTGGGTCAGTAATGGTGTGGGGTGGCATTTCTTTAGGGGGCCGCACAGCCCTCCATGTGCTCTCCAGAGGTAGCCTGACTGCCATTAGGTACCGAGATGAGATTCTCAGACCCCTTGTGAGACCATATGCTGGTGCGGTTGGCCCTGGGTTCCTCCTAATTCAAGACCATGCTAGATCTCATGTGGCTGGAGTGTGTCAGCAGTTCCTGCAAGATGAAGGCATTGATGCTATGGATTGGCCCGCCCGTTCCCCAGACCTGAATCCAATTGAGCACATCTGGGACATCATGTCTTGCTCCATCCATCAACAGACTGTTGCACCACAGACTGTCCAGGAGTTGGGGGATGCTTTAGTCCAGGTGTGGGAGGAGATCCCTCAGAAGACCATCCGCCACCTCATCAGGAGCATGCCCAGGCGTTGTAGGGAGGTCATACAAGCATGTGGAGGCCACACACACTACTGAGCCTCATTTTGACTTGTTTTCAGGACATTACATCAAAGTTGGATCAGCCTGTAGTGTTTTTTTCCACTTTAATTTTGAGTGTAACTCCAAATCCAGACCTCCATGGATTGCTAAATTTGATTTCCATTGATAATTTTTGTGTGATTTTGTTGTCAGCACATTCAACTATGTAATGAACAAAGTATTTAATAAGAATATTTCATTCATTCAGATCTAGGATGTCTTATTTTTGTGTTCCCTTTATTTTTTTGAGCAGTGTATTTATCATATCTATAAGCTATATATATTAGATATGAGTGTCTCTCATATATATATGAGAGGGCCAGTTACTCTCTCTCTCAGCCCTGGGGAGGGAAAAGTCACGATGAACCACTTTCAAAAAATGTTGCTAGAAAACAGTGTGGACTTTTCAAGAGAATCATTATTATTGTACCTGCTTAGCATTTTTCATTTGCAATTGTCATTCAAACACCCTGTGCCTAAGTTGCTTCTTTGGCCAGACAAGGAGTCAAAAGCTGCTAGGTGAAAATGGAAGAAATCTGGATTGTAGGAATGATTAGGCAAATTAATCCTTCCAGAAAGAAAGGTAAGTGGCAAAACCAGAAATAGTTATTTTTGGCTTTCCTTATTGAAAGGGGGATGTTATAGAATTTTTTATTCATCTGTTTATCAGTGTTATGGATATATTTCATTTGTAACTCATTTTTCCTCTGGGAGCCAAGGTGATATACATAGTGTACTTTTAAGTTATCCATGTTTTACTGCCAGGACAATAATTGTCCTATGGAGTAGGTTGGTTTGGGAAAGGAGAACTGATTCCCTACCTCCCACAGAACTCTGTGGTTGAAATGCAATCACTCAGTCAGCTAGCTTAACAATGACATCTCACTGTTATATGGAACTAGCCTGAATATTCACAGGTACTTTTAAAATAATTTTCTTTTAATTTAGTGACATCATATAGGGGCATCCTTAAGGTGTGATTAGAAAAAAGGCAAGATGATTGTTGCAATTATGTATTTTGCAGCTTGCATCTTGACTTTACCTGGCAAATATGCCTCAGTATCCTTGAAGATATCTCTTGCTTTTATTAGATCTTTTTTTTTAACTCACCTGGCTTGGCATCCAGATACAGATGTTTCAAGCAAATGTGCAAAATGTTTTACTCTACATAATGACCCTGCTGTGGCCACTAAGGAGCATTATGTTGGTTGTTCTCATCTTCTTCATCAGACTGGAGAGGAAGGGTGGGATTCAGAGATGACAGCCTTTGATGCTTAGGAATTCCATGGCCCTACTATTTAAATGTGTGTGTGTGTGTGTGTGTGTGTGTGTGTGTGTGTGTGTTGAGGAGTATAAGGAAGCACATTTCTTTCACACTGCAAGGAAAGTAGTAAAAATAAAGTAAGACCATGAAATGTTATTAGAAACACCTCTCATCTTTCAACACAGCTGCTTTTCTTCACAGCAGCTGCCAGGTGACATTTAAAATGACAGCACAAATTCACCATCCTCTTTAAGGCTATAGCCATGAAGGGTCTTTCCGGAGCATTCAGATGTATCTTGCATGCTTGACTTCCCAATATGGTAAGCAAGGATTATCTTTTCTGCATACAGTTTTCTGCTTTGGCTCAAAAAGCAGAATCCTGCTCACATGTATTTGAAACAACAGGCTATGCTTTGCTACGCAAAATGACTCCAGATGTAAAATTTGACATTGCTTGGATGGTTGATCAATGAAGATTTTCAGATAACATCTGATTATAAAGTTTATAATTTCTTTATGCCGTCATGAATGTTAAGTTGTATTCACGGAATAAGTATCTACTTCTTTCTCCTCTGAATCTCCACAACGTCAATTCCATTTTCACCAACTTCTGTTAACAAAAATAACTTGAGTACAGCTTGCCATACTCATTATCTACAATGTACCATGTCTCATGGCCATATCCAGGGAGATCTCAAGTTACTCATAAGAAATTGTGCATAAATGCACAATTGTGCCTACCTGTCCTATTGTCCCCATTTATTCATACCTATTTCCTGTATTCATACTCATGTTTATTCTTATACCTATTACCTTGTAAGCGATTGACAAATCAAATAAATAAATAAATAAAATAAAATAAATGTATTGTGTAAGAATCTTTTATAATTTAAACCTGCATTTCCTCAAAGCTACCTATAGTCCTACATCTATCATCCCAAAAATATAATCCCCCACCTGTCATCTGTAACATTATAATCCAGATTAGCTATCGTCCTATTCCATTTAATACAGGGCTTCCTAACCTTGGCAACTTTAAGAAATGGACTTAGTTGACTGGGGAATTCTGAGAGTTGAAGTCTACACATCTTAAAGTTTTCAAAGTTGGGAAACCCTGATTTAATGGCTAAGAGAGAGAAGATAGGCATTCTTTTACCAAGAGTTTTGCCAAGCTTCAGTCTTTTGGTGTTTCCAGTTAAGCAATGCTATTCTTAGACCAGCTTGCGATGTTACTTTGTCTTAGTACAATTTTAAAAATATGAAGAACTAAGGACACATTTTTGGAACTGCATATTTTAAGCTTACACTTTCTCATATTGTATGAACTGTCCTGTGTTGGATATAACTTGGCAATATATATACTTCAGGTCTAAGAAAAAGGTATTTGAAATAAAAGATGTTACTTCTAGATATATTTTTTTGTTGAAAAAAAAACCTGTTATCTCTATTTGGGCTGATTGAATTGGGTTTTTTTTTGGACAGAATTAAAGTGCAAAGATTGGTCAACTCTGTTTTTGAGGGAATGGTTTCACAAACCATTTCAATTCCAGTGCAATCTGGAATGTTGTTTGAAAACATCATTGTGTATAGGAAGAATGTTTTTGGAAGATCCCAAATGAGAAAACATTTTTAGAAAAGATCACCTCCGTGGGTGGTCAATTTGTGGCAGGAGGAGTGTCAATTTTAGAATGCCCTGATGGTTGTGGCTTTCAGAACTGGAACATGGTGCCATGTTGAATCTGAGAGAAAGATTCAACTTGTTCCCAAATTTTTGTTGCTATGATTATCCGGGTAAGAAGAAAAGCGTCAACCAAGACTGTTTATTCTTTATGAAAAACACAGCCTATCCTTTAATTAAAAACATGGTTTTATATTATGTAATACTTGTCTATGGCTATAGCTGATTAGTAGGAAACCTTTCGGCTCATTTGTTACTTTAGGTACACCTATATAAACATTTCCTTAAATATGTACTGCCGTGAAAAAAGAAAGTATATTACTTAAGCTATGTAGAGGAAGGATGAGGTATGTAGGTAATAAATGTTCAGTAAAATAGATCTGAATTTAATTTGTAAATTTGTATCACGGCAACTAGACTAGAGCAACACACTACACTGAATAAAGACCATAAGGATTGGAGGCACAAAATAATGACATAGTATTTTGTAGTTATAGCAATCCAAAGCACAATGTTATCTTGTATAAAAAATAGTTTCTAAACCTCAAAACATCATTCCCCTATGGAGAGTATCAATAATTATGTTTGTCACAGTGTACTCATTAATTTTGTGTATTTTTTCCTTTTTGGAAAAAACAAACACATCCATGTTATTAGCCTACTTCTATCTCCCTAGAAAATTGCAGCTTGAAACAGTTATTTGTTTCCTGGGAAATATTTGTGCATTTGGGAACCCAGTGAGTCACATATCTCCATTAGGACTGGCAGCAAAAAACAAGTAAATATTTTTCTTTCATGCTGTTAAGTGCTTAATAAATCCTACAAGCACATGTTGTGCTAAGCAGTGGCATATTAATAAACTTTATGAAAGATGAATTTACATTGTAAAGCAGCCTTCTCCAGCCTGGTGCTCTCCAGATGTTTTGGAACAACACTGCCACAATCTCCAAGAGGGAACAGCATGGCCTTGAGGCAGCTGAGAGAGATCTGACTTGTAGTCCAAAACTACTGAGGGAAGCTGCTTTAAAGCAAGAAAGGAAGACCATATTCCTTTCCTGGGAGACATAGGCTATCTTTTGCTATGGAGCCTTCTTTAGGTACAGAGTCTACATGTGAATGAAAATTATATCTTTCTTAAAAGCAGGTGGGCAATTTTTATTACATCGGTGTGACTCAAACATCAGGCGGCAATTGAGATAAGAAATAAGCTGCCCCATATCAGAAGCTGCCACGAATAAGCTGCCCTATATAGAAAACTGTATTTTACTGAGTTGCCTTCACCCACTTTTGTGGACTCTGATTGTCAGAAACTGTCTAGAATGTTAAATAGAATTCCTCACACTCCACCTCCCACGGAGATGAAATCTGAGTCCATCTGCATACCAACTGTGTGCAGAGAATGTTATAAGATTTTCTCCTGGCCAAGATAATGATGGAGTCAGCCTAAAACTTGAGAGTTACTTCATTGATAAGCTGCCATGTGGGAGCAGCTGGCCACAGACGCCTGCAGCTCTGATAAGACTCTTTTCTGTCCTCAACTGTGAGAAATCTGGTTTTTTGGACACAAGAACGCTTTAGGGAGCTGAACCTAGGCGGATGCTCAGTCTAAGTTCTCTTCTTTGGCTCCCATGTCAGATATGGGAAAAGCAGATATGCTAGTTAGATTAATATTGATAGCAATTGTTGTTGCTGGATTATGGAACATTGTGCCCCCCCATGGTGAGATATGCACCCACCCTTCCGACCTTATGTAAAAGCCTAAAAATTTTATTTCTGCCAGTTGGCTTGTGGCCCCAACAGGGGAGCATCATGATGGAGGTGGCTGACAGATTAAGACAAGACCCCATCTTATGTGCATCTTACTGCCTCTCTCTCCCTCTTTTAATTGTAAAGTATTGTAATTATTTATTGCTTCAATGTTTTACTGGCTTTAGTTTTAATGCTTAAAAGGTGCCCAGAGTCGTGTCTTGGTGAGATGGGCATCAAACAAGTCTAATAAATAAAATAAATGGTTTATTTTTATTTTTATATCATTCTAATGGACCATGCATAGAAAAAAATGATATTTCCTTCAGGTTGAATAAAACAACCCATGACTTCATGAACACATTTCTGTTGTGGTTTGTCAACAATACCTTGTTCTATTCTTTAATTTCTTAGTCTAGTCTTCGCCTGGATATTCCCAGGAAGTCTTTCAGCTAAGTTCGCAAAACTCTTGATCCTGCTTAGCTTTTGAGCTCAGAGAGGCTAGCATAATAATAATGCCCCATGTTGAGATACAAAGTCTCAGGGCTTTGATCTATTATATATCAATCTTTGTTACTGCAATGACCATTATCTATTTGTTTTTTATCCTGTCTCACGTCTCTTTGCTGTTAGTGTCACAATAAAAATAATGACAACAAAAAATAAAAGAGCATATGATCCAAACTGTCATAACAAAACCAATGTGGGAGAAAAAATTATAAGAACAATAAGAGGTGCAGGAGATGTTACCAAAGACTCTTTGGAAAAGTTCCATTTTTAATCTATTTAATAGTAATTTTTAGTAATTTAATACTAAAAATAGTAATAGAAGGCTCTGCAGTTGTTTCATAATTAAATACAGTGGTTAGTTTTACTGCTTTTGTTTTTGCAGTTTCTATTGCTTTGAATATCATTCTAAGCACCTTTAGAAGGATGGGTGATGTATTATCTTCATCATCATTTAATGGATCAATAATCTCTAGGAAGCAAAGGTTTGGTTTCTGGATACTTTGAAAAGGGCGAGCACTTCCCCAATTATATATCCAATCATAATATTTTTAAAGAAATGGTTGTGTTTTCCTGTGTCAGAAAGTTTGTTTGTTTGAAAATTACAGAATGTACTTTTATAATTGTCTGAATTTTACACTTTAAAAAAAAAAATCATGTTCTGGATTAACACATATAGGGATTTAGAGAAAGGATGGAGTGGTGAATCTGGTTTGCCACCAGACAGTTGACTCAAAGCCAAATGGTGATCTCAGTTTCATTGGCTTATTGAAGCTACTGATTTTATACTAGTTTTGTTGAAGTTAGAATAGAGACTCTGACATTCAGCATTTGGTTGTCCTACACTATTTTTGTAGAAGAGTACAGACATTCGACAACATGTCCCAGATGAACATAGTATGTGTATATGAGGACTGGGTGCTTGTAGTTCAGGGTTTCAAGGAAGGTGACGTATATTTGGCCCATTGCCTCAGCACCTAATTCTAGCCTGGCTGCAACCTGATTTTTTTTTTTAATCACAAGCGATTAATCCTATGAGTTGTAGCTGGTTGGCTTAATAATCAACTAGACTTACACAAATTTGCACATAGGTAAAAAGAAGATTTCTGAAGCAAGTTCTATGCTGCCTTCTTTAAACCACAGACATTCCCTCTGTATGGAGGAATGGGGAGAATGACTTTAAGATCATTCTGTAGTTGTCTGTTTTTATTCTTTGTTCTTTTAAAGTCTGTCTTGTGCTGTAGGTGAAATTGTTTTTTAGGAGCCGCAGTGGCGCAGTGGTTAGAGTGCAGTACTGTAGGTGACTTCTGCTGACTGCCAGCTGCTTGCTTGGCAGTTCAAATCTCACCAGGCTCAAGGTTGACTCAGCCGTCCATCCTTCCAAGGTGGGTAAAATGAGGACCCAAATTGTTAGGGGCAATAGGCTGACTCTGTAAACCGCTTAGAGAAGGCTGTAAAGCACCATGAAGCAGTATATAAGTCTGAGTGCTATTGCTTATATATAGAATTACTAACACCTAAAAAAAACCAGATTGATTGATATGTGAACAAGCCAGTTTCAACTCTTAGTGACTACATAGATATTCTCCAGGAGAGTCTATCCACAACCTGATGCTTTCTTAAGTTTTTCCAATGGTGCAACCATCATCACTGGAATTGACTCCACCCACCTTACTGCTAATCTTCCTCTTCTTCCCTTCCCTTCCACCTTTCCCCACATTAAAGCCTTCTCCAGAGAGGCAGGTCTCCATATTATGTATCCAAAATAGGATAATCTGAGCCTGTGCTATGAATAAAAATTCTCCAAGTCTCCTATGAGGGTTTCAATGTAAGGACTATTTTGCAGAATTTATTCAATGCAGGGATTGGGAATTTGTAGTGTTCCAGATGATTCAAACATCCTTCCTCTGTTTGTAGTGAACTATTTGTTTAGTAACATCTAAAGGGAAGGTTCTCTGTTTTACTTGCTTATTTTTTTTGATAAAGTAACTTTATAAATCTTCCACTGCCCATCTTCTTAAATTGTCCTTGAGGTGTTTTTTTTTTCAACCTTCTATTCATTAGGTAATTTATAAAATCCGCTGCCTGAATTAGTTCTGATAGTGAAAAACCTGCACACACACTTCTATTGTACTTCATAGTATTTTTGCTTATGTAGTCCCCTCAGTGAATCATGATAAACTATATTAATGTAAATCAGACAGAGTCAAGCAACCTCAGAAGGCAGGAGTTTCCACATTTAAACTTTAAATAAGAAGAACTGCATAAGATCTACATGTAATTTTACATTACTGCAATTGTGAATCCTGATGCAATTGTTTCCACAGGGGAAACACTTCAGAGTCATGGATGGATCCACCACAATGCTCACTGCTTGTATTTTGAAGCAGTTTTTATTTTATATCTTAGTGGGGAAAGTGCAAGATTTACTGAAGGAATGTTTTATGGCACAGCTTTACATAATATGTGCACACAGGGAATCCAGGTTAGACTATAAATGCTTCTGTTTGTCTTTACACATAAATTACAGAGACATTGTAATTATGCCCAGGAAGCTAAGTCAGGGCTGAAGAAATATAGGAACAAGGATGCTATGCAGTTAATTGTAAGCACTGTCATAGACCTGTAGCAAATCTCCAGTGGCCATCGTGAAACTCATCAAAGTGAATACTTTTAGACCAACACTTTTTGATCACTTTTAGGGCCTGTACATTAACCCGAGTTGTTAGTTTTCAAAGTGTTATATAAATGGAACAGATTCTGTGCTGTTCTATTTTTGCTATAATATAGGGTCTTCAAACTTATCAAGTTTAAGACTTGTGGACTTCAACTCCCAGAATTCCTGAGCTAACATGACTGGAAGAGGAATTATGGGAGTTGAAGTCCACAAGTCTTAAAGCTGTCAAGTTTGAAGACCCCTGAATTGAAGTGAGACTTGTGAGGAAGGTTCCAGGTCATTTATTTGAATCCCCCCCTTTAAGCAATGTATAAAGTGAGTCGAATAGATTAAAGCATTTTATTATTGATGCTCGTTGGTGGAATACAGGCAAAATTTCAAAATATTTTTGTCTATTTTTTATTATATAGTTTATATATTTCCCAATTCTGCTATATGGTTGTATGGTTATATTTATTAATATATGAGATTCTCTGTATGGCCATAACATAAGAGTACAGTTAACATAATTAGACTAACTAAAACAGGGTTGGGTACTTTGTGACTCAGTGTCTTGTGGGAATCATGTTGTCAACTTGTGTGTACAACCACATCCCATACAAGCAGTCCAAAGGACCCCTTCTGGTCCTATAGTATGATTTATATGTTTGTTTTGGTAAAGCATGACATGCAACCGTAGAAATTGTATCTGTATGGTCTCTGACAGATTTCTAATATAAAATATTTGTTTTCCAATTCATGGAGGGCTAATGAAGAAAAAAGAGGCAGAGATAGCAAGCACTCTTGTTCTCATGATTTCTGTGGACAAGTTGCCCAAAGAGGATTTATTTTATTTATTTGATTTGTCAATCACAAGATAATAGGTATAAGTATAAATATAGTTATGAATACATGAAATGGATACATATAAGAAAAATAAAAGAAACAATAGGACAGGGTTGGTAGGCACGTTGGTGCGCTTATGCACGCCCCCTACAGACCTCTTAGGAAAGGGGTGAGGTCAATAGTAGAAAGTTTAAGGTTAAAGTTTTTGGGGTTTGGGGAAGAAACAAAGATTTAAGACCCAACCAACTAAAATATAAAGCAAAAATAAATAAATAAAATGAAATGAAATGAAATAAAAGCATATGAAGGAACAGAAATTCTTAGAAGATTCTTCATTCCTTACTATTGATCAGACAAGGAAGGAGATGATCAGGTCCATCCAGGCAATTGGCATGCTGTACTACAGGAATGACTTGCAAGTTAATGTTCAGAAAAGTTCAGTGTGGTTAATTATAAAACAGCCCTGCTAGCAATAGGATGCAGCTGAAAACAATTAACTCACAAACTAATAAATTCTAGATAATTTTGCATTCTTTTGACCTATTTTGCAGAGGCTCTGTCCTAGGATAGATCAGTCTCCAAGGTTTTTCTGGCTAGCAGGAGAGACTTAATGGTTGGGTTGGAACATCACATTAAACCATAACTTGATTTAACCCTGATTTATTAAACATCCCATAGTGACTAAGTTCATGCACAATACTGAACAAAAAGCAATGCAAGAAACTGCCCCAATGCAGACCATATAATCAAGTATACAGTATTGCTTCCGAATCCAACCAAGTGTCTTATTCACCTTGAATTTCTCAGGAATTAAGATGGATATGGAGAGATCTATCATATCTGGGACACAAACATCTGGATGTTGACTTGGTGGAAGAAAAAACCTTCTCTTGTGAGAGCTGGTTTTCATATTGATAAGGTTACACTCTTAATATTAAAGAGTAGGAAAGATGTTCCGTACTCAAAGTTTCAAAGGTCTTTATATATTAAAAAAGATAGACAGACAGATCCCTTATATCAAACAAAAGAACATGGATATGACCTTAGATACACATTTCACATCAAGACTTAGAATTCTCACTGGCATTCTTGTGTTATTACTGTATTTTTTTTAAAAAAAAAGAAAATTTATCAACCTAAGCAGAAAGCGATGTTTTGCTTTGACTGATCATTTTTAGTCCTGATTACACCTTGAGAAGCCTAATATCCCTACCTGTTTCTTTAGCCCAGAAATGAAAAGAAGCTAAGTTGCTTCTTCTCATATGAGTGATGTGGCTCAGATTTACCTGAAAGAGAATTCCTGCTGTTGTAAACCAACCCAAGTAAAAGGGGTACATTTTCTGAGATAGGGAAATTTAGTTGAACTTTAGACCTTACCATAGATGCTATACTTATCCATAAAGCTGTAATCCAAGGTATACATCCCTATCTAATATAGAAGACAGTAGGATTATTTCTGTGACAACATGTGTAGTATTCTGCTCCAAGGACTCTTTATGTAATCAGTTTTCATTCATATGATTCATCTAGACTTCCAGACTAGAAATTTATAGTGTGACACAGCCATCAGGGCAGCAAAATAAAACCTGTCTGCCTTGTAAATTTCTCGCCACAGTGAGGGCTAGTTTGGTAATGCTATAAATGACTAAGAATCCTGTGGGATCTCATATAAACAAACAAGGATGAACTGGCTTTATGTACTTTAGTCAGCTGCAGAGAATATTATTCTAAAATAAGGATGAAAATGATTTCAATTCAATTTCAATTCCTGTTGGGCACGTATTTATTTGTTCAATTGATACAGTGTCCAGCTCACATAGATTACTCTGGGTAGCTCACACAATTTGAAACAAGAACCATTTTGAATAAACAGTTAAAATAAAAAAACAATTAGAAGAATCAATTAAAACTGTTTAAAGTTTAATTTCTGGAACAGTACAGTCCATACAATGACAGCCTCCATACCACCAGTGGATCCCCAGATCCATTGATAAAACCATGTGTTAAGAAATGTCTAAAAGACCAACAGAGTCTTGGCCAGTTCAACCTCAGAGGAATAATGTCCCAAAGGGCAAGTGCTGAGACAGAGAGAAAAGGCAGTGGGATTCAGATAATTTAACAACCGGTTCCCCCAGGGTCAGGTTGGCTGTCATGGCCCATCCCCATCCTCCAGCTGTGCTGCACATGCAAGACAACCCTCCCACAACAGCCAACCTGATCCTGGGAGAACCGGTTGTTACATTTCCACCCTTTGCCAAAAAGGCTGTTTCCAAGGGTGCTTGTCTACATGTTAGTCTCGTGGCTATTTCAGCCTCCTGGACGGTCACAACTCGTTTAAGAGGCAAGGTTTTCAAGGAATGAGTAGGGGAGGTTACCATAGAGACAAGGAGTTGATGCTTCCAAGAGCTCACATGGGAAGGTGAAGAATTGAGGGAGGGAGGGATACCCCCTCCCAATGGAGCTGGGTGCAGGGGGTGTTGGTCAGTCTGTGGGCAAAAGTGAGAGGGGTGAAGAATTAAGTTGGCTGCATGATCGAAACTGGGCCCAATGTAGGGGAGACTGCAGGGTTAGTTTGGCCAGGCAAATTATTACCCACCCCGCTATCAAAGTGGATCCTGGGCGCTGTGCTGCACTGCAATGGAAAAACGGACAATGAAACAGCCGGCACAAGGAAAAGAGAAGGAGCACAAAAAGAAAGAGGGAAAGAAGCCTTCTCCTTCGCTCATGCTGGCTGCTCCATTGCCTGTTTCTCCATTGCAGTGCAGCTCCCAGGATCTACTTTGATGGGAGTGGGGGGGTAATTTAACAACCGGTTCACCTGAACTGACTAAATCCCACCACCAGAAGGCATGTCTTGATAGACAGGATTCATAATATGATTTCTTGCCAGACCTGATGATGGGGTGGGTTGATGTAACTAGGGAGTCATTGTTCCTCAGATAACCTGGCCCCATGCAACGTAGGGCTTTATTGATTATTTCCAACCTCTCGAACTGAGCCCGGAAACAAACCACTAACAAACTTGGCAAGATTTCAGAAGTGCTTTGCCATTGCCTCTTTCCTAGAGCTGAGGGAGAATGACTGGCCCAAGATCACCCATCTGGCTTTTTGCCCAAATTTCTGGGTAGTAGTCCTAGAATGTAATAAAGTAGCCACCATATTTTAAATTTTTATTTATTTATTTATTTAAAGGACTTGTATGGCCACTCATCTTAGGAAATACGATCCTAGGCTGCTCAGAACAATTATATAAAACCACAGATCATAAAAAAAAACAATAAAACCCAAAATGCAATACATGCAAAAACAAAAATCTAACTACTCTCTGTGATGCCCTTTCTGCTCCAATCTTATCCTATGCCAATACTTTGAGGGGTGGGGAACCAGCTCTTTACACCCTTCAGAAAGGTTAAGAAGAAAGGGTTCAAGAGATGGGTGTTTATAAGGCAGGGACTGCCAGAGAAAAGTCATGCTTCCTCTAAGCCCCATGTAATGATAAAATTTAAAAGAAGGGCCCTGGAACATGTTTGTTCTGTGAAATGGGTAGATACATTCAGGAAACATTGATAATACTGTGCCATGTAAGACTTTAAGGATAAAAACCAGTTTATGTAACAGACATGTCACCTGGGTGTGCCTCAAAACACCCAACACTGCATCAGTCAGCACATTATGGACCTGTTGTAAGGGTAGTCCCATATAGAATGCATTGCAGTAATCCAACAGGAAAGTGGCCAAGGCATGCCTGAACATGAACAAGGTCTTATAGTTCAGGAATGGCCTCTAATGATGAGAAGTTGAAACTGTGGACAGGGTTGCCTCCTTCTGCAAAGAAGATATTGACATTCCTTGGAACTAAACACATACCAACCATTGGGAGGCCTTGACCAACCAAGAAGGGCATTGGGGCAGAATACAGAAAACTGAGCCCACAGCTATGACAACCCTGTCCACTTTTTCAGGATCAACCAGTTCAGATCTCTTTCAGGTAACAGGACTGGTTTGTGTTAATAGCTTCAAAGAACCTGAGCAGCCAAAATTCAACTCTGAGTAAAGTTGAGCAACTTTATTTAATCGATGCTGAAAATATTCCCCACAGTGGCCCTGCAGGAGCTCCCCACCTCCTCTGTACTTAGGAAGTAGATGGTCACTAAAAACTGGACTATTGGTCAGCTAATTTAATAGAATAGAATAGAATAGAATAGAATAGAATAGAATAGAATAGAATAGAATAGAATAGAATAGAATAGCTTTATTGGCCAAGTGTGATTGGACACACAAGGAATTTGTCTTGGTGTAAATACTCTCAGTATACATAAAGAAAATATACATTCGTTAAGAATCAAGAATCATAACGTACAACACTTAATGATAGTCATAGGGTACAATCAACAATCAAATCATACTAGGAAACCGTCAATATAAATCATAAGGATACAAGCGACAAAGTTACAGTCATACAGTCACAAGTGGGAGGGGATGGGTGATAAGGAGTGATGAGAAGATTAACAGTAACAGTAGTGCACACTTTGTAAATAGTTGAATAGACATAATAAAGGCAGAGAAATAGGTGCACCTTGTTGTCCTTGTTGTTGCAAGTTAAGTCCTAAAAACCCTCTTACCTGTGCTTGGTTGACTTCACATTTTGTCTTCCTCCAGAAGCAACTGGATATCTCTAGTGTTTCTCTTCTCCAGCTCTTTGGTAAACTATGGTACTCTATGAGAATTTGAATAAGGGTGAGCCACTCCAAGGTCTCTGCCAGGTGGTCATTCCAAACTGTAACATGGGCCTCTGCTGAACTTTGCCCAAGAGCTTTAGAAAAATCCCCAAGCTCCCAACCGCTATTAACTGATATTAATGTCCCAAAGGTGTTTTTCCAAAAGGCAACTGGACTATCTTGATTTTTCCTTGAAAGAATTTCTCTTCTCATCCAAGAAGCTTCTTCAGTAATGACTGAAGACTGAATGGTGGGGAATGAAAGGATTTGTATTCTTTTCAGTTATCTGGACATTAATACTCTACAAATTGATTCTTAGCTCTTTGAGAGTTATCGAGACCTCTTGAGGGGTTATTTGTATTCTCAGAGTCGCTTGAATCAAAGTGTAAATAGGTGTGGAACCTTCTTTGGATTTGTATTGTAGACTGGAGATAAGTGGTGTTGTATCCCTCTCCCTCTGTTGAGAGAGGGCTATTAAATTTTAACTTAGATGGTTTTTTTGACTCCTCTTTGAAACCAATGGTCTTCTCTGTCCAGAGTATGAAGTTTGCTGTCTTCAAAAGAGTGGTCTTTGATTCATTCAATGTTTTTTTTTTTTTTTTACTAAAGTCAGGGTAAAGTAATAAAACTGATCATTTACTTTTGGTGCCAACTGCTTTATAGGGCTCAATCTTCATCCAGCACAGCACATCTCATTATTTCAAGGAGATTATCAGTATTTCTTTTCCTAGTGAAGGTACTTATAGATTTATTTATATGGGCTAGCTGTTACAATACTTTGGTGAAGATACCGATAATACAAGCAGTGCATGTTGCAAGCGTTTTGCACTGGTTGTGTGCTTCATTAGCATTTTCAGTAGAGCACTACCTTGATTCTAAACAAAGTCACGTTTTATCAGATTAGGAAGGCCTCTGAACGGGAGACTCAGAAAGATGATTTCTGTCCTTAAATATCTCCTATCTTCAAACTACCTGTGACTCCTGTACAATTGCAAATTCACAGGGATGGGATTCAATTTTTTTAACAACCAGTTCTGTGGGCATGGCTTAGTTGGTGGGCGTGGCTTGGTGGTCATGTGACTAGCTGGGTGTGGCCAACTCAACATCACTCACATCAAGGCATGCATCTCCTCACCTGGCCTCTCATGACTGTGGGGATGCTGCAACAGTCGTAAGTGTGAAAAATGGTCATAAGTCACTTTTTTTCAGTGCCATTGTAAGTTTGAATGGTCACTCCACACAAGCAAAGTACCAGCAAAGGAGGAAAAAAAACTCCAGAGAAGTTCCTGAGATAGGAAGTCCAGTCCTGCCAAGAATGTAATAAGAGTCAGCAGAGAGGCAGTTTCTATAAGCAACACCAGAATGTTTCCTTCCTGCCTTCCTTACAGGATTAGGCCAGTAATTTCTTCTAACAACAGTTTCTCTGAACTGCTTAGAATGTTAACAACTGGTTCTAGCGAATAGGTGTGAACCTGTAGAATCCCACACCTGCAAATTCAGGAATATAAACAATGATGAACTGGAAAAGAAAATTTGCATGCTACATTATTTCCCCTTTGATGCTTGGTTGCATGGGAAAAATGTGTAAAAAAATCTTACTCATCTACCACTGATCAACATTACCTCTGTTCCAATTTCCAATCTCTTAATGACATTGTTTAAGAAGCCACCACCCTTACTTGACAGATATGTTCCAATTGATTTAGGTAAAGCCAATATTTGGAGAAGTACAGAAATAAAGAATCTCTGATGTGGATACTCCCTTCCCCCCAAGAATAACAAAGACTACTATGGAATGTTAATTGACCACGGTTTTGAAAATAGGTGAAATAGGGAATAAATAGAACAGAATGGTTGGACAAAAGTACTATAATAAATTGCAATACATATTTGTGAATTATGATAATTATATGACATGAAAAGCACTTTTGAATGAGGAATAAAGCCACATGTGGTTTTCTCCAATTGTGTTGATTTCTGATGTAGGACTGGAAACTGCCGGTCATTGCTAAGATACAACTTCCACCATTGTTTTTTATTGGTGTTACTGAATGGACCACTCAGAGTTACGATTCAGAAATATCTACAGGCAGGGGTACGATTCAACTGGTGTAGCAACCGGTTCAGTGACCACACGCATGTGTGCTGCATGCACAGAGCATTTGCTAATGACCTTCTCCAGCAATCCCGGTCTGTTAAACAGCTGATGTGTGGCAATCCACTGTGTCGCGCAAATCAACTGAGCTTGAAAAACAAGATATAAAACACAGCCTATAGCCCAGGCGTGCAGGTGGGCCAAACAGCTGATCATTGGAGCAAACTGAACCGTTTCACTCTCAGCTGATCCTTGGAACTACCGGTTTGCCTGAACCAGGCGAACCGGTAGAATACCACTCCTTCTACAGCAGTGATCCCCAACCTTTTTTACGCCGCGGCCCGTCCGGCATCAGCTGGGCGCTGCGGCCCGTGCACGCATCAGCTGGGCGCCGCCATCTTTTGATGAGCGTGCTTCTGGTGAGCTTTCCAGAAAAGCTCACCAGAAGCTAGCATCTTTTGATGAAACGGCTTCCAGTGAGCTTTCTACCGGAAAAGCTCACCGGAAGCACTTTTTCATCAAAAGATGGCGGCGCCACTCAGCGGCCGGTAGGAGTTGTTCCGCGGACGGACCGGTCCACGGACCGGTGGTTGGGGACCCCTGTTCTACAGGACTTTAGGTTTCCCACCTTGATATTAGAGATAATGCATTGACATACTGTATGTTACTGAACATATCAAAATTAGTGCATACATCCTGGTAGGATGGAGTATAAACCAAATGAGCCATTCAGATTTTTTTTTTAAAGGAAAAGAAATAAATGAGTACAGTTTGCCTCTTTCTAATTCAGTGGATGTAACCATGTGGTTTTCTTAGCAGCTATGTGGACATGGTATATCAATACCTTTTAGTGAAATGTTTTGCACTTTCTTCACCTATCTAAATAGCAATGTATTTCCTATGTTCTCTCATCTAAGCACCAACTTGTTCCAACCCTGTTTATATTTTGAGATCTGGCTTGTGACACAAGTCAGTCACAAGGGAGCCCAAGTCAAAATTTAGCACTATTCAGACTCTGGAGCCAAGTCTTAAAAGTTATTAAGAGATACCTGAAAAATCTATTTGGATATGGCAAGTAGTGGTCAGGAGAGCCAATTACACTATTTTTAAAAAATGAATCCACTGTCCAAAAAAAAAAATCACATATGATGAATAAGATAAAATAAATTTGAATTCAATGTGATTTAGTCCATTTCTCAGGAAGAGATATATGCCTGTTCTAAAAATATGTATATCTATAATATGGGCAGGAAGAACTAACAGGCTCCTTCTTCCTCATTCTGCAACTACAGTAAACTAACCAACAAGAGACACAAGTATATACCCTAGAGCAGGGGTGTCAAACTCACGTTGTCACAGCGGCGTCATGTGATGTATCAGGACGTGTTTTTTTGCCCTTTGTTAAACTGGGTGTGGGTGTGGCCAGTGTGTGACACATCCGGCCCATGGGCCGGGAGTTTGACAGCCTGGGCCTAGAGAGTAGCCCAGCATGCTTTTGACAGACCTTTCCATTGGTTTAATATATGAGACATGCATTTGCTAGACATTGTGGCCAGTCCTATCATTCCATTGTATCTATTTACCACAAAATAACCAATGTTAGCACCATCTCTGAGGGTCCACCCATTTATTTTCTGGACTGAAGTAATTGCCATCTAATATATGATGTGTGTGTGTGTGTGTGTGTGTGTGTGTCCCTAAGTGTAACTTTCTTCTCCTAAGAACAGCTCCACTTTTAAATAAAATTCCTTGATGTTTAGTTTTTTGTTCTACTGTGATTTGACAGATGAATCTGGGAACAACTTTCTCCAAGCTCTCCCACATTTCCACAGCTATTCTAGGCCACAGGCTCAATTTCCAAGAACATTGACAAATCCCACAGATAAAATACTCTCACGTCTAGAGGCAACTTAATTTTTTTTCTCTCTCTCTTTCTTTCTCTGTCCATTCCTGTCTCTGTTTGATAAACGGCTTGATGTGAGTTTCCAATTGGAACCATATGAGGCATCCCTTGCATAAGCAACAGCTGATGTGGTTGGTTATGCTTGTCTTCTGAAAATTATTTTATTTTTAATACAGAGAGGAAAATTAGAAAAGGAATCCAGTGATCTCCAAATCAGTTGAAATCTTGCTTCATGGTAAAAATGGTTTGTGGCAGCTGGAGCGCAGTTCTTTTTTTTTAAAAAAAACAAGTTTTATTAATTCTTCAAGACATACAATACATAAATACATAAAAAAACACAAAACATAAAAGCAGTTCTATTTTCCTACTTTGCTCATGATTTAACTCTGGAGTTTTGTTTGTTTGCTTTGTAGGTTGTTCTTTTTTGCATATATGATGGAGTTGAATTATTTGTAAAAATGTTTTCCAGTGCACACATCCCTAAACCCAAATATTTTACCTCAAAGGCTGTTATTGTGTGGAAAAATGAGAGGAAGGAACACCATGGACACAGCATTGAACTCAAGAACTATAAGCAGATAATAAATCAAGCAAACAGATCAAATATTATTCCTAACAGAGATCTACCCAATTGAATACCATCCTAGTGGGTGTAAAGAGTAAGGAAGATAATCTTGAGAAAGATATGCAAGTTTTTTGTTCTAAGTTTTTTGCCAGGAAGCCAGAGGATGAGGCATACTTTAAGTGCACAACGGACAGATAGTATTCAGAAGTAACTCAGGCAGACACTTTCCTCATTTATTGAACTACAACAAAAAGGAGAATGTATAACACAATCAGACTTGCAAAATTAATATAATCAGTTTCAACTGAAGAAGTTTTAGCCTCCTTCACAAGCTACTGTCAACTTCCTCCAAATAAAGCAAAACAAATTTTTATGGCCTTTCTGAAACCAGAGCTCCTGCAGAGGCTCAAATCTTTTGCATGTAGTGTTGCTATTACACTTTTGAGTCATGGTTTCAGCCAGTTTGGAAGGAAGGTCACAAGTGCTGTGGCAAACAGATTACTAAACATGCATGGTTTCCAGGCTTGGGGATCAGAATGTTGGTTGGAGCTCACGGGGTGGTTGTGTTGATGGTTGTTTGTTGTTTATCTTGGTTGCTGGTTATGTATTTATTTTGTGTTCCTTGTTTTTAATTGCCTAGAGTCACTTTGATGAAAGGTTGGCCATATAAATTGAATAAAAATAATGCTTCCTACAGAGATATCAATCATAAGTCTGTGCCGATATAAGATACTGTTTTATGCCAAGTCAAACAATTGACCCACTGGTTATAATATGCCAAGTTGCACAACTTTTTCTTGGCCGAGGACTATAGTTGGATTTTGAATACCAGGTGTAAAGAATTGCACTGCAAAAAGGAGTGAGGGAAACTATGAAGAAAAATTCTTTAATTTAATTGATTTAAATTTAATTGATAGTAACATTTAAATAATGTCACATTCTGTTTTCCCTTCATTCACTTTAAAATAATCCAACTTGGAAATGATGTTTGCATGTCTGGGAAAGCTTCATCCAAAGCTTTGGAGGCCCAGGACCACAGCCTGTTCAGTTTTGCTAAATACTAATTGGCAGCATTCATACTAGAATCCCCCAACATTGAGCTAAAAATGCCAGAAAGTGATCCTGAAAGGAAATGTTCTGCCAATACTTCTTCCCCATCAGAAATGTCATGACTTATCTCCAGCTTCTGGGTGTCACCGTGACTCATTTTGTTGACAAGTAATTAAATGTACCTTGTGTTGCTTTATTATGCAACTCTCTTGGAAAGGAATTATCGGGGAAAGTAGCTAGAAGCAACTTAAAGTAATGCCCAGCACAAATCTGAAATGTAATGAGATAGTCAGACTGGAAAAATTTTATCCTGGGTAAATGTCTAAATTGGATGCCAGTAGCATCTAAACAAAAGCCATATGGCACTTCCAGGGCTTTTGTGCAAAACCACACTGTAAAAACTTAACCTGATAAAGAAATATATTGCTCTTGGGTCAACTAAGATGCTTGGATCAACAGTAGGATAAACATTTCCAAGTAATAAAATAAGATTTGGCTCCTTCTTGTTCTCTTCTGCCCAGGAAGGGTCTATGAGCCAAAGCAAAGGGAGAAGAAATATGTATTCCCTAAAACAAAGGAGACCTTTTTCATACTTTGTCTCAAAAATAACGAGCATCAGTTATATTATATCAAAAGCAGTTTTCATGATAATTAAGCAGAATTAAGGTCCCCCACTTGTTAATGTGAATTCAAGCAAATAATGTTCTTGTCTATGAAAGTCTATATCACAATATTTTAATGGTCTTTGAGATGTAGCAGGAATCTTTTTCTTTACAGATTAGCCAGAAATAGTAATAATAGTAATCATAGTAATCATCATCATCATCATCATAATTTTTATAACTAACTAAATAAGTAAACGTACTGGTGAATAAAGTTATGAAATATTCTGCTTTGATTTATGTTAGATCAAAGAAATTGCTGTTCTATATTATAATTCCTGGAAACATTTTTCAAAGTTTAGATTAATTTGGGAGTTGAAAATGAGACCATTTCCGAAGACTGGATGCTTTCCCATTGAATTACATCTACTCAGTTATTTTGGTGGAGATGTAAAAGAGTAATGCTACCCAAGAAGTAATTAATAATGTTATTACTGCATTCTACACTTATCTCTCAGAAATACATTGCACGAAATCTTCAGATATCAATAGAGTTGTTGCCTTGATCAGAAGTTGAGTCATTTGCTATTTGGTTTTACTTGACTATTCCCAACCAGTGTTGATTTCCACTGTTGAGTGAGTGGAATTCTAATTTTTATTATTGGTTATTCAATATTTAAAATTCCTCTTGGTCAACAATGGAAATCAACACTGATTGGAAACAGTCAAGGCCTGATTCAGCGATTCAAAAGCCAGGCACAACTATGCTTAAAAAAAACCCAAATCAAGTGTTGGATGAGATTTTTTACTAAGGTTTGCTAGCTTCATTTCTTTAGTATGCTATAGGGGCTCTAATTAGGGCAAAAGTCATTTCACATATACTTTTTTCCTCTGGAACATTTGTTTAGATGCTCATGTTCTTTTTTCAATTATGTACCAGTTTAGAAATTAGTAGAAAATTTGGAAACTAAAATGGAAATGGATCCTCCATATTTCAGTCATCATACAACCATAAACAAAGAATGCGACATTGGGAGATATCCATTCTCATCAGTTATAAAACATTCTGAAAATATTACTCCCTTCTATATATGAATAAGTTTTTAAAAAATATAATCAAGAATAGGAAATTTTGAGTACGTTTGCTAGTTTGTAGGTTTCATTTCATTTCTTACTTATTTAAATGTGTCAGATGACATGACTATAAAATTGAGATACAGCCTTTTAAAAAACAATTCTAACGTTTATATTTAATCAGAATTTTAAACTGGATGTTTCTTCTTCCTCCTCAGTTATAAACGATCATTTTAAAAACAAAGAAAATTGATAGCCTTTCTCACTATCATTTAATGAAAAGGTAGGATAAAATCCATGTACAAAAATACATTGTGAATTTGTATGAATGGATAGGTAGCTGCTAAGCTCACTGAGACTAAATGAGAAATCCAAATCAATGCCACGATCCAAGCTTTCCAGACAAAATATGAACGAAAAGCAGAGTTAGACAAGGAAAGGGCAGGGAGACAAGAAAATATGCATGTTTATTTATACTAACTTAAAAAAAGAGATAATTTTGTACCATAAAGACTCTTAGTTTTCTCTAAAACCACTAAATGCCATCACTAGAAGTTCCACTAGGAGCAACAACCACAATGTACTATCTCAAGACAGCATTCTTCTAGAGAAACCATTACATTTTCTCTGCCTCAAGGCTGCATTGCACACCAAGCAATTCTATCATTTGATGCACTCCACTTACAAAGACTCCATTGAGTTAGACTAAAGGTAAATTTTGGGAACATTTTGCACTGTCGAGATCATTTCCAACATCCATGATATTTGTCAATGTTATATGGTTTTTATACTTAGCATCCCACACAGTGTGGGCTCTTGGCCCAATGGCCATGCCATGCATATTTTTGTATTGATTCACTATTCATTTGGGGTGTAGGGGAGTGGAGCAAGAAGGATTTGCTAAACTAGGTACACCAAAATAATAATTTAAAAAGAGTTTGTTTAGATGTAAAAGTCCGGTTTAAGTCAGTTCAGCTTGGCACAGACATTTTGTGATGAGCTGTTTACCCAATGAAGCAATGTTTGCTCTCAAGATCAAATGAGCTATCTCTATTTGCCAACTCCACCTGTACGCATCTGAATCTAAGTAGCTAGTATTTCTTTGTGGTGCATTTGCTGAGTACTTGCTCAATACTTAATATGGCTTAATAGCACCTCAGCTCACTTGGACCTTCTCTACTGTGTTTGCACAAGCAAAGTATTGTTTAAAAAAAGTAATTAAACAGTGGGTGTTTCCTGATTCAGCCCCAATGAAGAATGTTCTTTCCTGAATATTCTCCTGGCATAGTTCAATCAATAATAACATGTGAAGCAGATCTTGATTGAAAAGCTGGACATGAGAATGGATTCCTAAAGTCTGAGCTATAAAACATTAACATTAGTATTTTAAACTGGGTCTATTGACAGCCAGTGACATTTAATATGGCAAATTTGTTACAGCAAGATTCAGATTGTACATAACCTGTCATGTTTTAAAGCCTAGGTGAATTTTTGTCAATCTTTAGTGAAAAAAGTTTTAAATACAAGTTTAAGGACTTAAACAAATTATTTTGGAATAAACAGTAAAAGCATAATTAGATTTTTAATTTTGGAAAGATACCAATGAATTAAGGGTCCAGATGGATTTGAAATAAGGTTTTAGAATTAATCATAACATTTCTGTAGAATTTAAATTTTCTTAAAAAGCATGGTAGAATGAGACTTTAAAAGCTTGACATTAGAACCAGAAGGAACTAAATGTAACAATTAAAGGAGAACATTTAAATTTGACTTACAATTACAGAATGAAGCAAAATATTTTAATAACGGATTCAGAAATTAATTTTAAGATTGTCTGACTCTATCAATAAACTGTATTTAAAAGATGATATGGAAGAAGAACAAGTAATATTTGACTGAAATTGATCTGGAATAGGATTTTAAAATGACAGGCTACAAGGATGATATGGAAAAAGATGCCATACTGGATGTACAAAAGAAACTGGATTAATGTCTTAATGAGTAAAAGGGATATATAAATAACAAACCAAGAGTCCCAAAGGTGCTTTTTCAAGAGGCAACTGGATTTTCTGAAGCTCTGAAGAAGCTTCTAGAATGAGAAACTAAATGTCTTCAGAAAAACCAGAAAGTCCAGTTGCCTCTTTAAAAAGCACCTTTGGGACAACCATGACCTGGATCAGGGGTCTCCAACCTTGGCAACTTTAAGCCTGGAGGACTTCAACTCCTAGAATTCCCCAGCCAGCTTTGCTGGCTGGGGGATTCTAGGAGTTGAAGTCCTCCAGGCTTAAAGTTGCAAGATTGGAGACCCCTGACCTGGATGACTGAGAATCTCCATTGACACTCAACAAACCAAGAGTATGACTTGGATATTCTGCTATATTGTATTTACAAAAGACACTTTTTAAAACTTTGAAGAAACTTTGACATTTTAAAGGATGCATTTGGAAATGGGGAAGTATTTTGCACTGAGTATTTTGCACTGAATTTATACTCCACAATATTGATTAGAGACCTACTTTTTATTGATCTATGATAATTCAGACTAGACATGTTGAAGGAGCACCCCCATATTTGTCCAGCTTTTCGACTATATGTGAAAACTTTTAAAAGAAGGAAAGCAAGCAAACAAACAAACCCAAAGATGATCCAAATATTTAGTCAAAAACAAACAAACAAATAGAAAACAGGAAAAGTATTATTCAGTTCCGAACTTCTAAAGTTGTGTAACTTTATATAATTGGACCTTACTTGTCATAGGAACAGGAGTTATCTTGCCTCCCAAAGTTATTTATTAGGAGGTGGACTGCCTCTGAAATGGAGGCTCCACATTGCTACCATGACAATTGGCCACTAATACATTTATTTTTCTACAAATTTGTATAACTCTTTCTAAAAAATGATTTGTGGCAGTCAGTGTGGTAGACTGTTTCATAGCACAATATTATTTCTCCTAATAAAATTTACATTTATTTTAATTGCATATTGTAAAATGGGGCATTTTTTTACTTCTATCCTGCATCTATACCAATTAATAGTGCTACAATAGAAATAAAAGGTATTTAAAATACATGCTCTTTCTTTCTCCTTTCATCAATACTTCCTAAATTTAGAATATCTAAATCTTAGGTTAAAGTTGCTCCAATCATTATGCAAATATTGGTTTTTCAGATATTGATGGAAATCAGTAAAAACCAATTATTACAGGAGAATTCTTATTGTATCAAGTGTATGCCTGATTTAATCTTTTAGTAGTGGCTCTTTATTTGCATTTCTAAAGTATGTTTGTTTGTTTGTTTAATCCCTCCTTTATTACTTTATAAGCAGCTAACATACCTAATACTCCTTCCTCCTGTTTTTCCCACAACAACAGCCTAGTGAGGTAGATTGAGCTGAGAGAGAGTGACTGACCCAAAGTCACCCAGCCAACTTTCATCCCCTAAAGCAGGATTAAAGGGATTAGAACTCATAAGCGTCCTGGCTACTAGCTTGGTGCCTTAAGCACTAGATCAAATTGGTTTACTATATTTGTAAGTATATAATTCAATAATTTCTCTGACATGCCCACGTTGTTAATGGGCACTGCAAGAAAAAATTCCAGAAAAAATCTGTGGAACACACTGGAACATTAGTTTCAGATGCTGAGAGGATGTTCTCTTACGATTCCACCCCCACTCCTCAACCTCCCAGCTTTCCATGTGCCTCATTCTTTTGCTCTGCTTCACAACTGATGTCTAAGTTTTGCTCCATAATCGTTTTTTTTCCCTGTTCTGCAGGCAGATGCATGATAAATGCCTAACATCTCAGCTATTTCCTTTTCTTCTGCCTCCAATTCCCTTTTTTCATTTTTAACACAAAACATAATTTCTTCCAGAAGTGATCCACAATGGCACTGTGTACAACTTTGCATAAAATTTATGTTTAAGGACCTAAGACAATCCATCTCGGGTAAATAATATTTGTTTTTACTATATCCCCTCTTCTTTTTTTATCCCTTTTAGCTTCCTATGTAAGAGAGGCACTATGTTTTTGTGATGAAGTGACGGGAAAAAATGTCAAAGATGACATTTTGGGTGGGTAAAATGTATATGTATATGTACATGTATATGTAGTATATGGCCCATGCAAAGATCGTATTTTGTTGTTTAAGAGTTTTCTGGCAAAAACAATACATTTATTATAGACTACTTTCTAGGAAGGATAGTAACAAACTAGAGCCTATATAGAAGACAACAACTAAGAAGATAATTAAGAAAAGAATAACATAAATTGAAAAAAGATAATTGAAGAAAAAAAGGAATGTGGCATGGTTGGAAACATTAGATATGTTTAGCTTTGGGAAGACAAGATTGTGAGGAAACATGATAGCTGTCTTAAGGGTCTGATGCAATTACCCAGAGTTGTTTCATAAGATAGGCCAAAAATTGAAAGATTTAAATTACAAGGAACTGGTCAGAAACCTGCTGAATATCATCTCTGCATGGAGATGCTAGAGTAGAGGTTTCCTGCCCTGTCCAGGGGATTGGACAAGATGACCTGTAGCTCAAACTTTTCATTTTCTGTTCTTAGGATGTCATGATTTAAGAACTACTTGTTAAGTCTGGAGCGTGGGCGCAAAGAACGGAGACGAGGCATCGAGTAGTGACTCCAACTCTTTATTAGTGACTTCAGAACAGAGCAAAGACTTGGGCAGCAGCAGCTCCTTTTATAGAGCTGGCTGCTGTCACAACAACCAATGATTTGAGTTTGCCGCGCTGGCCGCGTCCAATCAGCGGCGACCCACTGTCAGCCAATCAGATCAGCCAGAAATGACCAATCACGATCCGCTGTTCGCGGGCCAATCAGAAGTGCAGGATTACGAGCCTGCCGTGGAAGCAAAACTATTTAGGAGTTTGAACTAACACGTTTGCTTAGTTCGTAACACTACTAATGCCAAGCAGAAATATACATCTCCTGCAGTCTTTCTTCCAGTTCTAATTTTACTTCCACAAAAGATGATCTGTTTCAGGAACTCTTGCAAGATGTGTTCTTGGGTACATTGAGTTATCAGGTGTATGTGACTAATGTGACTTTCTTTATATAATATCTCCAGTGCTGTTCTGTCTCCTTTCTTAAATCCCCAAGAAGTCATCACGAGGACATCCTTCCACTGGGCTTTGTCAATAGTATTGCTACTGTACAGTAATTATAACTGCTAAAGGGGGATTCCACCCTTGAGAAATTGTCATAGAATTTCTCATTTTTCCTAAAGAGTTTGAAATAAGCTCTCCAGTGATTTGTGGCTGGCTTTACCAATGACATTAGATATTGCAATCTTTTCCTTCTTTCTCATCTCTTATAGCCCTGGAAGGCCAGAGAGTAAAAGGCTTCTTAAGCTATATTTGAGGTTTCCCTGCCTTGTGAGCAGCTGGTTTCACAGTGGAGGATGGATTATGTCCTGTCTTTTATTTAAACCAGGGATGTCAAACTGGATTTCTTGGAGGCCCGGATCAGCATTGTAGTTATCCTCCGGGGGCTGACCGGGGGGTAGGAGACGGGATGGATGCCCTCCTGCATCCATCACCAGAGGGGGAGCACAGGCAATCCCCGTACAGCCCCCTTTGCACCCCATTTTGACTGTCACGGTGCTGCAGGAGGCCATCCAGGCCAAAAATGGACCACACCGGGGCTGCCCGCAGCCCCCACATGACCCATTTTCGCTAGCAGAGCCACCGCAGGCTGGTCCTTTGCTATTTCCAGGCCAGGCCCACGGGCTGGATCTAAGCACCTCATAGTCCTTGAATTTGACACTCCTGGTTTAAACATATTCCTTTGAATACATTATGTTGTACAACTTTAAAGCATTTGAATCACATCACTTCATTAACAATGCCATCAGCTTATTTCATACGACAAGTATAAAACAATTATCTAAAGGGGTAACTTCTCTGTGAGGACATTAGTTTTATAGTAGCTAATATTTTTATTTAAAGCTGCAATAATTTCATCAGCTGTGATAATAAAATGCAGAGTACATGTCAATATACTTTTTTGTGTACAATTTGGAACTTAATCCTTTGTCATTATGATTGACATCCACTTATTTCACAACGTGAAAGTTGTGTGTAAATGAAAGACTTTTTTTTTGCAAGTTTCCATTAATGTAACACAGAAATGGCAAATAAATTCTTGGTCCATACAATGTTTGGCTCCATTCAAAACCATAATGCCAATTTAATTGTGCAACTATGTTGAAAGCTTTCATGTAGTGGCCTAAACTCCTTTGCATGCATAGCTTGCTTCAGCTTCAGCTTCAGCTCTCCATGCCAAAGTTGATCTTAGTTAGCCAAATCTCTGGGAAATATAATTATCAAAAGTGTGGAGTGAATTCACACACTGAGCTCAGTCAAGTGGTGTTTTGTTTGATTGTAGTTTATAAACTGACTACCAGAAATATTTCACAAGAAGAGTTCTCCACTCCTTGCAGAATACCTTATGCCACCAGACTTGAATTTCTTGACCTAGAAAACCTAGAACTACGCCGCCTTCAGTCCGATCTAAGTATAGTATATAAAATCATACATTGCAATGTACTTCTTCAGCTTCAACCATAACAACACAAGAGGAAACAATAGAAAAAAACTCAAGTTAATTGCACCAAACTTGATTGCATGAAATACGACTTCAGCAACAGAGTGGTCAATGTCTGGAATACTCTACCTGACTCTGTGGTTTCTTCCCCAAACCCCAAAAACTTTAACTTTAGACTGTCTACTATTGACCTCACCCCTTTCCTAAGAGGTCTGTAGGGGGCGTGCATAAGTGCACCAATAAGTGCACTCCCTGTCCTATTGTTTCTTTTTATTTTTCTTATACTGTATGTATCCATTTCATGTATTCATAGCTATGTTTATACTTATACCTGTTATCTTATAATCGCTTGACAAAAATAAACAAACAAACAAATAAATAAATAAATAAATGAGATTCAAAGCTCTGAACAATCACTAGATGGCAGAAAAGAGATAATGAAAACTAACCTCTAGAATGCTGTGTGAATTTATTTTTTTATTTATTTATTTTATTTTATTTGGTTTGGTTTGTCAGTGGCTTACAAGATAATAGGTATAAGTAATACATAGTTATGAATACATGGATACATATAAGAAAAATAAAAGAAACAATAGGACAGGGATAGTAGGCATGTTGGTGCACTTATGCACGCCCCCTACAGACCTCTTAGAAAAGGGGTGAGGTCAATAGTAGACAGTCTAAGGTTAAAGTTTTTGGGGTTTGGGGAAGAAACCACAGAGTCAGGTAGAGTATTCCAGATATTGACCACTCTGTTGCTGAAGACGCCTTTCCTGCAATCAAGTTTGGTGTGATTAACCTTGAGTTTGTATCTATTGTGTGCTCTAGTGTTGTTATGGTTGAAACTGAAGTATTCATTGACAGGTAGGACATTGCAATATATAATTTTATATACTATACTTAGAAGGTGGCGTAGTTCTAGATTTTCTAGGTCTAGAATTTCAAGTCTGGTGGCATAAGCTATTCTGCAATGAGTAGAGGAGTGGGGAACTCTCCTTATGAAATATTTCTGGACTTTCTCAACTGTATTAATATCAGATACATAATGCGGGTTCCAGACTGATGAGCTGTATTCAAGTATTGGTCTAGCAAATGTTTTGTATGCTCTACTTAGTAGTGTGATAGTACCAGAGAAAAAGCTACGTAAGATGAGGTTAACAACTCTTAATGCCTTTTTGGCTATGTAGTTATAGTGGGCTCTAACACTTAGATCATTAGAGATGAGTACTCCAAGGTCCTTGACAGAGTTTGGATCATCAACAAGGTCTTGACTATTCAGCTTGTATTTTATTTTCTGATTTTTTTTGCCAATATGTAAGACAGAGCATTTATTTGTTGAGATTTGAAGTTGCCATTTGTTTGGCCATTCTGATACATAGTCAAGATCTTTTTGAAGGGTAGCAGTATTGTCTGTGGTGTTGAATAGCTTTACATCATCAGCGAAGAGAACGCAGTTGCTCTTGATATGATCACAGAGGTCATTTATGTAGAGTATGAAGAGAGTTGGTCCTAGAACACTGCCTTGGAGGACACCACTATTGACAGGTACAGAATTTGATAGGACGCTCCCAATTTTGACCATTTGTTGCCTGTTTGACAGGAATGCTTCTATCCAGTTATGCAGTTGTCCAGAGATACCATAAGATTTTAGTTTTAGGAGTAGTTTGTCATGTACCACTGAATCAAAGGCTTTACAGAAGTCTATGCAGATTGCATCTATTGCTTTGCCCTGATCGAGTTGTGTAGTCCATATGTTTTTGCAGTGTAAGAGTTGCAGATTGCAGGATAGTTTTTTTCTTAAACCAATTTGTTTATTACAGAGTAAGTTGTTTGTCTCTAAATGGAGGATAATGGATTGGTTAATAATTGATTCCATGACTTTACAGGTGACGCAGCATAAGGAGATTGGTCTGTAATTTTCAACTAGGCTAGGGTCTCCCTTTTTGAAGATGGGATGACCATGGCTAGTGACCATAGGTTTGGCAAGGAGCTGGTCCTGAAAGATTTTTTGAAGATTATGCTTAGAGGTTCAGCTATGGCAGTGGATAGCTTTTTTAAGAAGTAGGCACATATTCCATCCGGTCCAATAGATAGAGATGGTTTTAGATTGCGTAATGATTTTTCAACATTGTCTTCTGTAAAATCAATATGTATTAGATCATTGTAGTTGTCTGTGGTTCAACTAGGAAATACTGGGCATGATCCATTGCTGTTTACAAATACTGAGCCAAAGAATGTGTTAAAGAGGTTGGCTTTAATGGTGTCATCGTTGCAGTCTTTACCATTAGGTCCTTTCAGCGGTGAGATGGACCTTGAGTCTTTTAGTTTGTTGTTTACAAGATTGTAGAAAGCATGGGTGGAATTGGTGCGCAGAAGGTTTTCCTTTTGTTTAATGTGATAATTGGTGCATTCAGTCTTTATCTGGTGGCATAAATTTTTGTATCGGCTTTTGAAGTTGGCAACATGACCAGATTTGTTTTTCCGCCAAAGTGATCTCTTTTTGGATTGAATCTTCCTTATTGTTATGGGTAATCTGTTTTTTCTGGCTTTTGGAGTTGTTATTGGTACATATAGTTTGATGGCTCTTTTGACTTCAAGTAAAAATATGTTGTAATGGTCTTCAACAGTATTGCATCCAGTGAGTATTGCATCCAAGCTTTGTTGCTGGAAAAATCAAATTTATGAGTTGATATGTTGTGTCAACCCAGATTATTCTAGTTTACTAAGCAAACTATCAGTAAACTATGTAAAGAATGGTTTACAGGCCTGTACAAATCCAGATACAGCAGATTCCTCAAAGAAAACAAGTAATCAAGTAATCAGATCAACCCCAGTTGTAAGCAGTTACGAGTCAGGGAAAATGCTGTCCTACTGGTAGAAATCTCCAGAGCAAATACTTTGCCCTATTCTCTTCAAAGGCTATTGATTATCTTTTGAAGCATGGAAAATATGCAGCTGGTGAACTTGTTGTCATGATAAACTCATACATAAAAACTTGCTTTTTTGTGCACATATGTAAACAAATGTTTTAAACAGCACATGTTGGTTGATTGATTTGATTTGATTTAATTTAATTTAATTTTTTCTACAGCTGCCTAGGGGTGGGATTCTACTGGTTTGGTCCAGTTCTATAGAACCGGTTGTTACAATTCTGCGCAGCTCAGAGAACTGTCAAATCACGCCACTGGCTGGCCCTGCTATTTTTCCTTCCCCCCCCAACAATCAGCTGTTCTGACTATCAGCTGTGCTGCGTGACTTAGATTAGCTAGAAAGCAGGAAATCATTGAATTTCTTGCTTTCTAGCTAATCTAAATTACTGTTGTGCTGTTTCACCTTCACCCAGGAGGCTTCCCTGAGGCCCAATCAGGGGTGGTATTCAGGGGGTTTGTGGGGGGGGAGAAGTGGCCTGAGAGCAGAGCTGAACCTTCCTTAGGACTGAAGCTTCTATTTTTCAGTGCAGACTCAGACAGTAGATTGCAGAAAGGTAGATCTGTGTGTGGCTGTGATTCTACAAGCAACTCAATCTGCCTGCCTGCTTTGCCTGATTTTGGGTAAAAGTTGCTCTTTTTTAAATAAAAAATTCAATATTCATATAAATATTGCAATATTTACATACAAGCCATGCCCAGTCAGTCACGTGACCACCAAACGAGGCCCAGTCAGCAAGCCACTCTCACATGACCAGTTGTTAAGAAATTTGAATTCAGAAAGTCAGTCACATGACCACCAAGCCACACCCACAAATTAGGCCATGCCCACAGAACCAGTTGTTAAGAAATTTGAATCCCACCCCTGCAGCCATCCATTTCAGCAAATGACTCTGGGCAGCTCACAATGGCTTTTCTGTATATTTTGTAAGGCATTGATCTCTCCCTGTTTCCAGTTGTCCATGGTATAGAAGTCTGATCTAAGTAACAGTGAGGGGAAATTTTATTTTCTCCAAGCATCTTTTAATAAAGAAACAAGTGCTAAAGAAATCAACAGGTTTTTTTTGTTTCTAAATCTTTCCATATACCTGTGACAAAGTCCAAGAAAATATAATAGTCACCTTCATGGGCATTCATGAAAGGAAGGGAAAAAAATTACAGTATACCCAAATACACAATGCTATCCTGCAAATACAACATGTATTGCATATACAAGTTGTAATATTTGCAATATTATTTTGCCATTATGATGGTTTGCTGAGGATGCCAATGGGCATGCGATATTATGATTGTCATATGATGTGTCATGAAAGTCACTGCTGTCTAATAAAACTGCAGAGCCACTTAGATCTCATTTTTATTTAGCTTGATCCATAATTTCAGATACCGTAGCTCAACAATAGGTGTTCAGGATCAAAAATATATGCCACAAAAGTATCTCTCATTGTGACATCGGTAGTCAAGATTTAGGATACATGAATCTCCTTCCACTAAAGAGATAAATAACTTCATGAAGTATTATAAATGTACTGATATATATATATATATATATATATATATATATATATATATATATATATATATATATGTATGTATGTATGTATGTATGTATATGTATGTATGTATGTATGTATGTATGTATGTATATATGTTTTCGTAGATTTTGGGTACTCAGGAGGTTACACCACAAAACCTCAGGATGTTGCAACACAGCCAATGACCTAGGAGATTACAGCACAAGACCCAGGATGTCACAACAATAGAACTCAGAAGGTCATCACACAGCCCATTACCCAGGTTGTTACAACACAGGAGGCTGATAGACACACAGCCAGTACCTCAGCCACACAGGTTCTTACAAAAAAGCCAACCAATCTGCAAACATCAACTCCATCAACCAATCAAGAAATAATAACACAGCCAACCAGCCTGCTTACAAAAGAGCACACCACACCTCCCCACCAGTATTTATAGAGAGATAGCAGCTCCGACCACGCTTTACTCGCACAAACATGAAGCCGAAAGCACCAGCCTGAAGATGGTGAGTGGGATCTCATAGAAACATCACCAAGATACTCTCAATCTTATATGGGAAAAGACCCGAACACGCCAAAATCTGCATATATACATATGAATCCCACCACTGCTAAGTACTTTGAGATTGGTTAAATATATCATGGGAGAAGCAGAGTACCTGTTGGATTCACCGGCAATAAGGATTGAAGACCACTAGGTCCAATTGGTGCTCAGTGGCTGCTAAACACTGTTTAATAAGCACTTTGGCCTGGTCATATCCAATACTGAATTTTAAAAAACGTAAAGAGAAGCCCAAGGATGAAATTTTAGTTGCCACTGCCTTGTTCCATGATGGTTTAAAGTCATCCTCATAGTTAGTGGGACAAGGCCATTGGGAAAAAGGGATAGTTTAAGCTAATATTGTATTGTAGTAATGCATCATCTTGGGGGGGGGAGGGAAGTTGCTCAAAACCTATTAGAAGCCAAGTACCACTATAATGCTCTGCAGGGTCTTATAAAACAACCAAATTATGCACTTGCAGAAGATCATGTTTTCCTAGACCTGGGGTGTCAAACTTAAGGCCAATGGGCCAGATCCAGCCTGCTGGGTGCTTAGATATGGCCCACAGGCCCACCCTGAAAACAGCGAAGGACTGGCCCATGCTGTTTCTGCCAGCAAAAACAGAGCTTGGGGGCCACAACAGTCCACCTGGGCTCTCTTTTCAGCTGCAACAGCCTCTTGCAATCCTCTGCCAGTGAAAACGGAGCTTGGGGAGGCCATGCGTGGCTCGCCCGGGCTCCGTTTTTTGCCACAATGGCCTCCTGCAACCTTCTGCTAGTGAAAACGGAGTCTTGATGAGTGACATTGAGCTGGCCATGCCCAACCTGGCCAATTCCCCCCCAGCCATGCCCACTTGCCCCCCAAGGTCAAACATGACCCTGATGCAGCCCTCAATTAAATTGAGTTTGACACCCCTGTTCTAGATAAAGAACATATTGAAGATACACAGATGAGGCAGAGCAAAGTACCACATGGCATGGTTTTAAACTACATGTTATGGTTTTAAAGTGCCTAACTATTTACAGCTGACAGGCCTCCAGTGGTGGCATCATCCTCTATGAATTTCATGGGACTTGTCTCTCTAATATGCTTCCTAGAAGTCTCACCCTTTCTGTCTACTTCAGCTAGCTGTCTTGTTTTTAATCTCCCTTTAATCACTGAGAAAATATATGTGCAGAACAACTTCACTTTCTGGATAAACATATCATTCTCTTCTGTTTCTGTGAAGGGAGCTATGAGGAATCATCAGAGGAAAAGGGCAAACAATACTTCAATTCATAATTTATAAATTGAACTGTAAAACACAGCTTCAATTCATCTGAAAAATCCCCTAACATAAAAAGGAAATTAATAGGAAATACTAATTTGAAGCTTAGATCATGGGTTGCAATAGTATAATGAGGAACAAGTTATAATAATTCTTTTGAATAGGCCAGCATTGACCACCCAAATTAAAGTTTTCTGAAGAAATGTGAGTTGAAAGAGATTCTTAGTTTTTGCCATTTATTCTAAATCATTGTAATTCATTCTTTTATCCTGAACAGATGTGGGACTGTGTTTTATATCTGTGGGTTGCATTGACAGAACATAAGTACTACATATCAGCTCTGTTGCATTTAGGTGAAGATATTATTAAACAAACACCCTTCTCTTTTCATAACCTCACTGAACCTAGCAGATATTTAGAAAAGTTTCACACTCTGAAGATACTTAGGAAGTTCATCAGACCTTGAACAAATGGGGGCAAATCCTTCCCTTCTAATTTTTAAAATAGGCTAGTCTTTTCAAGCTTTTGTGAAAACCTGGAGGAAATATGTCAAAGTGTTAGGAATTATTTTATACAGTCAATTTCCTAAAGAGATTGGAAGTCAGAAAAAATAAGATTTTTTCAATAGATAGTAGAGATGTGCAAGCTGTTCCATTGGTTGACTGTTCTCACTGTCAGAAAGTTTCTCCTTATTTCCAGGTTAAATCTCTCCTTGTTCAGTTTCCATCCATTATTCCTTATCTGGCCTACAGGAGTTTTAGAAAATAGATTGACCCCTTCCTCCCTGTGGTAGCCCCTCGAATATTGGAAGACCGCTATCATGTCTCCCCTGGTCCTTCTCTTCACTAGACTAGCCAAGCCCAGTTCCTGCAACCGTTTGTTGTATGTTTTAGCCTCCAGTCCCCGAATCATCCTGGTTGCTCTTCTCTGTACTTTTTCTAGAGTCTCAACATATTTTTTATAATGTGGTGAACAAAACTGGATGCAGTACTCTAGGTGTGGTCTTACTAAGGCTTTATAGAGTGGTATTAGTACTTCCCTTGATCTTGATTGTATCCCTCTGTTAATACAATTTAGGATTGCATTAGCTTTTTTGGCTGCTGCTGCACACTGCTGGCTCATATTTAGCTGGTTGTCCACTAAGACTCCAAGATCCTTCTCACAGTTACTGCTATTGAGCCTGGTTTCATCCAGTCTATATGTTACTTTTGGTTTTTCTTGCCTAGGTGTAGGACTTTACTTTTCTCTACATTGAATTTCATTTTGTTAGATATGGCCCAGTGTTCTAGTCTGTCAAGATCCATCTGGATCTTGAGCCTATCTTCTTGGGTGTTAGCTATTCCTGCCAGCTTAGTATCATCTGCAAATTTGGTAAGTTCCCCTTCTATTCCCTCATCTAAGTCATTAATGAAGATATTGAAGAGTACTGGGCCTAAGACAGAACTTTGTGGCACCCCACTGCTTACTTCCCTCCATGTAGACTCAGACCCATTAAGGACTACTCGTTGAGTACGGTTTGCCAGCCAGTTGTGAGTCCATCTAGTGGTGGTGCTATCTATTCCACTTTTTTCTAGCTTGCTAAGAAGTAGGTTGTGGTCTACTTTGTCGAATGCCTTGCTGAAATCTAAATATATTATGTCCACAGTATTTTGCTGGTCTACTAATTTAGTCACTGTGTTAAAGAATGAAATAAGATTGGTTTGGCATGATCTGTTTTTAACAAACCCGTGCTGACTGCTAGTTATTACTTTACTTGTTTTTAGATGATGGCAGATCTGTTTTTTTATTATCTTTTCCAGTAACTTCCCGGGTATTGATGTTAGGCTGATTGGTCTATAGTTTCCTGGGTCTGTTTTTTTTCCTTTTTTGAAGATGGAACCACATCAGCTCTTTTCCAGTCATCTGGTAGTTGGTGCTCCAGGATTTTTGAAAGATATGGTACAGTGGTTCTGAGATGACCTCTGCCAGCTTCTTTAAAACTCTGGGATGTAATCCATCAGGCCCCGGTGATTTGTTTTCATCAAGATCAGACAGGTGTTCTTTTACTATTTTTTTGCTTATTTTAACTTTTATTTCTAGTCTGTCTTTTACAGTTATGTTTTTGGTGGGTTGAGCTATAGTTTCTAGAGGTCTATTTTTACAACTTTATTGCAGATCCATACAGGAAGCTGCATCAGAACATTTCCAAATAATCCAGATTAGGCTGGGCAATGACTAAACCTCTGGATCACACCCTGAATTGCACTTGGCTACTGTGCAATCTTAATCACCCATTATTACATAACAACACACACACAAAATTAGAAACATACAAAGCTGTTTCAAGAGGCCAGATGATTGCACTATCTACTCCTTACTGACTGACAAGAATTGTCCAGAACTTCAGAAGATAACATTTTTCCAGTTATATCTGGAAATGCCAAGAAATGAATCTAAAATCTTTTGCAGATAAAGAACATGTTGCAGCTTCAACCAACAGTTTTTCTTTCAAAGCATTTTTCAATAAAACTGAAAGAGATTCTACTACATTAAGACAGAGAAGTATTATTAATCCTAATGGGTATTTATTTATTTATAGCCCACTTTATTATTTTTATAAATAACCCAAGGTGTATTGTAAAAGTAAAAAATATGTGTCAAAAATTAAAAAAGAAATGTAACTATTCTTTCAGAAAAATACAATTCAACAAACATCATTACAGACACTATGTGATACAGCAAAAGCATATTTGAGGGGAATAACAATAGCCTATATGTGAAAAAGAAATAAAGAAAGATGGCAGAAACAAAATAGGTTACAGGAAGAGATTAAAGAGTTAGAAAGTAGACTACAAAAAACACCACAAGATGAGAAAGTGAAGGGGGAAATGATCTGAGCTAGACACAAGTTAAATGTTATAAATCAGGAAGAAAGAGCAAAGGAGTTAAAAACAGTGAAAGAGAACTTTTTTGAACATGCTAACAAGCCAGGGAGATGGTGAGCTTATAAATTAAACATGGCAAATGTTATGAACTAACATAAACGTATTTTAATAAAGTTTAACAACCTTGATAGAAAAGCAGGCTCGTAATCCTGCACTTTTGATTGGTCCATGGATAGCGAGCTGGGATTGGTCCTTACGGAGCAACCTGATTGGCTATTAGCGGAACGTCTCTCATTGGGTACAATTTAAACGTTTCAACGTAAGTCATTGGTTAATGGGACAGCAGTCAGCCCTATAAAAGAACTGTTGCTACCCAGGGTTTTTGCTCTGTTCCTGATCGTTAATAAAGAGTTGAAGTTCACTGTTCACA
Organism: Notechis scutatus; assembly: GCF_049901735.1. Lineage (NCBI taxonomy): Eukaryota > Metazoa > Chordata > Lepidosauria > Squamata > Elapidae > Notechis > Notechis scutatus. Next base: position 48,118,060 of record NC_142010.1, read on the forward strand.
GCCTCGTCTCCGTTCCTTGCGCCCATGCTCAGAACTTAACACTGGCGACGAAGGTGGGATGCGGAGACATCAGAGCTGACTGAACACTACAGAGCAACGAACAGAGCACGTGGCTGAAGAAGCACCTACAACGGCAAGATGTCCGGCGGTGCCATACCACCCGCTCCATTTGACCCGGCTAATGAAGACTGGGACTCGTATATGGATTGGTTCCGGATGTTTCTGGAGACCAACAACTTAAAGGATGCTACGACTGGCAAGAAGAGAGCAATATTTCTAACCCATTGTGGGCCTGCCGTTTTTAAGATGGCGAAAGCACTTGCCAAACCGGCTGTGGTGAAGTCAATGGATTGGGACACCCTCGCGCCCATCCTACGAGCCCACTATGCACCCGCCGTTCCAACACTGGTTCGAAGACACGAGTTTTACCAGAGGGACCAACGGAAAGGCGAGAGCATTGCAGATTTCATCGCTGACCTCCGGAACCTGGGTGGCCTTTGTGGGTTTTCAAACCTCGAGGAAGCCTTGCGAGACCGCATAGTTCTGGGATTAGATGACGACACGGTGCAGAGCAAGATCATGGCAAAGGGGGACATCGATCTTGCCGATGCCATCACAGATGCTACTGCAGCAGAAGCAACCAGGAAGTTGGCCGCTCGAATGCGCCGCACCAACGCACCGCTCCGTAAACTCGCGAATGATACCTCGCCTCGTCAAGAGAGGCCCTCAATGATGGCACACCATGAGGACCTCGAATCCCCATCAGATAGTGAAGAGGAAGAGGTCAACCGGCTCCGGTCCGAACGTGACCAACGAGAACAACGAACCCAAAGATTTCCATGCCAATGCGCTGGTTGCGGGGCAAACCACCCGCGATCAGATTGCAAATTCCTCGACGCGCTCTGCCATTCCTGTGGGAAGAGAGGCCACATCACAAAGGTCTGTAGAAGCAAGCAAGGACCCAGTCCAATCCAGAGGGAGAATAACTACCGCCAGACCACAGGAAATCGTCCTGTGAGCTGGGATCGCTTGAACCACCAATGGAACAACCACTCCTACAGAAATAAAGCACCTGCCACTCCAACGAGACGAGAAGAGGCACACCAAACCATTACCATCGGCCACGCTTCATCCTTAGATGCAAGAAAGATCTGAGTAAGGGTCACCATCGAAAACCAACCTTGCGTGATGGAAGTCGACTCAGGGTCGTCTCTCTCGATGGTTTCCTGGAAGACCCTCAAACAGCTAATCCCTTCCATCCATCGTCAGGATCTCAGCCCCCAAAGAATCATACTCAAAGATTACCAGGGCAACAGAATTCCAGTTGTCAGCTCCAGCCAAGTCCAAGTCTTCTTCAAAAATCGTACCGCATCACTACCACTGACCGTCGTCGATCGTGACCGGCCTAGTTTGTTAGGCCTACAATGGTTCGCCCCACTCGGGATCAAGGTAGCCAGCATTCACCGAGCCAAGAGCGACAACTGGGAGGAGTCTCTCATCCAAGAATTCCAGGACGTTTTTTCAGAAGAGCTAGGCAAGTACAAGGAGACCCCAATATCGTTTAGCCTTAATCCCGAAGTAGCTCCCATCCGCCTTAAGCCTCGTCGGGTGCTGTTTGCACTCAAACCAAAGATCGATGAGCAGCTCGATAAATTAATAGCCCAGGGTGTTTTAGAACCAACCGACCATGCCCGTTGGGAAACCCCAATAGTAACACCCATCAAACCGGATGGGTCGTTGAGAATTTGTGGGGATTATCGGGCCACCTTGAACCACGCACTTCAACAGAGTGCTTACCCGGTGCCGGTGGTTCAACATCTTCTCCACTCCCTGGGTGGCGGGAAAATATTCGCAAAATTGGATTTAGCGCAGGCATACCAACAAAAATTCAAAGACGCCAGCCTCAAGGTTAAAAAAAATAAATGTCAACTGTGTACTGAAAGGGTGGAGTTCCTTGGATACCTTCTCGATAGTCAAGGAATCCATCCCTCTGATAACAAGCTAAAAGCAATAAAAAACGCCCCGACACCTAAGAATAGAACAGACCTCCAAGCCTTTCTGGGGCTCATTAACTTTTACAACATCTTTTTGCCCCAGAAGGCGACCGTAGCTGAGCCCCTACACAGACTTCTCGACAAAGGAGCAACCTGGGTCTGGGGACATCGAGAGGAACGCGCTTTCCGACAAGTGAAAGACTTACTAACTTCCGACGCTGTATTAATGCAGTATAACGAGACTTTACCTTTGACTATTACATGCGACGCTTCACCGTTTGGAGTAGGAGCAGTTTTAAGTCATGTATTACCAAACGGAAATGAAGCACCTATTATGCTTTTTCTCACGTACATTATCAAGGGCCGAAAGGAACTATAGCCAACTCGATAAAGAGGCTCTTGCTGTTGTATCATCTGTAAAGCGTTTTCATGAATACGTGCATGGACGACCATTTACTATAATTATGGATCACAAGCCATTGCTTGGTATTATAGCGGGAGACAAACCAACCCCCTATATATTATCGCCAAGAATGACTCGCTGGTCAGAGTTCCTAGCTGCCTACAATTATCTACTGTAACATCACCCGGGGAAAGCCATTCCCCATGCTGACGCTTTAAGCCGTTCCCCACTTCCGGAAGCCGTCGATGACCCAGCTCCAACCCTCACGACACTCCAAATTGAAACGCTACACTCGCCTCCGCTCACGGCAAGAGATATCGCCATCGAGACTAAATGGGACACTGTTTTAGCATGAGTTCTCAGCTGGGTCGAACGAGGATGGCCACTCGACCAACTCCACGACAACTTCGTGCCGTTCAAAAACCGGCAAACAGAACTTTTATCCCAGAAGGGCTGCATTCTCTGGGGAGACAGAGTCGTCGTCCCAGAGAGGCTACAACAGACAGTTTTACAAGTACTGCACGATGGACATCCGGGCATTGTGCGTATGAAGGCGCTCGCACGGAGCTACGCGTGGTGGCCGGGCATCGACAAACAAATCGAAGCCTGGGTAACCACTTGTCGGAAGTGCCAAGACGTCATCAACGCCCCACCTAAAGCAATGCCAACCAAGTGGGAAACCCCTCGGGGTCCGTGGTCCCGCATCCACATTGATTTTGCAGGACCCACCAAAGGACACACTTTTCTACTAACAGTAGATGCCTATTCCAACTGGCTAGAAATACATAAAATGAAGACAACCACAACTGAGTCAGTCATTAACAAACTGAACAAATTATTCGCAATGCATGGGTTACCAGACGTTTTAGTTTCTGATAATGGGACCTAGTTCACTGCTCTGCTTTTTGAACAGTACCTAGCAGACCGGGGCATCCGCCATGGGCTAACCTCGCCGGCACACCCTGCTGCTAATGGAAGGGCGGAGCAAATGGTACAATTCGTCAAAAAAACACTACAAAAAATGGATTCTGGAGACATCGACGACAAGCTGAATCGAATCCTGCTTCTTCAACACATCACCCCACACAGCGTCACGAATAAAACGCCTGCCGAACTGTTAATGGGACGAAAACTTCGCTCCCACCTCGACCGTCTACATCCTTCTTATTCACCAGAAAAACCCTTCAGGTCTAGCGGGAAGTGCCACGAATTCAAGGTAGGCGACTTGGTGTTTGCTAAAAATTTCTCCAGCGACCCATTGTGGGTCCCTGCAACCATTACCCAACCCACCGGCCCCAGATCCTACCGCCTGCAGACTAATGACGGGAGAACTTGGAAACGCCATATAGATCAGCTTCGCTCTAGATTGCCACCCATTTCCCGCGACTCCCCTTATTCGCAAACTGAGGGGGGAGGGCATATCAAGGGGACCGAAAACGGAATAGATAATGATGTAATCAGGGAAACCCAGCATCCAACCCAAAGAAGCGTGCCAACTGAAGAAGAATCAGGGAACGGGGAAGTTTTGCCGCGGGGAAATACCATGAGGGAGGCAAGCCCACGGAACCCGGAAGTAACTCTTGGGGACTGGGATAACAACAATGGCAGCCGCGCCGAGTCCTCCCGCACCGAAACGGAACCACCCGTACCAGAAAGACTTGGAAGCGTTCCACCGGAATCAGACTGCAGACAGAAACTGGTGGAACAGCGAAAATCAAACAGGCAGGTGAAACGACCTGCATATCTACGCGACTATATCACCACATCCCTCAAACGGAACCTAAGGGGGAGGGGTGTTATGAACTAACATAAACGTATTTTAATAAAGTTTAACAACCTTGATAGAAAAGCAGGCTCGTAATCCTGCATTTTTGATTGGTCCATGGATAGCGAGCTGGGATTGGTCCTTACGGAGCAACCTGATTGGCTATTAGTGGAACGTCTCTCATTGGGTACAATTTAAACGTTTCAACGTAAGTCATTGGTTAATGGGACAGCAGTCAGCCCTATAAAAGAGCTGTTGCTTCCCAGGGTTTTTGCTCTGTTCCTGATCGTTAATAAAGAGTTGAAGTTCACTGTTCACAGCCTCATCTCCGTTCCTTGCGCCCATGCTCAGAACTTAACAGCAAACATACCTAATATTCCTTCTCCCTCTTATTTTCCCCATAATGACAACTCATAAGGTGGGTTGGGCTGGGAGAGGGGGACTGGCCCAAGGTCACACAGTTGACTTTTATGCCTAAGGCCCAGTGGTGGGATTCAAATTTTCTTACTACCGGTTCTGTGGGCATGGCTTGGTGGGTGTGGCAGGGGAAGGATACTGTAAAATCTCCAGTCAGAGGTGGTATTTGCTGTTCTCAGAACTACTCAAAATTTCTGCTACCGGTTCTCCAGAACTGGTCAGAACCTACTGAATACCACCCCTGCTAAGGCATGATTAGAACTCACAGTCTAGCCTGGTGCCTTCACCATTAGATCAAACTGGCTCTATAAATAATATCATTATTGAAGACTATCACCAAACTATGCAGAAGCTTTTACTTAAATCTTTCCTACAGGTGAAACTCAAAAAATTAGACTATCATGTAAAAGTTCATTTATTTCAGTAATGCAACTTAAAAGGTGAACCTAATATATGAGATAGACTCATTACATGCAAAGCAAGATAGTTCAAGCCGTGATGTGTCATAATTGAGATGGATTATGGCTTACAGCTCATGAAAACCCCAAATCCACAATCTCAGAAATTAGAATATTGTGAAAAGGTTCAATATTCTAGGCTCAAAGTGTCCCACTCTAATCAGCTAATTAAGCCATAACACCTGCAAAGGGTTCCTGAGCCTTTAAATGGTCTCTCAGTCTGGTTCAGTAGGAATCACAATCATGGGAAAGACTGCTGACCTGACAGTTGTGCAAAAACCATCATTGACACCCTCCATAAGTTTCACCCTCATATATTAGTTTCACCTTTTAAGTTGCATTACTGAAATAAATGAACTTTTGCACGATATTCTAATTTTTCGAGTTTCACCTGTATATATGTTCACAATATGCCTTTTAAAGGAAAACACATTACTAGTACATTTCAAAGTAGAAAAAACAGTTGAATAGCATAAAGAAACTCTGAATCTGGGAATATATTACATCAAAAACATAGTTTGCAGAGCACATGAATAAATTCTGTAGCCATCAGTTGCTTGCACAATATCTTGATTTATAGTTCATACCGTAAGCTGTGACAACCTATATGATGATCAATAGAAGCAATGCACCTTTGTTTCATTGTTTCTTTATAGGAAGAGTTGAATTTTAGAGCAGAATCCACCAACCTTAGTGTTGTAGGAATAATCTTTGAAGGAAAAAGAACTATGTGGCTACACAAAGGATCCTAAGGAATGTTCTACCATAAAGATTGATTAATTGAGAGCTAGATTTATCAAGAAATCAGAAAATAGTGTCTTCCATTAAAGAACACAGGACAAATTGATCTCAGTCACTTAGAATCCTCTGTTCTTGATAAGTGGAAGAGTTGGACAAAAATGAATTCTCCTCCATGCTGTATCGAGAGGCCAGGATGGATTGCCTCCTTCCTATGATGTCATTTAGCTGAGTCTGTACTAAGATATAAAAGCCAGCCCCCGGAAGAGACCCCAGCTTTTGACTCAGCTTTTTTCAGTCAGTAGCTGTGTCTCTGAAAGCGTTCCGATAGATAGCATTAAACAACGATCTTCAGGACTTTTTCCTCGCTTCAAGCAGCTCCCAGGGATCTGGGCAGCTGCTCTTCCAGGAGACCAGGGCTCCCTCTCTTGCAACATTGGGAGCAACATTGCCAGAGCGCTGTGCAGGCAAGCTGGGCAGCATCTTGAGACCTCCCCCACGTCTGCGGTTTGAGCGATTGTAAAAATGATTGGCAAACCGATAACAGCACCAGCCAGCTGATTGTGTGGCCGGCGGCTGTGCTTTCTTCTACTGACTTCGCTCAGGGCTCTTTATAGCCTAAGGAGTGATTCTTCTATCTTGGAGCCCAGTTTCTCTAGTCAGTGGCCATCTTGGATTGAAGCCTTCCACAATGAGGTGAGCGGCCAATTTGTAAGCTCGGGGCCATTTTATACCCTAAAGGACTTATTCTAAATTTCTAAACAGCTTCTTCCCAACACAAGAGCTTTCCTTCTACAAATGGATCAGGATAAGGCTCAGGCAGAGCTCCCCCCTCCCCAGTGGATCAGTCTCTTAAGCCCAATAAGAGAAAAAGACGTAGGCAGTGCACCCAATCAGTCCAGAGGGAGGTGGCTGCTAAAATCAGAGCTAAGGCTCTAGCCCCTAAGAAGGCAACACAGGCTGAGTTGAGGGTAGAGAAGTGCTGATATGTGGCCCTAGAGAGGCAGTTTAACAGAACAATTCAGCAGATGAGAGGGCAACTGCAACAAGTTTCAGGTGATACCTGTGGGCCGCAGCCAAGCCGTCCCAGAGGAGGAGAAGTTATATATGAGCCTTTTCATCCTCCATCCTGGTCTCCTGGGGCCTTTGCAGAACAATCAGATCCTCAGGATCTCAGCAGATCTGGGCCCTATTTCCAACAGGCTTCTGGGCCCTATGCCCCCCCCTCCTCCAGACCTCGAGCCTCTTCTCAATCTAGGTCTGAAGCCACCTTCACTCCCACAGCAGCGGGCCTTCTGCCTTCTGTCTCTACCTTTGAGCATAGGCCAGGGCATATCCAAGATGTTGTCTCATTGGCCATTAGGCAGGGATTGGCTGAAGGCTTCAAGCAAATTCTTCGACCTCTGGAAAGGGTTCAGGTCCTTCTTCCTTCTCAATCTATAAGTTCCTTGCCTCCTCATCCTGAATTTCACAGGCCTCAGGACCTCAGGGTCCATTCTTCTCTACCAGAATGAGAGGAGGTTGATGAGGAAGAAGGGGCTTCACCATCTGAACACAGTTACTCCTCTCGTTCAGAGCATGAAGAGGGTGAGATTTATGACCAAAATCTTTCAGAGGAAGAAGATTCTTGCCCTGAGCAGACATCCTCTGCATTGGTCTTCAGACCTACTCTCTTCAGGCCATTACTCAGCAAGGCCTTGGTCACTGCCAAGCTGTCGCCGGAGGAAGTAGCTCCTGAGCCACAAAAAGATCCCTCTGGCCAAGGAGACTCGCTCTTCTCCAAGCTTGTAGTGCACGCAGAAGTTTTGCCTTCTCCCACATTGTTCCTGGACATGGTCAAGGAACAGTGCACTTCCCCTTCGGCAGGTCCTCGCCCATCTTCTCTGGATAAGCATTTCTACAATGTCAGCGCAGCCCTGGACAATGCCCTGGCAGTACCTTCTGTTGACATTCTGGTTGTGGCCTCGTTCTCATCTTCTGGCACTCCCACTGAGCCAGAAGATATCCTGAAACTGGATGATAAACGTTCCGAACAGACTCTCAAGCACAATCACCAGGCCGGTGCATGGGCTGTTCGGGCTTCAACAGCAGCATCTTTTTTCACAAGGGCATCCATACGGTGGCTGCGCCAGCTCCAGAATAGATTGCCTGCTTCTGACCTTCAGTCTCACCAAGACCTTAATAAGATTATTGCAGTGGATGCCATTCTCAATTCCGCCAAATTTGCATCTAGGGCCATGGCATCTTCAGTAGCAGCAAGAAGACTTTTATGGCTCCAAAATTGGCAGGCAGAATCACGCTGAAAATGGAAGTTGGCTTCAGTTCCCTTCGCAGGTGATAAACTTTTTGGTGATGCTCTGGGACCTTATCTCATTGAAACCAGAGATAAATGGGAAGAAAGCTGGCTTTTGCCCAGCTCCTTATCACCCTCCTGCTTTTCAAGTGGAGACCTCCTCCCGCTTCCCTCACTCTCAGAGGCTGTAGTCCCAATGCCAAGACCAACATGCGGAAGCACTTGGCAGGCAACAACCTTCTGCTGGTAAACAGCCCTTTTTTGGGGGGAGGGGGTCATTCCTTCCATTGCTCTAAGTAATCCCTCGTTCTCCCCACCCATCAGAGGTCACCTAGCCTTCTTTGCCTCCAAATGGGAGGAGTCAAGGACGGGCGCCTGGGTGCTCAGCACTATTAGGTCAGGGTTACACTTGGAGTTCCTAACGCCACCCCCAGAAATTTTTTTTGATCTGTACTGTCTCTTGGGACATTTTAAGGCAAGCCCTCATGAATCAGGCCATTCAACACCTTCTTGACATCAGGGCTATTCAACCTGTTCCCCCCTCTCAATGGGGACGTGGGTTTTACTCTCGCCTTTTCATCATTCCCAAAGCCTCGGGGCGGGGGGGGGGTGGCGAGCCATCCTTGATCTAAAATTCTTCAACCAATTTGTAAAATACAAGTGATTTAAAATGCAGACTCTCCCTTCTATTTTAGAGACTGTTCGGGAAGGCAACCACCTCTCTTCCATTGATCTCACGGAGGCTTACCTCCACATCCCCATTTGGCCTCATCATCGCCAATTTCTCCGTTTCTGTTATCAAAATGCCCATTACCAGTATTGAGCACTTCCCTTCAGCCTCTCATCAGCTCCAAGGGTCTTCACAAAAGTTCTGGCAGCATTGATGGCATCTCTGTGTTCTGTTCCAGTGAGGATCCAATGCTACTTGGGCGACATGTTGACTCTGTCCTCCTCCATCCATGCGGCCCATCGGGATCTGCAAATTACCCTGTCATATCTCCAGAGCCATGGGTTTTCCATCAACACCAAAAAGAGCCAGCTCTCTCCCACAACCAAATTGCAACACTTGGGAGCAATCATCAATACCACGTTGTGCCAGGTTTTACTGTCCCCAGCTCATGGAAAGAGCCTTGCAGAGATCATCAGCCAGATCCAGAACCATCAAACTGTCCCCCTGTCACTGCTGTCCAAACTTCTGGGGAAGATGGTCTCCTGTATTGGCATCGTCCTGTGGGCTCGGCTCCACTCCCGATCCCTCCAACAGTTCTGCTTCCCTACCAACGAGCAGGAACCAGCCACTCATCCATCAAGGTACTGCTCCCACCACAAATCCGGTGATCTCTCAATTGGTGGCATTCCCCATCAATCTGGAAGGGGCTCCTGTTCAGGGACCCAGACAGGCTAGTGATAACCACCGATGCCAGCTTCCTAGGTTGGGGTTCCCATATGCAGGGCCAGATAGCTCAGGGCATTTGGTCCAGGTCAGAGCAGATCCTTCCCATAAATTGGCTAGAGCTCAGAGCATTTTTCTGGTTCTCAAGCATTTCAGGCAATCAGTGACCGGCTCTCATGTTCTAGTCCTTATGGACAACATGGCCATAAAGGCTCACATCAACCGGCAAGGGGGGACGAGGTCCAAGGCCCTCATGAGAGAGGCTCAACAGTTGGGGTTATGGGCAGAGAAACATTTGTTGTCGATCTCGGTGGACCACATCTCTGGGGTCGACAACTCCCAGGCCGACTGGCTCAGCAGGAGCCTAGTCGACCAGGCAGAATGGTCCATTCCTCCATCTCTATTCAGGGACCTTTCCCTCAGATTCGGAACACCGGAAGTGGATCTCTTCTCCACTCCTCAAAATGCCCAAGTCACCAGATTCTTCACCAGGTTTCCTTGCCAGGGAGCAGAGGGGACCAATGCTCTTTGGTGCAGATGGCCCAAGGGTCTCCTCTATGCCTTTCCTCCGCTTCCCATCATTCCGGCAGTAATTCGAAAGATGTTGGAGGAGCGAATGGAGTTCCTCCTCCTGGCACCCTATTGGCCAAGGAGGCCCTGGTTTGCAGACCTGGTCAACCTATCTGTGGCTTCTCCTTGGAGGATCCCAGCCCACCTAATCTCCCTTCACCAGGGGGCTCTGCTCCATCCAGAGCCCTAGTGGTCCAAGCTGACCGTGTGGCACTTGACCAGCAGTGGCTAGAGGTGGCTGATCTCCCAAAAAGGGTCATCCTCACTATCCTGGCTTCTCGCGAACCTTCTACAAGGTGCATCTATGATGCCACCTGGAAGGCCTTTTCCCAATGGTGCCTTAGGGAGGGTCTCTCTCCTGCTTCAGCCGAGTTGGCAGAAGTTCTTAGATTCCTTCAGCATGGTCTGGAGAAAGGTTTGGCCCCCAACACCTTACTCAGGCAAGTTGCGACTCTCTCCTTGGTTTTTTTCATGGGGTTCGCTTCCTTCCTTATCCCATCACCCTTCAGTCAGGAGGTTTTTGAAAGGGGCTTCCAACCTGCACCCACCGGTGGTTCACAGGTATCCTTCCTGGGACCTTCATGTGGTCCTTAATGCCCTTACGAAGCCCCCCTTTGAACCCCTTAGAACAGTGTCTCTCTGTTTCCGGACTCTGAAGGTGGTGTTCCTCGTTTCTATCACTTCAGCCAGGCGGGTTTCCAAGCTCGCTGCTCTTTCCATCAGACAGGACCTTTGTTCCTTTCATGATGATAGAGTTGTTCTCCGTTTGGACCCCTCATTTATTCCAAAGGTTTCACAGGTCCCAGGACATTGTGTTGCCTGACTTCTGCCCCCTCCCGCACCATGACTGTGGCACATGGCACATGCTAGATGTAAGAAGGGCTCTTAGAATATACATTAAGAGCACTTCCTCCTTCAGGAAGTCTGAAGCCATGTTTGTTTCCTTTTTCCCTTCTCACTTGGGGCACAAGGCCTCTTCTCCTACTATTAGCAGGTGGGTCAGGACTTGCATTGAGCAGGCCTACAAAGCTGCGGCCCTTCCGGTTCCCTGAGGTCTGACAGCATACTCTACCAGAAGCGCGGCCACTTCTGCTGCCTGGGTGACCCAAGCATCCTTGGAGAAGATTTGTCGTGCAGCCATGTGGACATCCCCATCTCCTTTCATCAGACACTACCGTCTGGATGCCTTTGCCTCGGCGACTGCAGCCTTTGGCAGACAGGTGCTTCACCGAGTGGTTCCACAGTCAGTGTGATGAGCCGGACAAGGACCCGCCCGTGGACATGCAAGCTTTGGTATGTCCCATCCTGGGCTCTCGATGCAGCATGGAGGAGAATGGGCATTGGTAGAAGTTACCGTGAATGCCCTTTCTATCTATGCTGCGAGAGAGCCCAGCCCCTCCTTTGATTCGTCCAGAGAGGGTAAGACATATTTCTGTATTCATTTTGTGCTTTCAGAGACACCTTTCAGTCTGTCAAGTATCTTCGCCAAAGCAGGGGTCTCTCCCGGGGGCTGGCTTTTATATCTTAGTACAGACTCAGCTAAATGACATCATAGGAAGGAGTCAACCCATCCTGGGCTCTCTCGCAGCATAGATAGAAAGGGTGTTCACAGTAACTTATACCAACGCCCATTCTTGGACAACTGGAAAGGTGATTCTTTTATCACACTGCTTAAAAGCATTTTTTTAGTTATCAACATATTGTTTCCTCTCTCTATTCACTGGGATCCTTCCTTAGATGCCTTCTTAAGCAAATTTTAAAAATTTGATTTAAATATCTATAATCACTAGACAATGTGTACAATGATTGCCTTGCACAACAGAGGAAAAAACATTTCCCAGAAGACTAAACATTCCCTTCGGTTTTAAGATTGTCAAATTTCATAACATTCTGGGAATTCCTAGCCATAGTAAAACAGATTCTTCTAAGAAAGTTTGTGTGTTTTGTTTTCCACCAAAGCACCAGTGGGAGCCATATTCCTCAGCAGCAATGTGAAGTGCTCAATTTAGAGATAAATTACTATTGTATAGAAAACCTGTTTTTACTTAAGGCACAAGGGAATGGAAGCCATCCAAAAAGAAGTTGTAATATTCTCCATGTTTGTTTGGGTAGTGGTGATATTTTGGTAATGTAGAAAGAATTGCTTTATTTGTATGGTTACTGGTAGTTGCTTTATAATAATTCAGTGTTATTGGAAGTTGCAACTTTAATTCTATGCAATATATAGAATGTATTGATCAATATATTTATGCATTTTGAGAGTTTTATTCTTAAGCTTGTTTTCTTCCTGGTCTTGTGCTCCGTGTATAATGAAAAAGAAGCACCTCTTTTGTACAGCTGCATTTCTAGCATGATTATCTTGATAACACAACCTTCTGTGAATATTGCCCATTCAAGGTTAAGCGAAAGAAACAAAACAGCAGCATACATTCCTGCCCACAGGTCATTGACAGGCAGAGGTGGGCCACATCATCCTAATAATTCATGTTTACTTTGCAACTAACTATTATTCCAGGATCATTTTCATAAGTATCATAACCAAGCCAACTATTCCCATCTTATATTTTTTGTGTCTGTGTGCTTTCAAAATAGTGTTCATGTTGGGCAACAGCTGATGTTTTCTAGGCAGTGTTTCAAAGTGGTTTGCCAATGCCTTCTTCTCCCTAGGGCTGAGAGAGAATGACTGACTCAAGGTCTCCCAGCCAATTTTGTCCCTAAGGCAGGAGTAGAACTCCTGATTCCAGTCTGCCTTAGCCACTATAAAACTGGCTTTTCCATCTGATACTAGTGCATGTGAATGAGCCATGGTGGCCCAGTGGTTAGAATGTAGTGCTGCAGGCTACTTCTGCTGACTGCTGGCTACCAGCAATCCTGTAGTTCAAGTCTCATCGGTTCAAGATTGATGCAACCTTGCAGCCTTCCGAGGCCAGTAAAATGAGAACCCAGATTGTTGGGAGCAATATGCTGACTCTGTAAACTGCTTGGAGAGGGCTGCAAAGCACTGTGAAGCAGTATATGAGCCTAAGTGCTATTGCTATTGCTATGTAATTTTTATTTCCTAAGTGAAGTAATTTTGCACTTTTGTCAACGTCAAATGTTTTGGTGAAATCAGTGTACATCTTTAGTACTACATCTTTAGTATTCCCACAATCTACTAAGACAGTTAGAAAAAATCAAATACATGTAGGCTGGCAAGACTCGCTGCATTTGCTCTTTGTGACAGCCTTGTCCTGAAGGTCCATGCAGCCCCAACTCTGCTGTTCTTCAAAGACCTGGCTTTTCTACTATATCCTGGATTGTAGGAGTTTGTAAAGTCACTTTTTATTTATTTTATTTATTTATTTGATTTGTCGATCGCTTACAAGATAACAGGTATAAATATATACACAGTTATGAAAACAAGCAATGGGTACATATAAGAAAAATAAAAGAAACAATAGGACAGGGACGGTAGGCACCTTGGTGCGCTTTCCTCTTAGGAAAGGGGTGAGGTCAATAGTAGACAGTCTAAGGTTAAATTTTTGGGGTTTGGGGAAGAAACCACAGAGTCAGGTAGAGTATTCCAGACATTGACCACTCTGTTGCTGAAGTCGTATTTCCTGCAATCAAGTTTGGTGCAGTTTACCTTGAGTTTGTATCTATTGTGTGCTCTTGTGTTGTTATGGTTGAAGCTGAAGTATTCATTGACAGATAAGTCATTCCAATGTATGATTTTATATACCATACTTAGATCAGACCGAAGGCGGCGTAATTCAAGGTTTTCTAGGTCTAGAATTTCAAGTCTGGTGGCATAAGGTATTCTACAACGAGTAGAGGAGTGGAGAACTCTTCCTGTGAAATATTTCTGGACTTTCTCAACTGTGCTAATATCAGATACGTACTGTGGATTCCAGACTGATAAGCTGTATTTGAGTATTGGTCTAGCAAATGTTTTGTATGCTCTAGTTAGTAGTGTGATATTACCAGAGAAAAAGCTACGTAAGATCAGGTTAACAACTCTTAATGCCTTTTTGGCTATGTGGTTACAGTGGGCTCTAGCACTTAAATCATTAGAGATGAGTATTCCAAGGTCCTTTACGGAGCTTGGATATGACTGTCAGTTTTTTTGTATTGCCTGGACAATTGCTTGCTTATCTATTTTTTTAACTTATATTTTGTTTTTAACTTCAGTAGCATACTGCCTTCAGTTTTTGACAATGAAAACTGCATTATAAATCAAAGAAATAAAAACTTTCCATTCTAATTTCTGATCATTGCCACATTATTTTTAAGGATGTTATACTATTTTATTATTTGCTCTAGAATCTTCCTAGGATTCAAATGGTCTATAATTAGCCATTTTTTTCTCTTCCAGTTGCCTGGCAATTTACTAATTTTTCAGGGTTTCTTAAAGATTTGGCCAGATCATCAGCTACTTTGTTCACTGCCCAAGAATGCAATCATTCTGGGTTTTGGTATTTCAATCATTTAAAAATAACTAAGCATATTTTGGTCATATTTCTACTATGGTTGAGCTTCAGTCTTACTTCTTTATTCTGCCATTCACAATTGCCAGATGGAACACATACTTTTACATGGAATTTAAAAAAAAAGATTTTTAAAAAACCTGTTTGCATCTTGTAGTCTTCACTTAGCAGATGGCATGCAGATTTTCTTTCTTTTTATTTTGAACCTGTTGAAACAACTCCTTTGGATTATTCTTAGCATCCTTTTCAAGATTATTCTGAACATTAGCTTTCTTTAGCCTCTTCACAATTCCAGCTATCTGCAGGTATCCCAAGTCCTGATTAAAATATGCTTTAACGTGCAAAACAATGAAAGCACATAAAAGTACAACCAAAGCAAACTGCAAAGGGAACTATCTGATTTACAGACATCTTGTTCAATCAACAAGATCCCTTCATTATTGGTGCCCATGTAGAAAAGGTATAAAGAGGCCTCCCCTTTTCCATTTTTACGGGAAAAGCCATATTAATCTATGGTAGCTCAACATCAGGAGGAATTTGGGAGCATCTTTTCAGGTAAACAAATGTTATTAAAAGCATAAGCTTTTTTGTGAGCTGTAACTGTAGCCCACAGAAGCTTAAGTCGTTTAATAATATCTGTTGTTTGAAAAGATGCTACCAGACCTCTTTGTCCTTTTCTCATTTTTAAGCTTACTTATGGGAGGTGGCAAAGACTGTCGGGGTTGGTGCTGTGATTTTTGTGTCCCCTTTTTCAGTTATTCTGAAGTTCCCTCCCTGTCTGCCCATCCCAATTTGAAAATGTACACAGGAGGAATTCTTTCCTGCTTGCCTTATAGGATTTCATTGAAAAATAGGGAACCAGGGAGATGGAAGACCGGTGAGAGAAACTTCTATAATGAAAGAGAGGACATTCCTTGGCTACCTTGTGACTGAATAAGTACAAGGACACAACGTTCCATCCATGAGCATTTCACCAAAATGCCATTTGTTTAATTTGAAAGCAAATCCTCTTTCATAGTCTAAATAAGAACTGGAAGAGAATAATGCAGGGGAATTTTTCTGAAAGACTCTAACCAAGGCCCAGAAGTCATTATACATATTGTTTCTTGCTGATATGACCAAACAAGACTTTAAGGTATCTAACAAAATTGCTGAAACAAATAATGACATTAATTGTGAATCCATCCTTTGTGTTTCACAGACAGAGCTTTGGGCAATGCTCAGTAAGTTTCCTAAATTTTAAATAATGCCAAGCAAAACCCCAAATTTCCAAATAGGACCACAGATTTTTATATTTTTAAGCTGTAAGCAAAGCTGCAATGTTGTTGTGGACTTTTAGTTTACCACTGAAATTTGGAACATCTTATCTAATATCTATATGAAAATACTTCTTTAATGAGAGTTCTTTTACATAGTATTGTTGTCATGTTTGCCTCTTTTAGCTCAGGTTAATGTCTATAGAAGAACCATGCTTTAAGAACACTATAACAGGCCCAAGTGATCCATGTTTGAAATTCTAGCTCCTATCTGAAGATGTCTACTTTTTTTTTTTTTTTTTGAAATTTTATTTGGGTTTTCACAAAAACAAAATACAAATAAAACATCGTTTTTGAAAATAGCATGGTCCCAGGTTATCACTTCTTCATACAGACACCAAACTCAATTTCATGCTCATTTTTATATTCTATTCCATATCTTATTACCATTTTATATTTTCTACATAGTTTTTCCCCTCTTCTAATTTTCTCAACTTTGTTTTAATTATCTCACTTCAAATCATTATATTTATACTTTTGTCTGTTCTGTTACAATTTCACATTATCTTTTCTTATTAAGCAAAATTTTCCCTGTAGTTATCAATTAGAGTATGACACCTTTATATCCTTTAATTTTATCCATTCAAGCTCTTATTTAAGCTTCAATGTATAGCTTTAAGATTATAGCATTCAATATAATACATAACTTCCAATTGAATTCTGCTTGGTACATTCTTAAAATAGACACTATATTCTTAAAAAGAAAAAATTATATATATATATATATATATGTAAATAAAACACATTCCATTCCAATTCAATTCTATCATTAATATGCATTAAAATCTTAACATCTTTAACATTTCTTTTCAATTGAATATCATACTTCCTTGGGAACACTTATAAACTTTCCATAGTTAATTCTTTTTTTTCCATATTTCTCACTTATATTTTTATAAATCATTACTAATAATTAAAAATGTTCCCTTTTAATTCTCTCAATCATTTTAATTCATTTATTTATTAACAAACATCCCACTGCATTACAATAAATATTTTATCCATCATCATATTTTCTAAAGTTATTTCTATTTGTAATATAACAAAGCTATTTTATGTACCTTTGCAGAATCCCTTTTACAATTAAATTTTCACCCATTATCTCTAAACAAATTTATGGTTACAATCCTTATATCTTTTCCCTGTTTCTCCATTTCTTGTTTCTGTCTTTTACAACTTCTTTTCCTTGCCTTCTTCCCCCTCTTCTTCTCCCTCCCCTTTTTACCCCCTCGCCTCTCTACTTCTAACTCTCTCAGCTGTAATCCCCTCTTCTAATATTATAATTATCTTTCAAATTGTTCTTCTTCTTTTTGGTTGTTTTTTCTAATCTTAAACCTTTCACTCTCCTTCCCCCCTTTTCTTTTTCCCCCCACTTAAAATTATTTGATCATTAAAGATGGCTTCTTCTTTGTCCCAATCTTCTTGTTCTGCAAGCGTTTCTTGTTGCTTCTCATAGATCTCCATTTCTAAGAAGCCAAAAGAACTTCTCCCTTCTTGTGCGTCTTCTTTCCATTTTTTAAGTTCCGTTTTCAGTTCTTCTAAGAGTGATACCATTTAAAAAACTTTTAAACAAACACCCAGTTAATTTTAGTCACCTAGATGCAAAAACCAAAAATCACCAAGTAATCCAAATAATCCAAGGCTTTTTCTACTTGCTTCTTTTTTCCACTTTCTCTTCCTGGGGTTCTATTATTTTGTTACAAAGTTTCCATTAAAATGTATTTTTGAGGAATCTTGTTAAAATTTCACTGTAAGTTCCTTTTAATTACAGTTCCATTCCTTAATTCCAGGCAGTCTCCTCCATTTTTCCAGATCCTGCCCTTCTATTCTTTTTTTTCTCCTTTCCAGCTTTTAAAAACTTTTAAATGTCCAGAAATCTTTATTATCCCTTTGAGTTTTATTTTCAGCTTAGATGCCTATAAATGTCAAAATGGATTTTTTTTTCAGTTTCTTGCTTAAGTCTCTTAGCTGTCAGTATAAGGAAGGGAAGAAAAAAAAACTTAATCCTTTCACTTCTCTCTCTCCTTCGCAGCTTCAAAATCTTCTTTGGGAACAATGTTGTTAAGTTTAAATTCCAGGGTACCTTATTTGTTGCTTTTGCTGTTTGACCTGGTCAAGCAAAACTTTCTCTTCTTATCTTCCTCCTGCACATTCTTTTCCGGTCGAGTTCTTCTTTGTGGTGGCCATTTCTGACCACCGCTACAACTGCCTTCGGGAAAGGGAGTAATGGCCAGCTGGGGAGGAGAGATGCAGCTCTCCTCAACCCTGCAGGCAGTCTCCCCCCTCTTCACCACCTCTATGGGGTGGCTTAGCCCCGAAACCAGCCGGCTTAGGGGACTCCAGCGGCGAGCACAGATCGAAGCCTCGGAGAGATGAGGTTTCGGTCTGTCGCTGAAGAAGCTCAAACCGCAAGTCCCAAGAATATGTGTACTTTTTGATATGCTTTTACAGAAGATAGAAAAACTGTGCAGCAAATTTGGAATTAGAATTTGGGGAAAGGAAATTGAGACGTGTAAAACTCATGAATCAGAGTTACTCAGCACCATGAAACTCATAACTCAAAAATAGATCACCAGAATTTAATGTTTCTAATATTATTCTAGTAATGACTAATTTTCCCTAAATGCACACCATACTGAGATAAACTGTTCCATAATATCATGATGTGGACTGGTGACCTCTATCCAGCTTGGCTAATAAATTTTACATTTTCTCTTTATTTTGCCATTCAAACTTTGTCCTACATGGAACTACACATGTAATATTACTATGTCTGATGCACAAATTAATTCAGGACTCTTTTTAAAAATAAGATCAATTGGTCATATCCCACAAACAGAGGAAAGTCAACTAAAATATAGTTCAGTATTTGCATTTATCATATGGATCAGTATTTTACATTCAAGTCATCAAAACCAATCAATTAAAATGTAATGTCAATAATTATTTCAATATCTCAGCTCTGCTGCTCTCCTTCCTTCTTTCTATGCCAAAAGTAGGACATGTGCCCACCTTCCTGAGTATTTATATAATTAGCTCTTGCTAATCAATCACATATCAAGTAGCTAGTATTTTTATTCTTTTTTATTGGTTCATTTATTGGCTATTACTTATTTGATTTCTTACCAGGAGAAAAAGGCAGTATAAATAGTATTTCATTGTGGCTGGAGAGATGATTTAATTATACAATGGAAGATGATACTTTCACATATCTCCCTTGGCCATGTTGTAATTCAAAAAGTGTAAGATTGCCATAGCTCACCGTAAAATAAATTGGAAAAGCAGATACTTTCATCAGATTCAGGAAAAACAGAAGAAGAAAGTCAATGTCTGATGATAGTTGAAAGGCATGAGCTACAGAGGCCCTTGTGTCAATTGCATATCCAACTGTTCAGAGCCAAACTGAATCTAAAATTGGCCATATGTTTTTCTCTTGAATCATTGTTTTATTCATCAAATTGTTGGAATAGAGAATGCAACTTCGAAATGCAGTTATGGAGAAAATGAAATAAAATGCATTTGATTTGTCTGCCACCTCAGTCTTTCTAGGCTTTAAGTAATCAGCCCTTTGTTTCCACCATAATCTTTATCTTTGATCTGTTGCAGCTCAGCATAATCTAAATCAACTAAACTTTAATTATTTTGTCCATCATATAAATTGGATTTCAAGTCCCATAATCTCTAATAGCATGAGATTGTGACCAGACGTTATAGGGACTGAAATTGTTATACTTAGAAATATCTTATTTTCAGGGGAAAACCAACCTTGCTTGAAGGTGCAAATAACATTTTTTTCCATCACTGTCTTGTGACTTTTATCTTATATATATATATATATATATGGAATAAGAAGAATCTGTGTCTTCAAAAGACAATGAAATATTTCCAGTAACCCAATTCATTGTGGCTACTATTTTTAAATCAGATCAAAACTTCCAACTCTGTGTGTGCGTGTACGTGTGCGTGTGTGTGTGTGTGTGTTGTCTCTTGTTTGGTTTTCTTCTTCAATTGTCATCAGGAAAGAATGGATTGTATGAGTCACAAATGATTCTGGAAACATATAAAGCTGCTTTATCACAAGTCATATTATTATTCCATCTCTAGTCTAACATCTTCCTGTTCATGATACAGTTCTTGAATGGCATATTCCGTCTCTGAACTATAGCTCATCCTAAAAAAACAACTTGTCCATATAGTGATTAAAACCTTTTGGCACTATTATTGCAATAAAAACTACATTTCCACTATTGCTTATACAAGCATCTCCAAGTTTTGTTTGCAGTAAACAAGGCTGACTATGAATTCTGGGACTTGTTTTTGCAACAAATCTGGAGACCATGAAGTTAGGAAATCTTGTCTTAGAACAACTTTTAATGCACTAATACTTAACTACATTAATACATCTATATTTCTAGCCCACTTCCCAAAGAGCAAAACATACAACCCAGGTCACATAAGTTAGTCACTTGTATCACTTGTATTGGCTATAAATATGCATCATTGAAATTTTAAATCTCTCAATTAACCTGCAGGTAAAGCAATGTCTAGTTTGCTCCTAAATCACAACTATATCTTCTTGGCCACCAGCATAAATTAAGCAACCAAACGTGATATGCCTATAATTTTTCAGCGTCCCAGGTGACAGTCCAGAATTGAGAAATTCATTTGTTCATTTGGGAGGGGAGTGTCACATTTCCATTATCAGTTGAAAGCTCTGCACAGTCTTGACAGCACTGTTTTCCTTTGGGGGAAATAATGCTGTAGGCTTATAGTCTTTGCAATGCTTTTTTTGTTTATGATTTTATGACTGGAGGAGGCTTCTGGAGGCCCAGGAGAAAGATTGCTAACAAACAACATCTGCTTTTTGAAATTCAAAACTAACTTTTCCCATCCTACTGTAAACCTTCCTTCTGACCTATTCTGGTCAACAAGTTATTCTGTTGTTTTATATAATGCTATAGATTGTGCTGACCATTGGGTATATGATATATGAACCCATTATTATGGCGCATTGTGAGTTGGAGCAGTTTGATTTGTTCAATAAATCTTTTTTTTTTAAATCCCAGATTAAGATCATGTGTAAATTTAACCAGCATGGACACAGTAGTTTCAATTATTTATCTAATTAAAGCTATATTGATACAGGAGAAGTTATATAGTTAGGTCAGAGTGTTAGTGAGAGGTCATGAACTACTCTGTTGGTTTGAGTGGTTTGGTCTCATGGCTACTGCATTCATTGTTGTGTTGTTGTTTTTTACTATACTTTGCATTGTTTTTACCCACCCTAATAACAATAGCACTTATACTGTCTACTGCCCCACAGTGCTTTACAGCATTCTCTGAGCAGTTTATAGAGTCAGAATATTGCCCTCCACAATCTGGTTCCTCATTTTACTGATTTCAGAAGAATGGAAGCCAACATTGAGCCCTGTTAGGATCAAACTCCAAGCTGTGGGCAGAGTTAGCCTGCAGTACTGCATTTTAACCACCACCAAGGCTCTAAGCCAGGGCTGTCAAACTCACAGCCGACAGGCTGGATGTATCATGTGCTGGCCACACCCTCACCTGGTTTAATGAAGTGGGGGGAAGTCCCGATATGTCACTTGATGCCACCATGATGATGCGAGTTTGACACCCCTGCTCTAAGCCACCCAGATAGGTGAGATAGGTCACTATACAAATCAAATGTAGGAATAAATAAAACCTTTATTGTAACTAACCAGAATAACAGAAAAGAAAAATCAAGTTTTTCCATTCTCAGAAATCTTTAGAAAAATTGGGGTTGGAAAGAAGAACGTCCAAAATTTTAGCTTAAATGTGACAGTAATGGCATTTGAAGTTTAAACAAATACACAGTGAACATGTTTACAGTTTAATTAGTATTCCTGGTGTTCCCCATCCATAATCAGCAGTAAAATATGAAATATTTTTGGTTTATGTTTTGTACAGAGCAACCAATTCTCATCTTGGATTGGGCGTTTCTTTTATATTGTGTTCTTATTGTTGATTTTATTATAGGCAATCCAGAATTTGTTGGAATCAGGTGGTGCCTGGAATAAACAAACAAACAAACAAACAAATAAAATATCAGACCTCTATAGTTTCTTTAAATTGCCTACAATTAAAATAATAGGAGAGGCACAAATCAATTTGTACCAGGTACAAATAAGTAGCACTAATTCAATATTGTTGATTTAACTATGATCCTCTTCAAAGCAGTTTTTAGAATGATTAACAATTATTCTCCCTGACAAGCAAATGGAGGCAATTAGTTAAAGAATTTTTCATGGGCAATATTTTCTTATAAAACAGTCCATCTCATCCTGGTGCTCCTTACACATACTATAACCTCTTGCCAAATGATTCTGATGGGAGGTAATAGAGACTATAATCTAACACATCTGGAAAGCACCATTCAAAGAAAAGCTGTGCTATAGTCAGAATGGATCTGCTTGAGCCTGCATTGACTTTCTCAGGGAGACAATCCAAATAATTAAAATGAATTGAGATCACAAAAGGAAAAAATAATAATAAATTACAGTTTTAGGATTTCTTGTGGAGTTTGTTTTCTGATCTGAAGATGAAATAGTTACTTCATGGTCATACAGCACTGATCCTTTTCCCCTCTCCTCTTGGGTGACAAACCAATCTCACAAAAATAAACAAAACCAAACTTTATTTTTTAAAAAAAGAAAGGAAAGACATACAATATTTTTAAAAAGTAACTTGAGATATCCAGAATACAACTATTCACTAGCAAAGGATATTAATTACAAAGCTGTTGAGATTAGGTGCTGCCTAAATTTGATAAACTAATAAAATTATGAGAAAATGGCAGTTTGATTAAAAAGTAAAGTTCACAAAAGAAAATGTAATGCTCCCAACAGACCACAAGATGTCTCTGATTGGCTACAAATAGCTTATTGCTGCCAGAATCTATTGAGAGAGATGCTAGAGTTTATTTTATTACAGATAATAAAATTTGATATGTAAAAATTAATATTCTCATGCTCAGTCTGACAAATGAAAAGAGCGCGTGCATTCCTAAGTGGTACAGAGAAATAAAAGGCTGGAGTTTCAAACACAGATGCAATGAAACAGAGATTGCTTGGCAACATGATAAATCTCACTCCACCTCACTTTACTTAGCTACTTCAACCCTTGTTTGAAAAGATACAGACATTTTCTTTTCCCAGTAAAGGAGAGGAGCTGAGTTATTTCTTTTTGTGTAGACAATGGTGATGATGTTATCCATTCAGTTGTGTCCAACACTTGGTGGTACTATGGGCCAGTTCTCACCACATCTTCCAATCTTGTACTACTTCTTTGTTTGTGTAGATAATACAGAATATCTGTCCCTCATCACAATGAAGACTGGGAATGATTCAGTTGACATGCTGGAAGACTGAAAAGTGGGAACCCATAACTTACAACAACTGATACTAAACTATTTTGAGAAGTGGTGGTTAAAAACAAAAACAAAACTGATGGCAAAGAGCTTCAAAAAATATGCTCAAATTTTTGTTGTTCAGTTGCTAAAGTCGTATCTAACTCTTCCTGACCCCCATGGACCAGTGGTGCATTTCAAAAATGTTTACCACCGGTTTGGTGGGTGTGGCTTGGTGGGCGCACTTTGAGAGCGCACACACACTTTGTACACACCAAATGTGCATTTTGCGCAGGCACAGAGGCTTTCCGACTCACCTCCTACAATCCTGCACTCTCCCTGTCACTTTAGCAGCTGACGCGTGGCAATCTGCTGTGCAAAGAAGCTACACTTCAAAAGCAGGAAATAAAGGTCAGTATGGGAGCCGGGCAGGTGGGTGGGCCCAATAGCAAAGCGTCTTAGAGAACCAGTTCGGTCTCCGCTGCTCTTCGGCGCTACCAGAATGCCAGAACCGGGCTGAACTCGTAGAATACCACTACTGCCTTGGACCGCAATATATCAGATCCTCCTATCCTTCACTGTCTCCTGGAGTTTGGCCAAATTCATTTTCTTTGTGACAATGACACCTACTTAACCATCTCATCCTCTGCTGTCTCCTCCTTTTGCTTTCAATAATTCCTAACTTCAGGTTTTTTTTTCCAATGAGTCCTCTTTTCTCATTAGGTAGCCAAGTTTCCAATGAATCCTCTTTTCATTAGGTAAGCAAAGTATTTGAGCTTCAATTTCAGTGTCTGATGCTCAACCAAGTAGCAATTGAAATAAATTTAAACTAATGAACACAAGAACTCAAATACACTGAAGGTGTCTGAATTATCTCTAACAGAAAAAGGGGGTTATAATGGACAGATCAACTAAATGTCAATTCAGTAAGGTTAGTAAATGATGGTAAGTTACACTTAAAACCAGAAGGATGTAGAAATAATCCTAGAGTTCTAAAATTACCTAACCGCACTGCTGGTTAGAAGTCATAAGTCATACCTACTAGCAAGATATATCATTAGTTGTTGCACATGAGTGATAATTTTCAGTTTTTGCAGTTGAATACATGCCATTGCATGGTTTCTCTGTTTATCTGGCAACCCCACAGAAGATGGACAGAAACCCACAAGAAATGGGAGAACTAAATAAAACTGTCCTAGTACTTTTTGAACACCAAAACTATCCATCTGGAAGGCAATTCAATGCAGTCTTTATTTCTGGTTCATCTGTTGTTTTCCTTTAATATTATAAAAATATCTATTCTGAATTCTCAGAAATAATTCTTCTGACCCTGAAATTTTATCTGATTTTTTTTTTTTTTACAGAAGTAACAGTTATACTCAGATTGTATCGATGTTTTCTTTTTCCAAGACAAGAAGGGTAATTTATATGCATGAGTAATTATTTTTAATCACTAAAGTTTGCAAACATCTGTAACTACCCAAGGGGAACATAGATTACTCGTTAACATCATGTGGGTTGGAATTTGCTCTCCCATCTCTGCCCCCCATTGAGCCCCAGCTGGCTATAATTCTGGGGCATTTCCAAAAAGGTTTTATATTTCTTTCTTTGCTATGCTGCTCCAACCTTAACAATCAATGTTCCAACATTTAGTTGCTTAAGATACTAGTTTCAGGCCTTGGCATTTGCCAAGAGTTTCTGGTTCTTTCTGCCATTGTATTCCCTTCCCTTCATCTGTTTCATCAGGGGGGAAAATATAACTCTCAAAATTCCAGTAAGGTAGAATAAGCAGCAGTGTGTTGGTTTGAGGTGGGGGCGGGGATGACTATTAGTCCCTAAACAGTGGCTGCTGAATCACATACATTCCTTTTTGGTTTTCTATTTCCAAAAGCTTTAAGAAAGACAGCCTTGTGTACTGTACCAATAAAAACAATTATTTTGGAAAGTTAAATAAACTATAAGCTATTATTTACACAGGGGTAGGCCCAAATCATCAGAGAAGACTCTGATCATTCACCTGAGGACATGAAGCAAGAGGACTTCTCAATCCTAGGTTAATCCCTTAACCTTGAGGCTGATTAGATAAAATGCTATCTTGGCATAATATTTGCATCTAGAGGAGGGTTTATTAAGATGAGAAGGCGAATAGTGGCTTCCCTATAGGAGGAAGAAACCATTCTACATAAAGAACTCTCTCTCTCTCTCTCTCTCTCTCTGTGTGTGTGTGTGTGTGTGTGTGTGTTGCATGATTCTGAATTGTTTTTAATGTTTCATTTTGTTCATATATTGTTTTATTTGATTTTGATGGGGTTTTTTTTGGTACTGTTTATGTTTTAATTATAGGCAGCTAAATAAACTGGATAAACAAATAAATATTATATTCCACACAATTTCCCTTTTACTTTAACAGTCATAAATGACATAGTTTTTGTAAGGAAGTGGAGGACATCTAGAGCAAAGAAAGAGTAGAGAGGAAAAGGTACACTTTCATTTTACATTGTTGAAGCTTCCCATGTTGGTGATGTGGCCTTGTGCAATTCTTTGTTGCTGGACCAAGGTATTCTTTTGTTTATAGGCTCATCTGAAATTACACCTGTGGCTTTTATATTATAATGCACTGTTTCCACTTTTTTTTGCCCTATTTGTTTCATGAAGCAGTACTTCAGCAGAGAAATACAAACATGCAGAGAATATTAGGTAATGCATAACATTTATTTTGGTAGAATTTATCAAAGGTTAAAAATTCATTATAAGAATTACTGCTATTGTGTCCTTAAAATAATCTATAATTAATCAACTGATGTCTCAACAAATGTCAGCTCATTCCAAAGTCCAAATTAAAGTACTACCACACAGAAATTGATATTCAGTGAAATAGTATCATATTCTTAAAATACTACAACTGGTCTCCTCTTCACCATTGCCTTCATCCTTGTGGACTGGGAGCAACTCCTAAACCTGTCCCTGAAACCTAATTTAGATCACTCTAATCCGTTTGGTGCCTTCAACTGTCCATTTTCTCCCCAGCTGTCTGATAAAAATTAAAATTTTCAAGTTTGTAACTTATTTGGTAATTGGATTTTAATACTACAAGATGTTTAAAACTAATATTGCAACTATTGTATTCCTTTTGGTATAGGAAAGACAATTCTTTTATCTAATATTTTTGGAAGACAAGAGGAAGAACTAGTATTGTCCAATTATTTTTTTTACATAACTGACTTGGCCACCTATCTTATATAATAACTGTAGGCAACTCACAACACTCACTAAAAACAAAACCACCCTTACTTCATTGTTGTTCAACAAAGATAAAAACAAAACCACCCTCATGTCATTTCCGCTCTAGTAAAGATGAATTAGATAATACAGAGACTGAGCCTTTTAATTACAGAATCTCCTTGTGCAACACAGGTTAAATACATCTGTTTTATAAAAGCTTTTCAGCTTGGAACATTCTGTGCTACAAAAACACCTAGGCTGACTTCACTCTTCCATACAAACTGATTTGGCAAAGCATTTGAATTATTGATATGAGCCTGGTACATTGGAGTGTGGCCATAAACCAAATGTGTAGAGTCAGATGTTGCTTGTTAGCTTTTGCCAGATGATGATACCCTCCAGATGCATTTTCAGAATTTCTAGAAAACACAGCCCTTGTTACAGAATAATAGAGTTGGAAGGGACCTTAGAGGTCTTCTAGTCCAACCCACTGCTCAAGCAGGAGACCCTATTCCCATTTCAGACAAGTGGCTGTCCAGTCTCTTCTTAAAAGACTTTAGTGATGAAGTACCCACAAATTCCGATGGCAAACTATTCCACTGGTTAATTGTTCCCACTGTTAGGAAATTTCTGTTTAGTTCTAGGTTGCTTCTCTCCTTGATTAGTTTCCATCCATGCAGTAAGTGTTTAAGAACTCATGCTTATTTTGTTTATTTTCCTGTAATCCATAAAAAAGAGGAGAGCTCTAAAGTTTTAGTCCTGTTCCTTCAACACTTGGGGAATATTTTTTAAGTGCAACATCTGACCAGAAATAAGTTATTCACCTTGATTTAGGGAAGTTTAACAAAGCTGGAAAAACTCCTTTATTAACAAATGCTCTTTGGTTAGTCTATGATGTGGTGCAAACCAAAACCAAATAAAATGGAATATAATTTTGGAGTCCACTGTTTTCAGATTAACATTTCTGTAAGGCACCCAGAGGTCTCTTTTCTATTTTTTCTCTCACCTATGCAAATCTTTGTTGTTGTTGTTGTTGTTGTTGATAGTGTTATATAGTTCAGAGAAATGTTAGGAAATAGATTCCATTCAAAATCAAACTAAACTATACCTAAATTGAATTCTGTGCTATTCCATTTCCAAATTTCATTAACTCTCCAATAAATATACTGTTATGTTCCCGATCGGAAGGAAGACGCTAGGTTCAGTGACTTCAGCTCTTTATTTTATTTAAGATCGGCTTGGCTTGGCTCGGGCGCACGGCGGCTTATATGGATCTAGACGGCCGAGCCGCAGCCAATGACACCGCTTTAACTCTCCCGCGATCGGTTTCCTCCAATCGCGGGAGATTCTCAGCGGGCCAATCGGCAAGGCTCGCCCGGCCAATCGGGTCGCCGCGCGCCTTGGCCAATCAGGAACGGGTATTTACAAGAATGCAAATGTACAGTACAGAACACCCCTCCCCTCTTGGTATGGTCCTACGTAACGTAGTCCCGTAAGTAGGCGGGGCTCCGTACTTGCCTACTGGACCTGCGCAGGTTAGTTGTTGCGTGTTCGTCGGACAGTTCGGTCGGGTTCCATGTCGCTCCCGGTCTCCTCGATGGAACCGCCTGGAATGGTGAGCCGGGCCTTCCGCTGCAGCTCCCTCCCGGTCTACCTGGGTTGGTTGAGCTGCGGCCTTCGATGCTCCCGCTCGGTCTTTCCGGGCTGGTTGAGCTGGCTTGGCTGTTTCTTATTAGTGAGGCTTCGGGTTGTTCCTCTGCTTCTGGCTCAGCAGGTGAGTATTCCTGGTTTCTTTTTTGTTGGGGTTGGTTTTCGGGGCCAGGGTCTTCCCTCCCCTTTTGGTTGGTTCCTTTCTCTGTGTGGGCTTGCGTGTCGGTTGTATTTCCCGTGTTGGTTCTTGATCTTAATTGGTCGATATGTCGTTTCCATGCTCGTCCGTCCGTTGTTTGCAGTCGGTACGAGCGGGGACCTGTCACCTAGGTTATGGTTGCTGGTACCCAGAGGGGGTCCCCCGTGAGGTTCCTTGCGTATACCGTGTCGCCCGGTATGAATGCCCGGTACTTGCTGGATGAGTCGGGGGATTTCTCTGGGTTGTATGTGGGGTGCAGTCTGTCTAGTGGGGATCTTAATTTCCTCCCCATTAGTAGTTCTGCCGGGCTTTTATTGGTTGTCGTGTTGGGTGTTATGTGCTGTATGAATAGCATTTTATTGATTTTTTCCTGTATTTCCCCGTTCTATTTTTTGAATTGTTTTTTTTGTAAATTGTACCATTCGTTCCGCCCTCCCGTTCGCCGCCGGATGTGCCGGCGCTGTCAGTGCATGTCGTATTCCCCGTTCTGCCAGGAATTTTTCGAATTCTAGTGAGGTGAATTGGGGCCCGTTATCGGAGACGATGACGTCTGGGAGGCCGTGGGTTGAAAATAGTCTATTTAGTTCTTTGGTGACGGCCTCTGTGGTGGTTCTCATGTTGCTTACCTCCAGCCAGTTGGAGTAAGCATCTACCGTGATGAGGAAGGTGTGCCCCTTTGTAGGTCCGGCGAAGTCTATATGAATCCTGGACCATGGGCCCCTGGGGGTCTCCCATTCCCTGATTGGGGCAGCGGGGGGGGTTTGGTCTGGATTCTTGGCATGGTCTGCATGTTGCCACCCAAGCCTCGATTTGTTTGTCCATCCCTGGCCACCAGGCGTAACTCCTGGCCAGGGCTTTAGTCCTAACGATGCCTGGGTGTCCCTCATGCAATAGTTCCAAGACCCTTTTTTGCAGTTTCTCCGGAATGACAACCCTGTCCCCCCATAGTAAGCAACCTTTTTGTATTGACAGTTCTGTTTGTCGGTTCCGAAATGCCCTGAATTGTCCGTCGTTTTCTGTTTCTGGCCACCCTTTTTCTACCCAATGCAAAACCCGCGCCAGACTTTTGTCTTTATTGGTTTCCCGGGCAATGTCTGACGCGGTTACAGGGAGATTGGGTAGAGTTTCTATGCTGAGGGTGGGTGTTGTGGGGGCTGGGTCAGCGTCCATGTCGGGCAATGGTGTGTGGCTCAAAGCGTCTGCGTGAGCAATAGTCTTACCGGGTCGGTGATTTAACCGGTAGCTGTAGGCGGCCAGGAATTCGGACCACCTGGTCATTCTTGGGGATAGAATGTTCAGTGTGGCCCTGTCTCCTGCCAGGATTCCCAACAGCGGTTTGTGGTCGGTGATAATGGTGAAGGTTCTGCCGTAAAGGTACTCGTGGAACCTTTTTACGGCGGCGACAATTGCCAGGGCCTCTTTATCCAGTTGACTGTAATTCCTTTCTGGTTTGGAGAGAGTTCTTGAGAAAAAGGCGATGGGTGCCTCTTTCCCGTCCGGGAGAATGTGGCTGAGGACAGCTCCGACGCCTTAAGGGTGATGCGTCGCATGTGACCACTAGTGGCAGGGTGTCGCTGTATTGAATGAGGACAGCGTCTGATGTGAGTAGGTCTTTTGTCCGGCTGAATGCGATTTCTTCTTGCTTCCCCCAGTTCCAAACGGCCGTTTTGTTGAGCAGCCTATGCAAAGGCTCCGCTACCGTCGCCTTCTGGGGCAGGAAAACATTATAGAAGTTAATCAGCCCGAGGAATGCCTGCAGTTCGGTTTTATTTTTTGGTTTGGGGGCTTCTTTGATGGCTCTGATTTTTTTTTCGGTGGGGTGGATCCCGTGCTGGTCTAGGAGGTACCCCAGGAATTCGACTTTCTCGGTGTGGAGCTGGCATTTTTCTTTTTTGACTTTCAGCCCCGCGTCTTTGAATTTTTGTAGTACCTCCCTCAGGCAGCTTTCCAATTGCTTTGTGTTTGCCGCAGATACCAGCACATCATCAAAATAGGGCACTACCCCCTTGATGCCCTGGAGTAACCTTTCCATGAGGCTCTGGAAAATTCCCGGTGCCACGCTGACTCCGAACTGGAGTCTCTTGCAGCGAAAGGCTCCCCGGTGTGTCACTATGGTTTGCGCCTCAGCAGTTTCTTCATCGACTGGCAGTTGCTGATAGGCTTGTGCCAGGTCGAGTTTTGCGAAGACCTTGCCCCCGCCCCCAGTGAATGCAGTAGGTGCTGCACTACCGGGATAGGGTAGGCGCTTTGCTGTAATGCGCAGTTGAGGGTGGCCTTATAGTCCCCACAAATTCTCACCGACCCATCGGGCTTGACCGGGGTGACTATGGGTGTCTCCCATCTAGCGTGGTCGATCGGTTCTAGCACTCCCTGTTTGATGAGTTTGTCTATTTGCTCATCGATCTTGGGTCTGAGTGCGAAAGGTACCCGCCGCGGCTTAAGGCGGATTGGGGGAATGCTGGGGTCTAGGCTGAAGGAAATCGGGGCCCCACGGTACTTGCCTAGGCTGCCGTCGAAGACCTCTTGGAAATCCCTCGCGAGTTGTTCCTCCCAGTCTGCATCGGTGATGAGGTCAATGCCGGTCACCCCGATTCCGAGCGGCACGAACCACTGTAGTCCCAAGAGGCTGGGTCGGTCTCGGTCCACGATTGTTAATGGGAGTGTTGCAGTTCGCCCTTTGAAATTTACTTTGAACTGTCCGGTTCCGACTACAGGGATGCGGTTCCCTTGGTAGTCTTTTAAGTTTAGCCTTTGGCTCTCCAGTTCTTTCTTTCGGATGTTGGGCACCAGGCGCTTGATTTCCCGCCATGCAACCATGGAGAGGTAGGATCCGGAATCCACCTCCATTTTGCATGGCTGGCCCTCGATGCCCACTTCCACGTATACCTTTCGGGCGTCCCCGCTAGAATAATGGCCGATGATGACCATCTGATGGGTTTCTTCCCTCTGCCAGTCCTCGCCGCCTCGTCGGGTCCATCCGTCTCGGTTCCACCGGTTCTCGGTTGGGCGGTCTCTGTTCCGAGGGGGGGTGCTGTCTCGCCTTTGGCTGCTGCCGTTTGGTCGTCGAGGACTGTAGTTACGTTTGAACCGGCAGACTCGAGCGATGTGTCCCCTTTTATCGCAGTGGCAGCAGATTGCATCAAAGAAATGGCAATCTGCTTGCGGATGGTCACCCCTGCACCCGGCACATTGCAGCCCCAACTTACGACTCCGCCGCTCGCGCCGGTCCCGGTCTGTCTGGAGTCGGTGAATGTCTTCCTCTCCATCGGTGGTGTCGGAGAGGGAGTCGAGGTCGCCATGATGGGTGGCGGTGGTCGCCCGGGGGGGCGTCTCGGGAACGGTCTCTGGTGTCTGGGTTGCTTCCGTGGTTACGGGCCGATCTGTCCTGTCAGTTCGCCGCATTCTGGCTGCAGATTTTCGGGTTGCCTCAGCGGCGGTGGCCTCGGCAAGGGCGTCTGCGAGGGAGATTTCGCCCCGTGCCATTAATCGGCTCTGCAGGACGAGGTCTTTGAGCCCGAGGATGACGCGGTCTCATAACGCCTCGTCCATGTCTGTGAACCCGCACATGCCCCCCAGGTCTCGTAGGTCAGCTACGAAATCGCTGATACTCTCACCCTCCTTCTGATTCCTGCAGTAGAATTCATGCCGCCTGATGAGGGTGGGCACGGCGGGGGCATAGTGGTTCCGCAACAGAGGTTCGAGGTCGGCCCAATCCATCGCCTTCACGTCCTCGGGCTTCGCAAGGGCTTTTGCCATTTTGAACACTGCGGGCCCGCAGTGTGTCAGGAAAACGGCCCTTTTTTTTTGTCCATTGGTGTCCTTGAGGTTGCTGCTTTCTAGGAACATCAGGAATCGATCTATGTATGATTCCCAGTCCTCAGTAGCTTGGTTGAAAGGAGTGGGTGGCGCGATGTTGGCCATCTTTGCTGGATGCCTCGATCTTGGTGCCACGTGGTTCCGAAATCCCACCTTCGTCGCCAGTGTTATGTTCCCGATCGGAAGGAAGACGCTAGGTTCAGTGACTTCAGCTCTTTATTTTATTTAAGATCGGCTTGGCTTGGCTCGGGCGCGCGGCGGCTTATATGGATCTGGCCGGCCGAGCCGCGGCCAATGACACCGCTTTAAATCTCCCGCGATCGGTTTCCTCCAATCGCGGGAGATTCTCAGTGGGCCAATCGGCGAGGCTCGCCCGGCCAATCGGGTCACCGCGCGCCTTGGCCAATCAGGTATTTACAAGAATGCAAATGTACAGTACAGAACATATACAATGGCTCAATCTGGTAAGAATCTTTTCACTTAACTGGTAGAATTCTAATCATTCCCCCAGTTTCTTAATTTAGAAAAAGAAAAGAAGTAATTCTCTTTCCCCTAGGGCTATGTAAGGGATTCAAAAATAGGCTTTGGAGAGAGAAGTAAGCTTGTTTGGTATAGTGGTTAATGTGTTTGGCTAAATCTGGGAACCCAATATTTTTCAGCTCCTTGACCCCTTCATAAAGTTTCAGATTGTTCATCAATTCCTAAACATTTATTATATGAAAATTATTTAATAAATGCTATTTAACTAAGGTGAAGATTCCCCTCATACATACATGCTAGTCATTCCTGACTCTAGGGGGTGGTGCTCATCAGCCGAAGAACCAGCATTGTTCGAAGACGTCTCTGTGGTCATGTGGCTGGCATGACTAAATGCCAAAGGCGCACGGAACGCTTCCCACCAAAGGTAGTCCCTATTTTTCTACTTGCATTTTTACATGCTTTTGAACTGCTAGGTTGGCAGAAGATTTAACTAACATTACCCTTAATAATAGTTAATACTGTTAACATTACTATTAATAACACTAATAATTAATACAATTAATAACTGCAATAATGTAAAGTCCAATCAACCCTTTGGAAGGTTGTTGCTGAGCGCTTTGGGTGCTTTGTGTCTCTCAGCTCATCTTTTCACAAGGTTATTATGAGGAAAAATTAGAGGACAGAGTTTATGTACTTGTTGAGTTCCTCTGATACAACTGCCATATATAACTAGTGTATCAATACATGAAATACATTTCCATACCTTTTAGATTGTGGCTCTAATCTAAATTGGGATTTGGGGGTTTATGGTGGGATATGTGGAGAAGCATATTACTTAAATCATACGGCTGTGCATCCTATTGATCAAGGAATTCCGGCTGGCAAGATCTAGAAGAGCTTTTTCTATTGAGGCTCTGCCATCTGGAATGTCATGCCCCGTGTTGTGAGATCTTTTGGCCTTCCAAAAGAGCCTGAAAACCTGGTTTGCCAGTTGACCTGGGTCCCAAAGGTGGGGGAGTTATATACTCCAGGTGGTTAATGGACTGAGATAAGACCTCACATCCTCCCTATATGCCTCTTTTGCTCTCTTCTTTGCCATTTTTTGTTAATTCAATTTTAATGTTAATATCCATTGTTTTAATATTTTATCTTGTTGCTTTTATTGGCTGTGAGCCCCCAAGAGCTGACTCTAGGTAAGATAAGTGGCGTCTACGTTAAATAAATACAAAATAAATAAATAAAAATATCTAGGTAGAGAGAAGCAGTAATTTTACAACTACAGGCTACCCTACTTACTGTTTAATTTTTTAAAACTCTGACTCAAGTAGCAGTGACATCACCAGAATTTTCACCCCATCCTTTTTCAAATGTGGAATATTTCTAACCTAACAAGATAAGTACTTCTAATCTTTTGTAGGCTTAAAAAAAAAAATCTCTTTTCCTTTTTAAAACTGGAAATCACAGTTTGTGGAATTGTCTATTACTGTAAATTTCAGAAGCAAGTACCAAAGAGATGCAAAAGTGTGATTGAGAGAAAAGTTTGGCCCTCAGCCTACAGACTGCCTGTCTCTGGTTTATTTTAATCTTCAGAGTTCCATTTATTTGTGAAATGTACTGACTGGAAGAACCCAACACTTAAAGCCTACGTTTGCAACCTGAAATAAATTTAGAGAGAGAAATTTGGCATTGATATAAATATTCAGAGTGGTAGTAAATTGTATTAGATATGGAATGGGTATCCATTCCTACTCCAACTCTGGTTTCAAAATGACTTGGGGGATTGAATTTAATATAAATAGTATTCGCAGCCATATTCATAGCCATATTTGTAGCAAGAAGAAATATTCGTCATTTCTTATTGATAAGGGAGCCTTTGGATATTTAACCTCTTAGGAACTGTGCTGGCACAGTGGTTAGAATGCAATATTGCAGGCTAATTCAGCTCACTGCCAGGAGTTCAATCCTGACTGGCTGAAGGTTGACTCAGCCTTCCATCCTTCCGAGGTCAGTAAAATGTGGACCCAGATTGTTGGGGGCAATATACTGACTCTGTAAACCATTTAAGAGTGCTGTAAAATAGCACTATGAATTGCTAGTACTATTGCTCTTACTCTTTGATGTAGCTATAATTGAGTCTGAAGTCTGAAATCTAAAGCTCTTTCTCAGATATTTTTTTTTAAAACAAATTTTATTAATTTTAAAGACAAACAAACCATCATTAACCATTAAATACATAAACCTCTTTCCATTATAAATTTTACAAGTCAAATAAAACATTATTTTATACAACATAATTCTATTTTAGACCATTTCCATATGAACATACAAATATCTCTTATCAAATTTCTCCTTATTTCTCTTTACTCTTATTCAATTTCATTATTATTATTATTTTTCTCTGTATTTATCCAATTTATAATTATCATCTATTTCTCTCTGACTTGGTTACCATTATTCTCATCCTACATTCCTGCAAGGTTTTATTAATTCTCCCACATACATAAACACACAAAACACAAAAATATAAGACATCTTTTAGGAAAGTAACTTGGCCCCAGATACCTCTCTCTCT
Organism: Notechis scutatus; assembly: GCF_049901735.1. NCBI lineage: Eukaryota > Metazoa > Chordata > Lepidosauria > Squamata > Elapidae > Notechis > Notechis scutatus. The sequence goes on from NC_142010.1 coordinate 48,153,199, forward strand.
CTATATGGACTTCAATTAAGTTCATGCTCATCTTACATGCCATTACCTATTTTATTTACCATTCTATAACTTCTATATTAGCTTCTCCACACATTTCACTCTTCTTAATTCTATCTTATTTAATTCATTTTAATTTAAGTCATTATATTTGTATCTTTTGTCCATTCTTTATTATCCATTTGTCTCATTCCCTATAGTAAAAAAAAAAAGAATTTCTCCTGAAATCACTAATCAGAGTATGATGCCTTTCTATCATCCCCCTAAATTAACATTTAAAATAACACCTAATACCCAATCTGATTCTGCTTCGTACATTCTATCTACTAACTTTTAAAAAGAAAAATAATAAATCCAAAATGATTAAATACATAGTTAAATAATAAATCTAAATATTGAATCTTATAACATTCCAATTATCTTTTCCAAAAACAAATGCTACAATAATAAGTTTATAATAGCATCAACACCATAGTCAATTAGACTCTTTAATTAAACTCAATATTCTAAACATTCCCTTTAATATTTTATTAGGTTTTAAAATCAATCATTACTAAACATTTCAATATTTTAATCTCTTATTAATTCTTATAACCTTCTAATTTTCTATTTCTAATACAAATGCTACAATACCATCTTATGTACCTTGCAGAATCTTTTTTAAAGAAATTATACATTACCCTTTGTCCCTAAAAAAATATCCTCTTTTCCCATCTTGTTTCAAAGCTTTGTGGCTTTTTTCCGCCTTTTCCTTCCTTTCTTCTCCCACCAGACCTTCTTACCCCCTCTCCTAGCCTCTGCCTTGTTAGCTTCCCTTCTCTGTTGTATTCCTTTTTTTTTTTGTTTTCTAACATTATATTGATTTTGCATCTTATTTTTCTCTTTCTTGGGTGTTTTTTAAGTCTTAAGTCCTTCATTTTCCTTCCTCTCTTTCTCCTTTCTTTCTTAATTAAATTTTGAGATTCATTAAAGATGGCATCTTCTTCTTCTGCTGCTGCTGCTCCATCTGTTGTTGTGTTTGTTGATAGATAGCAAGCGCCATTTCTAAAAAGAAAAAGCTTCTTTCACGGTGTCCTTGCCTTCTTTTTTTTTTTTCCATATTCTTTTCTCAGTTCATCAACAGATAAAGCCATTATAAATCTTTTCTTTTCTTTTTCCTCTTTCTTCTTAAAACAACCAAGATGCTTCAAAAGTTAGAACAGTCCCAAAGTCCCAAAGTCATCAATCAGTCCAAGCCAAAACAAAGTTCTCACTTTCTCTTCCTGGGGTAATATCAATTAAGAAAAAAGAAGAACCCAATCTGTATTTTAAAGCCATATTGCAATAAATTTCAGTCTTCAAATCCTTAAGGCATCTCCTCCAACAAGATCTTTATATATATTGTCCTCTCCTTCCCACTTATCACAAAAGCAAGTTTTTACCTTCTATAAAAAGACAGGTTTCTCAATATCCATTTGTTGATTCCATAGGGAAGGAGAGTAAACTTTCCTTTTCAGCACCTCAAAATTGCCGCTTATAATTCTCTTCTGGAAAGTATCATTCAAAAAGCCATAGTTTTCAGGATGTTAAATGTGTCTTAAAGTCCTGGGTCAGCCAAGAAAAACTTTCACTTCAAAAACTTTCTCCTCTTCCTCCTGCACATTCTTACCCAGCTGCCGGCTTCTTTGTGGCGGCCATTACGGACCGCCGCTGCACATGTCTTGAGAAAAGGGGTTTTGCCGGCTGGGGAGGGGGTCTGCAACACCCCCAAACCCCTCTCCGGATCCCCCCTATCTTCAGCCACCCCTGCAGGGCAGCCTTAGCCTCCAAACCCGTCCGGATCGGAGGCATCAAACGGCTAGCACCGCAGGGATCGCGCAGTATCGCGAATCCCTGTCGCTAGCGAAGCCAACAAACCAGAAGTTTTCTCTTTCTCAGATATTTTTATATCACATTGTCTTTTTGTTATGTATTCTAATTCCCAATAGTTGTTGATTTAGATCATTTTGGTAATCCACAGAATGCACAGACCCTCTGGTTTTCATTACTTTCCAAAACATAATAAACACACCTACCTGAGACTATGAAGAATGATCTGAAAGGTTGGTCTCTTCCAAATAAATAATACATTATTGTTCCCAACTCTAAGAAAGCAAGCTCAGTGAGAACAAGTTCACTAGCAAAAGGGATTAAAAGATATACATGGTGTCAGGCTCTGAATTCACTCGGAGCTCGTCAGCTCCAAATATGCCTCGCAGCAAGTCAGCTGGCCATGTCACCTTATCTCTGCTTGTGTGCTGGCCAATGGCTTTGGAATGACCCAGCAGAGCTGAGGATGGATTCTGAAACAACTGGGGGGATGGAGGATGGATTCTGAAACAACTGTGGGACTGCTAGAAATAGCTCTTTTCATGTATTGATGTGGTGCATATTGTTAAAGGGGGTTGGGGCACATATAGGTGGTAATTAAGCCTTAGGTTAAAACATGGTGAAGGTGGCACCAGGTGGGGATCAGTTAGTGAGGGTCGGAATAGGGTAGGGATGTAGACATGTTATAGGGTCAATAGCATTTAGGGATAATGGGTTAGGCGTGGCCAGAATTAGAATTGTGTATAGGCCTGGGTGTGGTGTGGTGTGTCTCATGATAATGATAATAAAAGGAAAGGGAGCAAACTCAAACCCAACTCTAACCTTGCCTGGCTTTTAGCCTTTCTTGTCAGAGAAGAGTATTTGTTGTTTGCTGAGCTAATGAATAAAGGAGCTGCACTACAAAGGAGCTGGAGTTTGGATTCATTTCAGGACAAATCTTCAATACTCAATGACTGGCTGAGACATTACTTCTTGTTTTGTCTTATCTCCCTGATAATACAACTGTGTTTATGTTATTGACTTTATATTCATCAATCAACACACGGTAGATGTATTTAAAAGTCTTTTTGAATATTCTCTTAGAAGATTCTTTGCAGGATATGATATTTACTTCAATAAATATTGCTTACATTTTAAATGTCTTTTTGAAGGATCAAGTCAATTTGTGAATGAAATAACCTGGAACAGGGAAGAATATGGAGAACTGCAGGTGTACTTTTGCTGGACTCTAGAAATCAAATAATGCCAGTGACCTATCATCAAAAGATATAATAAAAATATAGCATTAAATAATGGAAACTATAGTTAAAAGTATATGATATCTAATTATATTTGAGGGATGTACTTTTTGTCAAGAGAGTATGAACATTAGCTACTCACATGACTATATTCTAAAGCTGGAACAACTTCATTTTGGAGAATTGGTTGTGAAGATACCACATGCCCTAAAAGAAAACAGCAAGATGTTTAAAGGAAAAGAGAGCCTTCGCTACATTTTCCCCTTTCTATCCAGTTTTGGAGTACTGAAATTCAATGCACTGTCTCTTGAAATAATTTTATGTTTATGTCAATTTAGAAACTCAAAGTTCAGTGATGCAAATTAAATTACTAGAGTTTCTGTTTATAATGAAAGGGGAAACACATGGAAATTATTGTGTGAGTTTAAAATACCACGAATACAATAAAAAATATTTTTAAACCCACTCTTCCCTAACAATGGGGGGGACCAAAACATTCTGGCTTCATCTACATGCTGCAGCAGCCCCCCCACTCAAATCCCTGAATGTTAAACCCAAAATTGCTTTTAAGGACATAACATTTGATTTAGAGAGATTTGTTACCTATCAAAAGAATAGTCATAAAGACACCTATTTATAAAGGGTATCATGACAAAATGAGGACTTGCTTATGTTTTACATTTCTGAGCCCCTTTCCTTCATCCTTTCATACCACGTGTTAAATAGCTGGATTAACTACTGAGGCCATCTCCATAGATCAGCCAAAGTTTAACAGTGTTGCCAATAAACAGGGAAGGAAATTTCTCTTTTGCCTATTCTCAGAAAGTCTAAAAACCCCTTTGCATTTTAAATATAAAGAATTTAGGAGTAAAACAGACTTTTTTTCTGATCAATACAGTAACTATGAGGAAGCTATGGTTTAATTATCTGCTTTGACACAAATTGAACCAGTATTTTTAAAAATGCTTAATATTAAACGATCTCTGTAGATGGGACTGTTCTGCTGAGACACTCCCCCCTAACTACCATATTCCTCAATGCACAGCCCTTGATTTCAAATAAATTAATATCTAGGTAAGTGGTTTCATCTGTTTCCATCTCTATTCATAACAGGTAGAAACATTTTGATTCAGACAAAATGGGTTTTTATTTATTTATTTATTTATTTATTTATTTATTTATTTATTTATTTATTTATTTATTTATTATGGGGTTTCTAAGGATGGCTGCTATTTTTCTGTCTGTTTTGAAGGCAGTCTTGATGTGATGCCTGTGTAGTATCTTACTTATTTTGTCTGTAGTACCTCTTATGTAGGGCAGGACAGCTGTTCCATAGGTCTGTTCATCTTCTAGGTCTCCATTATGTCTCAGTGTGTTTTGTGGATCAAGCCGGTGATTTTGCTTTTGTGGCAAAAAAAAATAGCAGTCATCCTTAGAAACCCCAAAGATAAAATTGACCTGGAAAACCAAGGCATATATAAAGTCCCCTGTGCATCATGCCCGGCCACATACATTGGACAGACCAATAGAAGAATAAGTACCCACCTGGATGAACACAAAAATGCAGTAAAAAAGCTGGAACACACTTCCTCACTAGTCCAACACATGAAAGCCACAGGTCATAGCATCAACTTCAATGGCACCAAAACCCTAGCCACTATAGAAAACCCCAGCCACAGAATTATCAGAGAAGCCATAGAGATTGAAAAAAGACCTGAAAGCATGAATAGAAGAGATGATTCCACCAGGCTGTCAATCATTTGGAAGCCTGCACTCACAAACAAAAAAATCTCCACACCACAAGCCAGGCAAACACCTGGGCACAAACAGATCCCCCCTGATACCTCCAGCTCAAACACACCCCAACCAGGCACCCTGATGAAACCTAGCTTCCTAACAAATGATAGCCATCCATTTACTCGGAGCCAAGCCGCACTAAAAACCTCCAATACAGGAACACAATGTTGCCAGCCAACCAAGACAAAAAAAAAGCCACAAAACAGACAGAAGATATTAGAAACACCAATCAAGCAGAACACAGCAAACTCCAAGACCAATAAACACAGACCAAGACTCCCAACCAATCAGGATGAAGAAAAAACCATTCTGGCACAGCAGTAGGCTAGCCCCAAATTTAAAACTGAAACAACTGTAAAAGTATGACTCACAGACGAACACAATACAGAAGCCTGATGATGGCAGATGAGATTCTGCCGAAACATTGCTATAACTTTAAAAGCACAACTATAATGACGTGGGAAAATGCCCAAACAAAGCTGAATACCATACATGTAAGTACCTGCGAAAACTTAAGAAAACAAATATATATATATGCCACCACCACACTTCCACGTAGAAAGCAGACTCACACCCACACAGAAGATGAGACACGACCACGGACCAGAAGCTGTACCGCAGCTGCATCACTACCCGCTTCAAACCCCTCCAACCCATACATGAAGCGAACTGACGCCCACCATGAAGATGTGGCACGACCACGAACGCGAAGCCAAACAGCAGGATCACAGCTCATCAGCTCAATGCCCCAGCAACTAACACTAACCTGAGCACAACCAAGCCCCCACCTGAACAGAACACACCCCCAGCCAATCAGAACACAGCCAGCCCCCCAACCAATCAGAACACAGCCAAACCCCCAACCAATGAGAACACACCCCCAGCCAATCAGAACACAGCCAAGCCCCCACCCAATCAAGTCACACCCCCACTAGCAGTTAAAAGGAAGAAGCAGCTGCAAGCTCACATTACTCTGAGAAGCACAGAGCTGAAGACACAAGCCTGAAGATGATGAATGAGACTTCATCGAAACGTCGCCTAGATACTTCCAATTTTACGCGGGAGAAAACCCGAATAACCAAAGATCCACATACAAATACCCGCGAAAACTCCCCCATCAGTGAAGAAATCCAGCAAAGAATCATACCCAGAGAGAAATCATCCAGATGCCCTAAGCTTTATGGTCTCCCCAAGATACACAAAGAAGGAACTCCACTTAGACCAATAGTCAGCTCCATAGGCTCACCTCTACAAAACCTAGCCAAATTTCTCACCAAACAACTACAGCCCTATGCAGAATCCATCAACTCACATGTAAGAAACTCATTTCAGTTCATCGAGATCATAAAGAAACAAAACTTACAACCCAGCGACCTACTAGTGAGCTTCGATGTCATATCCCTCTTCACCCAAGTGCCAATAAAAGAAGCCTTGACAGCCATCCAAAACAAATACAACCCCCCAGCACATCCTAGATCTGACCAACCACTGTCTATCCAATACATACTTCACCTACAATGGACAAAAATACAAACAAATAGAAGGAGCACCCATGGGATCACCCTCTCACCTGTCATCGCAAACCTCTACATGGAACACTTTGAAACACAAGCTCTAGAAAAATATGATCACAAACCCAAACTCTGGCTCAGATACGTAGATGACACCTTCATAATCTGGCCACACGGGAAAGAAAAACTGAACAACTTCCTCACACACCTCAACAGCCTACACCCCAAAATACAATTCACCATGGAAACAGAAGCTAACAATCAACTTCCTTCCTAGATGTCTTGGTATACAAAAACCCAATGGCTCCCTAGGACACACCATCTACCAGAAGAAAACACATACAAACCGCTATCTACATGCACTCTCACACCACCACCCAGCACAGATCAATTCCGTAGCTGAGACACTCATCTCCAGAACAAAATGCTTAGCTGATGAACAACACCTAAAAACCGAACTAAACACTCTCACCAACGTACTAACAGCCAATGGATTCCAAAGAAAGAAGATTACCCACCTAATCCAAAAAGAAACCCCAACCAAAATCCAAGACAGAGAACAAGAGAACGCAAAGCCCTCCTCCCATATATAAAAGGCACTACAGAAAAAATCAGCAAGATCCTCAAAAAACACAACATTAAAACAGCATTCTGCACAAACAGAAAAATATCCACCATCCTAAGAAACCCTAAAGACAAAATCGAAGTTAGAAAACCAAGGAGTATACGAAATCCCTTGCACCGCCTGCCCCACCACATACATTGGACAAACTAACAGGAGAATAAGTGCACGCGTTGAAGAACATAAGAACTCGATCAAAAAGAAGAACCGACCTCTTCCCTGGTCCAACACCTCAAAGCCACAGGACATGAGATTGACTTTAAAAATACCAGAACTATCGCCAAAACCGAACACTTCAACAACAGAATAATCAGAGAAGCCATAGAGATAGAAAAACGCCCACACAGCATGAATAAAAGAGATGACACCTCCTGCTTACCAGCCATTTGGAAACCCGCCCTCATGAACAGACGAGTACCTAACATGATGAATGACACCAGACCCACACCCACGAAGGCCACACAAGATGCCACCACCACACTTCCACGTAAAAAGCAGACTCACACCCACACAGAAGATGAGACACGACCACAGACCAGAAGCCGCACTGCAGCTGCATCACTACCCACTTCAACCCCCTGAGCCATACATGAAGCGAACTGACCCCCACCATGAAGATGCAGCACGACCACGAACTCGAAACCAAACAGCAAGATCACAGCTCACCAGCTCAAATCCCCAGTAACTAAGACCAACCTGAGCACAACCAAGCCCCCACCTGAACAGAACACACCTCCAGCCAATCAGAACATGGCCAACCCCCAACCAATCAGAACACAGCCAAACCCCCAACCAATGAGAACACACCCCACCCAATCAGAACACAGCCAAGCCCCCAACCAATCAAGTCACACCCCCACTAGCAGTTAAAAGGAAGAAGCAGCTGCAAGCTCACATCACTCTGAGAAGCACAGAGCTGAAGACAGAAGCCTGAAGATGATGAATGAGACTTCATCGAAACGTTACAAAGTTGGTATATACCAAATAACTAGACACACTCCAAAGGGTATATTAGCCTCTCTTCATAGCTGAGCAGCTCAACATCATGCAAACACCACAGCAATGCATTTCAGACATTTGTGGCTGCAAAACATGCTTGTTTGCTTTAAGTGAGGTGACACCATGATTAACTCAAGCTTTGCTCTCTGTGACATATCTGGATTTGGTAGTTTCTCCATGACATGGAAAAGAGGATTTTCTGGTTTTTCAGAACTAATATTCTTCTTTTCATCCTAGATTGTGTTGGAAGAGATCACAGAAATGTGTACTATCTTAAAAACTACTGTTCAGAACATTCTGGGCTTTCTTTCCTTGATGGATTTCTCCCACTCCTGTCTCTTCCACCTACTATCCCCTTCTAAGGCCAAATGTACCGTCATTGGAGTTTGGAAAATGGCATAGTGTTACCTGGGCTGAAGACAGCAAAGCATTGAGGAAAACTTCAGCACATGTAAGTAGCACAGAGCTTTCCCTTCAGTGAGAGACAGACCTACATTATGTAATAGTTGTACTGCCAAATACCTCTGCTGGCATCACTTAACTTTCTTTGCACCATTGACAGGGAAACCAGGCAAGATTTAATCCAGAAACTGAATTGGAAAGACATTGCGGGGACGGGGGGAGAAGAGTTGTGTTAGTCTATGGTAGCCAAAATCAGAAGGAGTCTGCCAGCTCCTTTCCCAATTAACATGCTTTATTAGAAGGCAATATGCTTTTAATACAAGGCTTATTCTGAGCATCTGAAAGAATGTCTTTTATTTTTTCCCCCTTTCTCTCATCTCAACTTTTATAAAGAGGACATTACAAAAATACAGTGAATTTCTCTCAGCTTTTGACTGTTTAACAACTATTGCTTAGAAAAAAATGGATTTAATGAGTTTCGTCTTACAAGTATAAATTTCTTACATACTAAATCGCATATAAATCTTAAACACATACAATACAAATATTAGCAGCCTCATAGCAATGATGCCTAGCCATTTTACAAGAACATATAAAAAAATTAAGAGATTCCTGTAAAAACTTTGGATTTCATTGTTTAGCTTTAAAAATTATGTAAGTTATTCCCATGAATTCATCTGACTTGTTTATTTGGAAATGCATTTCAAGTCTGAAAGACTCTCTTTAGAAGAACTGAGTCATGTTTAGGCAAACTATATCTTAGTTAATATCCAGTTAAGAAGTTCATTCTGTGAGTGGTAACCATGGACAACAGACTCAAAATAGCAGCTGCTGGAAAGTGACAGTGGAAGAGGGCTGTTCTTCTTCGTTTCTTAAATGAATGGATCCAGTTGGCTGCTCTCTGGCACAAAATGGACTTGAGAAACTGTTGGGTTCATCCAACAAAGCATTTCTTTTCTTGTGTGTTTTTTATAAATAATATTAATCCCTCTCCAGGAAAAAAAGAATAGTGTTAGGTTGGTAGAATAACTTTATTTTTAATTTCTTAATCATTTTAAAAGAAGAAAAAAGAAAAACAATCAACAAGTGAAAAGAGAGAAAAAAATTGAGGTATACCAAGAAAAGGATGGAATAGTTTTTACAACATGTAGCATGCAGCACAAGTCTTCTTAAATTCTTTCTCATCCTCTTATTACAGGAGATGACTGTAGTGTAGATTCTTCTGCCTAACACATCTGTGTTTACTTTCTCCACCCCAAAAAACCGATAGCAGTGTGAATTTAATGTGTTAAACATATACACATGTAAGGATCGACGTGGAATGAAATTTTGTCAGTGGCCTTTATATGTTTGCGTTGAGGGTGTTGGGGCACAATTGTTGCATTTCTGACACTAACCTTAACCCCTGTGTTGCATCTGTGGAGGTATGGATGTGTATTAGCAAGCAAATGGGGTATACATAGACTCTGAGTCATATGAACAGCAGAAGGACTTAGAATGGAATAGTCACTAACAATCTGATTTGTTGTTTGACTGCTTCTCCCCAGGAAATCATTAAGAGGAAGCTTTGGAGAAATTTATTTTTCTACAGTCTCTGACCAGAACATCCCATTTCTGAATTGAATATTTCTTTTACTGTTTTCTTTCCCCACCTCTCTCTATCCCTGCCCCATATTTGGTCCAGTTATGGTCTGACTTCAAAGCATTATCCCAGTGATAGAAAGGACAAATAGATGAGATCTGAGCCCATTTATACCATTTCTTTCCAACACTCTGTTGGTTAAAAAGAATAGAAATGGTTTCAACCTTACCTTCTGTCGCATCAAAGACAACTTACCTAGTGATTCAAACCTATTACAAAATGCATCCATTTGTGGCTTCTATTGGCCTTTACACAGGATACATTAGCAGTATCAGGAATCAGGGTATGGCTGGTCCAAAATATTTCCCTGCCTTGACTGAGTGTTGAATTGTTTTCTGTTACTTATGATGAGAGAGGGTTATTTGGGAAGACTGAAGCCAGCAGGCTAGCTAATAGGGAAAAATATAGCTCACTTTAAGTAATGGTAGGGCTAGGCCAGACAACATTTCACTAGAAGTTAAGATTCAGCAAGGACTCAATTTTAGGATGCTGATTTCAGTGCCAACCCTTTTTTTTTTTTCTTTCAATAATTTTAGTCTCAATATCAGCTGAGGAAAGCAACTGGACTAGTAGGCCTGCTGCAACTGGAACAAATTCACCAAGATTTTGGGCAACAAAACCCAAAGTTTGCTCTGCTACTTGTGCCATGCTTGATTGAGCAAAAATGCCAGGAACTGAATCTAGGACATTTAAATTGTGATCTGTATTTGACTGACAAGGCGAGACTGGATAATCACATAAGAAGAAGGAGCATTTCTTCATTATTTGCAATTCTATTAACAAGAACCATGAAATCCTTTTGTTGGTTTTTATTACTTTGCTAATTTTATTGTAACTTAGTGGTTTTTCAAATAAGTATATCCTCTCTCATATGCATACAGAATTTAAAAACATATGTTGGCATCGTGAACTAAATCAAATTTTATCTGATCTTGCTTTTTTTCCCCTCAAAAACCACTAACCAGATAGCTTTTGAAGTTGTTGAGCAAGCAATAAAGCTAACAGATTTCTAGCTTCTAATAATCAGAGATATATTTTGCTCTGAACATGGATCTGGCATTTATTTGTATCCATCTATTGATGGACTCAATTCTCTTCTTAATTCCACTGAGAAGTTTAGAAAGAAAAGAAATAAAGTGTTTAGTGTAAATTTCAAATTTTGTTCTGGCAGCACATCAGATAAGTAGGCTTACTTGTATTATTTGATAAAATAGGAACTTGTCACAGAAATAAAAAGACATCAATGCCATTGAAAGGAGGGAAGGAGAAAGACAGAAGCAGAACCATCAACAGCTGGTATATTTGGGCAACTGTCAGTTCCTTGGGCCTTAATAAGGGCCAGCATGTATATGTGCCATATTTCCTGCACTTTTTTTTACCCTGGGACTCTTTTGCTTTCCCATAATCCTTGTGAGCCAGCATTACTCCAGACACTCTAAGAAAGTAAAAAAAAAAATCTATCAAGTGCATTTTATAGCACTATTAGTTTAATAGGAAAGATTTCTTAATGGAGTAGATCTTCACCAGAGAACAACTGCCACACCTCAGGCTAACCCTGATCTAAACATAAATTTTGTCTTTCTGTTTCTGTGAGGATTGTATGTATATGTTTGCCAGCAGCACTGAATTCAGTATTAGTTTTTATGCAGCCTGTACATGTAGTTGCCACGCTTCTTGAATATACAAAAACAAAATAAAACTATCCTTAATTTTAATTGTTGTTGTTTAATCAAGAAAATGTGCTAAGTGTAATAGCATTCCACTTTGATTTGGAAATTGTTTGTTATGTTATTGGTTTATTGCAAAAACCTTTCTAGTATGCCAACCAATCTAGAATTTCCTTAAAATGATCATCAGATCTCTGGTCTTTACGTATTTTTCAAAAGTCTGAAACTTGACATTTTGGTGTCATGCAGTTAATCTGCAGACAGGAATAAGAAACTGTGGAATTTGGACAAGAAGCACCTGGTTGCAAATCATATGTCTGTTTTGTAAACATGTCAAGGTATAAAAGACAAAGGAGAGAAAAGAAAGTTTAAAGAATAAGAGAAAACAAAGGAGATTTGGAGATTGCTTAAGGAAAGTACCACTGGAATAATTAATTCACATCTCACTATCTATACTGTGAACATTATTTTGGTTTTCCTGAAGATGCTTTTTCAAGAAGCAAATGGGCTTTTTTGAGAAGATAAAGAAGCTTCTTGGATGAGAAGTGAAACATCTTCAAGGAAAAACCAGAAAGTCCAGTTGCCTCTTGAAAAAGCATCTTTAGGACAACCATGACCAGGATGACTGAGAATCTCCATAGACATTTTGATTTGTAGCCATGCTATGTATGTGTTGTATAATCCAAGGGCAATTGTGGTCCATTTATTCAAGCAAACCCTTACTACACATAATAGAATCCACCTAGTAGACATATATTATGCTCCAATATCCCAATCAGGAGCTGGTCTGCTAAATAATATGTGTCCTCCTCCCCTAGGAGGTGAGCCACTAAACTTTAGATATCAGCTTTTGAGTAAACCACTCTCAGAGCCCTGGACTGATCCAAGATATTGAGGCTAGGCAGTACTTTGCTCCTTTCAGACCAGAAAGGCTACAGGAGAACTTCCTGTTCCACTTCAGTTTTGCTTGTATAAAATATATGTCAGGATTCCGGCAGTTACCCTAATTAAATCATGAGCCTCGAGCCAAGCTTCAAAAACTTCAAAGGATTTATTAGGAGCTAACATGTTGGTATGACCTGTATGGAGCTGATTCTGAGACACGTAATTCACTGTCACCCTTGACCCTGGTTTTCCCCCACCCCTCTGGGTGTATCATAATTCATATTCTCCAGCAAAACACGTTCATAGCCAAGAGTCATCAATCATGTTCTCCAATTAGAGATTTGCATGGCAAAAACTCCGGTCACTTAGTTATAATCTTTGCAAGATAAAAATGGAATGCCTTTTCGGTTCCAAACTGCTGCACTGCTCTTTCAAATTCTTTCACTCTCCCTTTTCTGTTCATGGCAACTATAAAATATGCATAGAAATGTTTTATGAGTTGATAATATAGTTGCTGTGTTGTAGTGGATTCTCACTGTATTGGAAAACCCCTGAGTCCTGAAACCCCTGACTGTGGGTCCCTGGCACATTTTAGACTGCTGCACCCAGCCCAGATCTGATAGTTCCACTTAGTCAAAGAAGATTTTCAGATGTTCGTTATAATAAAAGCCTTCAAAACATATTTGCACAGAAGTAAATGTGAGTTAGTTAATATGCATATATGTTATGAGCAAGACATCTTGTTTCAAGCCACTTTCATCTCTGGAAAACAAAGCAAAAACTGCCTTCAGCTTAGAAATTCCAAGCTCCCTGATTTTTTTTTAAAATCTGTATTTGCATTGCAATTCGGCAATCACAACTCTTTGGGAATTGCATTCATGATATTTTCTTTGTCTTCATGACCACATTTGGAACCAAAACTTTGTACCTTCATGTATTCGTGCATGCATATGTGCAGTGATGATTGGGAGATTGATTCCAACCCTTGAGCCAAATCTAGCTTAGCCAGTTTTCTGCTTTGAAAACTGTTTTCTTCGAAAACAGTTTTCTTCCCACTTTTGTTTGAGAAAAAGAAAACTCATAGACACCATGAGCTCTGCAAGATCATGACTTGGAAAAGAATGGACAAGGGACTTTGATTCCCATTTTTTAAGTACAGAACATTGGACTGGATCATATCATTCTTGCTCTCAGATGGCCAAACAATGACAGGGTTGTACATGGGTTTTGAAATACCAGTATTAATGGAAATGAAAAAGAATATTCTGGAAATTATCTATCTTGGTGGTTGTTCTCTCTACTGATCTTCCCGGATTTTGAAAAGGGAAGTTATCTGGATTGGCGAGGCTCTATCAGAAGACAGGTCTGGCTTGGAAGATTGGCTTCCAGCTGAGCCCATTTTCTATGCCAGGTTGACTCTGTTTTGTTTTGCCTTTTCTTTGGACACTCTGGCCCTGAGCAGGAAGCCAAATAAAACAGAGCATTCATTTTTCATTGGCTTGTGCTTGGCTGACATTTCCTGAAGGGAAGACCCTTTGATATTTATTGGACAGGAATGATAATAACATTAAAACATCGTTTGATTAATTACAAAAATGCCCTCACATTTTTAATATTCCATTGTAACCAGTAAGTTTTCCAGACTAAGAACCCAGGGTGGAATTCTGATGAGAATTAAATCTCCTAATATCAAATAGCTTTCATGGCGGGGGGGGGGGGAGGAATTGGACCAAATCTCTTGTTTTATCTCCATACATAATAGTTTTATTGTGCAAAACAAAGGGTAAGATACTACTGCATTTGTCCATGTGTCTAAGCCTCCAGATTAAAAGAAAAATGCGATAGTATTAGAGATTCAAGCAGGGGTGGGACTCAAATTTTTTAACAACCGGTTCTGTGGGCATGGCTTAGTTGGTGGGTGTGGCTTGGTGGTCATGTGACTGGCTGGGCGTGGCCAACTCAACTTCACTCACATCGAGGCACACATCTCCTTGCCTGGCCTCTCATGACTGTGGGGATGCTGCAATAGTCGTAAGTGTGAAAAATAGTTATAAATCACTTTTTTCAGTGCCATTGTAACTTTGAATGGTCACTCCACACAAGCAAAGTACCAGCAAAGGAGGGAAAAATAACTCCAAAGAAGTTCCTGAGACAGGAAGTCTAGTCCTGCCAAGAATGTAATAAGGGTTAACGGAAAGGCAGTTTCTGTAAGCAATACCAGAATGTTTCCTTCCTGCCTTCCTAACACGATTAGGCCAGTAATTTTTTCTAACAGCCGGTTCTCCAAACTGCTTAGAATGTTAACAACCGGTTCTAGCGAATAGGTACGAACTGGTAGAATCCCACCCCTGGATTCGAGGTATCACAGAAGTATAAAGTGTCAACCCTGAAGCTGGCCTGACCAAAGCCATTTTGATGACTTCAGTGTTGCCACACTGGAGCTGAGGGGTAGGGAGGGGGGACTTGAGATAGAGGGGATTTTGTAGCCAAAACAAAATACTTTCTCTTGGGAACCAAGGACATTCTCACACCTGGTCGGAGAAAGACAGGGTGGTGCTACTTGGTTGCCAGACTGTACAGTGATTGGACCATGTGACTGATTGTTTTGAGAAAGTAGAAAATCTTTTACTTTTAATTAGGTGAAAACCATGGGAGTTTTCAGAGTCAGTTTTCACCAGATGTGTGCCAATATAATATTTCCAATAAAAGTATCCTTTGAGGAATCCACCTGCCTCAGAGTTTTGCTTGCTATGGATTTATTACTTGGAACTCTGACATAAGTTGACAAGGACCACTTAGGCTATTAAATCCAGTCCCTGGTCAGAGTAGGATCCTACTTAAAGCATTCTCAGTTAGGGCTGCCAAGCATTGCCTAATAGCCCTGTTGCTATTGTATAGGGAGGGTGGCGTTCTCATGGCAGCAACTCCCACCCTTGTTAACTTAAAATGAAGCTGCTCCAATGCTCTTTACACATAGCTACCTTTGAAGGTGTCTCAGGAGCTTCAGTTAGGGCAGAACGCAGCAGCCCATTTATTGATAGGAGAGAGTCATCACCACCACCACCACTTAATATTGTTTTGAAAATATTGCATGGACTTTCAAAGGCTTCAGGATCCTATTTTAATTTTGATTTTAACCTCTCAAGGCCTACAATGGCTCGGCGTCCAAGCATCTTCAGGGCTTCAGGTTTTTTTTTCAGGTAGAATCATCATTTCCTGTTCACTCATTCTGAGGAAAGATATTTAAAGCCTTCCCCAATTGCACGTTTTGTGGGAGAATGGTCAATAAATTGATTTTTTTTTCTTTTGGATTAGCCTCCTCCTGTTCTAAGAGATGATATAGGCACCTCCTCTTCTCTTGCTGAGAAAAGTTGTTACAACAAAATTGTTTGGGAAAAACTTTAGAGCATACCTCAGAAGTCAGGTGCCAGTGTAGAAGATCTCTGGTGTGGATCTTTTCATTTTTAATGGCGTTTTGTTTGTATTTTGCTTTTTCATTGTTGCTTTATTATAAATGGCTTCTATGTAATCTAGACAACACACTATTAGATGAATTATATCCAGTTTCTTATAAGGATACATAACAATCATGCAACTCTTGAAGGTACAATATTTCCAGTTGCCACTTTTAATCCATGAGGGGAGAAACTTCCTATGTTTCTCTCTCTGACCGTTGAGCAGAGGACTCTTGCCTCTCTTGTTTGATGTTACCTAGGCAGCATCTCTTTCTCCCTTTCCCCAAGGTCATTGCCACAGCAGATTATATTCTGAATGAATTGCTATGCAAAGATTATTGTAAACTAAAAATGGATGCACAGCAGCTGCAGACTGGAGTCTTGAAGAATGTCATTTCATTGGCAATTTTAAGCAATATCAGTTTCTAGCTATATGAAGCAATACAGATGCAGTTATGCTTTGAACTGGATACCTTTTGTAATATAACTCTTGGTTTTAAAATGCATATGGTATCAAAAATTAAAATTATTTAGGGATGCATGCAGCTGAGTGCAAAGCAGCCAAAGGAGAAAATCTATCTGTCAATAATAGTTATAGCATGCCTTTCTGCTTCAGAGCTGACAGAGGCTGATAAAATTAAAACAGTAATAGCTACAATATATTAAAAACCCTGCCACTGCTGCAAAACTACTTTTTTTGAAATAGAGAATAAAATCAAGTTTTTATATTAATTTAACTGAGAACCCTTCCAGCCATGTTAAAAGGTTTATATTTACATTAAGGATGTAGAGCCAGTTTGGGCAGAAGATCAGGTCTAGTCTCTAAGAAGAGTGCTGAGTACATCCATATATTTAATAGTTTTACCATTCCATCACACCAAAAGTTACAAGTGAATAGCAACTGTGGACTGGAAATGACAAGAGCAGAAGGGATGAAGGGCCGCATGAGCATACAAGTAAGAAGGAGGGCTGCTGTAATTAGTGACTTTCTGTAATAAACAATACGGATATACTATGCAATCTAGACTGTGAGGAGTAACTGCCAAAGGTATTCTTTTCAGTTCCTTCGAGTACATGACAAATGATGACATCATGAGCAGCTACAGATGCACCGCTTTGGATTTCAGAGGTCTAGGAAGCAAGCTGAAGAAGCTAATGGCTCAGGTAATATTCATATCCATTCTTCCAGTCCATGGAAAGGGACCAAGAAAGGAAACAATGGAGGCATGAGATGGTTTGCGCTTTAGAAAGCACAACCAGTTTAAGAAAGTCTGAAAGGTGCTTTTCCAAGAGGCAACTGGACTTTCTGGTTTTTCTTTGAACATGTTTCGCTTCTCCTTCAAGAAGCTTCTTTAGCTCTGACTGGATGGTGGGGCATGGAAGAATTTATACATCTTGCAGACAGCTGGACATTTGCATACTTTTAGCAAGTCATTAAGGTCTCCTGGAGGTTTAAATGTGTCATCAAGGTCACTTGAGTGGTGCAAATGTATGTGGAGCCTTCTGGGAACTGTTGAAAGGACTGTGTTGTAGACTACAGAGAGATGATGTCATCTCCCCCCCTCTCCATTGAGAGAGAGCTGTTCAATTTTGACATAGATGGCCCTCTTTGACCCTTTTTCAAACCAGTGATCCTCTCTGTCCAAACTGTGGACTTTGCTGTGACATTTGTCTTGTAAATGCAGATGGACTGCACATTTTAAATGCTGAATCTAGTCCCGATGGGTTTGTTCTCCTATGTTGTGCCCTGCATTTATGAAGTGGTTATTTTGTTTCCCCAATGTACAGATCTGTACTGACTGTACTGCATATACCATATTTGCCTCTTGAAAAAGCACCTTTGGGACAACCATGACCTGAGTTACTGAGAAACTCCATAGCCATTCAGTTTAAGAAAGTTTTACACTGAATTCTATGAAAGCTGAAAATGAAAAGTCGGGGTTGAGAACTTCAGATAGGTTTTGCATGGTAAAGATGTTACGGAATAACTGACATGGTGCCTATTAAATACAATACCAAATTAGGGAAAAAAGGCAGATGCAAAATGTATTGTCTTTGTTGTCTGTATACTATTGCTCCTGGCATAGGAAATGAACAAGATAAGCTTTAACTTTTTATAGGATGGAATTTATGATTTAATAATTACCATTGATGGGATAATGGTCATAACTGATATACGATAAACAAAGGATACAATTTGTTTAAGAGCAACAAACAATATTAGAAAGGACATGCAATCTATGTTAAAAGTATCCACAGCTACAAGGAATGAGCGGAATAGTCATAGAACAGGGAACATAGAATAATAGAGTTGGAAGGGACTTTGGAAGTCTGCTAGATATTGTAGTCATTGGAGAGCGTTTGAGTTAAAAGCAGTAGACACAGCAGCAGCAGTGTTTTTGATTATATGAGTATCAAACTACACATTCAAACATAAGTGATATCTTTAGAAAGCAAATTGCAGATATGTCAAAGAGGTGTAAAATATAGTAATGGGGGAAACTTTAATTATCCTAATGTAAGTCACAAGGCAAACTCTGCCAAGCGTGGCCTTCCCAAACAGTTTTGCTAAGTTTCTATTTCAAAAGTAGATAGAAAACACAAGGAGACTGCTATCTTTGATCAGATCTAAACAAGTGAAACTTAATGAATGAAGTGCCGTGAATGGGAACTTTTGAAGTAAAGACCATTGCAGACCATTTTCATGTATAGAAGATCTGACTGAGTTACAAAAAAGAAATGGTGTAGATTTGGGAACAGGGTTGCATTCACGTAGAACTGCAGTTGCAATACTAGATTTCATTGCAAAAGATATCAGGAAACATTTATTTACCAAAATTATTGAGAAAACTCACAAAATCTGTTTGATAATTGATGAAGCCTCAACAATATCTTCCAAACCAGTTCTTATACTGTACTTAAAAGTTGAGGGTCCAGCTTTCTCACCAACAATTTTCCTTGAACTAATAGAATTAGATAAACAAGATGCAGAGATGATATATTGTTTGGTTATAGGAAGTTTGAATAAAGTTGGGTTTAATAGAAACTATCTGGAGAAACATTTAATTAGATTTTGCTCTGATGGAGCCAGTGTTATGCTTGGGAGAAAATCTGGGGTAAGCACTAGGATAGCCAAAGAGTTTCCAAATATTATAATATGGCACTGTTTAAACCATCGTCTGCAACTTGTTTTAGATGATTCTATTAGAGAAATAAAGCAAATCAATCATTTTCAAATTTTTATTGATAAAATATATTCTATTTTCCATCAATCGAATAAGAACCTAATTGAACTTAACAAAATTTCTGAACAACTTGTTAGGGTTTTGGGATTAACCCCTAGCAGAGTATTGCAGCAGTAGTCAAGCCAGGCAGCCAAAGGAGAGCGGAAGGGCCCCAGAGTATACACACACTGAACACAAACACTGTTTGTAGTTTAAATAGTTTTTAATCCAGTTAGAGTTTAAGCATTGTCATTCAGTCCATTAAGTCATTCACAGTATTTCCATCCAGTAAGACTCACTAGTATAGTCCAAGTTAAGAGTCCTTGCAATATCTTTATCAGCCGATAAAGATATCTTCTCCTCCTCCGGTTTCACTCTCCAGAGAAACAAACGCTGGATATTCAGTAGAATTATGCAGTAAATCAGCAAACAGTAGCAAACAATAACAGTTCAGTCACAGGCACTCACAGTCAGTAATCACAGTTAGTCACAGCAAGACACAGTTACTCGCAGCAGCACACAGTTACAGTAGCACACAGTTACAGCCAGTTACAGTCAGCAAGCTTTCCAGCTTCTAATGCTTCCTTATATTGTAACTTCTAACCGCACCCTTAATCGGCTAATTGCCTGCTGCATTGTGCTTAAAGTGATAAGCACTTAAACCATGATATCTAAGTTTTATATATTTATTCACCCAAACCATATTTGGTATCAATGTTATACCTAACATACTCCCTTTTGGGTGAAATAAATATATAATACCTTTACAATCTTATCCCATATTTTTCACAACTCTCCTGGTGCTTACTGGCACCTTGGGCTTTAGTAAAATTATCAGCTAAATTGTCCTCCGACATACAGTACTCTAGCTGAATCATCTTACTTCTTACAGATTGTCTCACGTTTAGGTATCTTAGATCTGTATGCTTGCTCCTTGTTTTTACTCCAATATTTGTGGCCATTTGAATTGCTGCCTGATTATCTTCATGTATAATTATAGGATAATCTACAGTTATACCTATATCAATTAACATTTGTTTATACATTATTAACTCTGTACATAACAATGATAAACAGGAGAATTCTGCCTCCATAGTAGACAAACTTATATGCTGTTGTCTTATTGACTTCCAGCCTATTAATGTCTTACCCAGCATTATGGCTGTTCCTGAAGTCGACTTTCTAGTGTCTCTTTCTGATGCAAAACTAGCATCTGCATAAGCACTTAGAATTAAATCACCCTTTGGTTCTAAATACAATGAATAATTCATTGTCTTTTTAAGATATCTTAATATCCTCTTAGCTGCTATCCAGTGTCTTTCACACGGTGCAGAATTGAATCTAGCCAATTGATTCACACAGTACGATATATCTGGTCTAGACCAATTACTAATATAACTCAAACTACCAATTAAAGATTGATAAATCACCTTATCAAACTCAGGGCTTTGTACATCAGTGTTGCTAAACTCCTGACTCATTGGAGTCTTAGCTGGCTTACAAAGCTCCATCTTGTAATCTTTTAGCAATTTGCTTATCTTATCTTCCTGAGATATCTTATAACCTTTCCGTGTTTTCTTTATATTCAAACCGAGATACTTCTTTATCTCCCCTAATTGCTTGATCTTTATTCTCTTTCCTAATGATGCTATTATTTTATTTGCTTCATCATTAGTTTCAGTTATCAATGCAATGTCATCTGTGAATAGTAATAATAATGATACTTTCCCATTTGTCTCCCTCTTAAACAGACATGGATCGGCTAAACCAGCTTTAAATCCTATATTGTCTAGTTCCTTTACAATATACTGGTTCCATTCATAGCCTGATTGTTTAAGACCATATAGGCTTTTCTTTAACAACCAACAATCATTATTATCCTTATTTTCACTTTTAATACCAACAGGTTTTTTCATATAAATAGTATGTTTTAATGGGGCGTGCAAGTAAGCAGTTTCCACATCTAAATGGTTAACTATATAATTTTTACTAGCTGCCCACACTAAAGCTGCCCTCAAGGTTGCTGCCTTAAGACTAGGTGCAAACACCTCATCATAGTCATTAGCATTCTGCCTAAAACCTTGGGCTACTAACCTTGCCTTATGGATTAAATTACCATCCTTATCTGTTTTTACCTTAAATATCCATTTGCAGCCAATGGATTTCTTTCCTACAGGTAATTTGGCATTTTCATACACCTTCATATCACTTAATGAATTCAGTTCCTTATTCATTGCTGCATACCATTTTTCTTTTTCCTTAATAGGATACTTTTAATTTCTTCAACAGAATTAGGAACTTGATTAATCTGGCACACTGTGTTAGCCTGGTACCTATCAGGCGGTCTAGATACACGTGTAGTTCTTCTGGGAATTACAGGGCTTACAGGAGGACTTTGTTGAACTACTACCTGTTCATCTTCCTCATCCTGTTCAGCTATTGAATCTGTTTCTTCCTTTATGGGCACTATTTCATCCTGTATTTGTCTCTTTACTTTATTTTTAAAGTTACAGGGATAACTAATGGGATTTCTATAGAATTCAATAATTACATCTTTATTGGCATCCTGTTCTAATTTCTCCCATCCTTCATGTTCTAGAAATTGGGCACTAGCACTACATAACACTTTAGATGTGCCTTTCTCCCAAAATCTATATGCCCTATGGTTTGCCTGATAACCAACGAAGAAAAATCTTTTAGCTCTATGTTGCCCTTTTTTCTGAGTTGTGCAGGAATATGCACCCATGCTGGTGCACCAAATGTGTGCAGGTAACTTAGGTCAGGTTTCCTGCCATTCCATCTGGTGAATGGTATTTCACCTGTCGTTGTATTTACAACGTTGTTCAATATGTTATTAGCACACATTGTAGCCTCCCCCACAAAGAATCAGGTAACCCAGAATCATTTAACATTGTTCTAACCATTGCCTGTAGTGTTTGGCCTCTTCTTTCAATAAAAGCGTTATGTTCTGGCCTGTATGGAGCAGACTTCTTATGCTCTATTCCAGCTACTTTAAGTCTGTTCTGGAATTTGTTATTAATAAATTCCGTGCCATTATCTGTTACCAGGGTTATCAGTTGTCGTTTAGACTTTCTTTCAGCAAACCTAAGCCAATTGAAAAATGTTGATATGTTTCAGTTTTGCTTTTCATTAAATAGCAAAACCCATATCTAGAATAATGGTCCATAATGCTCAGTATATATCTAGCACCCCCATACTGGGTTTCTTTGGACCTATTATGTCTGCAAATACTACTTCTAAAGGTTCTTTTGTTTTGAAACCATTTAGCCTATTTGCAGGCAATACCTTGCTCTTATCTTCACAGCAAACATTACAACGCAAATATTTACCACAAGATTTTAACCTTATTCCTTCAGATAACTCAACTGTACGTTTTAGCATTTTAAAATTTACATGCCCCAAACTCCTATGCAATAAATGGATACATTCATTATGAGGCTTTATATTATTAAATACAGTTTGAGCCTCCCCTTTCTTACTATTATCTAAGACATATAATGTTCCATTTAAAGCTGCAGTTACCCTTTTGTTATCTTTTCAATTATGCAATTATTATCTTTAAAAGTAATTACATAACCTAATTTATCTAATACCCTTACTGAAAGCAAATTAAACTTTAGTTGCGGTACATACAACATTTTTATATCCTGGTTTATGTACGGACAACGTGCAAAACCTTGACCTTTCGCTTTCAGGTTCCAGCCATTGGGAAGAGATATATGTTGAGAACTTGTAGACATTTTTATAAATTTTGTCTTATCTCTTGTGATGCAGTGGGATGCGCCACTGTCAACCACCCATAAATTATTCTTCACATCAGAGTTGCTAATCGTGGCTAGTTCAAATGCTTTCTTTGGCTTTTTTACATTCTGGCTTTTTCTCTTTTTGCAAAATCTTGCCAAATGTCCTCTGCCTCCACAATTAAAACACTTTTTAATTGTGTATGCCGTGAAGATAAATTCTCTTCTTCCGGTGCTTTACTTTGCTTTGCTGGTTTCTTTCAAGCTTTGAAGATAATTTCTTTTCTTTCTTATCTTCTCTCAGCTCGTCACGCTCACGCCTTCTTCTGGCTTCTTCTAATAGCCTGCCTGTAATCTCGGTTAATGAGAGGCTTTCTTTTGGCAATACTTCTAACGAAGTCACATAGTCATCATAGCTTTGATCTAATGAAGATAATATTATGTAGACTTGTTGCAGTTCATTAAATATAAGCTCTTTTTCTTGCAAATCTTGAAAAATGCTCTTCATACAGTTTAAATGAACTAACATATCTCCATTCCTCTGAATATGCGTTCGAAAAAGCTTCCGTGTAAGATTTATATGTGCTCCTACACTGTCCCGAACATAAATCTTCCTGAGGTTCTCCCAGCAGTTTGCAGCATTTTCTTCTCCACGAATATGGACAAGCTGCTGATCACAGAGAGTCAGTCCTATGATGCATAAAGCCTGCTCATTCTTCAGTTTAAAGTCTTGTAACTTTTCGTTATCATCATCATTAGCAGGATCCCAGCTACTCACATCTGGTGGGTTTGCTATAATGTCCCACAAACCTTCTCTGCGTAGAAGTAAACTACATTTCATTGACCATGAAACATAGTTTGTTCCATCCAGCCTGGATATCATGGACAGTTGTGACAAATTTACTTGTGCCATTACTCTTCAGATATTTTGACTATTTTAAACTAATTAAAACAGTTTGTTTTTACAGTAATGTGCAACTCACACCAACTCTCTCTGCTATATCCTGGTTAGTTAGACTATGCTGCTGGGCCCATAACCAATGTTAGGGTTTTGGGATTAACCCCAGCAGAGTATTGCAGCAGTAGTCAAGCCAGGAAGCCAAAGGAGAGCGGAAGGGCCCCAGAGTATACACACACTGAACACAAACACTGTTTGTAGTTTAAATAGTTTTTAATCCAGTTAGAGTTTAAGCATTGTCATTCAGTCCATTAAGTCATTCACAGTATTTCCATCCAGTAAGACTCACTAGTATAGTCCAAGTTAAGAGTCCTTGCAATATCTTTATCAGCCGATAAAGATATCTTCTCCTCCTCCGGTTTCACTCTCCAGAGAAACAAACGCTGGATATTCAGTAGAATTACGCAGTAAATCAGCAAACAGTAGCAAACAATAACAGTTCAGTCACAGGCACTCACAGTCAGTAATCACAGTTAGTCACAGCAAGACACAGTTACTCGCAGCAGCACACAGTTACAGTAGCACACAGTTACAGCCAGTTACAGTCAGCAAGCTTTCCAGCTTCTAATGCTTCCTTATATTGTAACTTCTAACCGCACCCTTAATCGGCTAATTGCCTGCTGCATTGTGCTTAAAGTGATAAGCACTTAAACCATGATATCTAAGTTTTATATATTTATTCACCCAAACCATATTTGGTATCAATGTTATACCTAACACAACTTGAGATTGAAATTATGAAAATTGGTAGAGTTTTTGGACCAAGATGGGCTGCCTGTAGTTTAAGATCAACCCTAGCTGTGTGGCAGGCTTATCCAGCACTACATCAGTTTTTCTGTTCAAATAAAAAATACTCCTGTATGGCTGCCCGTCTTGAAAACTCATATTTTCTCACTGATTTGGCCTTGATGATTGAGAAACATAGACATTATAAAGGCTGAAAAACTTGTGCTAAGAACAATTAGATCATTTGAAATACTTATAGAGGAAAAGGGTTCATATGAAAATAAGGTTGATGAATTAACTACTTCAGAAGCCTTTAAAAATATTAATTTTATACAAAATCATTGATTTGTGGGACTTCCTTGTGAAAAACTTATACAAAGCATTGTAACTAATTTGAAGAAAAGATTGATGGATTGAGAACATTTAAAGACAGGCTGCCAATTTAAAGACATTGATCAATTAAAATTATTTGGAGCCAGATTATTGGAACATTGAAGAAGTAGTGGTTCCATGGAGAGCAGCTGAAGGACAATTGGTTGCATTTGGTCAAATTTTCAATTATGAAATCAATATTAATGATTATCGTGATTTCATAGAAAATGTATTAAAAGATTCTAAAATTATACAATTCCTTGCAGCATTAAAAAGGCTAGAGATATTATTAAAACTATTGCAGTCAGTTCAGCAGAGGCAGAAAGGGGCTTCTCGCAGATGAACTTAATATGTTTAGAAGGCAGAAGTCGCCGTACAGTTTCCAATATTACAAACCTCCTGGCCATCAGTCTAATTGGCTTACTTGTGCAAGAATGGGACCCTGTTCCTATAGTAAAGAAATTGTTATGGGCACATCATCCCACAGCTAATGATGCTCATGTTAAACACAAGAAAACTGTAACTCAGGACAACAATAGAAAAGCAATTTGGGAGTACTTTAAATAAGTTTTGTTTTTTGTAAAGTTTTGTTATTTAATAGTTTTTTATTAATATTTTAAAATGTTGTAACAATATAGTTTTGTGTACCTTTTTATCATTTAAGCATTAAAGACATGACATAATAAACTACCTTTTGTTTTGGTATATCTTTTTTAATACTTAGTCATTAGGGCAAAGACATGATGTTGAGTTGGCCTTGCCCAGCCCTCTGCAGCCCTCCCCATAGCTGCCCGCGCCTCGCATTGCCCTCTCCAGGGTTCGCCAGGCCTTGGAAACTGGCAATTAGCCACTAAGCGAACACCTGGTCATTAAGTGAGGACCACTTAAATTTGGGTTGCCAGCCACATGGCCACACCCACCCATCACATAACTACGTAGCCACGCCCACCCCAGTCACATGACCATGAAGCCACGCCCAATCAGCAAGCCACTCCCACCCTAGTCACATGACCACCAAGCCACACCCACAAATTAGGCCACACCCACAGAACCCATTGTTAAGAAATTTGAATCCCACCTCTGTATGTCACCATTTCTGCAAAGAGTGTATAGATGCCACCAGACAATTCTGAAAAGGGGAGGGAGGATTTCTGAAGCTCCCTGACAGCTTTCCATCATTTTCACAATGATTTTGAAAAGATACCATAAGAGTTCTCATATATGCATGAATATAGTAGAAGGATGTGGAGCCGAGGATGTTACAAATCAATCAGGAAGCCAATAGGAAGTTTGGAAATTGGTCCCACTCCCATTGCTTTTTTGCCTACCCACAGTCATTTTGTTTCTCTTGTTTAGCTAAGAAAATATGTCTGAAAATGATGATCCAACAGTCATGGGTTGTCCAGTATCCACTCATTTTGAGTTCCCAGGATACTAAAGGAATTTGCTAGTGGGAGTTTTATCCATTATTTTTGAGAAATCATGGATGATGAACAAGATATCCTAGGGACTCATAGTCCAATCAGTTTGGTTGAAAAGATTTGAAACTAAGAAGAAATGCGAAATTAGCACTTACAAGATAATGAGAGAACTAGATTGATATTTTTTCTTCCATTCAATCCTGTCCAATTCTGTGGGAATGACTGGATAAATCCCTGCAATTTTCTTGGCAAAGCTTTTCAAAAGTGGTTTCCTATTGCCTCCTTCCGAGGAATGAGAGAAAGTGGCTAGCTCAGGGTCAGCCAGCTGGGCTTTGTGTTTAAGGCAGGACTAGAACTCACAATCTCCCACTTTTTAAGTCTGATGCTTTAACCACTACACCAAAGCAGCTCTCAAATGTTTCAGAAGTGCAAAAAAAATACCCATTCTCTGCTTCGACCCCAAGTTCTGTGTCTTATAGGTCACACATTTTGCCCTGATGATTCACAAAACAAGGCCAGGCTCTCCAGCTTGCAAATTGCCAAAGCCAGATTCAACCAGCTGCCTTGCCTCAAAATAACTAGATTTTGCACATGTTTGTATGTAATCCAATTGAATACAATACAATTAAAAATCATTAAAAAATAGGCAATGAATGCGTTATAGCAGACCCAAAACTGTGCTTTGGGTCTAAATGAGCTATTCAATGAAATTATATTTTGCATATAAGTGCACCCACTTGCTAAGCACTGAACAACAGAAACTACGACACATCAACACAACACATGTAGAAAGTAGCATCTTCAGCATCCTGCCTCGGAATCATAAAACTCCAGACACCTGAGTGATCTACAAGCTTGCCATCGATTTCTTAAGACCCCAATAAGGTGCATTCTATATGTCTAATATCTGAAACTGACTGAGTTTATGCCCATAGGTCTATGACTCCTGATATCATCATTTGCAAGAGCCAATAAATTGCGAACATTTGGCAAAAGCATCAGTTATTCCCCCTTGAAAATACTGCTGGCACTCTATTCCCTGGCTAGGAAGCATACATCTAATGAAGTGCAGCTTATGTGACCTAATCTTTTGAATAAGCAGTCAGTTTTCTGGCCAAATTCTGATTGCTGGGTTTTATTTTCAGGGTGGGGGTGCACATAGTAGTATTCTCTAACTCTGCATTTGAAATTTGTGAATGCAGCCAGTCACTAGATAATGCTGGCAGCTGGCTCAGCTTGAACTTTCCTTGTGTGCAAGGTAATTAGAAACACAGGAGCTAAAAATCCTGAAAAATTCAACTGAGGCTCTCCCAGACCAAATCTCAGGACCACATCAGCCTCCTCCTCAATGGTGCTTTGTGACACTTGCCACGAATTAAGAGCAAACAGACACCATTAAGACATTTGGGCTGAAAATGAAAATATTTTCCCCGAAATGATCAGGAAGCTTGGCTTGCTTGCAAACCAGATTTAAATCTGATGTATTCTCTAATTAAATTAATCCTTCATCACGGGAATAGCAGTTGTTCTTGGGCACCAGAAATAACACAGCTCAATTGCATATGCAGCAGAAACTGATAAATCAGAACTGTTTATGGGGCGTCCAAATGGCTCAGATTCATAGCTAATCAAAGGAGTTAATTAAAGGGGGAGGAAACTTTGGTGAGGTCCCTTATCTTGCGACAAGAGTTCGGCTCTCCTGTTAACTCCCTGTACAAATGTAACATATATTCTGCTTTGCTTTTTAATCTTTTCTCCATGAGATGTAAAGGCAGCATTGGAATATTAACAAACAGCAGCAACAAAAGCAGGCAACCTTCGGATATTTTTCAGCAAACTAAGCGCTGAGTTGGGCAGGTCAGTCAATGATAGAGAATGTATGGAGGCCCCCTATAATGAACTCTGCACTGGTTTATATATTGATTCGTGTACAGGTAGCTCCATCCATTTACACATCCCACATCCTTCCATCTGCAGAACATATGAGAAAATAGTAAACACTTTAAAATAAACATATATCAAAACAATAAAATAAACTTCTGTAGGGCTGTGAGATGAGAAGAAGCTAGCAAAACAATCCCCCCAACTTTCTTGTACTAGTAGAGGTAAGACCAAGTGAGGACCCTGCTAACTTCAGACCGCCAAATTCCTCCTCCTTTACTCTCTGGCACAGTTCTAATCCAGAATGGGAAGCATGTTGTAAAATGTGAGTATCTCTGATACTAAATGAGGATGGGGTGGGGGTGAACCCCAAAATATTTTGGCATCATCAAGCCTTTCAGTTCCTTCTACTCTTTGCTGAAAAAGATAAAAATAACTACTCCTCAGAAAAAAAAAGTTATTACAATCATGTAGCCCTTTGAAACTTCTGGTTGCCTGCATTTGGGATTTAGTAGGACCAGGATTTTGAACACATGAAAAAGATAGGCACAGCAGAGTCTTAGAAGTGGAAGGGAATGATGATTTGTCCAGCTTAGCTGGTATCTGCAAGACAAAATCATTTGAATAACGTAGCAGCACTCTCGGTTTTGTTGCTCTCAATTCTTTTGCAGATACCTTTAGTCTTCAGAACAATTATTGAAGAGCAAACTTCACTAAATTACTCTGTTAAACTCTGGGGTTTTTCCCCTTTCATAAACCCTTTAAAAAGAAAAATAAAGTTTGGCAAAAGACATCTTTTGAATTTTGAGTCAGCTTTTGAATTAAAATATCTTTGAAAACTAGGATAGAAAGGGTTTTTTGGGGTGATTTTTGTCTGGATGATTGTGTCGGCATTTTATGAGTGACTGCCAAAGCATATGAACATCTCCACGTATGGAATCAGAATAAAGCATGAATAGCCCTACTGAGATGTCCAGAAAAAAAAACATAATCTTTCTTATCAGTGTCATACCACTCAAATTCTATCATCCTCCCTGCCTTCGACCATCCATCCATACAGCAGAGTTATCTGCAAGGGAGAAGCATTCCGTCATGCAATTGCAAATAGGTTGACTTTATACGAGCAAAATCCTTGCGCAATCAGGGCCTTTGCTGCTGCAATAGCTAAGGCATGTAGAACTGCCTACATAAAGACTATCTCCCTGTGGATAGAATGTCCCAAAGGATATTATGACTGATACATGTGGAAGGTTGGGCAGATCAGAAAAACATGTGTGTTCAATACTCCCTATTTCTGATTATTTGAATAAATCTGAAGTACTCTGTAGATCACATTAATTTTTTTAAAAAAACCACAGATTTATCCAAGATCGTAGGTATCTGTCTGACTTATGCTTGGAATGCATTATTTCACTGCCTTAGTGCATGCCTAAAAATTTTCCATGCAATATATCATCATCAAGGGACATAGAACTTTCCCACAAACTACACTGAACAATCATATTCCTTTTAGTTTTAAATGATCTGACTTGCATCTGAGGGCTTCTTCTTTTCTACTTTAAAATTCTCATTCAGACTTTGGAAATGACATCTGACATCCATTACAGTTTTCCTCTTTATGTAGCAAACCACTAGTATTAATGAAGAGATGGAGTTTGTAGGAACAGAAAGAATTACCAAAGCATCTGAAATGCAATGGGAAGAGGTGCAATGATAAACCAAGGATAATTTTTTTTTGAAACCCTGATTGTTTGTGACCTGATGTTTAAAGACAACTGTAAAACAACCAAGTCCCCCTTGGCCTGAATGAGAATTAGTCCAGCTTTATATTTGAAAATCAGGTATACTATTTGTTTCATCAATATATTCTATACTGGGGTATGTTACGTCATCTCTATATGTTTTCCTAAGGTTGATATCATCCCTATGTGTTGCCAATACAAGTTACAAATTCTCAATCAACACAACCATCGATCATTCCATCCAGAATTTTAGGAGCTAAAAGATGTATAAACATCCCAGAAAAAAGTCAATCATTTATCAAAATGCCAAAATGGGGAGGGAGAAATTCAATCATAATTCAGAAATTAAAATACATAATTTCATAGGACTTTAATGAGAAAGCATTCCCACTTCTTCAAATGTCTGTTTCATTTATGTACCATGTCTATGACATTATGGAAAAACAAAATGGCAGCCAGAAGGAGTAATAACAGAAATCAACTCCTTCTGCAATTGCCATCAAAATGGATGGGAAACATAAAAAGGGAAAAGGAAACCTAGGGAGATAAAGGCTAAATAGAAATAAATAAATGCCAACTAATGTCCTGAAAGTATCACATAATTGAGGCAACAACCATTGTCATGGTCATTACATCCATCTATGAGATTTCTTACATACCTTTCTCTATTTTTTCCATCTGGATTTTCTTTTCTCCCTTTCTTCTCTCCATTCTGTTGCCTTCCTTCCTACACTCCCTCCAAAACAATGAAAAGCACATGGCACTTCGATAACATATTATATTTATCATTTTAAGTTCAGCTTCATTTATATTTCAGTTGTTGTATGCAGCGTTTGCCTTTAATATTCTTCTTAGCATTTGAACTAAGTCAGTGCTTCTCAATCTTAGCAACATGAAATTGTATGGACTTCAACTCCCAGAATTTCCAGAACTCCCAATGCTGCCTGGGGAATTCTGCAACTTGACGTCCACGCATCCTCAAGGTACCAAGGTTGAGAAACATTGAACTAGGTGCTTGATTAGTTCATGCAACAAACCTACCAAAATATGATGTAGCAAGAAGTTTGTTTTTCAGCCAGCTTGTACTAAACCAGTGGGTTCCAGGCCTAAGGGAAGACTAGAACCTGAGTCTTTTTGCTCCTGGTCCATCAACTTAACCATTACATTGCACTGGCTCTCTTTGTTTATATTTAAGGAGTATTAATGCAGTGGTTCAGTGGCTAAGACGCTGAGTTTGTCGATCTTTCCAATTGGCAGTTTGGCAGTTCAAATCCCTAGTGCCTCGTAACGGAGTGAACCCTGTTACTTGTCCCAACTTCTGCCAACCTAGCAGTTTGAAAACGCATAAAAAATGCAAGTACAAAAATAGGTACCACCTCGGTGGGAAGGTAACAGTGTTCTGTGCGCCTTTGGCATTTAGTCATGCCGGCCACATGACCACGAAATCGTCATCAGACAGCACTGGCTCTTGGCTTAGAAACGGAGATGAGCACCGCCCCCTAGAGTCGGGAATGACTAGAACGTATGTGCGAGGGGAACCTTTATCTTTAATATCTAAGTATTGGTTGCACGATATGCCAAGACTCATAAATAAAATCAACTATTTCGAGAAGCTTGCTAAAATTGCTCAAACTGCAACTGTTGTCAACCATTACGGGGAAAACCCTTTCAAAGGTATGTGATTTCATATCAGCCTTAATTTAATCATGGAACAGAATAATGGCATTATTACAACTACAAAGTACTGCTGTTTAAAGAGGCTAGCATTCCAGCATGAACCTCTGATGCAGACTTTTTCACATTGTTTTAATGTGAGCTGCCCTTCTGTAATAAAATAGTTATATCATCTTTGTCCAAATATGTACTGTAAATACTGAAGCTGCTAAAATCTGCTCTGGGTATGTTGTTTAACTGGAATAATGTCTGTTTATAAAATAGTGCTATTTTCATTCCATCCTAAAGATGTCCAGACTAAAGTGTGGCATATTTCCTATTTTAAAAATATTACTATGAAAATCAACATTCTTTTTCTCTCTAAACAAGCCTTTGAACAGGAGGACGGGGAGAACAAGGAGAAGAAAGTGCCTTGCTTGTACTTATATGAATTTTCCTTTTTAAATATCATATTTAGAGATATTAGATATTGTAGTTTCACCTTCCCAAAGAGCTGACTGTAAATTGAAATTGGTACGCCATGAGCATCTGGTTTTTCACAATGCTCCATATAATGAACTCAAGCTGTGAGTTGGACTTCATTCCTAGCGTTATTCCATTTACTTCAGAGCATCTCCTTCACCAGGAATGAATTTAGAAATCTTTTGCTTTGAGTCATATATTTGAAGAAGGATGGGGTCAATTAACTGTGTGACAGAGTTCTAGCCTTGGGATTGCTGCCCTAAAGACCCCGCTTCATATGGACCAAGCAGAAAAAAAATGTTTGGTTTAGAATCTATAGTTAAATAGGATCTCACCCAGCTTGACCTCAAAGAAAGGGTCAGTGGTGCTCAAACCATTCCTCACAGTTGGATGTTTCAGCACCATTATTTTCAAAGTGTAGTGAAGTATAATGATTAAAATGTTGGTTTACAATCTTTCAACCATGAAAAATCAGTGGGAGATTTTGGGTCAATCAGTTATACTCAGTATAACCAGAGGTTTGCTATTATGAGTTAAAAAAAAAAATAAGATAACGTTTTTATATAAATTACTTTGAGTTCCTGGAGAAAAAGTGAAAGAAAGAGTAAGTAAGTAAGAAGAAGAATCAACAATTACTGTGAATTATTAATCATTAAGATCTTCTCCAGGCTAATATTATGAAGGTTTGTGGTCCTTCATGTCTATGGAGATTCTCAATCATCCAGGCCATTGTTATCCCAAAGGTGCTTTTTCAAAAAGCAACTGGACTTTCTTTTTTCCTTGAAGACATTTCACTTCTCATCCAAGAAGCTTCTTCAGTTCTCCCGAAGAACTGAAGAAGCTTCTTGGATATGAAGTTGTTGTGAATCAATAAAAAAGTAACTAGCCCAAATGCAAAGCAGGTTTTGAAGCCTGCACACCTGATTGGTCCTTAAACAACGAACAAGGATTGGTCCATAACAAGTCCCTGATTGGCCAATTCTAGGACACTTCTTATTGGGTATTAGTTGAACTTGTTGCACATATTATTGGTTAATAAGGTAGCAGCCAACCCTATAAAAGGGTTACTGCTGCCCATAGCATTGCTCTGTTCTGTTCTATCTACTGTTATTAAAGAGTTGAAGTCACTTGTCAGATGTCTGGTCTCCATTATTCGCCAAACTTAACACTGGCGACGAGGATGGGATGCGGAGACCGAAGAGCTGACTGATCTACAGAGCAACCAACAGAGCACGTGGTCGAACACGCACTATCAACAGCAACATGGCCAGCGGTGCCGTACCACCCGCTCCATTCGACCCAGAAACCAAAGACTGGGAGTCATACATGGATAGGTTCCAGATGTTTCTGGAGACCAACAATTTGAAAGATGCAACAACCAGCAAAAAAAGAGCTATATTTCTAACCCACTGTGGGCCGACCGTGTTTAAAATGGCAAAATCACTTGCCAAGCCAGCCGAAGTAAAAGCGATGGACTGGGACGTCCTCGAGCCTTTGCTACGGGCCCACTACGCGCCCACCGTGCCAACCTTAGTCAGAAGACACGAATATTACCAGAGGGACCAGCGGAAAGGCGAAAGCCTTGCCAACTACGTCGCAGACCTCCGCAACCTTGGAGGCCTCTGCGAATTCTCTAACTTAGAAGAAGCCCTCCGAGACCGCCTAGTTCTGGGCCTAGAAGACTGCACGATCCAGATTAAAATCATGGCTAAGGGGGACATCAGCCTCATCGATGCCCTTAAAGAAGCCACTGCAGCGGAGGCAACCAAAAAGTCGGCAGCCCGAATGCGCCGCACCAGTGCACCGCTACGCCAACTCGCCAACGATACCTCGCCTCGCTCAGAGAAACACCCGGTATCGACTCACCACGAAGACCTAGAATCCCTGTCAGAAAGCGATGAGGAAGAGGTCAACCGACTCCAAACGGAATGAGACCAGTCCACACAACGCTCATTTCGACCTTGTGCAGGATGTGGAGCGAATCACCCACGATCCAGCTGCAAATTCCTCGACGCACTCTGCTGCGATTTGCGGGAAAAGAGGTCACATCGCAAAGGTTTGCAGAAGCAAACAAAACTCCAACTCCAAACCCCAACAGGCCGAATGCCAGTCTTCAGAATTCTTCGGCACACCCCGAGACAAACTGAATCACCAATGGGGAAGCCACTCCTACAGAAACAAACCGTCCACCACTTCCACCAGGCGGGAAGAAACCAGGCGGGAAGAGACCCACCAGACAATTACCATAGGCCACGCTACATCCCTTGATGCCGGGAAAATCAGAGTGAAGGTCGCTATCGAAAACAAACCTTGTGTAATGGAGGTGGACTCAGGATCATCCCTCTCGATGGTGTCCTGGAAGACGCTCCAACAGCTCATTCCGACGATTCGCCGCCAAGACCTCAACCCTCAAAGGGTTATACTCAAAGATTACCAGGGTAACCGAATTCCCGTTGTCGGGTCCCGCCGATTCCAGGTCTCTTTCAAGGACCGCACCGTCGCACTGCCACTGACTGTCGTGGACCGTGACCGGCCTAGTCTTTTAGGCCTGCAATGGTTCAGACCGCTCGGAATCACTGTAGCCGGAGTCCACCGTGCCGAGAGCAACGATTGGGAGGAAGCCCTCATGCAAGAATTCCAAGACGTTTTCGCGAACGGACTAGGCAAGTACAAGGGGACCCCGATCTCATTTAACTTGAACCCTGAGGTAGCACCCATCCGCCTTAAGCCGCGTCGGGTGCCGTTCGCCCTGAAACCTAAAATCGACGAACAACTCGATAAGCTAATAGCACAGGGCGTGCTGGAACCCACCGACCACGCCCGGTGGGAAACCCCAATAGTGACGCCTATCAAGCCTGATGGGTCACTGAGAATTTGCGGAGACTACCGGGCCACCCTAAACCACGCACTTCAACAAAGTGCATATCCAGTGCCGGTAGTGCAACACCTGCTCCATTCCCTGGGCGGCGGGAAAGTTTTCGCTAAACTAGACCTAGCGCAGGCGTATCAACAATTGCCTGTAGATCCAGCCACCGCGGAGGCGCAAACTATCGTCACGCATAGGGGCACATTTAAATGCAACCGGCTCCAGTTCGGGGTGAGCGTCGCTCCAGGAATCTTTCAGAGCTTAATGGAAAGGCTGTTACAAGGAATAAGAGGGGTCGTACCGTATTTCGACGATGTACTCATCGCCGCCCCTAACAGAGACATTCTAGAAAAACGACTCCGAGTGGTCTTACAAAGGTTCCAAGACGCAGGCCTCAAAGTTAAAAAAAATAAATGCCAGTTATGTACCGAAAGGGTGGAGTTTTTGGGATACCTCCTGGACAGTCAAGGAATCCATCCCACTGAGGACAAATTAAAGGCAATTAAGAAGGCCCCCACTCCAAGGAACAAGGCAGATTTACAGGCGTTCCTTGGACTTATCAATTTTTATAACGTCTTTTTACCCAATAAAGCAACCGTAGCTGAACCATTACATAGACTCTTAGACAAAAAAGCAACGTGGGTTTGGGGACAACGTGAACAACACGCTTTCCAACAAGTAAAGAAATTGCTAACTTCTGATTCTGTACTTATGCAGTACAACGAGACTCTGCCGCTAACTATTACTTGTGACGCCTCACCTTTTGGGGTTGGAGCAATCCTGGCCCACGTATTACCGAACGGAGCAGAAGCTCCCGTCGCGTTTTTTTCGCGAACTTTAGCTAAAGCTGAAAGAAATTATAGTCAGCTGGATAAAGGAGCTTTAGCTATTGTGGCTGCAGTTAAACGATTTCATGAATATGT
Source organism: Notechis scutatus (assembly GCF_049901735.1). NCBI lineage: Eukaryota > Metazoa > Chordata > Lepidosauria > Squamata > Elapidae > Notechis > Notechis scutatus. The sequence continues at coordinate 48,189,272 of NC_142010.1, forward strand.
GTATGGGCGTGCGTTTAAAATAATTACTGATCATAAACCACTACTGGGGATTATTGCGGGTAATAAACCAACCCTGTATATATTGTCCCCCAGAATGACCCGCTGGTCTGAATTCTTGGCAGCGTACAAATACACCTTGCAACACCGCCCGGGGAAATCAATTCTCCACGCTGATGCATTGAGCAGAACGCCGCTCCCAGAATCGGTTGAAGATCCAGCCCCAACCATCACAACGCTACAAATTGAGACTCTACACGCGCCGCCACTGACGGCGAGAGACATTGCCCTCGAAACAAAACGAGATCCGGTCCTGCAACACATCCTATGCTGGGTTGAACGTGGTTGGCCAACAGAACAACTATCACCTGAATGGGCGCCTTTCAAAGCCCGCCAAACCGAACTGTTTTCCCAAAAGGGCTGCATCTTGTGGGGCGATAGAGTCGTAATCCCAGACAAACTACAACGAACTGTTTTAGCGGTATTGCACGACGGACATCCGGGCATCGTGCGGATGAAAGCACTCGCACGGAGCTACGCCTGGTGGCCGGGAATCGACAAAAGAATCGAGGCCTGGGTCGCTACTTGTCAACGTTGCCAGGACGTCAGCAACGCCCCACCTAAAGCAAGCCCAACCAAATGGGAAACTCCGAGGGGACCATGGTCCCGTATTCATATTGACTTTGCGGGGCCTACAAAAGGGCACACTTTCCTTATTACTGTCGACGCCTATTCAAATTGGCTCGAGATCCATCGAATGAACACAACTACAACGGACTCAGTTATCAACAAATTAAACAGACTATTTGCCACACATGGTTTTCCGGACGTTCTGGTCTCGGATAACGGCCCACAGTTCACAGCATTACCATTTGAACAATATCTTGCTGACCGGGGCATCCGCCATGCGCTAACCTCGCCCGCGCACCCTGCGGCGAACGGACGTGCAGAGCGCATGGTACAGTTTGTAAAAAAGACCCTCCACAAAATGGAATTCGGAAACATCGATGAAAAAATCAATCGAATTTTATTGTTGCAGCACATCACGCCCCACAGCGTTACCAACAAAACGCCCGCCGAACTTCTCATGGGGCGGAAACTGCGATCGCACCTTGACCGGCTCCACCCCGCATACGCACCTGAAAAGCCTTTCGGCTCCAGCAGCAAATGCCGGGATTTTAAGGTAGGCGATTTAATCTTTGCCAGAAACTTCTCTGGCGACCCTTTGTGGATACCTGCAATCGTCACCCACCTCACAGGGCCTAGATCTTACCGCCTGCTAACAGACGATGGGAGGGTGTGGAAACGCCACATAGACCAACTCCGTTCGAGATTACCACCCAGCGCCCATGGCTCCCCGGGTTCACCAACTGAGGGGGGAGGAAATATCGAGGAAATTGACTTCGATATGACAGATAGCAGGCCAACGGAAACCCTACGGCCCAGCGAAGTACCGGGAATCGAAGCAGGGAGGGAGTTGACTTTCCCATGGGACGTGAACACGGGGAAACCGAACTGCGAAACCCGAAGAAACACTGATTGGTGGGGACAACCACAACGAAAGCAACACGGAAATTCCGTCAGCGAAACGGAGCTTAACAGAGATCATCCAAACGCTCCACCGGAACCGGACTTTAGGCCTAACCCGTGGAACCACGGAAATCATCCAGACAGACCAAACGGCCTGTCTATCTTGAGGATTTTGTTACAGCTCCCTCAAACGGAACCCAAGGGGAGGGGTGTTGTGAATCAATAAAAAAGTAACTAGCCCAAATGCAAAGCAGGTTTTGAAGCCTGCACACCTGATTGGTCCTTAAACAACGAACAAGGATTGGTCCATAACAAGTCCCTGATTGGCCAATTCTAGGACACTTCTTATTGGGTATTAGTTGAACTTGTTGCACATATTATTGGTTAATAAGGTAGCAGCCAACCCTATAGAAGGGTTACTGCTGCCCATAGCATTGCTCTGTTCTGTTCTATCTACTGTTATTAAAGAGTTGAAGTCACTTGTCAGATGTCTGGTCTCCATTATTCGCCAAACTTAACAGAAGTGAAGTATCTTTAAAGGGAAAAAACAAAGAAAGTCCAGTTGCCTTTCATGATCTTTCTTTGCTTCTTGGACCATTGAGAAAATGTCATAGAACAAGCGAAGGTATAACTCCATGATGGCGAACCTATGCCACACATGCCGGAAGGGCACACAGAGCCATTTCCCCCGGCACGTGAGAGCTCGCCCAGAAGAGTCCCACCACCCAACAGCTGATTGTCGGGTATCTGGCACGCATGCACAGGGGGACGGGCGGGTGCAGGAGACACGTGCATGCACAGAGGCACACAGCGTGCGCTGGGAGTCACAGGTGCATGCGCAGAGATGCACGGCATGCGGGAGTGATCGCGCGGGCATGCACAAAGGTGCATGGCACACAGCAAGGTGATCACACCCGCATGCGCAGACATGTGGCGTGCGGCATGGGGAATCGCATGTGCATGTGAGACACACGGTGCTGCAAGTAGATTGCATGCACAAGCGCAGGGGTTGTGGGGGGGCAGCAAGCATCGCCTTCTGGGTGCTGCGCTCGTGAAATTATCGGCACAGGAGCCGAAAAAGGTTTGCCACCACTGGTATAACTTATAACCACCCTGGCAAAGACTTTCTTCAAATGATTGCCCAGAAAAAAGGCAATTATGAAAGGCTACAACAGTAAGGCCAAATCTTCAGTACTAGTCAGTAGAACTACTGGGGAGTTCCTTATTGCTGGACTTAGAACTTTCTTCTTCCACCTAGCTGTAGGAAAACAAGAGAGAAAGTTGAATATTGGAATATTTCTGCCCATAGCCTCCAAATATAGAATTTAATAAACCTCCTTGCAAACTTGACATACAAGAGTTAACTATGCAATCTTGCTTCTGCATAAGACTTTCATTAGAAATTAATTTTTATATTTAGGTGGAAAAAGTTGTTTTGGTGGATGGGGGGAAATAGAACTGTGGAGAAACATAGAATTCGAAACATAGTCTAGCTAAATATAATATAATCAGTCTAGCTAAAATACTGACACGTTAAAATAGTTCATAAGTTACTTAATAACCCCTTGAATACTCTTTTTGGATTTTGGCACATGTTAATTGCAGAAAGGAAGAAGATTACATAATTAGAGGTCATTCCTGAATTATACATTGTTATTTATATTAACAACCGTCTTTTTTTTCTTTATAGAGATCCCATTTAATTAATTGCGATTTTGTTTCACCTCAGAATCCACCAACTCAGTCTAAAATGGCTTAAGGTGTGGGAGTTGTGGGAATCTAGTGCATTCCCCTGAATGTAACAGGGGCTCCTGCAAATAAACTATGGAAGACGAAAAGAAATCCAAACCTGCTCTGCAAGGTTTGGTTTCCTTCTTACCCACATTTATACATTCTACCCAGTGGTGGGATTCAAATTTTTTTACTGCCGGTTCTTTGGGTGTGGCTTGGTGGGCATGGCAGGGGAAGGATACTGTAAAATCTCCATTTCCCACCCCACTCCAGGGGGAAGGTTACCACTGGTTCTCTGAAGTACTCAAGTTTTCCTCTACCGGTTCTCCAGAACTGGTCAGAATCTACTGAATGCCACCTCTGATTCTACCCATGCTTTATTTCTTTGCATCAGTATTACATTTGGAGGGAGATTGCTCTTTTAATACGTTAAAATTATATGTTTTGGTAACCAAATAAACATGTATACAGTCATTTCAGATGAGCCTTTATTTCATTTCATTCATAGGAATTAAGCCAAAATTTGGTGATAAAATGCAACAGCAGTGAGAGGGATCTAAGAGTCCTAGTGGACAACCACTTGTATGAGCCAGCAGTGTACAGCAGTGTACAGCAGCTGTTAAAAAAAACCAGTACAGCCCTAGGCTACATCAACCATGGAATAATATCAAGATCACATGAAGTATTAGTACCACTATATACTGCTTTAATAGGACCACATTTGACATATGGCATCCAATTTTGCTCACTGCAATGCAAAAAAGATGTTGAGATAGAAAGAGTGCAGAGAAGAGCAACAAAAATGGTTAGAGGCTGTAGGCTAAAACATAAAGCAAAAAAAAACTTTAAACAATATTGTTTATGCTCCCATTTACTCAAAAGAATATGAAAAGGTGTTCTCCACATTTGAAATATGGCTACACTTGAAAACTTGAAATGTATGGTTGAGCAAGACCAAATAAATGCAGGACACTTGAGAAGAGATATTCCTAGAGTTAAGTTTTGACTGACAAGTCCAATTGCTAAATGTGAGGAGCCCTAAGAGATGATCTCAGAGCTTGATCCATTGTTAGATGTCTGTGGTGAATGTAACTAATCCAAGAAGTGACAACCTACTGACAGGTTAAATAGTTAATTGTGGGAAAACATTTCCAGAGTACAACTTGGACACACTTAATGTAGGAATCCTATAAAGACAATTTCTTAAGAGAAAGATCACGGAAGGTTCCATAGCATGTGGTGTGAATGAGAAAAGATTGGGAGAAAGCACACTTCCAACTCTTGGACATAACAGGCACATCATTCAGTGACAGGAAGAAGAAGAAATTTTGCTTCATATTTAGTTGATAGTTTTCCTGTAAGCTGGGGAAAATGCCAGTATTAAGAGTAGCATGGTATAAAAAATAGAGAGAGAATATCAACTGAGTTAACAGAGATTCCAGAGGCAGTAAGCTTTGCAAATGTTTAAAGCAGGGTTCTACCATCCTCCAGGATTAATCTGGCCTGTTAGGTTGTCTATCTTTCCTCGCTTGTGCCTAGTCTATGTCTCCTGCCTATCCCATCAGAACTCTTGGCAACAGATGGTATGAATTTTTCCCTGCATTGTGCTGAGAAGCAGTTGATGACCAAAATTGGATATGTCAGAAATCTTCCAATATCTAAGGGGCTGCCATAGAGAAGAGGGGATCAACCTGTTCACCAAAGCACCTGAAGGCAGGAAGCAAAGGATGGAAACTAATCAAGGACAGAAACATCCTAGAACTAAGGAGAAATTTCCTGACAGTTGGAACAATTAGTCAGTGGAACAACTTGTCTCCAGAGGTTGTGAGTGCTCCAACATTGGAGGTTTTAAAGAAAACATTGAGCAGCCATTTGTCTGAAATGGTACTATGGGGTTTCCAGCCTAGAAGCCTTGCAAGGTACCTTCCAACTCTGTTATTCTGTGCCATTTGGGGTTATTGTGTGGTTTCTCCCCCTCCCCCTCCCCCTCAAAGGAACACTTGCGTCTCTACCAGCAGGAATAGTGCCCATATTGAGAAATGGACATGGAAACTTCGGGTGCAGAAGACCTCAGGTCCATCTCCAGCATCTCCACATAGGACTGAGAAAGGTTCCCAACTGGAAGGCTGTTGTCAGTTTGTGATTGGTGATAAATGCATTAGGTAGACAGGCAGTATGGGCTCTCCATAACACAACAGTGCAGAAGCACTGATAACACATGGAAACATTCCCCTAATCTGTGTTATGTCATATATTTTATGTGGTTAGGCATGCTAGGGCTTTAGTTAGGAGGAGAGCAAACAAATGTTCCAGTAGTAGAATTGTGAAAAGCCTATGACGTTCTTCAAAAAATAAAATAGTGAATGGCTCTTTGTCCCTTATAACAGATGGGGATAGCAATAAGAGGGAGGAATGAGTATCAATAGCCCTGTATGTGTATGTGCCTGTACAGTGTGTTTGTCTGTATTTCAGCCAAATGACAAGAGTAATCTTTATAATACCACACACCAGTCTTTCCTTACCTGGCACCCTCCACATAAGCTGCACTTTCAATATCCAGAACATCTAGCCAGCCTGGCAAGTAGCCGAACTAACTGGGCATACAGAAGTTTCAGTTCCAATACATCTGGACAATTTCAGGACAGTGTGCACAGAGAGTTGTGTGTGATGATTGCAGAGAAATTACCACTGCTGCAAACAGGCTGTTCTATCTGACTATGCAAATTAGCAGAGCAAGGGTTCACAGTATACAGGATGCAATAAACTGACGAATTATCCTCCGGGTTCATTTGGTGGCTCTTTCAATCTATCCTAAAGTCCTGCCATTGCTCCCGGGTGCTTTTGTGAAGCAGATTTCTTCATTTGGAGTGTCCACATTTCACGTTTTATTTAATCATTCCCTGGGAATGCAGGCTATGCCATCAAGAGGGAAACACCTCATAAAAGGCATTGAAAAGTAGAAGGATCAAAGATCTGAAGTTACAGCATATTAATACCAACCCAGCAGTAGCGCCATAGCAACTGGAAGGAGAGTACTTGGCGTGGAACGCAGGAGCAAGGCAGGCCTTTGAGGGAACACAAGAAGTAAATGAATGGAAATAACATGATGTTCTAGCTTTTCTGTGCTGTGAGAGACATGTGCAGCTTAATCCCCAGTGGCAGAGGTCCCAGAATCTCCAGGGTCCTTCAAAAACAGAGGAGAAGATGAACAGGGAGACGCAATCTGAAGGTGTGCTGGCAAACTGAATGCTGGAAAAATGTTTATTCTCTTTTCCAGGTTTCAGCTGAAGGATCCCATCTGGGAAGAGAGCCAAAAGAAGCAGAAGGGACCACACAAAGACCTCAGAACATTCAGCAGGAGATCCTATCCTTCGTTGAGGTGACTGGGTTCATAACAAAGTGATTTTTTTTTTAAAAAAATTGATTTTACAATATAGTTTCCCCACTGCTACATCTAAATCTTGCACAACTTAACAAAAGGATCCAAGCTGTAATCCTCTAGCCCATTTATCACTATTTCTTTTCAAAACCTTTAAGGGTAGCCAATATTCATTGGCCACGTTGAAAGGTTTAAAGAACTTTTGAGGCAGTTATCCTGTACATATGTCTCTCTGAACTTAGCTGAACTTCAATCCTGTACAAGATTGTGCTGTAAATATTGTAAATCACAACAGCTCTATCCCATCTTGAGGCAGCAATACTTCCTGGATTTGGAAGGGCAGTCTGTGAATTGTGGTCGAAACTCGAGAACGTGAGCAGGAAAGAGCTGGGTAAAGACTTCTTAAGAGAGAAAAATCCTAGAGCCGTGTTTCTCAACCTTGAAACTTCATTGACTTCAACTTCCAGAATTCCCCAGCTAGCGTGGTTGGCTCAGGAATTCTGGGAGACGAAGTCCACACAACTTAACAATTGTCAAGATTGAGAAATATTCTAAAGAACTGATTGCTAAAAAAATATATTAGAAGGGTCAGCTGAGGTTGATGAAAGGAGTGCTTGTTCAAAACACACGAAACAGACATTAAAATACAGCAGATTGATGGTTATGGAGAATACTCTGCACTCCAGAAAGGAGGCCTGTGAAAAACAAAAACATTAGAAACATGTGCCTTTAATTGAAACTGGTAAGAACCAGAAGATACTAAGGGAGCCACATGTATTACTGTACTTTATTAAAGTAGTAACATATATATCTTCTAAAATGTAAGATGAAGGCCAGGCTAAATAAATAAAGGCAATAATGTAGGAGGGACTTAAATGTAGAAAAGCCACTATGTATGCCTTCTGGTGAAAGAGACTTTTAATATGTTTTGATTGTTTGCTGAAATAGTTGCATAAAACTCAAACAACTCTAAAAATGAAGCGTTAAAATAACTTTTGAAAAGACATTTTAGTAATTTGGCTATTTTCTATGATTTTGTCTCTTGTCACTTTTGTCTCAGACAACCCAAGGCCAATGTTAACTCACACAATAGATGAGAAAAATAAAATCATATAAAACTATCCAATTTCCTACATGTAAAACTTCTTTGTGAATTATATTCCCATTGTTAGAATATTGATTAATCTCTTTAGTAATTCTTATCATGTCAATTTCTGAACATGACTACTGCATTTTCATGCACACTACTTTGATGATCTCTAATATTTGCCACCTGATGGAAATGATCCTTTTATTTAAAAAAAAGTATTGATCTCATGCACATTACATGACAAATTCAGCTATTTCCTCACTATGCAGCCTCCATATATATGCTTTTAAAACAAAACGGAAGCTTTGAATTCAGCTTAAAAGAAGATACTTGAGGATCAGGCCTGAAGTATTTCATTTTATTTTATTTCCTGCCTTTAAAGGAAAAATCTTCTTAGATCAATTCCCAGAGATGTATTTATTTATTTAGGCAAATAATTTACATTACTTGTAAGTAACAATCATGAAACTAAACATTTATACAACACAACTTCAAATGTTATTTCAAATTAGGGAAAATCTGACACATATTACCCTCTCTTATTTGCTTGAAAAAAATTTGATCTATTCGGAAGCCACAAATTGGACATAAAATTCAGACACTGAGCTTTGTACCAGAGGTCCAGCTTTCACTAGAAGAAGAACAGTCCTTTGCAACTCTTAGACAAACTATAGAACATAAGAACAGGGGTGGTTCCTATTGGAACAGACCCCTGGCCCATTTAAGCCAGCAGTCTGTTCTCGCAATGGCCAACTAACTGTACAAGGAAGTTCAGTAGGTACCCAATCATATGGCTATCAACTCTAAAATGCACTGATCTCACTGAATCCTTGACATTGAATTGTAGTGAGTACAGTAAAATAGACAATCAGTTTCAACTGGCCTTGTTGTTTTAATCAATTTACAGTTAATAAATTTTGTGGAGCCTGTATGCTGGGGAATCCTGGGAGTTTAAATCCATCAAAGTTGCCAAGACTGAGAAACTCTGCTGTTTTGTAACTTCTCTAGCTATCTGCATATGGAACTTTTAACATTCCTCATTAGGCCTTTTTCTAATGAGAACCAGAGGAATTTTACATATAATTCCTTCTGGCAGAAAAGGACCTTGAAATAATGCAAGTTGTTGCAAAGTTTGCATGTATAACTTTGTAGAACCCATGGACTATCAATGGCAGATTAAGTTTGGACTAACTTTTTGGGACTATACAATACACAGCACTGCAAGAATCACTAGAACAACAAGAAAAGAAGTCCAGTTATCATGATTCAGCTTCCAGAGAACTCTACCCAAATGTCTAAAAACCTTAATCGACATACTTTTCTTCCATTTTATTGTATTTATTTTCTCTTTCTTCTTTCATCTCTCTTATTTTATTACATGTTATTTAACTGCTCTGTTGAATATATTGGGTCAGTAACCTGTAATAAAGTAACTGAGACCCATTTAGCTTAATGATTAAGACACCAAGCTAGAAACCAGGAGACTTGTGACTTCTAGTCCCATTTTAAGGCATGAAAACCAGCTGGGTGACTTTGGGTGAGTCATCCCAACCAGAGGTGGTATTCAACAGGGTCTGACAAGTTCTGGAAAACTGGTAGCAGAATTTTGAGTGGTTCAGAGAACTGGCACCGCTGACTGGTCCCCATCCCCCCCATCTATTCTCTGCCTCCCGAGTCCCAGCTGATCAGCTGGGTCTTCTTTTGTTGCCCTGCACAGGAGAATGGAGCTGGAAAACAGGTTAGTGGGGTGGGGACCAGTGCTGGGATTCAAAAAAATTTACTACCAGTTCTGTGGATGTTGCTTGGTGGGCGTGGCATGGCTTGGTGGGTGTGGCTTGGTGGGTGTGGCAGGAGAAGGATACGGTAAAATCTCATTCCTTCCCCACTCCTGGGGGAAGGTTACCATCGGTTCTCCGAACTCCTCAAAATTTCCGCTACCGGTGCTGAATACCACCTCTGGTGAGGAGGCAATGGGATTTTGCAGTAACCTTCCTCCAGGAGTGGGTAGGGAATGGAGATTTTATGGTATCCTTCCCCTGCCACACCCACCAAGCCATGCCCACCAAGCCACGCCCACAGAACCAGTAATAAAAAAAATTGAATCCTACCACTGATCCCAACTCACCTCACAGAGTTGAGTGATGTCTCAGGAGTCTTCCAGAAGCAGCAAAATGCATGGTGTTTAATTGCTCACCTGTCAGGATTGTGGCACTTAACCCCACTGACTTCCATGTCCAAGTTTTAATCAACATATGTGATGGAATTTGATACAGCATATCTAAACGTAACAGTTGCTTCTTGGAAAGAAAATAAGCCTTAAGAGAGGAAGATTTGTTTTGTTTTGTTTGTTTGTTTGGGAAAGTTTCCTTACAGAGAAGCAGGAGATACAGATAACTCTTCTGCTTGGGTACAAATCTATTATTATGCTAAAATGTGTCAGTTGCTTCCAGCAATAGATATTTGTTGCAAATTATTAGGTATTATTGCTGCATTTTTATTATGAGGAGAGACAAAGTGTTTGAGGGATATTTGCTTCCTCCATCGGGGGGGGTCCAATGACCTAAGAGACTAAGAGTTTTAACTCAGGAAGATGCAATTTCTGCTCTGTAGTAAGTAGCAAAAAGTTTGGCCTAGCTTGGACCTTCCCTTCATCCTTCCGCTGAAACTTTCACCTTTCTCTTGCAGAGTTTCACACAAATGTTTACCAGGATTGAGACATTTGTCTTGACATATCATCTTTAAGTCTCCTGGCTTTTAACCATACCCAAATTCTTCATAATTTGTGGTTCAGATTTTACTTGTGCAGAAACAAGTCACCAGAACAGCCCTTAAAAGGGTTATTGGAACATCATCATCAACAGAAACCTCAAAACTAGCCCATCCAGCTAGCTTCTAATTTTCCAATTTGTCCGGTTACAACAATTAACCAATGGAATGGCTTGCCTTCAGAAGTTGTGGGTGGTCCATCACTAAAATGGCAGATTTTAAAAAGAGACTAGGCAGCTACTTATCTGGAATGGTGTAGGGCAGGGATGTCAAACTCGCGACGACATGTTGTCGTCACATGATATATCACAACTTTTTCCTCCTTCACTAAACCAGGGGTGGGCGTGGCCAGTGCATGATGCATTAGGCCTGCAGGCCAAGAGTTTGACACCCCCCTGTGTAGGGTTTCCTGCTTGAGCAGGAGGTTGGACTAGAAGACCTCCAAGCTTCTTTCCAATTGTTATTCTTTTTTTAATGCAGCCTTCTTGGCAACTACAGCAGAAAGGGAGTTGCTCTTGCATCCCATTTGCTGACCTGTTGTGAACAGGACTGTCCTTTATGTCAACATATCCATGTATTTGTTGACATCATATGATGACCATGTTAATAAAATAGATACTATTTCACATCCAGTAATTTCTACAGACAATCCAACCACACTTTCATATTCAAATATGAACTACCTGCTTGTCATACCCTTGGTGGAGACTGACTCTAAGGGAGAGGAGGAACAGCCGACAGGGAATGGAAGTGTGGCTCCGGAGGTTGTGGAGGAGGCTGGGGAAGGGCAGAGGCCAACTGGGCAGTCAGAGGCCCATCCCCTATCCATCCTAGGGCATGCAGGGAGGAGAGGATAAGGGAGAGACATGGTCTACTCGGGAGGAGAGGGCCTTGATCCTCTTCATGGGCTGCAGCTGTGACAACTGAATAAGAGGACAGACATGTATGAGTGCTGGAAACAAAGCATGGAAATATCTCTAGTTTATGGTTTCTCTCTGAGTTTGGCATCCTTCCCAGTGTGTGTTCTGTTATCTGTGGACGTCCTCCAGCCCTTATCTTGCCTGGTTTGTGTTGTTTTTTACTCTTTATAATTTAAACAGCATTTCCTCCTTCTGGTAACTGCTCATATGGGAGTTTTTTTTGTCTCCAGTCAAGGATATTTGGAGCTTGTAAGCAAAGTGAAGGAATAAAAGGGACTTCACCTGTTTTTTGTGACTGTGTTTATTTTGTATCCCACCCTGAGTCATCACACTGCTATTTCATCTCTTGCATTTATTTATTTGTTTATGTATTTATTTATTTGTTTATTTATTTGTCACCCATCTTATCATCTAAAATTCTGGACAGCTTACAATCAATTCTGCTTTCAAGAAAACACAACTGACTTTATTAAGGTCTTTTTTATCTGTGTGATAGACATCTCCTCATGATGCACGGCATGCTCATCATTGCTAGCTCTTGCCATCACTGTAATTCTATCTAGATAATGTTTACAATTTTTTTAATGGAGTAAAGTGTGGAAGAATGTATTCCATAGATTAATAAAGATATTCACCCAAATATTAAATACTTAGATATGGGGGAACAGAAGTGGAGAAGTTGGGTTGTAGCTGTCTATCTGATGCTGTGTCCATCACTTCAGCAGAGCCTCGTGCTAATCAAGATTCTTGTGGCACTTTAAAGATAAGGAAGTTGGATATGGCATAAGCTATTTTAGAATTGAACCTCTCTGCTTCATTTCTTCTGCCTTCATTTCTACATTCTGTATTGGTGGATTCATTTCCAAAATTTTCTTCAAGGCACCATAATTCCATCTCTTCTAGAATGAGGGTATCAGTCCACAGCTTTCCACCAAGTAACAGATAAATGATGACAATCCATATTAAAAATAACTTTCTTTAGAAACCTTTCTTTAGAAACCTCTGACCTTCATCAGGTATATTTTGTTTTGTTATGAGTTGGATTCCTTCAGAAATAATTGGGACAAAACAAGAACTGAGTGAGGACAATATTGTACCCCAAATGTCTGGAAATATTCATTTTCTTCATAGGCACTGCATTTTTCTTTCTGGTCTTCTTCTCAAAATGGAAGGATGGAGCAAATGGCAATTACCAGTGGGTTCTTTGGCACATAGAGGTTTTGAGGGCTATACTGTGTGTTGCTCCTTCTAGAATTAGATTGATATGAATAGCTTGTCATTTAAAATCCTACTGCAAATTTTGGAAGACCTAGTTGCCAAATCTGATTGGTATTCAATTTGAAAAATGATGGTGATTGCAATTTGGTTTGTTTTCCACAGCACTAATTAGTTTTTCCTTCCTTGCCTCCAAGTTACAAAACTCTTCTAAAGTCTTGTATAAGAATGAAGAATCAATAACAACTCTGGCTTTTCCTTTAAAAAGTGAAGATGTTCCATAACATGCCTCTTTTTACCAGCTCTCCTGGAAAAGAGAGGAAACATGGTACTCTGGGAACACCATGACATTTCCCAAAGGCATCTATCCAAGCATGACTGTGGCCAGAAATATCCCACGGTAAGAACTATTTCCATAAACAGAAGATATACCTGACTTAATTGACAGTATTAAACTAAGAGACTGAGTCTTAACATTGCTCTGCACTGGAGGGCAGAGTTTATATATTTAAGACTGATGGAAAACCTGAGTGTATTCATCATCATAAGATTTAAGAAGCATTAGTTAAGGGCCCTTGAGCACAGAATGACATATTTACAGTCTTTTTTTTTTAACCAAGACTTGTCTTTTAGACTTGAATTCTTGTTAAAATTATTAAAAGATGCCAAAATAAAAGATTTTATCTATTCAAGAATCTTAGCACTTCATTGAACTGGGTTTGCCCCGAGTCCCAATAACTGAGAATGAAAATACAGATCATATATTATTAATTGTAATCATTTGACAGCTAGGTAAAATCCAGATGGTTACACTGGGAATAGGAATTTGACCGTGATGGACAAGATGAAAGAACAAGCATTTTGAAGACATCCAGGGCTCAGTTGGCAGGGCCAAAAAGTTATCGTGCCAAGCCTTTCACAAAATGGATTAAACATCAAAAGCAGTTCACTATTTTTATTAAACATACCAACTTCTTACTTGTTTTAGTTCTTGCTGCACCTTTTGGGTCATTTCCCTATAATATAATTCTTTCATTGTTGATGATTTCCACTCACTCTGGATTCTGCCCATGAGTGATGGCTGTTCGTTGATGGGGTTGATTTGGCAGGAGGCAAAATGTTCTCTTTTCCAAACCCTAAGCTATGGAAACAGAATGTCCCCATAACACGAACGAAAACAATGCTGCAGTTTAAACAGAAGCAGACAACAATGCGACTATGGTACAACTATGGTACAATTCACTGCTGCTGATGCTGCTCCTAAACAATTACTAGCTCCCATAACTAAATTCATGGATGGGAATTGCCTTTGGCATCTTTTACAAATTTTTTTTTAAAATCCACTGTTGTAAAAGGTGAAATAAGCTGCAAAGTAGGAGATGATGCATGAAGGACTGTGGTCCTTCACTGTAAGAGGCTGATGATCGTCTATTGAGACGTTCAGTGATTTTCTTCACATAATGGATTCCATCCTACACAACTGAGGGTCACTTCATGATGAAGATAAGAACGTCAGGATCCTGCCAGATGAGGTCAATGGCCTGCTTAATTCATCACGTTCTGCCATTCCTGGACCATAAGCAGGGCAGGAGAATCTCTTTCCACAGTTTATTTATTCAATTTCTATAGCCTCCCATCTTAGCAAACGACTCTGGGTGGTTCACAATTCAACTGTAATTACAATCTTTAAAAAACCATTTTAAAACACTAAAAACATAAAATAATTAAAACACTAAAAACATCAAAAAGTCTAATTTGAGTACATACAAAGCAAGATATTTGGTCTGTTAACAATATAACTGGGCGGCAGAGCTTTGGTGCATGTAATGCCCCAGGCTTTCGAGCAAAATGACAAGTTTTGCTTTGAGGAAGGAGTTGTTTTATACTTTTATAGATTTTTTCTGGATATAGAATATTTTTCAATGGGATTAAAAATGCCAGTAAATAAATAAATGGCCACAGATCAGCCTTGGAATTCTTTGTTCAGGGAAACATTGCGATTGTTTCTGCCAGTCTTCCTTCCTAAGACAATTGTGCTGTGTGTAGCTGTGCTCTCCTGGCACTCTAATTTCCCAAAGAGCCTAAAATTATCCAAGAAACAATAATAAATCATCCTCTGCCTCTGAGGGTTTGCCTATGAGCTCAGACATAACTAACATACCATGTGTGCCATTTATAAACCAAATGTGTACTCCTCTTGCCTCCACTGAAGCCAAGCACAGCCTGTTCCCTGCGGATCATAATTACACTAACAGTAGCTCTCCTAACTCTCCAGCTATCAGTGTCAAGATCAGAGAGCTTAGGAACTAGCTGAAAATTAGCCTTGGCAGCTGAGAAAGAGGATTATGCTTCAGCTGCAGAACTGTACATCTCACTGCACTTCAGTGATGTTGGGGGTAACCACAGCTATGGATTTTGCATTTTGGGCTTTGCCTCAACCCACAAGAAGCTGGCTGCCTTGGCATTAGCAGCAATCTTTCTGTTGCTTTTCCCCCATCTATCCATCTATACCCAGGCATCCTCCCTTCCTTTTTTTTTTTAATCAGCAAAATGCAAGCTTGCTATACAGGACGGGGTTCTGTACATCTACACATTTCAAAAGTAACAGGTAGACAAGACAAGACAAGCTAATTGGCCCTGGAAATGTAAACCTGGAGTTTCCAAGTGAGGAATCAGCCTGAGAAAGACTTCTTCCATTAATGTCTTGTACAGTTCAGCCTCTGAAGAATTACAATGGGTTGCTTAACATCACGATCACAGGTAGTCCTCAACTTACAGCCATTGGTCTGGTAACCACTTAACGTCACTCCAAAAGGTGACTTTTGACCGGTCCTCATGCTTAAGATTGTTGCAACATCTCCACAGTCATGTGATCAAGGAGCCATGGTGGTGCAGTGGTTAGAATGCAGTACTGCAAGCTACTTCTGCTGCCTGCAATTTGGCAGTTCAAATCCCACCAGGCTGCAGGTTGTCTGAGCCTTCCATCCTTCGGTAAAATGAGGACCCAGATTGTTGGGGGCAATAGGCTGACTCTATAAACTGCTTAGCGAGGCCTGTAAAGCACGGTGAAGCAGTATATATAAGTGCTATTGCTACTGCTATCAAAATTTGGGCACTTGGCAACTGGCGTGTATTTCCAATGGATGCAGCATCCCAGTGTCATGTGATTGCCATCTGTGACCTTCCCAGCCAGTTTATGACAAGCAAAGTCAATGGGGGATACCAGATTCGCTTTACAACTGTGGGAAAAAGAGGTTGCAAAATCGGACGTGACTCACTTAACAACTGCCTTGCTTAGAAGTGGAAATTCTGATCCCAATTGTGATTGTAAGTCGAGAACTTCTTGTATTAAGACAACCCTGATTACAGGTTACATGTTTCTACTAACTGAGATGCCTCAAGCTTCAAACAGCCCCAGCAAAGAACAGGCCATAAACACGGAATGCTGACAACCTATATGCCTCTTGTTAACTAAACAGCGGCTGCAGATTTTTCTGCAGAGAAAGCAGCAATTTCCATTCTCAGGCTTTTCATTCACTCTGACTGATAGCAAATGCCTTTTTGCTGAGCTTGGTGTTTCTGGGTTTCTTCATCTCAGATCCATCTCTACGTCCAGCTATAGAAATGGACACTATTTACTGTCTTCCTGAAGATTCCAGACTTTCCACCAAAATAAACCTAGAGGCAGAAAGATGACACAACTTGCTGTGAATATGCAAAATAAAAAATGTAGAACTCCTATTTAAGCTCCTGTTTGTGTGCACGCATTCTCCCGATAAATAGGAATTTAGTTTCATATCACCAAATCGTCCCCAAATCTATTAAAGAACTTCAGGCATTAAAAAAAATGTTCATGTTTTAAACATATCTGTATTAAACATAATCCCATCCTTAGATTACACCCATGAAGATTATTACAATATCCCTATTAATAGTGAGAAAACATAGATGAGAGAATGTAAGTGAAGTGGACTAATAATTTACTGAATGACAGTCCCATTAATGGTTCTACCAGGTTGAGGGAAATATCAAGTGGAGAGCTACAGGACAATATCTGTGCCCTGAATTGTTTGACATTTTTATTAATGGCCCACCTGGATGAAGTGAATTAATATCAAATTTGCAGGGATACTACGAATGGCTCTCATAGGGGAGGTTTGAAAAGGTCTTAACTGACTTGAGCAGTGGGCTGAGAGGAATACTGTGAGAATGCTAAAAAAAATAAATGATGAAGCTGCAGGTCTAGATAGGGAATTGGGAAAATGTGATGTGGGATTGAAGATGTTGCCCTGATTGATGATTGGAAGAATATAAAAACTACAGGAGATATCATTGTTAACCGTGTCTTAGAAAAAGTTTGGAAGAAACTGACTGAAAGGGTGTGAGAGGTAACCATGAGTGAAAATTGAAAAATAGGGTGAAGCTTACAATAATTGGGTTCCAACATGAGCAAAATCCAGAAAAGATATATTTGTTAATTTGCAATGTGGGTGAACCTAACTTCTCAACATATATCCAAGTTTCACTCAAAAACTTTCCTTCTTCTTTGATATCCAGATATATGACTGACCATGATCTTTTTCTTGGTCACATACATCCATACAAAGATATTTATTCACACAGCATTTGTATGAGCTACAGTTATGTGTAAATATGAAAATCACAACAATAAAAGATAAAGTGAATGGGGGAACCCTACTTTTTCATTTTGCAGCCCATCAACAGTTACTATTTGGATAAATTCCAGTATTGCTCCCTGATTGATTCTATATAATTAGTAACTGTAAACATATTTTTCATATTTGGGATTGACCTAAAGAAAGGGAATACAACAATTTGTATTACTGGGATGGGTTATTGTAGCAGACAGAATTCCTAGAAACTCTGAAATTCCTGGATATAATCCTCAAAATACAAATTTCTGACCTAAGAATCTATTTTCTTTTTTTCCTTTCCATTCCTTTCCTTTCCTTTTTTTTTAACACAATGCAATATAGGAATGAAATTATGTAAAGTTATTCAGGACTGTGTCCAGCTATCCATCAGCAGGATCAGTCTTGAAAAATAGAACAGAAATGGGACAAATTTAAATCAGAGGAAAAAGTTTGCAAAAGAAAAATAGAGTTGGACAATGGACTAAAACAGCTCTGGTGCTCCAAAGGGGGGGGGGGGGAGAAATTTCCCCATCTGAAAAAGGCAGTTGGATAACAGCTGACCATGTGAATACTGCAGGCCAACTTTTTTTTTTCTTTCTCCATCTTCCCATTTTTTTGTGATCTGTTTTATATCCATGGTGTCAAGTTATAGTAATGCAACTAATACATAACAATATGCATTGTTATACTTCAGTTATACTGCATGTATATCATTGACAATATATTTTAACATTAAAACTTGGAACAAAAATTATTTATTTAATAAATAACGTGTATTTTATCTTGTGAGGAAACATAAGGGAATCACAGCTTGGTATAGTTTTGTTTTACTAATTTGCTTTCTACTTGTAGGTCATGAACAAGCAATTAAGCCCTACCTTTGTTGGATAACTTTATTCCAATCTTAAGTCTGTTCTTCACATTGTTGGTCCTTTTTTAAAGGTTTGGGTTAGGAATGGAAGCTGATAGAGCATTATTAAATTGCAAATTACATCCATGCAAAACAGCAGCTGGTCATACAGAACATCCAAATTGGGAAGAAAATACAGTAGTTGTCTTGTGGGGAATGAGGAGAGATTCTTTTGGAATGCTCCCTTTCTGAGACATTAAAGAAAACATTTTGATGCAATTATGCTCGAGGGACTCAACTGTCTAGATCAATTTCCTTTCAAGTAGGAGCCTCCATATATCAGGAGTCGTGATGGGAGTTTTATTCCTCTTGTTTAGATTAACAAACAGGAGACATCTAGAACAGCTTCCATAAAAACTTTTAAAACAAAAAGCAGCCATGAGTCTTTGGCAGGTGGAGCCGAGAACTTGGGGAAGGAGAGGCTAATTTTATTTTTATTTATTTCTTGGCTTCCTCCTTTGTTGCTGTTCAGAGCCAGCCTCCCTCCCAAACCATTTTTTTCCAATCCACGAGGAAGCACCAGGGGAAAATTAATTCTGAACTATCAAAGTCAGGAACAGAATGGTTAGACCTGTCACTCTTTCACTAGAAGTCCATATACTGTACATTAAAGTTGCTGAGGTTGAATAGCATTGGTTTACATAGTCACTCTCCAACTTTGTTCCCAATCAAAGTCTCCAAGGCTGCTTTTCAGAAATAAGAACTTTAGCTGCTTCAAGTTATACCCCTAATGCGCCCTCACCTAGTGAAGGAAACAATAATAAAACATCTGGAATTGCTTGAGCTTCTTCTGTGGATCTGTGGAGGCATTTTGCTTTACGGAATTCCAAATATGCAAGCAGGGGGGAAAAAAAATCTTTGTAGGCTTTTCCTTCTTGGATGTTAAAACCCTAGAAAGAGTGCAGAGAAGAGAAACGAAGATGATAAAGGGTCTGGAGGCTAAACAATATGACAAATGATTGAGGGAATCTAGGTATGTCTAGTCTAATGAAGTGAAGGACTATGGGTGATATGACACCAGTCTTCAAGTACTTAGGGGGTTGCCACAAAGAAGAAAAGGTTGACCTATTTTCTAAAGCACTTGAGGGCAGGGCAAGAAGTATTGGGTAGAAGATCATTAAAGACAGATGATCTAACTTAGAACTAGGGGCAAATTTCTTGACAGTGAGAACAATTAATGTTGATATTATTTCAATGTTTTATCTTGTTATTGTTACTTTTGTTACTCCTACATTACAACAATAAGGAGTACTTATTGTTACTCCCAGATTTGTTTCTTAGAGAAATAGGTGGCATATAAAAGTAAATAAATAAATCTATTTAAGAGCTCACTTTTTGTTTTTTTCCTTTAAAATTAGTGAGAAAGCTTGCCTCAATGCTATATCACTAAATTTTAATACTACAATTTTTGGGGCCACGAAACTAGGATAGGCTGTAGGTAACCCACAGACCAAGGACTAATGCTCTCTAATATAAATAAATATATATTATAATTATTTACAGTGGTAAATAGAATGAATAGTTGTCCTGCTACTAACTACTTTAGGACTTCTGTTGGACAGAAAATAAATAGTATTTCAAATAAGGAACACCTCCAAACAAGAGTAGATATCCCTTCAAACAGAGAACTATCCTTTATAGACAAGGATTCATGGACAATTGACAGCTTGTCTCCTAATTATCAAATTAGAGAGATATCTCTTTGCACATCCTAATAATGCTCTGAGAGAGGCCATCACACTCCCAAAAAAGTCATTCATGATAGCAAGTTCAAAAGACAGATCAAGTTAAAATATGATCCACTGAAGAGGAGAAAGCTTCTACGGTATTCTGCAAAGAAATAAAACAAAGGGAGTACTCTTTTATAGGATCCCATCACTCATTGAGGTAATTTCAGGAAAACCATCACAGTTGTCATACATTTGTCCATATCCACATGAGATATGGTCTTCTTTGTAGATGTCTCAGCTCCTTGGAATCTGATAAAGGACCTAACCTCTTAATTTAAAAAGGTTCTGAAAGACACCTTTTAAAACAGGTTTTTTATTCATTCATCATAATTGCTCCCAATTGATTCTGCTCACCTGATAAGATTAATTCCCACAACACTGTCAAACTACCTAGTAAGGCTGTATTACTATTATTCTTCTCATCTTTCTTATTATCTATATCCTTATTTTCTTATGACTATAACTTTCTTGCCTGTATCTTATGATTCATATTAATTGTTTTATTTAGTATCCTAGTGTGATTTATGTTAATTGCTTATTTAATATGCTATGACTATCATTAAGTGTTGTATCTTATAATTTCTGATTAATGTGTCTTATGATGATTATGATCATGATTTATCACTTGTTTTTGTGTAAAATGAGAGCTTATGCACCAGATAAAAATTCCTTGTGTTTCCAATCTTGCTTGGCCAATAAAGAATTCAATTCTATTCTGTTCTATTCACAAACTGGATTCAGAAGAAATTGGATCACCAGATCACATGGATATCATCTGATGGATGATAGCAAGGGAATATCAAAAAGACATTTTTATTACTGATTATACTAAGGCTTTCAACTATGTAAATCACACTTTTTACATTAAAAACATGGGTATATCATGCAATTCCTTCTGCTGATCTAAGACATTGGAAAGCTGAACCAAGAAAAAATTGTTTCCTTTGATGTGCTGAAGAAAATTATTGAGAATGTCCAGGACTGCAAGAAGAATAAATTTTTCAACGTTAGAGAAGTAAACCAACCTGTTCACTGGAAGCATTGATAATGAAGGTGAAGCTAACTATTTTGAACATAAATGAAAAAAAAAAGTCACTTGATAAAATCTGAAAGATGCTGTGGATATAATTTACTTGAACTTCAATAGAACATTTGACAAAATTGACCACAGCCTACTACTTGATAAGATAGAAAAATGTGGGTTACACAGCATCACCACCAGGTGACCAATCACACTCAACATGTAGCCCTCAATCTGCATCTACATGGAGGGAAGTGAGCAGTGGGGTAACCCAAGGCTCTGTCTTAGACCTAGTTCTCTTTAATATTTTCATCAATCACTTAGATGAGGGGATAGAAGGAGAACTTATCAAATTTGCAGACAACACCAAGTTGGCAGGAGTAGCCAATACTCCAGAAGATAGGTTCAAGATACTGAAGGATCTTGACATACTTGAACACTTGGCCCTATCTAACAAAATAAAATTCAATGTACAGAAAAGTAAGGAAGGTCCAGAAGCAACGGGTGGAAACTAATCAAGGAGAGTAGCTACCTAGAATTAAGGAGAGATTTCCTGATAGTCAGAACAATTAATCAGTGGGACGATTTGCCTCCAGAAGTTGTGGGTGCTGCAACACTGGAGGTTTTTAAGAAGAGCTTGGACAAAAAATTATCTGAAATGTTATAGGGTTTCCTGCTTGAGCAGGGGATTGGACTAGGAGATCTCCAAGGTCCCTTCCAACTCTGTTATTTGGTTAAAAAGGGGGTCAAAAGAAGACAAAATTACTGGATGCTATCACTGACGGTGAGTATAAGCTTACAATTACTCAATGAAGCAGTTACTGAGCAGAGTCCTAGAGAAATGATATCCATTAAAAGCCACTGATCAACACCATTTTTAAGCATAGGTTCTCTTGTTTGAGCAGGGGACTGTACTAGAAGATCTCCCTTCCAGCTCTATTCTATTCTGTTCTGTTCTGTTCTGCTCTGTTCTGTTCTGTTGTATTCATGCTACAGCTTAAAAATATGTCCTATGGTTCAATTGCAAACAATGCCCTGTGTAATTTCCAGACATTTATCACTGGAATTTGTTTGAGTTTTTCAGTGATGGCAAACAATTATAGTGCTATGGAACCATCAGTTCCAAAGAATCTCTCACATAATTAATGCTACAATAAGATGATTTGTAGTCATCCCTGAAGATAAAAATGTGTGCGTGATTACAGGAAACTACTAAGATAGTCCTCAACATATGACCACAATTGACTCTAACATTTCTGTTGCCAAGCAAGATGGTTGTTAAGTGAGTTGTATCCCGTTTTACGACCTTTTGCCACAGTTGCGGTTAAGTAAACCACTTGCCGTTATTAAGCGAATCATGGGTTTGTTAAACAAATCCATTGACTTTGCTGATGGGAAGCCAGCTGGGAAGGTTACAAATGGTGATCAGATGACCTCAGGGCAGTGCAACTGTCAAAATATATATGCTAGTTGCCAAATTTTGATCCTGTGACCATGGGGATGCTGCAACAGTTGTACGTGTGAAAAAAAAATTGGTCATGAATCACTTTTTTCAGTGCCATTGTAACTTTGAACTGTTACTGAAAGGATAGTTGTAAGTCCAGGACTTCTTCTACCAAATGCAAATGGAAATTAGGCTTCAAAAAAACTCTCGTCAGCACAGTAGCTACCAATGGAGAACAATCTAATGTGAAAAAAAGCTAATACAATCCTGGGGTGTATAAACAGAGGTATAGAATCAAGATCACGTAAAGTATTCGTGCCACTTTACAAAACCCCAGTGAGACCACACCTGGAATACTGCAGCCAGTTTTGGTCACCGTGCTGCAGAAAAAGATGTTGAGACTTTGGAAAAAGTTCAGAGAAGAGCAACTAAGATTATCTAAGGCCTGGACCACATGAAGAAGGGCTGCAGGATTAGGGTCTGGCTAGTCTAAGAAAAGAAGAATTAGAGGTGACATGATAGCAGTATTTCAGTATTTGAGGGGCTGTCACAAAGAAGGGGGGGTCAAATTATTCTCCAAAGCACCAGAGGATAGGAAAAGAAATAATGGTTGGAAACTGATCAAACAAAGAAGCAACCTGGAATTAAGGAGAAACTTCCTAACAGTCAGGACAATTAACCAGTGGAACAGCTTGCCACCAGAAGTCGTGGGCACTCCATCACTGGAGGTTTTTAAGAAGAGACTGGACAGTCATTTGTCTGAGATTGTATACAGGTGAAACTCAAAAAATTAGAATATCGTGCAAAAGTTCATTTATTTCAGTAATGCAACTTAAAAGGTGAACCTAATATATGAGATAGACTCATTACATGCAAAGCAAGATAGTTCAAGCTGTGATGTGTCATAATTGAGATGATTATGGCTTACAGTTCATGAAAACCCCAAATCCACAACCTCAGAAAATCAGAATATTGTGAAAAGGTTCAATATTCTAGGCACAAAGTGTCCCACTCTAATCAGCTAATTAAGCCATAACACCTGTAAAGGGTTCCTGGGCCTTTAAATGGTCTCTCAGTCAGGTTCAGTAGGAATCACAATCATAGGAAAGACTGATGACCTGACAGTTGTGCAGAAAACCATCATTGACACCCTCCATAAGGAGGGAAAGCCTCAAAAGGTACCGTGTTTCTCACAAAATAAGGCCGGGCCTTTTTTTTTTTTTGACCCCCGAAAAAACCGCTAGGCCATCTTTTCGGGGGTGACTTAATTTCCCCCCCCCCTTGCAACCTCGGGTGGGCGGGCAGCGACAGCTTGGATGTTGACCTCGGCATTGGTGGGGCACTTCGTATCGGGAGACCTTCCGCCACCATTGCTTTCCCTTCTCCTTTGCTGCCACGGCGTTTAGAGCAACGCCACGATGTTTGGCGCAGCCACGCACAGCCAGCCAGGACTTCTCCCTGCAACCGGAGCCCGGTGGAGACACTCGGCTTCAGGCGCTCCTGTCGTCGCCTTCCCTTTGCCTTCGAAGGTAAAGCCAATTATTTTTAAAATGACGCCCCACTACAACAAAGCCTCCCCTGCCTGAGAGGGCAGCCCAACCCAGCCCGAGGCAGTGATAGTGCCCACCCATCCACGGACAGGGAGGCGAAGTGATGGCAGCGCTGCTTCCCTGGCTGGCGGAGAGAGCCCGAAGCCGCCCGTCCTTTCCACCCCTAGCCCAGCCCGTCCCCGTGCATCTCCAAATGCGCCGGCAGCTCCAAACGCTGCAGCAGAACGGGCATCAGACAGAGGCACTGACTCGGCGGGGCTCAGCTCGGAGGAGGACGTGGCACAGGCCGTCGCCTTGCCTCCCTGTCCATGGATGGGTGGGCGCTATCACTGCCTCGGGTGGCCTCTCCCGATGGCCCCTTCGGGTTCGCGCTGGAGGGACTTGGAAAGGAAGCCAAGCTCAGGTCAGCCTGGCTCTTTTGATTGGCAGGCGGGCGCACACCTGCGGCTTGCTTTCCCGGCTCTGCCCAGCCCGCACGGCTCTGGCGTGGCCCTGGTGGGATGAGCGGAGGGTCCAGCGGGAGGTGCTCGCTGCCTTGGCGAGAGCTCCGCCACCGGGCAGGAGGGCCTGCCTGTCAGTTGTGCTGGGCGCCCCAGGCAAAGCTCTTTGCACTCAGCCCGGCGCCAGGCAGGGATGGCAGCTGGTGCTTCTCCCGGGGTGGGCCCATCCTGCGCTGTGGCCCCGGGAGATTCGCCTCCCCACATGGGGTTGGGCTGCCCTCTCAGGCAGGGGAGGCTTTTTAATACTGGTAGTAGGGTGTTGTTTTTAAAAGAATTGGCTTTGCCTTTGAAGGCGAAGGGAAGGTGGTGACAGGAGCGCCTGAAGCCGAGTGTCTCCACCGGGCTCTGGTTGCAGGGAGGAGTCCTGGCTGGCTGTGTGTGGCTGCGCCGAACGCCGCGGTGTTGCTCTAAACGCTGTGGCAGCAAGGGAGAAGGGAAAGCAATGGTGGCGGAAGGTCTCCCGATACGAAGTGCCCCACCAATGCCAAAGTCAACGCAGGCAGCACCATATCCAGGTATGCAACAAAACTACTTCCTAACGGCAAGCCCCCCCCCATTCCCCCCCCATTTCACATGTTTAATATAGGCCTTAATTTGGGGGTAGGGGCTTAATTTGATTTTATGCCAATAAAATATGCTGGGCCTTCCTATTGGTGGAGGCCGTATTGTTGGAGAAACACGGTAATTGCAAACAAAGTTGGATGTTCCCAAAGTGTTGTATCAAAGCACATTAATAGAAAGTTATGTGGAAGGGAAAAGTGTGGAAGAAAAAGGTGCACAAGCAGCAGGGATGACCGTAGCCTGGAGAAGATTGTCAGGAAAAAGCCATTCAAAAGTGTTGGGACTTTCACAAGGAGTGGACTGAGGCTGGAGTCAGTGCATCAAGAGCCACCACACACAGACGGATCCTGGACATGAGCTTCAAATGTCGTATTCTTCTTGTCAAGCCGCTCCTGAACAACAAACGTCAGAAGCATCTTACCTGGGCTAAAGAAAAACAGAACTGGTCTGTTGCTCAGTGGTCCAAAGTCCTCTTTTCTGATGAGAGAAACTTTTGCATCTCATTTGGAAACCAAGGACCCAGAGTCTGGAGGAAGAATGGAGAGGCACACACTGCAAGATGCTTGAAGTCCAGTGTGAAGTTTCCATAGTCTGTGTTGATTTGGGGAGCCACGTCATCTGCTGGTGTTGGTCCACTATGCTTCATTAAGTCCAGGGTCAATGCCGCCATCTACCAGAAGATTTTGGAGCACTTCATGCTTCCTTCCGCAGACGAGCTTTATAAGGATGCTGACTTCATTTTCCAGCAGGACTTGGCACCTGCCTACACTGCCAAAAGCACCAAAACCTGGTTCAATGACCGTGGGATTACTGTGCTTGATTGGCCAGCAAACTCGCCTGACCTGAACCCCATAGAGAATCTATGGGGCATTGCCAAGAGAAAGATGAGAGACATGAGACTGAACAATGCAGAAGAGCTGAAGGCCGCTATTGAAGCATCCTGGTCTTCCATAACACCTCAGTAGTGCCACAGGCTGATAGCTTCCATGCCACGCCGCACTGAGGCAGTAATTGCTGCAAAAGGGGCCCAAACCAAGGACTGAGTCCATATGCATGCTTATACTTTTCAGAGGTCCGATATTGTTCTAGGTACAATCCTTGTTTTATTGATTGCATGTAATATTCTAATTTTCTGGGATTGTGGATTTGGAGTTTTCATGAGCTGTAAGCCATAATCATCTCAATTATGACAAATCACGGCTTGAACTATCTTGCTTTGCATGTAATGAGTCTATCTCATATAATAGGTTCACCTTTTAAGTTGCATTACTGAAATAAATGAACTTTTGCATGATATTCTAATGTTTCAAGTTTCACCTGTAGGTTCTCCTGACTGAGCAGGAGTGGATAGACTAGAAGACATCCAAGGTGCCTTCCAACTTTGTTACTGCATTGCATTGCATTGCATTGCATTCCACCCCATCCTATTAACTTGAATAGGGAGAGAAGAGATGGTAGGCAGCGCAGAATTTCAAATGGGCTGCAGCCAAGGGCCTTGTCAGGAAGGCCACATCCAGACCATGAATCATGTAGCTTCAGAACCTACCAGCCTTAGAGTTGTGGTTTTTTTTTAAAGTGATCAGCAGCAATATAATGAGAACAGAACGTTTTCTTAATGTTCTGTTTAATAGATACCAGTGTGAATTGATCTACTACTAATTGCTATTTTGTACATTGTTACAATACATTGACTCACTATTGGTTGCTGGTACCCATTATTAAATAGAATAATGGAATAATATATTAAATGGTTTTGTTTAAAAGGCTGATTAACGAACTAAGTAGACCCGATGCGTGAGCAAATCGTTTATAGTAATGAAGAACAAGCAACAAAGAATGCTGGCATTTTCCTCAGAAATGTTAGCACTTTTAAAGACATTCTGGGATAATTATTTTCACTTGTACCAATTTTTAGTTACATCCAAAAATGACATAGGGGATTCTACATTAATTGACTTAAAGACTGCCTGAATTTAACAGGTTCAGCTAACACATTTTAATATATTTTTTTTCAATTCAGATAACTTATAACCCTAAAAACAAGCTGCATGATTGACATCCAAATATTTATTTAGAAAATTTATATTTTCTAAAATTCATCTTGGTACTCACAACTATTGTACATGTTAACCATATGTTGTTGCCAGGGGATGTGAGAGAGGCGGTTATTGTTTTCTGTTCCGCCTATTTCCTCACAGTAACTCTAGGCAGCAGCTTACAAACAACCAAAATATAGTATAGAAAATTTTTTAAAAACAAAACTGTGCTATATTAGCATACTCCAAAACCTGACACCTGATTGGTCCGCACGGACCGCAACCGGATTGGTTGACTCAGCGGCTGTGATTGGAGCGCTGGGAATCTACCGCGATTGGCCGAGCCGATCGCGGGAGATTCAAAGCGCTGCCATTGGCCACCGAGCCAGGAGCAATCCCTATATGAAGGGTTGCTGCGGCTCCAGTTTTCTTGTACTGAGCTGAACAAAAATAAAGAGCTGAAAGTTACTATGGTCTCGTGTCTCTCTGGGAACCGATCCACCCCGATCTAACAAAAACAATAAAAGCAATAACCCCCACCCCAACTGCCATGGGCAACACACAGTTAATATGTACAATAAATGTGAGTACCAAGATGAATGGACTTTACCCTTTCATTTGTTCTTTGTCAGACAAAGGGCAGAATGATATTTCCCTTTCTATATTCTAATCCAGCAAGCCGATCATGTAGGAAAGAGCTAAAACCAGAGAGGGATAAATGTGTATGACATCCTAATCCTCAGGTGTGGAAAACAAAATCATATTATACCCACTGGATTCCAATGGTTCATCCTGATCTTGCACTTGTGCAGAAATTTATATTTTTTCCCAAAACAAATACTAACCGTTGTACCAATCTGGCTCTAAGTACAATTAGATAAAGGGTGGGTAAATAATTTTCTCAAGGGGAGACAAAAGAAACTGGGATTGTTGTAGAGGGCCTCCGCTGCCATCACCCCACCCCATACACACACTGTTGTCCTACCTCCTGCCACTGCTGCCCTCACCATCCATTCTCCACTCCCTGCTGCCACGTCAATGCCATACATTGGACAAGGACAGCTGAAGGGTCCATAAAATATCCGTATCTGAATTACAGCCAGCGGGCGGGGTGCTTAGATCTGGCCCGTAGGGCTGCCCTGGAAACAGCGAAGAACTGTCCTGCCACAGCCCTCCCAAGCTCCATTTTCACTGGCAGAGGGTTGCAGGAAGCCATTGCAGACAAAAATGGAGCTCGGGAGCCCGTTTTCACTCATAGAGCACTCGGGCCACCACAGGTGCCCCCAACATGAGTGATGTCAATCTGGCCACACTCACCCTGGCCACATACACGCTGCCCCCCCAAGGTCAAACACAACTCTAATGTGGCCCTCAATGAAATCGAGTTTGACACCCCTGGGTTAGAGACTGGAAGATTGTGAGGTCTAGTC
Source organism: Notechis scutatus (assembly GCF_049901735.1). Lineage (NCBI taxonomy): Eukaryota > Metazoa > Chordata > Lepidosauria > Squamata > Elapidae > Notechis > Notechis scutatus. Next base: position 48,217,737 of record NC_142010.1, read on the forward strand.
CTGCTTAGACACAAAACCAACTGGTGACCTTGGAAGAAGCAAAGCAAGTCCCTTATAAAAAAAACATTGACAAGAATAGATGTGCATAGATGTGTGCTTGAAGCCCCCCCCCCCCCTCCAAAGCTATGTTCTGCTCTGGTACGCGGTGCTATTATACTATATTCTAATCTACTCTGTATGAAAGCAATAAGATGAAACATGAGGAGAATGTTTTTTTTACTTTTTATTAGCTTTTTGTAGGCTTGCATTTGGTCACCAGCTATTGGAGTAGAAGTGAGTATCCCAGGTCCCCACTTATAGCAGAAGCATCAGACCCTCCAAAATTCAGCACAGTATTTCCCACCGGACCATTAAATCCTTGCGCAGTGAGAATGTAGTAATGAGAATTCCAGACAAAACTTCATTGTTTTACTAATTAAGTTCTCTTATCAATCTGGACCTGGGGAAAAAAACAAACCAGGCACATTTGTACGTGTTAGTTAAAATGTTGGCGCCATCAAATGTCAGCTCAGTCTCAAAATGAAAATGTTCTCATGTTCTTTGGGTCAGTTTCCTGGAAGTTTCTTGCAAAGGCGGGCTTCCTTGCGCACATGTGCCTCCCTTGGTAAACATGAGTGAGAGCGAAGAGAGACCATCTAAAACAGGGATCATTGTTATGCATGGAAAGCACCCTGTTCCTTAAAGCACTTAGTTTCCAAGAAAACAAGCTGGGGAGGCAATTTTTGCAAAAGAGGCTGATTCATGAGCAGCAAGGCTAACCGGTAGGCTGGAGGACTGCCCAGCCACTTAGAGGGGGTGTGCAGAGCTCTTTCAACACCATGCTTCCCCCTTCCTCAACAGAGAGAGCTATGTGACAAACACACTCTTCGCCACATCACAATCATATGCTTTCTGGGCACACTGCTTATCTTATGAGTCTATTGCCGAATGCTTATGATTTTTCTTCTTGCTGTTATCATTGACCAACAACCTTAAATTTTCAGTGTTATCCTGCCCAGGAAAAAACAAATGTCACTAGATCCATTTGTAAGAGCATTTTCTTTGCTGCAATGTGGAATTGTCCTCATACACTTGTAGACATACAGAAAAAAAGAGGAAAACAGATCTGACACAGACCACATAATCTCAAAGCCATGTTCCTTGTTGTTGTTGTTTTGTACCATTTGCATGGCTACTACCAGGTCAGGTTACATGGGGCAGTCATTAAAATCCACAGGCTAGAAAACCCAAAATACTAACAAGGGGGCTAATTTTAAAATCACAGGGCTGAACAAACTTCTTTCATGAGGTTACATGCAGGGTGGTTGGGTCTGCTATGGGAGGGACACTCTACTGGTGCTGGAAGTGGACAAAGCAACAGCTTCTCTCATCGCAACAGTAAAGGAAGGATTTTCTCAATTTAGTTGCACAGAAGGCTTCCTCAACCCGTATTTTTTATTTTATACATTTACTTAATCAGTTAAGAAGCTGCCTCATTTAAATGACTCTAGATAACAAATACCGGTACATTAAAAGACTGAAACAAATAAAAAAGAATTGGTTTAAGATGATAATAATAATAATATACTCAAACAAAAACTATCTCACCTCTAGATCAGGGAAAGAAATGCCAGACAAAGAATGGACTGCAGTTCCCATCAGCTGATTTTCATAGTTGTACTTCATTATTGTAGTTGCAACCCAATACCAACTGGGGAATGCAATATATTTGCATTCCCCAGTTGCTAATTATATTTCAACACCTTCATAGGCACTACACACAGATGTATAAAAGCTATATATCTGTTTATTTTTGTAATGCCATCTATTTTTTTTTTATTAAAGATCATATTGTATATTCATTCTTACAATGACATTTGCTTCATGTTTTCTTTATTAATTTTTCACATCCCTCTTGCTTGGTCTGTTGGTCTGTCTGTCCATCCAATCAATCCCTCCCTCCCTCCATCCTGCTAAAATCAATCAAGCACAGGATTTTAACTCATTCAGTCATTTAAAAACAAAGGTACAGTTAGTCCCCCACTACAGTTTAGTCCAAAATTTATGTTGCTAAGTGAGACATTTGTTAAGTGAGTTTTGCCCCATTTTACGACCTTTCTTGCCAGAGTTAGTAAGTGAATCACTGCAGTTCTTAAATTAGTGACGGGATTGTTAAATGAATCTGATTTCTCCATTGACTTTCCTTGCGAGAAGGTCTCAAAAGTCATGATCTCAGGACAATGCAACCATCATAAATACGAGTCAGATGACAAACATCTGAATTTTGATCACGTGACCATGGGGATGCTGTAATGGTCATAAGTGTGAAAAATGGTCATAAGTCACTTTTTTCAGTTGCCATTGTAACTTCAAACAGTCTTGCAATGAATTCTTGAACTATCTGTACTTCCCTGTTCCAAGATGTGTTTCAATATAACGAGCATTTGGGGAATGTTGAACTTTTCAGTGCTATCAGTCTGTGAGGCTGAACTCACATAGCTATTACCAACTATTACTTGCTGCACTATACGTTGGAGATGCTCCAGTCAGCCTAGCCTTTGATTCCAGAGAGCTTAGCCATATTTGGAGGAACAAATATGATCGAGGAGGAGAGAAACACAATTGAAATTGATTGAAAATAAACAGATGCAGGGGGAACTAGTGCAATGCTACAGTGTAACACAGCATCATGTGAGTCTCTGATCATTCCAGCAACCAAGGGTGTGGCCGCTTTTTGAAAGCATGGGATCCAGATATACTTGAGGAACTGAGCCAGTGAGCAATAAATCAGAAAATTTGGCTGTCATCTGAATATCAGATGCCTGAGTCCTATTCCACCAGGGTGTGGAAACAAGTCACATCACAGTGATCTATGCAGGCACTATGGGACAACTGTAGTGTAGTTAAGTAGATACTACAGTCAGCCCGAAGGCTCCGAATTCCCATTTAGTTCTCTGTATTTTCTTTCTCTCAGAGGATTAGCATTGGGTTTCATATTCCAATGCTGCCACCTACAGGCAACTGAAGATTCATGCAACTCTTGAAAAGTTTATTTTGTTTGAATGTACATACAGCCACACAGTACATGACCCAACCAGAAGGCTATTCCATATTGAGACACAGAGGTGGTATTCAGCAGGTTCTGACCAGTTCTGGCAAACCAGTAACTGGAATTTTGAGTAGTTTGGAGAACTGGCAAATACCACCTCTGACTGGAGATTTTACAGTATCCTTCCTCTGCCATGCCCACCAAGCCACACCCACAGAACCGGTAATAAAAAAAATTGAATTCCACCACTGATCGCAGGTAATCAATGTTATGCAAAGTACAGAAAAAGAGTAACAGCAGCTGGAAAATGGCAGGAGGTAAGAGAAAAAGAAACACGATCTAGATAACTCTAGTTTGCATAAACATTATTTATTATACCTGTCTATGTATCCTTGCAAACCATCCTTGTTTTCATCGTGTCTATATTGCTTTTTGTTCTTTAAAATTCTTGTCTTTCTCTTTTTCAGGCTCTCATCAACTAAACCAAATCACATCCTTACCCATTTTCTTCAAATAACCTGAATGTTCTTCTTTCCTACTGACTGCCATCTGTCAGAAATGGTGTAGAATCTCCTCCTTCGGTAGGGGGTTGGACTAGATGACCTACAAGCTCCCTTCCAACTCTGTTAATCTAAAAGTGATGCCTAAAGTGATTATTCACTTTTGAATCTAGCCTACATGCATCAATCACCCATTCATTCTTAATGCTCTCTCTTCTTATCTCACCACAAGTACTTTACAAAAGTTTGTCTCCCATCACATTTACCGTATTTGCCGGCGTATAAGACGACTTTTTTGCCCTGAAAAAGATGCCTCCAATTGCCTTATACGCCGGCAAATAGTAATTGGGAAGCACTGCGGCTGCCAGCGGCTGAGGCACTTTGCGCACCGTGGAAAGAATCCCGTGAAGCCGAAGGAGCAGCCAGCCTTCTCCCAGCTCCCAAGGAAAGCGAGGCTCGCACCGCCCGAGCTCCGCTGAGGTATCCGGCTGGGGCTGTCAGGAGTTGTTACCGCTGGCGTGGCTCCACGCGGCTCCAGTCCCGCGTTGCCTCGGGAAGGGAAAGGCAAAACCAGGAGCCGCTGCTGCCATTGCAAAGCGCCGCCGGCTCTTCCTTTTGCCTTTCCCTTCCCTAGGCAACGCGGGACTGGAGCTGCTGCATGGAGCCGCGCCAGCAGTAACAACTCCTGACAGCCCCAGCCGGATACCTCAGCGGAGCCCGGGCGGTGCGAGCCTCGCTTCCTTGGGAGCTGGGAGAAGGCTGGCTGCTCCTTTCAGCTTCACGGGATTCGTTTTCCACGGTAGACAAAAGTGCCTCAAAAAAAAAAAAAAGTGCAAAAGTGGAAGGCGTGCGGAAGAGGGGGCGAGTATATAACAAACTATATTTTGAGTGGAAATGTTGGGGGGTCGTCTTATACGCCGGGTCGTCTTATACGCCGGCATAGACGGTAATATACTTTAACGGTTTTCCTGGTATATCCAACTCAAATTTCCATATAAGAAACTGGGCAGTGTACTCTAGGGCATGGCCATTTTTATTTCTTCATATTCATTCTTTGCAACAAACTACATGCAATGTGCTATTTTGCTATCATCACAGGCACGCTTTAAAATTTCTTCATACAATTTCTCTTCTATGATGGTATCTGAATTACTCTAGTTTTCCAGTTTGCCTTTTTGTTCACTCCATTTTCACTTTCAAATAAAACTATATTGGCCATCAATAAGTGAATGCTCAAATCTATATAATTTTTGTTTCATCTTTAAGTTAATTGAGATTCACCGTATTCCATTTTGGCTCTTCACCAACAACACACCATTATCTCTATATAAATGTACAGGTAGTCCTCAACTTACAACAGTTCATTTAGTGACCATTCAAAGTTAAATATAAATCACTGGGAAAGTGAGTTATGACCATTTTTACACTTACAATCATTGTGACCTCTCCATGGTCACGTGATCAAATTTCAGATGCTTGGCAACTGGCATGCACTTATGATGGTTGCAGTGTCCCAGGGTCCTGATATAATCTTTTTCAACCTTTTGACAAGCTAAGTCAATGGGGAAACCAGGTTCATTTAACAACCGTGTTACTAACTGTACAGCTGCAATGATTCGCTTAACAACTCTGGCAAGGAAGGTTGTAAAATGGAGCAAAATCCACTTAACAAATGTATCATTTACCAACAGAAATTTTGGGCTGAATTTTGGTTGTAAATTGAGGGCTACCTTCAATTTACCTCAATATGAATGTATACCCAATTAACATTCTTCTAATATCCCCACAACTATTCCTGAAACATTTGTCCATAAATAACCATGGAGACTTCACTTATTCCTGAATTATTCCCTGACCAACATTGACATACCATAGCACTCATTTCCATACAAATGTTCACAATGTACCTTCTACTGTTTCCTTTCCTCCAGAATAAAAAATGCCATGTTTAAATGCAGTATTATGAAACAAAATATGAGCCTTAAGGATGCATTTGCTTTATTATAGTATATAGGCTATTTATTAACAAAGAATTATTTTTCCTCTAAATTTCATGCGCTCTTCTCAGAGATTCATAATTTTAGGAGATGCTCAGGCTATATAGAAATTGTTCTCTTTTTGTTCTATATATGCATCAGTTTTTGACATCTTTAAGCCTATGGTCTATTAGGGGCAAAAGATGTGTCAGAGGTGTTGCATTTTACCTCCGTTTTTTAGGAAAATGAAGGAAACACCATGATGTCTAAATAGCACAAACCAGGGGTTGTTTCTATCATAATGTTGCTTTCTAAATTAATTTGGTCTTTCTCATGTAGCACTGGCCTGCAAAGCTTGTTACCAATGCTATTCTTTGAGACTTCGGCTTTCTTTCTACTTACAGATTGAATCATCTTTCTTCTCCCTGCTTTCCTTAGCTTGAATGCTTTGAAATTAATAAAATGAAAAATCTCAGAGGATCACTTACTTTTGATAAATGGAATTGAAATGAAAAGGTATTAATTCCCTAGCCAGATTTCTCTGTTCTATGGGAGCTTTTGAGAGGAGATGATAAAAGATAAACCTGAGTTCAAACAAACTTTATAGAAAAATTATAGCCATCTAAAATCTAGTTTCCTCAAACTGATATAGCTATAGTTCTCTTCCAGGAAAGCTGTATTGGCTAGGAGTTATAGGAGATGTAGGCAACGCATCTGGGTGAAGCAGACTGGGAAATGTTGCTCTAGTGTACAGTGCAAATTGCACATACTAAAGAATGTTATACATATGTTACTGTCCATGTGTGAAATTAGGCATTTTATAGAATAGAAATGTACAGAATGCCAAAAATGGGACATCAAAGTATGAAACGCTTAACATTTCACACATTCCTAGGCATTCTATGTAATGCCAAAAGGGAAACTAGCAAAATATAAAATACTTCCACTAAAATGCCACTCTAGCCTTCCTTGTTGCAACAAATAGGTCAATACTGGTCTTTTTATCTTGTTTATTTCAGTAAGAAAATCCTGTACTTTATTTTGCATTTCTTCTTTCATTTTCATATAGGTTTTTTCAATAGAGGATTAACCCTTTTCATAATTCTATTTTCATACTTTGCCTAAATAATTCTTGTCATTCTGCATAATACCTAGGTGTCACACACAATGCCTAGGGAAAATGCTATAAAGCCTATTAAAATAACACAGACATTTCAATCTTTGCCTAAAAATGTCACACATTCTATAGTTTTCCTAAGCATTCTACACAATGCCAGCTTTTCACTCATTGCTAGAAACATATACACTTTTTAAGATCCCGTTTCCTTTCAAGATCTCACAATCTTTGAAATACCCCAATCCTGGAGGTCTTATTTAAGTTGTTACAGATGACAATTGAAGAGATGAGCACTCCAAACAAAACAATCTGAATTTCCTGCTACTAATTTTGTGGAAGTGTTTTATTTATACTTTTTTCCAAGAATTAAGTCTGTGTGATCTCAAATCGTTTCCATATGTGGCAACTTTCTTGTATTGTAAGGGCTACATATTTGAACATAAGAGCAAAAACAACAAATGGAATCTGATTTGATTGCTGTAGCCAAGAAAATATAATTCTATTGAACATAACCTATTTACAAAGTTTGCTTTTATAGTTCTTTTTTATTAAATCCTTGATAATTTACTTTGTGAGAAGGTTGGAAATCACATTATATAAGTATTGTTCTACACTTGGTCCAGGTATAATGGCCATCTCTGGCTCAAAACAACTGATGGGAAAATATTATCTGAAATACACCTCCCTGTGGAAGAAACAGGATTATGAGCCACAGTGGTGCAGTGGTTAGAGTGCAGTACTGCAAGCTACTTCCTGACTGCCAGCTGCCTGTAATTTGTCAGTTCAAATCTCATCAGGCTCAAGGTTGACTCAGCCTTCCATCCTTCCAAGGTGGATAAAATGAGGACCCAGATTGTTGGGGGCAAGAAGATGACTCTGTAAAGCAGTTTAGAGAGGGGCTGTAAAGCACTGTGAAGTGGTATATAAGTCTAAGTGCTATTGCTATTTTGATAAAATCAAAACTGCAGAGACCAAGTGCTGAGCCTAACAAGTCACACTGAAGCAGGATTCCAATGAAGCCTGAAAATCACAGTAGTTTTTGTGGACCTGACCATGGCCTTACAATACAGTCTGGGAGGAAGGTTTACTATACAAATTTCAACTGAGTCTGTGCTGCCCCACTCACTCACATACATATAAGTAAGTGTGTTTCAGAGAGTTTATTAATGTTCCCCAGCAGTTCCCTTCACCCAGCCTCAGAACTGTCCAAAATAAAGTCAGCCACAAGCAGGCCAAGATTAGTCCACAAGGCAATGTCCATAAAACAATAGAAAGTTGCTCCAAAAAGTAAGTCCACCAAACAAATTTAAATCTACCAGGCAAAACCGAAAGTACATCCACAAGAACTCACTTAGCAAGAGAAGTTCGGAGTCTCCAAGGTACCAAGTCAAGCAGGAAGCACGAACAAACACACAGCCATTAAAACAAAACACGTTGTGCCCAGCAATGCCTCCCTCTGCCTGTCGTAATAAGTAGTTTTCCGGTGCAGCCCATCAAGATGGGCAGGGCCTTCTCCCAAGTAATCTGGCAGATCTCCTTTGCTCTTGCCTTTTCTCTGCCATGTTAGCTCTCGGATCCAACAGGGAAGGCAGCTCCTCCTCCTCCTCTTCATTGATGTACAAACTGTCCCCAGCTGAAGCCCCCCATAAATCACTTTCATTCGGCAGTTCAGAGTCATTAATTAACCCATTTCCTGACCTACCAGGAATGAGCTTATCCTCCCTTGAGCCAGCCTCCAAGGAAGAATAAGGGAAGTTGTCCAAGGGAGACATCATACATGCCAAGGGACATAAAGATAAAAAATATCTCAAGATGTAGAAGACAGAATTGAAATTCAAAGAAGTTTTGATAAATCTAAGAAATGAGCTGAAAATGACAAAATGAACTTTATCAGACAACTGCAAATTTCTTCCTCTAGGAAGCAAAAGTCTAATGCAAATATCCAACTTAGCACTAATACTTGTGAAAAAATGTTGGAACTTCAATTATGTTTTAAAAACAACCAAAGGAATGAAATTCTCCAAATCAGCAAAAATGAGAAACAACAGAATATACAGAATATATAAAGAGAATGTATAAAGAGGAAATTACTCAGCCCAATTTTTAAACATATTAAACTTTGACCACACAACACAATAATGATCAATTTTTCCTTTATACAAACAGAGAATCAATATATAAATATAATATACTCCCATATTGTTGTGGGAGTATATCATACATTGCTTAGAAAATCAGAGGAGGTGGGTGAGGTCTTTCAGTTCACTTGACTAAAAATTCAAGAAAAGACCACAACAGTAACAATGGAAGATTACAATTCACTCTTCTTTTGTGTGCCTTTGCATAACATTACTTTACTCTGAAAGGAACAGAGTGATGGATGCTTTAAGCTGCTGAAAGTTCATCACAGCATAGAAACTGTAGACTGTTTGTATTGCTTAGTGACAAACATCATTAACCTCAGAATTGGGGGGAAATAAAAACAGTTCTTCCTTCCACCATCAAAGAGTAAGCCATTTGTCTCTTTAACTTCTCTTGTTCATGGAAAACTTTTAGTTTGGCAGAAAGCAGAAATAAAAAAGCATTACAATCTTCACAACAGCAAAGCTGGAAAGTCATTTTGATTGATTTGCTAGGTAGAAAGAAAATTAAGCCTAGTTATTTGATGCAGAAAATACCTCCAAGGGACCTGCAGCTTAAGCTTAGGTGGTTTAAAAAGCTAAACAATTTTCAAAATGATTATGGCCATTTCAAAGAGGACAGATTATTTAGAACAGATTGGAGTTGCCTGCAAGGATTTTATTATGTCCTGCTGTTTTTTAATGTATTCATTTATTATTTTATTTGTATCCCACATTTTTATTTTTACAAATAACTCAAAAGTGGTGAACCTATTCAACACATCTTCCTCCTCCTATTTTCCCACTGTAGTATGAGTTGGGATGAGAGTGAGTGATTCAACTGACTTCCATATGTAAAGCGGGACTAGAACTCATGATTTCCCAATTTCTAGCCTTAACCACTAGACCAAATTGGCTCAGTGTTTTAACAGAATAACACAGTTGTTGTTAGGAAATTTCTCCTTAGTTCTAGGTTGCTTCTCTCCTTGATTAGTTTCCATCCATTGCTTCTTGTCCTGCCTTCGGGTGCTTTGGGGAATAGGTTTACCTCTTCTTCTTTGTGGCAGCTCCTTAGATATTGGAACACTGCTATCATGTCATCCCTGGTCCTTCTTTTCACTAGACTAGACATACCCAATTCTTGCAACCTTTCTTCATGTTTTTAGCCTTCGGTCTCCTGATCATCTTTATTGCTCTTCTCTGCACTTTTTCTAAAGTCTCAACATTTTTTTAATGTGGACCAAAATTGGATGCAATATTCTAAGTGTGAAAGATCAAAAATCAAAGTGTCAAAGTATTATAAAGTGGTGCTAACACCAGAGGTAGGATTCAAATTTTTTAACAACTGGTTCTGTGGGCATGGCTTAGGTGGTGGGTGTAGCTTGGTGGTCATGTGACTGGATGGACATGGCTTGGTGATCATGTTATTGGCTGGACGTGGCCAACTCAATATCACTCACATCGAGGCACGCATCTCCTCGCCTGGCCTATCATGACTGTGGGGATGCTGCAGCAATCGTAAGTGTGAAAAATGGTCATAAGTCACTTTTTTCAGTGCCATTGTAACTATGAATAGTCACTCCACACAAGCAAAGTACCAGCAAAGGAACGAAAAAAAACTCCAGAGAAGTTCCAGAGATAGGAATTCTAGTCCTGCCAAGAATGTAATAAGGGTTAACGGAGAGGCAGTTTCTGTAAGCAACACCAGAATGTTTCCTTCCTGCCTTCTTTACAGGATTAGGCCAGTAATTTCTTCTAACAACCGGTTCTCCGAACTGCTTAGAATGTTAACAACCGGTTCTGGCGAATAGGTACGAACTGGTAGAATCCCACCTCTGGCTAACACCTACATGATCTTGATTCTATCCCTCTGTTAACGCAGTCTAGGACAGTATTGGGGGGGGGTTGTTGTTGTGTTTTTTTGCAGCTACAACACACTGCTGGCTCATATTTAAGAGATTATCACTAGGACTTCAAGATTCCACTCAGTGAGCTAGATACTACCAATATTGTACCTATGCGTTTATTTTTTCTTGCCTAAATGTAGAACCTTACTTTTTTCACCACTGAATTTCATTTGGTTAGATAGGGCCCAGTGCTCAAATCTGTCAAGATCCTTCTGAGCTATCTTCTAGAATATTGGCTATTCCTACCAGCCTGGCGTCTGCTAATTTGATGAGTTCCCCTTCTGTCTCCTCATCTAAATCATTGATGAAGATATTAAAGAGTGCTGAGTCTAAAACAGAGCCTTGGGGTACCCCAGTGCATACCTCCCTCCATCTAGATGCAGTTTCATTAAGGACTATTGAATACAAATCCATCTGGTGGTGATTCTCTGTATAACTTTGTGTTCTTCAAAATGATTGATATGAAAGTATTATAAGTGCCAAAGTATTTGTGCACAGAGCAAAGCTGCTTTCTCACTGCTTGCCTCTTCTTGCTCATGGTATTTCCCATTTGATTTCTTGGAGCTCAGCTAGATGAAAACTGATAGCAGAAGAGCTCTAAAAGCTGCCTTGATGAGGCAACCCTATTTTTAACAAGGGTAGCTCCCCACACCATCTCAATCCTAACTCATCCAAGCTTGCTTTCCTGACAGCTCGTATGAGCGAGTGTGCAACTTTGGGTGCCTTCCTTTCTTCTTATGGGGAGAGAGAGACCTGTCCAGCCCCAGATCATACAAAGAGACACTTCCCCTTGAAAAGATGCAGAAGTACACCAAGTGGATTGAAACTGAAGCCTGCCTGATTTACAAGTGACATCATGAAAAGAAGTCCAGAGCTAGAACACAGCAGCTGCCGTTTTCAGTTACCATCACCTCCAAAATGCTGTGTCTTAGGGAATGGGTGGGTGGGAGAAATTGGCTTTCAAGCGATAATCTGACAGGGGATCTGATGAAACACCTTTTAAAAAATCTTTTCATCTATTCACTTCATTTTCTGCACTGGCTGTCTTTTAGCACAGGCTGTCATTGTAGCTGAGGATTGGAGGTAATATTTCTTCAGTCTGAAATGTGATACCATGGTTACTATTCATGTTGCATGTGTATGGCTGATCTAGTGTATCTTGTGCTTTAGCATTGCAATTATATTACATACAAACACACAAATATGTTTGCGCTGGCTTGTACAAACAGATATTGATACACCCAACCCAAAACAAGCATGTCCTGTTAATATATAAAGGTGGTGTAACTAGTTTAGGTTGTCATTTTGTGGTAGAAATTATGTTCCTCTTTACTTATATGCATTATACTCCCATTCACTCATTGGTGAAGTTTTTTTTCTCTGTAAATTGTGGCAGAATTTTGAATGTTGAGATTTTATCCATTCATTCTCTTTCAATATAATTTTAATACAAGATGCAATATCCCAACATCCTTCAAACATAGTGTGCCCTGGAAGGGAATGAAAACTATTAGTACAGGTATTAAGCAATATATCTTCACCAGAAGGGTTTTTTCCCAGATGGACCAGTTCTGCTAAATGACTCCCTTTGTGGTTACAAGCATTGTTTGTTTGATTGGAGCATATTTATAGCAACAAACAAAGCTATATTGTGAGATATTGGCTTAGTGGCAGCTGTTGTGTGAAGTAATATAATTCATCAGAATTTCAAATTCATACCCATCAAAAAAAAAATTCCTTCCTTCCCTTTTTTCTGTCTCTTTCCTCCTTTCTTTCTTTCCTCTTTTCTTTCTTTCTTTCCTTTCTTTCTTCCTCGCCCTCCTTCCCCCACCCCTCTCTCTTTAAAAAAAAGTGGGGGCTTGGGTTTAAGATCAGCCAAAGAAGTTACCATTTCTGTTTGAGGATTTCAAACCAACTTACATTATTGCAATCTTTGTGGATAGTTTAGACGAGGTAATTTGTAATGCTGGCAGATTATGGTTATTTAGTCAAGATAGATTCTGAATTAGACAGTCAGTGAGGTATAGCGGTTAAGGCAACAGACTAGAAACCAGGAGACACTTGAGTTATAGTCCCGTCTTGGGCAAATAGTTGATTCTGTGTTGTTCACTGGATACATACGGCCTGGCCTAAAACAATAGACATGAATTTCCTAAATAGGATGCAGGCAACATGGTGAGACCCTTCTCAGTCTCTGCTCAGCACTAGCTCTGGACAAACATTTCAGGGACTGCACATGAACTGCCTATTCCCTTGACCCCACTCCAAAAAAATCATCCTGCACCATTTTCCTTCTAGTGCTCTCTCTCTCATACACACACACACTTTTCATTCACACATTAAGCCAGTTCTCAACTTACAACCATCCATTTAGCAACTGTTCGAAGTTACAATGGCACTGAAAAAAGTGACTTTCAACTAGTCCTTGCCCTTATGGCTACTGCAGCATCCCCGTGATCAAAATTTGGGTTCTTGGCAACTGGCACGTACTGACCTTCCCAGCCAACTTCCAACGAGCAAAATCAGTGGGGGAAACACTGACACACCCAACCCAAGACCAATAGGTAATAATAGAACAAGCATGCCCTGTTAATATATAATTATTTACATGATTACTTAGCAGCTGCAGTGATTCGTTTCACAATTGTGGTTAAAAAAAACAAAACTGGTTGTAAAATCAGGTGTGACAACCACCTTGTTTAGCAATGGAAATTTTGGTCCCAATTGTGGATGTAAGTCGAGGACTATTGCAACGGGTGCTCTTATTCTCAGTGAAGCCCCTTCCATGTACTCATTCTCTTTCCCACGGGCAAGTATGCCACGCCTCTGAGGGAATCTCCAAGCTGCGCTCAAAGGAATCCTAACCCTTGGGGTAACTGTACAGTAGAGATAAAATCATTACACAGCCATCTATAAAATCATTTTATTTTTCTAGAAACAATTTCCGATTACTACTAACAGTGGTTGCTTGATACTTGATACTAAAAAAAACAAAAAACCAGAAACTCAGCAATGATGTTATTTTAGCTTTCATTCATTAAAGCTTCCTTCTTTGGCATGAACTGCACACTTTTCCTACAGAATAATGTACAACTGAAAGAATGAAATTCTATTTGTGAGAATGGTCTCCAATAGACAACCAGCTAAATATGAGCCTGCCGTGTGCAGCAGCAGCCAAAAAAGCGAATGCAATCCTAAATTGCATTAACAGAGAGATAAAACTGAGATCAAGTGAGGTACTAATACCGCTCTATAAAGCCTTAGTAAGACCACACCTAGAATACTGCATCCAGTTTTGGTCACCACACTATTAAAAAGATGTTGAGACTCTAGAAAAAGTACAGAGAAAAGCAACCAGGATGATTAGGGGACCGAAGACTAAAACATATGAAGAATGGTTACAGGAACTGGGCATGGCTAGTCAAGTGAAGAGAAGGACCAAGGGAGACATGATAGCAGTCTTCCAATATTTGAGGGGCTGCCACAGAAGCACCCAAAGGCCAGACAAGGAATAATGGATGGAAACTGAACCAGGAGAGATTTAACCTGGAAATAAGGAGAAACTTTCTGACAGTGAGAACAATCAACCAATGGAACAGCTTGCCCTCAGAAGTTGTAGGAGCGCCATCACTTGAGACCTTCAAGAAGAGATTGGACTGCCATTTGTCAGAAATGGTGTAGGGTCTCCTGCTTGGGCAGGGGGTTGGACTAGATGACCTACAAGGTCCCTTCCAACTCTGATTATCTGTTATCTATTATAGATACACATAAGGGCGAAGAAGGAACCTGGCTACAGTTTTTAGCACTGTCAGTTTCATGACTGATAAATCATAAAGAAGTTTCCCATTCTGTTAGCATACTACAGGTAGTCCTCAACTTATGACAATTGAGCCCAAAATTTATGTTGCTAAGTGAGATATTTGTTAAGTGAGTTTTGCCTCATTTTACAACCTTTCTTGCCACAGTTGTTAAGTGAATCCTGCAGTTCTTAAATTAGTCACACAGCTGTTAAGTGAATCTGGCTTACCCATTGATTTTGCTTGTGAGACAGTCGCAAAAGGGGATCACATGCAACCATCATAAATATGAGTCAATTGTCAAGCATCTCAATGTACATCACATGACCATGGGGATTTTGCAATGGCCACAAGTGTGAGAAAATGGTCATACATCACTTTTTTCAGTGCCTTTGTAACTAAATGTCACTAAATGAACTGTTGTAAGTTGAGGACTACTTGCATCTCCATCTCATCTCACTTGAAAAGAAAAACGCAATGACATTTTGAATCGTTCTTTCATACACCATGATTTTCAGCAGGAAACTTTCTTTTATCTACTACAGTATCTGTTTCCTGCTTTGGAGACAGAAAATTCTCAGAGCAAGGTTATTTTTAAAAAAAAGTTTTTTAAAAAATGTAATTAATATTTGTACTGGAAAGACTTCATCCTCAGAAATCCTGCCTCCAAGTAAAGTCTCTTATAGCACTTTAAAGACCAGTGATTGTCGCATCAATTCTCAGTGGGATTTCCTGTAAAATACCAATAATGTTTCTATATATATATGCGCAAATGACATATATAGCTTCCATTTGGGGGGCGGGGTGGACTTGAGAGCAACCTTCCAACTCCACCACATCCTGAGAGTTTTAAGTCAAAAGCCGGGGTGGGTAGCAAACCTTCGAGTGGCCAATGGAAGACAGCAAAGAATATCCACCCCAGATGTGGCACCCTAGTCAAATGCATCTGGAAGGCACCAGGTTGGGGAAGCGGCTAATAATATGAACTTATCAGCATGGGCGGAGTCTTCTCCTCCCCCTTGTAACCACCGATTATCCCCACTTCCTGGATATGGCGGCAAATCAAACGGATTGCGTTGCAAGCGGAGCAGTGATGGCAGCGTAAGGAGGAAGGAGGCCACGGCGGCTATGCAAAGCTGGACCGTTTCCCTTAGCAGGCCTCGGACCGGCTGCTGGCTGTGAGGGTCGCCGTACTGTATCGGCGGCGAAGCGGCTCCCGCTCCACGAGCTTTCCCCACCATCTCTTGCGTCCTCCCCACCTTCCCCTTCGGGCGCGGCGCTTCCTTTTTCACTCGCCTCAGCCGCGGGGGTTGACAGCGGGAGATCCAGGGGCACCGGAGAACATGCCGTTCCAGATGTGGACAAAGCCACCCCTTGCCATTTGTGCACCGTCTGTCGTCGGTTGGTTGGGCTTCAGATGTCTGCCGTGCCTCCTTTGGGCCGCAGGGGGTGGTAGACTCTGGCGAAAAAAGACCAATGCGCCGGGTAAGTGGCCAGGGATTGCGAGAGGTGCTTCTCTTTTTCCCGAGCTTTGTGGTAAGGTCACTTGAGGGTGGATGCTTCCCTGAACTTGATGGCTACGTTTGGAGCCCTCCTGGTCTTTGCAGCCATTTCTGACCCGTTGTGTTTTTTCTAATAAGACGAAATTGCAAGATGAGAATGAACTCTTTTCTTGCTGTCATTATTCCTATGGTGCTTTTTTTTAAAGTTTTTTTAAGTATCAGGAGGAACCTGAAATTAGGAGGCAACTGAAAGGGAACAGTTAGTCATATCACCTTGACATCTTCCTGTTTAATTCCTTGCACTGGTTGCTCTCGTTCACTGTAACGGACGATCTGGAGTTGGAGAAACAATCTCATCTTTTCTGACACCAAGAGCTTAATCAGTCTTACAAATCTGATGGTTTTATACTAAATCAGAAGTCTAGCCTCCCGTATTGAAGTAATCCTGTTAAGCTATTCAATTTGATTACCAATGTTACTTAGTTTGATATGCTTTCTGATTTAATCTGCAATCTGGAAGATTTAAAGCAAAATTCTTTCTTTCACTGCTTGGGGATATATCACATTAAGTTAGTATCAGTTCACACCAGCAAACTTGCTGGTTTTCCACAACTTTAAAGTGACTCAGAAAAGAATGTATTTCCCTCATTTAGAAGGTCCCAACTGTGTTTGAATGTTATTTTGCACTTACAAATATATTAATTCAGAAAACTGCAGTGAAAAATGGAACAATGGGATGCTATTGGCTATCAGCAATCGGAATGAGAAACCTATGAAATGGTACAATAGGACCTATGTAGGCATCCAGTTACTGAAGCTGCATTTTATGGGGGGAGGGGGAGGAAAATGTTAGGAATATGAGTCACCTAACAGCTATTTGGGTTAGAAATATATAAACCAGGATAAACATTTTAAAACTGTATCTTTAAGAAAATGCAAAACTGTAATTAGGTGTGGTTTCTAAAATGGCCATAAAATGGAGCCAGAAACCTGGTTTGTTTTAGTCTTAATCTCAGAAGAGGGTGTGTCTCAGTCTCTGTTTCCTTCTGTTGGAAAGTATTGCTGTTCCTCCATTTTTCCTAATTGATATTTCTGGATTTAATGTAAGTCTGATACTGAACTGTTTTTGACACTGGACTTTGTTATTGGATTATCCCTGGATTGAAAAACTGACTGATTTACCTGTGAATGACTTTTGGACTGCTTATCTTGAACTTTGCTTAAACTTTCTGGAAGTAAAAACCTACATTTACTGTACAGTGTATCTGTGTACTGTGTGTGTATTATTCAAACACTTCTCTCAAATACATCTCCCTGTATGCGCTCATTTTCCTAACGGGGAATTACCTCAACAGAAACAGGCTCTTAGAGGTGAGTAAATGCAGATTTCCCAGTAATTGCCCTTTATTTAACATATTCCCTCTTTATTTAACATAAAGAGAAATTTCCTAACAATGAGAACAATTCAGTGGAATGGCTTACCTCTAGAGTGTGTGGGTGTTCCTTCACTGGAGGTTTTCAAGAAGAGATTGGACACCATTTTGTGGAATGCTATAGGATCCCCTGCTTGAGCAGGAAGTTAGACTAGAAGACCTCCAAGGTCCCTTCCGGCTCTGTTGTTCTGTATTCTGAATACAACTCTATCTCCAGACGGTATGGGAATTCTGATCCAACAAGCTAAAGGGCATTAACCTGACAGACTGAATAAATAAATTAGATATATTATGATATGACTTTGGCAGCCAAGAAATAGCTTTGATTTTCACAGATGCATTCCTTTCACTGAAATCCATCTGCCCCACATAAATAGTTTTAGAAATTCAGATTTCTGAATTTGGGTAGGCTGCATATTTTAGGTAATATGTGCATTGCTTTTATTAATTAGCAGAGGAATAGGCCAAAGTTTCTTTGAGAAGCTCAAAGGCTGTTGGAAAGGAGCATTCAGTTGCCATTGCATCAATAAGTGGGCAGATTGTGTAGGTCTTTGGTGAAACGTGTAACCATGGGAAGAATTGCAGGAACTGGCATAGTTTGGAAAAGAAGTGGTGGTTTTCAAAAGAAAAAGAATACCAGGATTTTTAAATATTATGATACGATGTTCTGTCTTGTCATTTTCTTCTTGTTGTTGTTGATTGATCTGAGCTTTATCATATCCTTTCCTCAAAAGACTCCTGAATTGGGAAAAATCAACATGAAAGGTGAAGAAACTCGGCAGCGTAGAAAGGAAGGCCGAATCAGGAACGGAGAGCGATCCAGGCAGAAAGCAAAGAGCAAAAGTAAACACAAAGAGAGCAAACTTATCAGCCAGGGCGCAGAGGATGGCCCTTTGCTCCTGCCTCAGAAGCAGCCTCCAGAGGCAAAAGTGGCCATGGCAAAACTACAGGAGGAATCAAGCGTGGCAATTGGCCTCCAGGTGCTCTTGCCTTACCTGCTGGCAGGCATGGGCATGGTCCTGGCGGGAATGGTCTTGGATTATATTCAGGTAAGATGAACAGGAATTCTGGGCATCTGCTTTGCTGCATTTGGTTGCCTAGGAAGAAGTTTGACCATGTGCGGGGTTGGGTTTGGGGTTTTTTGTTTTTTTTTCATACAGCCCAATGACATGTAAACAATAGCATCTTATCTGATTTTGAGGTCTCCTTGCTCAGAGTTGCATTTTGTTGGATGCTGCGTGTGTGCACAGGGGAGTAAGCCTCCATAGTTAATGCATATTTAAATCTAAGTGATTATACAAGTGCTCAGTTTTTAAGAGTATGTTCTATGTGCATTTGAATATAAAGTTGATAGACACAGTACCTGTGCATGCATTTGGATGGTGCAAAAACTTTTCCAGTGGCCTTCTTTTATATCATCCAGATGGGTTGCACTAAATTTTCCATAATAGTTCAGCCAGCACATCAGTGGGCATTATGAAAGTAACAGTGCAACACATTTGAAAGGCTCCAGGTGTATGGGGGGAGTGGGAGCTTTTCTGGAACAACTTCCAGCTAAGAAGATTTATAACATTCAGTCTAATGTCATGTTCAATTACATGTGATCCAAATCAAACTTCTATCATTTCTTAGGGTTTTTAAAAATGATGATTCTATGTTTTCCCATATTTTTCTTTGCTAATTCCCGATTGATTTCTTTGGTTTTATATGTATTTTTAAACCTTATATTGCAAACTCTACTTTAAGATGAAATAGCAAGCTCCTGAAGCAAGCATAATTTTAAACAAATGATCAGAGAGGCTAATCTTACTGCAACAAATGCTGCTTTAAATATTTAATTGAAGGAACTCGGCATGAATTGAGAGACAAGTAAACATTATTTAAATATTGTTATTTTATTAACCATACGCTTTTATTCTTATTTTTTACCGTTGTATACCACATGGAACCTCAATAGAGTAAAATGTAGATAAACTGTATAAAATAAATAAAAGCAGGATCTTGTTTTTAAATTCAAACAAGCAATTTGATTAAGTTCGTTCTAATAGGTTACTTTTTCAGCACTGAAATTCTTTCTTGCGCTATCCAATTTATTTAACTAGTGAGGTAAGAGGTCATGTTGCCCCTTGTCTTTCTGATAGGATGACTTTAAAATGCTTTTTGCCTGTTTTCTCTGGTCCAGAGTTCATATTTCTTCCTTGCATTATTTCATGTTACTGTTTAGCATGAAGAAAATCAATTGGGTTTCATAAGATTTTACCTGTTTCAGAATATTTTATATACAGCTGAGCTAATGTGAGTTTAGTTTCCTCCTGAATATGTGGAGACTTGTGTACGATTCTGTGTGCATTTTGTTCTCTTCACAGTTTGAGGTTCTCTCCTGCAATAGATTTTAGTAGTATCCCAAATTAAAATGATTTAGCCAATTAGTCAGAGGAAGGTTATGCTTCATGTTCCAGAAGTGTATTGATTTTGTTGTCAAACCCAGTTTATTGCCCAATTGATTTTTCCACTTTATCAAGTTGGTGATGTTGCTATTTATTTACATAGTACCATCATGGTGCATGACATTTTGTAGAGTACAGGAAGAGAAGACTTAATCTTAAAGAATATTCTGCCTAAAGAGCATAGGCATATAAATAAGTAATCAGATTTCACTTAGAGCAGAGATGAACAACCCTTATGGGTCTAGATTCACCCTTCTCGTTTTGCTTGAGGGCTGGAGAAGATACAGCAAATAATGTCATAAAGGTACCATATAAAAAGTTACCTCATGAGTTGGCCTAAAAGTGACAGTAGAGGAAAGACTGTTCTTAAGATGCTGAGCTATTAATGAGAAAAAAAGAAAAACACTGAAAATGCTTCATTAAATAATGAATAGGCCTCTGGTCGGTTTCCAAACAAAGGTTTAAGACAGGAATATGTGGGTTACCCAACAGTTTTAAATTGGAAAATATTCATTTGTCTTGAATGGATAAATGTCTGAAGTAGCAATTTTCTATGGTATATATTTCAATTTCAGTCCTAGGTAGTGGTGGATGTTTCTCTCCCAGAGCACAAAGAGAAAATATCTGCTGTGAACTCCACGAAGGTGTCAGGCAGGGCATCCAGCCAGTAAACACCCAGTGGTCCCGACTATACCCTGAATTAAGGGATTAAGTTACAAGAAAAAAAAAAGATGAAAATTATCCAATAGGGTAGAGTCTAGAGATGGCTGCTCAAGAAGAGGGCAGACAACAAATTATTTAAAAGCCTGCAGCAACAATCTCTCCCATAGGGCATTAATCAGCACTAGAACCCACCCACATGTCCAAGTGGCGTATTAAGTCTCACTGGTGCCCTAAGCACTGATAAATCTTGGTGCCCCCCTCCTTTATACATACTGTACCATATTCTCAACTTTGTGGTGCCCCCTTTGGGCCTGGTGCCCTAAGCACGTGCTTAGTCTGCTTAATGGTTAATACACCATTGCACATGTCACCTCACATGCCAGGAGGGATGTGAAAAATTGCTTAAAGGAGAATATTGTGATAGACACATGTATATTTATGTATGTGTGTGTTTGATTTTTATCCCACTTTTATTTTATTATTCTATAAGTAATTCAAGGTGGTGAACATACATAATACTCCCTTTTTCTATTCTCTCCACAACAACAACTCTGTGAAGTGGGCTAGGCTGAGAGTGACTGGCCCAAAGTCACCTAGCTGGCTTTCATGCCTATGGCTGGATTAGATCTCACAGTCTCCTTTTTCTAAGCCAGCACCTTAACTACTACACCAAATTGCTAGTTCCCCCTCTCTTTTTTTCTATGGGTATTGGGCACTGTTCTTATAGTGAAAATAAAGCTCCTATTTTAGTGTTTTAATAAATAATGTCACTATTTCTTCGGTAACAGTTTTTTACTCAGGACACCTTATTTCATGATAGTGATGGTCAGACAGTTGGAAAAAACTCAGAGATCATTTAATCCAAACCCTTCTAAAAGCATTTCAGATGGATGGCTCTCTTGGGATGGTAGTCATGATGGTGATGACATAAAATGAATTGTCATCAACTGCTGCTATCTGAATGCCGAACGTGATGCAGCCTGGGAAGAGCATCCCTGCCCCATCCATTGTGTCAGCTCTTCAAGGTAAACCAGACTCGAACACCAAAGTCATGAATACTAAAATTGCAGTAACAAAACCTTGCAACTCTGAATATGCCTCCCCCTCTATGTTTAGGATAGAGAACTAGAGAGGGTCAAGTCTAACATGCTTTCTCAAATTACATTCCTGCTTTGGGCTCTCTTATCTGACCATTGCCTTGACTGCAGCTCTTTCTCCTCTTCAAAAGGGTTGTTCTAACCTCCCTTTCAAGAAAAGCAACACAGCATATGGGAAGCAATGTAGCCAGCTTCTATCCATTGTGTCAGCCACACAGTGTGGACCAGACTAAGAAACCAATGGCATATAGCTCAGGATGTCTCAGGTGCAACAACCAGATATACTTATGAAAACTCAAAGCCAGCAGCTTTCTTGTGTTCACAATAAATCACCAGATAAGATTTCATGGAACTGAAGAGGGTATCTGGGTCAGACTTCTTGTGGCTGCGCAAGGACTCATGGTTAATTCCCTTCTTAACCCCTCCTCCCTGCTTGCCTGGGAGTTTCCCAACAGGAGCCCTTTTAATTATGAGAGCAGAATATAACAGAATATTGCAAGTCTTGATGTGCTCCCTCACACACACACTTTATCTTCATATGAATTTGAGAAGGGCTTGTCTGAAACATTTTCTCAAATTAATTTCTTGGCCTGGACTCAAATCCCTCTTATCTGACCATTAGCTTGGTAGGAGTATTTCCTCATGTCCTTCAAGGCCCTTCTTCCTCCTTCTACTCTCTGGCTCCTAAAGGATGAAGGATTGCCTCCCCCCCCCCCCCCCAAAGAATCCTGAGCTCCAACTGCCAGTTGTCCTCCCGAGTTGACCTTCCACTGTGTCCCCATTCATCTGCTGGATTTTCTCTTGTGGGTAGATTTGTGCATCCTGAAGGAAAATTTTCAATGGATAAAAGGAAATGAGGGCAAGAAATACTGGGTTTTGGGGGGTGGCTATCTAAAGGAACAAAAGACTGTAACTGTTTTGTTTTCTGAACCTGTGTAGAAAGCTAATGTCTGAAGGTGACTTTCCAAGCTTCTTCCTCAATTAATGCTGGTTACAGGACTTATAAATTTAAGCCCAGCTTTCTTCAACCTCCTCTGTACCTCCTTAGTATGGGAAAGAAAGCAGCTAAGCAAACAGAGTTCTTGGATTAACCTCAATATGTTATCAGAGAAAGCTTTTTTTAGACCTACCAGCATGCCTCAGGAAGATTGCTGGTTTTATTTGTAGTAACCAGACTACTATCGAATTGATTGATTGGTGTGGTGCAGACAATGTTGGGGTGGGGTTAAAGACTGACTCCAAAGACTGGGTTTAAATCTTTTCGGTTCTACAGCACCCAGAATGACTCTCCATTTATCATGGACTTCCAGTTTAAATTGCCTCACCAAGTTACAGGATGTATGTCATTTTAAGGCATTTGGAGAAAGTTCACATGGGAAAAGATAGACAAAGAGGCTGAGAGTAAGTTTTATCCTTGGAAACTTCTGCTAATCCGGATTCGAGGGTAGTGCCACCAGATGTAAAACATCATTTAAAGGAAAAAAATTATTCTCTAATCCTGGAAATTCCTGGCTTATTTCAATTAACCAAGCATTTGGATTTTGTCATTTATTGCTGTATCCTTTTCATGAAAATGTAGGGCTGCAAAGGAAATTTACTTACTGGCCTCAGGCAAGCAAAGAACATCCAAATAATTATTGTATACTCTATGAAGCCCGCTTCTTTTAAGAAAATGGATCAAAGCAGGAAAATCCCAAATGTAAATTTTTACATAACTGAGTAAATTACAAGTTTTGTGAAGAGACAAACTGAAAGGAGTTGCACTAGTTTTTTTTTTTAAATGCTTGTGTGCTGAATTAGTCTACTATGGGTTGTATTATTTTCTTTTTAAAAATAAAGTGCTGAATAGTCCATAGCAGATTTTTAGGACAGAAAATAAAATGCAACAGGAAAAGTACTGGAAGAGAATAGAATGACCTTAAATAAGTTCTGCAGAGACTGTTATCGCAGGGCTTTTGTATCTGAATTTGAAGTGATGACAACAGATAAGGATACTGGCTTTTGAACCTCATTGGTGTTCTGAAAGTCAGTCATTGAGAGAGGGAGACTACCTATTTTCTAAACTTGTGTACCCAAAGCCAAGCTAGGAAATCAGAAGAAAAGAACGGATGAAAGTGCCTTTTAGCTAGTACAGCCCCATAGCTTTTCTCTCTTATTTTTCCCTCTGAGCTGTTCTTGTAATGAGCTGTATTTGTAGTTAGGATTAAGCTCCTGTTCGTAATGACCTTTCATCACTTTCAGAAAGCAAAAAAAAGGAAAAGAAAACTGAAGTAAACTTTCTTCTTTGCCTTAGAACAGTAAGAAAGATTCAGCGTCACACAGAGTGAGCTTGATAGTGCTGTGACTATTTCGGCTATGCAAGCTTATCTTTTCAATTACTACCGTTATAAGTGGAGGAGAAAGGACATAAGTGACTGAAGTATTTTAAGCAATTCCAGCACAGCCTACCACTGTTTATGCTGGTAACTCTTCAGTGTCCCAGCTTCAGCCAGTCTTTCTGGTTTTCAGCCAGGTTGTGATAGATGGAAACTGACTCAAAGCATAGTGAAAACCGAGCTCAGCTAATCTGAATGCATTTTGGAAACTAACCTTGTTCTCCTGCGGAAGAAGAAAAGGACATCAGATTTCAAAACACGTGGTGGCGCAACTAATCTAAAGGTGCCTTGAAACTCTGATTGAAGATTGAAGACTACTCCAATTTCTGGACTTCCTTTTGTCCTCTGCTTCTTTAGTATGGGTTAATGGCATTCAGTAATGGTGGTCACCGAGCTGAAATTGAAGCTGTGCTTCCGGGGGAAGAAACTCAGAGGTTTTACCTGTAAGTTTTTCAGATCACCCAATGGATTCCTTCCAGAAACATGCTTCTCCATTGCATCACAGATCTTCGGGCCATATATACTGGCAGGTTTAGGCCTGGTAGCTGCTGGTTTGGTGATGGATATTCTTCAAGTATGTATGTTCTTTCAACTTCCTTGCTAATGAGGGGTAGGCTGACCATGAGCATCTATTTTTAATATGGCTAAGTGAGAGCTAGGTGCAGTATTTGTTCTACCTGCCTTTTGGGGAGGGGGGCAATGTCTTCTGAGACTGTCAAGGCTCTTCAGGGAATCTTGTGGACAGACTGAGTTGAATGAAAGGCTCTTGTTGTTCTTTCTAAGTGTCCTGGAGAAGATATACTAGGATTGAACTGATCCAAGAATGTTCTCATCAGCCACAAGCCAGAATACGTTAGGAAAAAATGTAAATGCCTGGGAAATATCACATGCAGTGCCATGAATATTGTGTTCCCGACATTGGGTGGATTTTTGTGACAAGGAAGCTGCTCACGTTGCCTAGACTATGGGTGGAAAATCCAGGCAGAAATTATTGTGGAAAACTTGGGTCACTGCAACTCCTGGTCCTCATTAAATCCTTCCTTGTAGGGTACTCTTAAGCTCTTAGGCCAATTCTGTCTACTCATTTCCTTTAAAATTTTGTTTTGTTTTGTTTCCTTTTCAACTGACCTGCAAACTAGAGCTTTCTGTCATTCATAAGAATATATATTTTCTTGACCTCTTGGGGGTCATTTGAAAGGTGTGTGTGTGTGTGTGTGTGTGTGTGATGCGCACGTATTATCAGCCTGAATCAATCCTCTGAAGGTTGAAAGCCTCCTCACTGAAGTTTAGTTTATGGAACATAATATACCACAGGTAGTCCTCAATTTACAACCACAATTGAGGCCTAAATTTATGTTGCTAAGTGAAACATTTGTTAAGTGAGCTTTGCCCCATTTTAGAACCTTTCCTGCCACAGTTGTTAAGGGATTCAGTGCACTTGTTAAGTTAGTAACACAGTTTTTAAGTGAACCTTGCTTCTCTATTGACATTGCTTGTCAAGAAGCTCACAAAAGGTGATGAAATGACTTTGGGACACTGCGACCTTCATAAATACGAATCAGTTGTCAGGCATCCAAATATTGACCATGCTGCAATGGTTGCAAGAGGGAACAATGGTCCTAAGTCACTTGTTTTCAATGTCATTGTAACTTTGAATGGTCACGAATTAACAAATGGCTGTAAGTCAAGAACTATCTGTATGCTAATGGGTTAGTGGTTCTATGCTTTTGAACTTCCTAGTCTAGAGCGGAAGGGCTCTCATTGGCCCAAATAATTTTCTTCATATATCAAGTCCTCTAAATAAATAGAATTCTTGTCTATGATCGCTTTGTTTCATAAGGCCTTTGAGCCTTATAACAATCCTCCAGGTGTGCATATACAAGAGTGCAGGATTTGTGTGCAAAACATTAGATTCGGTTAAATCACAATTGGATGGTTTCTGTCTTAGCATCTTGTGTGAATCAAGTCAACATGTTAAAGCATAGTATGATTTATTTGTCCCGACATAAGGATCTTGTGTTTTGCTAAGCTGTGCTCGTTTTGTTAAAACTGTACTTGGTTTTAGCATATTGTGTGAACTCAGTCAAGGAATGATTATGCAGTCACTCTATGCCTAAATAGTTAGGGAGAAGTCTCACTGATATCAGTGGATTGGACTGTGCCCATTATATTATTATTAGAAACATTTATTTCCCTGCTTCATTAATAATAAGCAAAACAGGTTGAAAAGTGATGTGGCAGTCCTGTAACTTAAGGTTTATTTGTAATTTAAAATGCATAGGCATGGTAGTCAATAATATGTTTATTGTGTTAGTTTTTTTGAAATCCTGTAATAATTGTATTTTCTGTAGAAATTATCTGCCACTTGAAGGGTATCTCCGGTTTAAAGGCATAAAACAGAAAAGGAAACAGTCCATTAATGCATTACATATAAGGAATGATAAAAAGGCTTACAAAGATCTTTTATCATCACAAACTACACTTTCTGCTATATTTTCCTCTTCACTTTCAAGTCATTTATAATCATATGCTCTTGAACTTTATGTTCTTCAATCTAAAATAACTTTGTTGTGCAGGATTGTCCAAGTAGATCATAAAATTAAAGAACTGGCTTATTGTTGCAAGCATATGAAAAAAACAACCAGCCTTATTAAAAATAAGCATAAAACAGGACAGATCAGAAATAAAATTCTTGCTGTGTTGTTTGTACATATCTACTTAAAAAGAGCAACCTATATATGGCACACTTTATAAACTAAAGAGCATCAAGTGAAACCAAAAGATGGAGATAAGAGAAAAATATGCTGACTTCAGTTTTAAATAATTGCAGATGCCTCTCTGTTCATCAAATAGCTATGGGTATTGTTTATTCGGAATATTTTCCTTTATTTGCCACCCTAATCCATTAAAACAAGGGTCTTCAAACTTGGCAAGTTTAAGACTTGTGGACTTCAATTCCCAGAATGCCTGAGCTAACATGACTGGAGGAGGAATTCTGGGAGTTGAAGTCCACAAGTCTTAAAGCTTTCAAGTTTGAAGACCCCTGCATTAAAATAACAGCTATATGTCAACAAGATTAAGGTATTTACATTCTCAAAATTAACATATTGGGATTAACTGATTTTTCTCTTACTGCCTACATACTCTAGATCAGGAGTCTCCAACCTTGGCAACTATAAGGTTTGTGGACTTCAACTCCCAAAGATCCTCAGCCAGCTGGCTGAGGAACTCTGAGAGTTGAAGTCCACAAGTCTCAAAGTTGCCAAGTTTGGAGACCCCTGATCTAGATCAGGGGTGTCCAACCTAGACACCTTTAAGTTGTAGACTTCTACTCCCAGAATTCCCCAGTCAGCCATGCTTCTGGGTGTTGAAGTTCATAAATCTTAAAGTTGTCAAGGTTGGACACCCTACCTCTAGATGTCATTGTCTTAAAAAGTTTGGGAGCTGTTTAAAAAAGTATTATATTTATATTTAAACTCCTTTTGCTGTTAGCAAAGTTGCTGTTACCCTAAAACATCATTACAATCCTGTTTAAAAGATTAGCAAGCAGATTTAGAAAGCTACTTTTCTCAATTTCAATCAGATTAATTCATTTTTATCACATTTATATGGATGCCCATCTCATGGAAAGTGACTCAGGGTGCACAATAATCCAATAAAATTGTAGATAAACATATAAAAACTCGTTACCTAAAACCATTATGGTGGTTGTTGGATTATGACAAAAATCTCACTTCCCTCCCCGCATGCATCCTACTCCCTCCCCTCCATCTGTTAAGCAGTGTCTCTTGGATCGTAGTTCTATTTTTATTGTTTTTAGAAATATTCCTCTTTTATGGTTTGATTGCTTTTAATATCATAAGCCTCCCAGAGTCACTTTGAAGTGGGATGGGTGGCAAACAAATTTAATACATAATAATTATATGATAATTATTTTAAAAAGTATTAGAAAGTATAATGGCTAAACCAAAACATAAAAAGAAAATAATAGACATAGAGATATTAATTATAACAGAACCACCTCATGAGTTCACCCCCATTCCTCTGGGGGCCCTAGGGACCTCTGAAACTCAGGAGTGAAGAAGCGGATCTCATCTCTGGGTGAAGAAGATTCCACAGCGCAGGTGCCACAGCAGAATGGGCCCACTGTATAGGGTCACCATATGTAGCTTCTTTAAAAGCATCCAGAAATGTCCCTTCCTCTAGTGACATATTAAACACTGCCTGGACCCACCAGCTAGTCACCATCCTGGAGGCTTTCATCATCCAGGAGGGACAAGGGTCTAACTGACAGGTGGTGGCACTGACTGCATCAAGGGCCCTGTCCTCTTTATCAGGGTCAACAGGATCAAACTGTTCCCAGATAACAGGGGAAGATCTTTCCCTGGGCATCACACATGGATCATCTCCATGTATGGGATCCAACTGGCAACGGACCTTGGCAATTTTGTCCATCAGGTGCTGAACAAACTCCTCTGCAAAAGGTTGCAGAGGGCTCGGCCTTGCAGAAGATCACCCGAAGCCCCCCTGATCCAGGAGGGAATGGGTGACCCAAAACAGAGCCGCCAGATGGTACTCTAAGGATATAAGAAGAGCAGAGAAATACTGCTGTTTCACTGTTCTTACTGCCAAGAGGAAGGCCTTACTGGTGGATCAAGTCATGCCTAATCAAAGTCATCCCTTGTCTTCCTCCAGTAGTACTCCAGGCATCTCTTGGCCCTTTTCAGAACTTGTAGCTCCTCAGTGAACCATGGGGAGGGCTGGGGACGATGAGTCAAGAGAAGGTGCATGGGTGCGATCCTGTCCAAAGCCATGACTGCCCTTAGATTCCAGGCCACCACTAGAGCAGCAACACTTCTGGGTATCACCCAGTTCCCTCTGGGACCCACTAATATTAAGCATCAGAGGCACCTTCCCTTGTAACAGCCTGCCTTTTGGCTCCCGTAGCACCTGCTACCCATCACGACTGTGATACATGATCCTGCTCTACATCCCCAGGACAAACATTCCTTCTTCTGCCCAACCCCCTTCCTGGAAGAGCCAAGGGCTCTGCTTCTCCCTGCAATCATTCATACTGGTACATCCTGGGGGAGGGGGACAGTGAGGGAGGGAACCTCTATGGCACTATAGAAAAAGCTCTCAGAACCAAGGACTCCCCACATCCAACCCTCTGCAACAGACACACTGTCCTCTGTCCCAACTGGTCTCTCTCACTGGCTACTCGGATGTGGACCAATCACCCCAAACCCCTCCACCTAGCTTCCACTCAAAGTGGGTTGTACAGACAATACCCCCACACTAGCTGCTCTGAGGCTGTCACTCTAGGAGGAGACCTCACACAATCCCAGCCCTGAACCTCCTCCTTAAGGAATCCCAACTGCTATGCCCATTACCTATCAAATGGCCATAATTCTCCCCAAGTCTTGTCCTGGCCAAGAGAGGGTGAAAAAGGGGAGGTATTGACCATCAGAAGTTGATTATCAGGACCTTAGTTGGAGAGTTTAGAAGAAAGTTATTTATTTATTTTTGGAGAAAGCAGCTGAAGTGCATAGTCAAAAAAAAAAGAGAGAGAGAGAAAGGGGTTTGGCTTTTTTTCCCCTATGGTTGTGGTTGTTTTTAAGATCCATAAAGTGAAAATATAGCAATTAATTGCCATTTTTATGATTTTGAAATTATTTCAAATAATATGGAAGCACAAAGAAAGGTTGAATAATATAAATGGGTAATTTCCATGATGGTTGGTTTCCATTTTGGTTTGGTTCAATAAAAATAGTTTGCCTTTAGTTTTGTTATACATTTTTGTACGACTGTCACAAGAGTGCTAATTTATTTCGATTTTCTTTATTAATTGTTGCTTAGATATTTAACAGCCAGTTTGAAAGTTGTATTGATGGAGGATCTATCCACACTGAAAAACAGCTTACAATTCAAAGCTTCTGGGAAATCTTACGTAGTACAATAGTATGTATAAATGTGCATGTTACAATTAATATCACAATGGATTAATACTTTCTTCTCTCCTTTCAGCACTGGAAAGTATTCATAAAAATCAGAGAAATGTTTATTCTGATTCCAGCCCTGATTGGTTTGAAAGGCAACCTGGAAATGACCTTGGCATCTAGACTTTCTACAGCTGTAAGTGTCCTCTTTATGTTGTCTTTTAATATAGAGAAGGATTTAGAGTTCTTGTTTGGCAAGAAAAATACTGACATGTGAGACAGTAGTGAAAAATGCATAGATGGCTCAATAGTTCTTATAGTACCTATGTAGGTTGGACCTGTATATTTTGCTTTCCATGGTGGTCATGAACAACATTTCTGTTGCAATTGTTTTTCTGATTTCCCTACTGTACCACATATTTGGAAAGAATTATATTTTAGGTATCCAGTAATATATTTAAGCAAAGGTCAGAGGGAGCCATTTTAGAGATGAAGCCATAAGCCCTCCACCTAGATCTACAGAAAGACATGAGTGAAGTTCCTCACTAATATTAATGTGATCTTGGCAATAAACTCTTTATCTGCCCTATGTAATGTAACAACATGCTAGATGTACTATTTGCCATCCATGATTATGAAAGTGAAGTGATTTGTTTGTTTGTTTGTTTATTTGATAAATGTATATGGCACCCATCTCATTACCCCCTACCCTCACTCTGGATGGTTTACAGTACAGTAAAATCATAACTATAAAGACATTAAAATTAACTTGACTCGGGTGAAAAGCTACCAATCCAAGAGCACAATATCCCAAGATAACCTATCCCAAGATAACCTGTACTGTGTTGGCTTAGGACAGTTGAGCTAGTATTGCATGTGCATGCCTCTGAATTAAGCCTGGCATCTTGAATTGATGACGCACTTATTAACCAATCATTTAGGTTGACCCGAACAGTTAAAAATATTCCTCTTGCTAGTAGATCAGTCGCTAGAAGCATTTAGGGGGCTTGTGTATTTTGTCTGACTAGAATTCCCTCATTTATTTATGTATTCATTCAATTTACATAGTTGCACAACTCTTATTCTTGAGCCTGTGTGGTTTACAATGAAAACATAAACAGTCCCCCAAAAATAAAAAAAAATAAAACAACCATACAAACATTAAAAACAATTAAACCATTAAAAGCATAGAGAACTTTCCCCAAGAGAGCACAGCAATTCAAGGACAGTCCAGCCATTTTAAGGTCTCCATACTTCTCTCTGATCCTTAGGCCAGATGTCAAAGCCAGGTATTTGAGCTCTTCTGGAAAGCCAGCAAGATCGGAGCCAGCCTATTGTGCTATCCTGACTTATTCACCTAAACAAATGGCTTTATTGTGTTCAGAATTCCCAAACCTTGCAAAAGTTCTTCTCTTTTTTTTTCTTCAGAGATTTGAAACATTTTTAGATTCAGGTAGAATGTTGTTGTAGCTTAGTATGAGTGTCAGGTTACTCCTTCTATGAGCTGGTAGGATAAAATCCAAAGGGCCTTGGAGATGAGTATGAAGTTCAGACACTTTGCAGTTGTACCTCCTGATTTTGTGCATCCAAATGTACTCCAAACTGGGCCACAGCCCTTGTAAAATCTATTTTTAAACTGGTCACATCGCCAATTTGGAAGGAAAAAGAAATCCATTCCCTGCAGGCGTATCTCTAGTGGTTTTTCATAAAGATGAAAATGAAAAAGACTGATAGTGATGTCCTGTCACAAACCTGCCAAAGCATAGAGACACACTTATTGCAACAGATGCTCTCCATTCCTTCCCTACATAAGAAATAATTGTTGTCTCCTGTGCTTTGCAGGCTAATATCGGCCGGATGGATAATTCACAGGAAAAATGGAAAATGGCTATTTGCAATATGGCCTTGATTCAGGTAAGCAAGTCTAAATTTTTTATAGAGACCTTTGGATAATACTAGTCAATTAGAGCCCCTGGATAATTGAGCTGATACTCAACAGCTGATATTACAGCTGTTTATTAATTATGTCACTAAATGGAAGTTCTGTTTTTTTCTTGTACAAAGTTTTGATGTTTGTTTGTTATTCTAATGAGGGGATTATTTATTCACATATTTAGGGGAAAGGTCCAGGCAACACAGCTTTTATAACATTTCTGTTTCCAACTACATTTTTTCTGCTTTTTTTTGCACAGAAATTAGGATGAGAGGGAAAGTCGGAGAAACTACATATTACTTTTTGATTTGTGGCAGCAGGAGCTGTCAGTCTAGATTACAGGCCTGTCAAACTGGTGGCCCATAGGCTGGATGTGTCACGCACAGGCCATGCCTTTACATAGGCAAAAAAAAATTGCAATATTTCACAATACGTCATGTGATGCGGTGAAATTTGACACCTGTGGTCTAGAAGCACCCAATTCCTAGAGCCACAAGTTTGTTAGGTATTATAAGACATTGGAAAGACCTACACGGAAGGGTCCCTTCACTAGTCAAGATAATGATAATTCCTATCAGTTTTCAACTTACTTCCTGTCACTCAGAACTACAATTAAGTTTAATAGTTTAAACTTACATTCATCTAACAATTCAGTAACGTTTTGATTACCCAGAGTTAGATTTTCAGGTTTCATTTCTCTCAAATCAGTTTAACCAACATTTGCACACCAAGTGTCATGAAGTATAAAATACTGACAATGGCTAAAACATTTATTGATTTATGACTATGAGTATCTAATTACCTTATTAAAGACAGGATTTAATTGATTAGATGATGGAAAGGGAAATATGTACTGTCCCACCAAGTATTGTGGAAATACAGCTCTCAGCATCCCGAAAGTGAATTATAATTTACAGTTCAGCATCACCTGAACTATCATGTTAAGAGTTCCAATCAAATTATTCACAAATACTCCTTATTGCATTCCAGAGGTTTAGTTCCGCACCATCTTCTTGGATGAAGTTTCAATCTTTTTGTTGCTTAAGAAAACATTTGTCAGCTGACTAAAAATAATTGCCTAGTGTATCTATTTAAGAGAAGCCTGTGAAGGGTGAAATTCATTTCATGTGTTACAGATTGGCTATTTCACACATGAACTTACTTTCATAAATCTGCCTAAAAAGTAGCTTTGTGCTATGAAAAGAATAACTGGCAAAGATAAAGTGAAGGACAAAAACACAGTGCTTTTCTCTGCTTGAAAAGCTTAATCATCCTTGGATGATGCTGTTGGGGAGACTCGACACATTAAGAAGTCACCTGACCTTCATGCCTGCCATCTAGAAAAGAGACCTGCAGAAATACTTCTGAACTGATCTCACACTACAGGCTCTTGAGATGTTCTGTTCTTCATTGTTTCTGTTTGACAGGTGCAGGCCACTGTGATAGGCCTTCTGGCAGCTGTAGCGGCAATCCTTCTAGGCGCACTCTCTAATGGGTATTTGGAGCTGAACCATGCTGCTGTGTTGTGTGCCAGCAGCGTGACAACAGCGTTTGTAGCTGCCTTTTTCCTTGGTGAGTTGTGTTGTTGTTTAAGCTCGCCTGATTCCTGGAATACCAGTTGGCCCTGCTTTTGAAATTTTAATTCTGCTCCCCAAACAAATATTTTGCACTTAGTTCCTGGTCATTACTTCATAACTATTTGCAGACAATTTGGATTTTTTCCTTGGGAAATCACATGGATTGTATCAGTAATAAATAGGAGT
The DNA here is from genome assembly GCF_049901735.1 of Notechis scutatus. NCBI lineage: Eukaryota > Metazoa > Chordata > Lepidosauria > Squamata > Elapidae > Notechis > Notechis scutatus. Next base: position 48,251,334 of record NC_142010.1, read on the forward strand.
ATGGAAAATACATTACCATATACATTAAACAATAACCTGTTCCTTCTAATGAAATAAGGAGAAATTTTCTTTTTTTAAAAAAAAAGTTTTATTGTTTTTTAAAGACAAACATGAACAAACACAACATAAAAACATCAAACCATCTTCCAAATATGTACATACAGTGTGTTGGTTGGTTTACAAATTGTTTTGTGCTTCCCCTTCGTAGTCTTCAATTAGAATTACATTGTATATGTTCTCATATTGTCAATCAAATATTCCTAAATACATTAGTATCATTGTTAATCAATCATTTGACTATACTATTATTCATTCATGTTTTACAAAATAATCCCTATTTTACTTAATTTTTTTTATGACAGTTCATATTTCCATCTCAAATCTATCCTATAATCATTTTGTAGATATAATAAAAAATACATCTTTATATATTCATTATGTTCTAAAAATCTACATATTTCATTACCATTTTTATTGTCTAACCATTGATAGAATAGATCCCAAATTTTATAAAATTGTTTATCTTCTTGTTCTCTGATTTCAAACGTCAATCTATTCATTTCAGCACATTCCATTATTTTCTTAATAACTTCCTCCTGTGTTGGTATTTTCTCATTTTTCCAGTTTTTAGCAAATACGATCCTAGCCTCTGTTAATACATTTACAATCAAATATTTCAATTCTTTACTATATATTTCAGGTAAAATTCCCAATAAAAATATCTCTGGTTTCAAGTCTATATGCTTTTTTGTCATTTTTTTCCAACCATATGTGGATTTTAGTCCAATATTTTTTGGCATCCGCGCACGTCCACCACATATGGTAATATGAGCCAGGTATCTGATGACATTTCCAACATTTTTCAGACTTGTTCTTGAACATTCTTGATATTCTTGTTGGGGGAAAATGCCACCTGTAAAACATCTTATACAAATTTTCTTTATATGCTATTGACATTGTCATTTTATAATTTTGAGACCACAGTTTTTGCCATTTCTCTAAATCAATCCAATATCCAAAATGCTTCCCCCAAGCAATAGAAATGAGAAATTTTCTGACAGTGAGAACAATCAACCAGTGGAACAGCTTGCCTTTGGAAGCTGTGGGAGCTTCATCACTTTTCAAGAAGAGACTAGACTGCCATCTGTCAGAAATGATGCTTGGGGACTAGATGATCCACAAGCTCCCTTCTGACTCTGTTAATCTGTTAACTTAATTAATTGTAAATGAATGTTAGTTTTGTCTTATCCTTCTCTACAGTATTAAACAGGGTGGGCTCCATAAGCCACTGAAAGGCCAAGTGTCATCTATGACACAGAAAATCTGCACACTGCTGGTCTGCTTTCTTAGGCTATAGTTCTTCAGGGTTTCAGAGAATAGTCTCTTTGAGCTCGATTGCCAGTGACTGAATCTGGAGTCCTGTGTATGAAGCATGATCTGCAGCCTTTCCTGATTGTATGACTTAATTTTCAATCTACCCTATGTCACTCAGAAATACAATTAAGAAGCATTAAGCAGCAGAGCCTGCTAATCACAGGGCCTAAATAATTCCCTAGAGGGATGTTGCTACATAGGAAAGTGCTGCTACAGAGAATGGACAACTCCTGGATCCAAAAAAAATGATGTTGTTTAAGCAAAGTAACTTTCAACTGAGAGGACACTCACTTTTGAGATGTGTTTTTGTTTGTGCAGAAATGGTAGCAACACCAGCTATCACAGGTATAAATTCTGAATCAGTTCCATAGAGGTAGGAGCTACTATTTTCCATTCTTCTATATTTCTTAAAAATATTAGTATCATTCCAAATTAATCATTTTCTCATAGTATCTCTTGCAAGCATCCCTTACAAGCAGCTTCAGCTAAATGACTTTATGCAGGGATTTTTAGGAAAACAGCCTCACTTTCGGTTTATTTACTCTATATATAAATTTTATTTACCACCATCTGTTGTTTCTCCTGAGATCACTTCTTCTGTTTAGACAAAACTCTGCCCTCTTCTTAGGCAATTCTTGTCACAGATGGTTGTTGTTTTTTCACCTTTAAGACTCTTTTCCTATCCTGTCAGGATCATGAGGCCTTGTTCCTGAAATATGGCTTAATAATAAAAGTGTTTTGCTCCAAGAAGTGTGCAGTTCTTCCACAAGAGAGCAGCATATGACTTTTTAAGAAAAGGAAGGAACAAGCAGCTATGTTTCACATGAGAAATGTTGTATAAATGTAAAACATATGCACTGCATATATTTTATTTGCAGTATATATATATTTATATATATGCTGCATATAAAATATATGCAGTGCATGCTTTATTATATAAAGTATGCACTGCACTTCTTTCAAAGAGATGACAGAGAACAAATTTTGGAAAGTGCAATATAGTTCCATGCCAGATGGGACATGTGCAGATAAGATTGTTGCTCTTCAGGAGGTCATTGAGACATTTTGAATGAGATAAAGTTTATTGTGCATTGTTGATTTAGAGAATGCTTATGATAAAGTGAATAGGCTTCAATTATGGAATTTTTGAGCAAGCATGAAGTTGAAAGATGATTGTTGAATGCAGTAAGAGCACCAATAAAGGAAGTAAAGTGTGAATAAGATTAAACCGAATAATTCAGCAAAAGATCTTCTTTCCTTGACATAGCTATGCAGTTGTACAAACTCTCTTCTCTGCACCCCAACTCCATAGTTAATATACACATTTTGTTTGACTTTTAAGCTTTACAATGTGAAAAATGGGAGTGAATATTTAAAAAACTTACAGAATTATTTATAGTCCCTGCTGATACTTTCAAATTGTAATAATGTTTTTTTGGTGCTGTATTTGGTCTGGTTTTTTCCAGTACCTTTTGATTCTCTTTACTGCATCCCAGATGCTAATAGATCTGATATTATTCTCTCATCTCTCCATTCTAGTGTCACTCGTAAGGCCCTGGCAAATCAGCCTGCTGCTTCTAGTTCTGTGGGCTCTGGAAGAGAAAAAGTCCTGGGGATGTTCTGAACTTTTTTTATTCTGCAGATTTATTAAAAACTTTCTAAATCTGTGGTCTCACTTTTTCCTAGGATTGTTGATGATTGGTGTGATCATTGGAGCAAGAAAGATTGGGATAAATCCGGATAATGTTGCTACTCCGATAGCTGCAAGCCTTGGAGATTTGATTACTCTTAGTCTGCTGGCTGGAATTAGCAGTATTCTCTTCAGATATATAGGTATGTTAATGAAAAAATCTTAGGAACTCATCAGCAAGTTCAATAAATTATAAAAAAATATTTTGGAAAAGTTTTTTGTATCGATGGGAGATGGCTTGGAAGGTTGAGTATGGAATGCAGTAATGGACAGTTTCTGTCTACGGAAAACTCACCTTAGTGAGTTTTCATGCATTTATTAATAGGCATTAAAAGGCAAATAACCAATGCAGAAAAATTAAGGTCCTTTGACTGGTAGAAGTAACAAATAACAAGCATCAACATTCTTGGATGCCAAATATCCTGGAAATTATCTAATCCTGCCTTAGTAATAATAGATTTCTGGGCTAATATAAGCTATATAAAAATAATATTTTGGCAGATTTAAACTGGCAGAGAAAAAACTTCAAGCATGTCCAAATTCTATCTTCCCTTCAGTCTTTGTGGCAGGACATTTTATATATAAAGCAGCCCATTCTTGTTTATTTGAAGCATGAATGTTTCATATAATGAAGCAGTACAGGCACAGTTAGATGTGTTTGAATGACCTAGAAAGTATTTTGAAGGCTGGCTGAATTGTAGGCTTTGTACTTTTTTTTTCAATCTTTTTTTCTCTTGGAAGAATATAACAATAGGGGAGATTATAATTTTAAAAATGAGAGCAGGTCACATGGCTATTTATGGCTACAGTGGATGGATCCTGTTTTTTCAAAGGCAGCAAACATGCCATACATTGTATTGCACTTTGGTGCCACATTCATGCACTTCAGAACTCATCTGATGTATAATGAGATGTGACATCCATAAACAAGTCTATAAAATTCACTGGATAACACGGGGCAGGCCTAGCTCATGAGTTGTTCTAAAATTTAATTTTGGACACTATCTTGTTCTCTACTTCAAGCAACTCCTGGAATACCTATTCTGAAAAATATTAAAATGCTGGAAGGCACAAAGAGTTATGGTGGTCTGTATCTCTTATAATAGAAGACAGATTTGAAAAATATGTAAATAATCTTGCTACCAAAAACAGAGAGTTTGTTTAGGTTTCTCAAGCATTTCCTCATAAACCAGGTAGAGATACAGCACTTCCACCTGTTTCCTAAGCAGCAAGCTTCTGTCACGTAATATTGCATCTTCTGGAATTATCCTTTGCTTTCCCCACCAGACGAGGCTGAATTTCTTTTCTTTGAAATTGCTTGCTTTGCGATTAATGTGGTTTTATGATTTCATCCTACTGGCTTGAGGCTTTCACAATATCTTTTGCAGGAAAATGAAAAGCACATTTCAAGAATTCTTCTACCACATTGCCTGGAGATTGAGTTGCTACTAGCCCAGCTTTGGGCCAATTACAAAGAGCAGATGGAGAATCTTACAAGAAATATTATTAGGCTATCAGAAGTTTAGCATTCTCCTGTTTGTTTCAAGGTGTTTCTGAAGCTTCTTTCTGCTTCTGTCTCATGTTTGTTTTCTACTGGCCCAGCATTCTTCTCTGTCTCCTTTACAAAGTCTCCTGCCCTTTTAAAGATCATTGCAATGCTATGTTATTTCAGAAGGAGAAAATGATTAAAGGGATAGTAACTGATAAAATACTTTCTTGCAGCCCATTTATGGGGAAGCAGGTTGAGATAGTAATAATTATTCTATTTATAGCTCAGATTCACTGACTATCTCTAGAGGAGAAGGCAGACTAGAGCAGTTTAAGCAATGGAAGAAAATTTGGGGTGGGGGGGATGCAGATGAGTGTTCAACTGTGGAATGTTCCATTGCAAATGATGGAGGGCTTCTTTGCTCAAAGTAATTTAGGGAAGTCCTTGTGTGAGAATAGAGATTGTCTTAAACAGAGACTGAAATACATTTCATTCTAGGTAGAATAGTCAGGTAATTTCAATACTACTCTGTCATTTTTATAGGAGAAAGCATGAAGTTGGGCTAGATGGAATGAACTCGCTTCAAAGAAAAAGGATCATGGTCCATTTAAATCTCAACTGGTACAATTCGTCTGTAACCAGAATTTTTTTAAAAAAAGAAATGGATTTCAGCTGCCATAATGATGTGTCACATGAGCTTTCTTCTACAAAGCACTTGTATTTCAGCTCTCATAATCCTTATGGCAGTTGAAATCCAAAACATCTGAAGGCACCATAACATGAAGGTCTAATTCCATGACAGTATCTATAAATCCATCATGAGATTAAAATAGAAGTTGACTTCTCTGGCTTCTATTACAATTTGAGTGGAATAACCTACTAAGAAAAAATCTTCTTTTTTTTTACAATTTTCCCCTCCTTCTGATAATTATCTCAATATTATACTGGTGTAAACTTACATGGTGAGCATCAATTAAGCCATAATGAACTTGAGATATTGAATGGTTGTGCTCTAACGTTCTGACATTTCACTGGAAGTGAAGGTTAGATAAGGAACCACTCAGAAACCAGCTTTCTTGGACTCTTGTGACATGAACTATCCAGACTTTGTCAGTGATGAATACAAAAGCCCAGCCAATTCTTGGAGGTCTTTTGACCGTAAATTGCTGAGAAGTAAGTTACAAAGAAGCTCACTCTGCCTTTGAAGAGCAGCTGCCAGCAAAATGTTAGGATGCCATAAAACTAGTAATATTACTTCCATAAAACTTGTTTTGTTTAAAAGTTTGTACATATACAGATCTGTTTGTAAAAAATCATAAATATTATATTGAATATAATATTTTAAATGGTTGGCTGATTTTCAGGTCTTCTCTTTGGACTTGTCCCACTTTTGACTCCAGTTCAAATGTATGATAAATTAATCCCTGGCTTAATTAATTAATCCATGGTATAATTAACTAAGGCATAACAAATAGGAATAGCACAGTATTTGATGTGCAAACAAGTATCTGCTGTCTTTCAGGCTTTCTGAATTTTTATGTATCTTTCCCACTGAGTATTATTAGAATTGATGTAATGTTATTAACATATAAAGAAAGTCTAAATGAATAAATAACACCAATGTTTGATGCAGGTTTTACTTGTTTGATAAACACAATCTTTCAACATGTAGTGTGCCTGTGTGAAAAAAAAATGTTCTAGTTCAGTCAGTTCAATTAAAGTGTAACTGGCAAGATCAGTTTTATGAGTACTTAATTAAAGAATCATGGATGATTTTAACAGTGATGTTCTCAGCAGCACATAATTCTCAGCTGAATAGAAATTTTCAAAGATCTATGTTTAAAAAAACATCCACCAGTTCCCATCCTCATTGGAAAAGACTACAAAATGTTGATGTCCCACAAGTCAACAGTGACACATATATATCCTTGAAAATAGAATTGGGGAGAAAATTTACTTTTCAAGTGTGGCCATCCTGTCACAATCATTCCTAAGAGCAGAGCATAATATTTTCTGGAGAATTAAAAAAAAAATCTGAAAACCACATCTGAAAATCTGTAAGCTTCTTATATATTTCAGGCACTTCTCTCCTGGTGGATGGTCATTCTTATTACTGATGTTTAACCTTTTTCCTTATGTCCAATGTATTTTCTAGTTATCTCTCACATTAGTTAGTTCTGTTGGTTTATTATAGCAGGTAATTGAAAAAAGATACCCATCAAACACAGTTCTGAGAGCGATCAGACTTGGGTGTTTGTCATTGCAACTGTGCTTTTAGTTGAAAACCGTTGAATTATTTTACCAAAATGAAAATGTGATTTAATCCCTCAGAATTGAAAATTCAGGTGTAAATCTGAGATCATCTTCTTTTTTTCTTCCGGCAGATGCAACCTACCTGTCCCCTATAGTCTGTACTATTTTCATTGTTTTGATTCCTTTGTGGATTGCTGTTGCTCGGCAGAGTCCTCCCATTGCCGAAGTCTTGAAGACTGGATGGCAACCAATTTTAATTGCAATGATCATCAGCAGGTAACTGTCACTGGAGATAGAGCTTCACTCCATCACTATGTGCTTGCCATGGAAAAATCAGTATAATAATAATCAGTTTTGTTAAATTCTGGATTTTTGTTGGGGATTGATTGTCTCTTTCTGCATATCTGGAATATGTTAGTGAAATCTTTATTAATAAGCTCCTGGATCTTTAAGAAGCTAAAATAGGTGGGTTTTTTATGTTATTTGAAATAAATAAAAGGAGAATCACTTAGAGGGTTGCAGTTCTTTCTAGCTTGTAGTAAAAATGTTCAAGCTTTTAATTTCCCTTAGTTTGTCTAATTATCTAACATATTATTTAAAAGCATGAACTTCATAACGTGGGTTTAGCTTCTAGAAAATAATGTTGAAGCTTTGAGTGGCGATGTTTCCCCCCCAAATAAGTAAAAGTTAAAACATATGAATAGTCAGCTGGGTAACTTTGGGCTGGTCATTCACTCTTAAACCAAGACTGGGAAATAAAATTAAAATATAAAATAAAATATAAAAGCCTGTCTATTAATCCATATTGGGCCAGCATGGTAGATTATAATCCATCTTCTTCAATAAAGAAGTTTTCATCCTGCAATGTTTTCATTTGAGCCTATAGCAATAAATAATAATAATTAGATAGCATTTCCCACTGACAATTGCTGAAAAACCTGAGAGTGGGAGATGGGCCTGTGGTCATGTCTTACACTGGCTTTCCACTGGCATTTGATTGACTGCTCTTGTCGGTTGAAACTGACAGAATTTAGATTTCATCAAACAGATATCCTGACATCAAATTCTTTTCATATGGGGATCCTTTTCCTTTTAGTACTTTCCCTCCTAAAAACAAGATTAAAATTCTTGTTCTATTAGTACAAATTTCTTAACTTCCTAACTATAGTAAGGTTTGAATTCTTATTTGAGAATATGGTGCTAGTTTATGCTAATAATATATAGTAGTATATATGCTTGATTAGTTGGTAGTAGTTTGCATTTAGACTACTGGTAAATTAGACTAATGGATGGATGTGTATGTTTTGAAACAGCTTTGGTGGAGTAATTTTGGACAAAACTGTAGCAAAACCAAACTTTGAAGGCATTGCTGTTTTCGTTCCAGTGATCAATGGTAAGATGATTAAAACAAATTGCAAATGTAATTAAATACAATTTCTGCTTTATTGTTTTAAGACTGGTGTTCCAAGGTTTGATAGGAAAGATAAATAAACTCTGATTCTCTCACAAAAGTATATTATATTATTTAGCCTTTTTCATTCTGGGGATGTATTAGGACACTCAGTAATTAAATTTTTCTCAGTTGAGTAATTCAGTGTATCTGCTTAAAAGGAGAGGGTTGCAATTCTCCAGAAGAACATCTCCATTTTATTCAAATAATTCTAATTCAAAACTCAGATGATAAAACATTGCTAGACAGGAGAATTGCATTGGTCTAAACGTAAACCATGCATGCTGGCTGGGGAATTCTAGAGATGGATATCCATGCATTTTAGACTTTCCAAGATGAAGAAACACTGCTCTATAAACAAACTAATAGGCCACAAATACATTGATTTTTACTGGAATGTTAATTTCATCAAATGCTACATATATTCATAACACTGATGATTACAGGGGATCCAGGAAATCAACTGGGGGTCCAGGGAATCAACTTATTCACATAGTGGGGCATGGAGTTTGTAAAGGATAAGTTGGGCCACATTGCATGCTGAGCTATAGACACCAATTTAAACTGCATTGCAATCCCCATACAGATATGTTTAGCAATTTGAAGAAAATAAAAGAATGAAACAGGAGCTTGAGCAGTATAAACTCAGAGCAGGATCTATGTCAAGAAAGCTCCACCAATACCTAGTGGATACTTCACAATCATTTTGAGTCGTAAAACTGATTGGGAGAGCCCACATGTATAAATGTAAGGTTCCATGGCATCAATTGAATGAAGCACATAACGTCTCCAATTTGCCAACCTGAATTCCTTTGGAAATATGGTAACAGATTTGTCTTCTAAATTTGCCTGGTGTGGGTGGAGTCCATTTTCTCAGGACCTTCAGAGGAACATAATTATTATGGCGTCCTAAGTTTATTTTCTGAAGTGGATTAAACATGCAAAAGCCTTTCGGCTGTGTTCATTTCTGAGAAAAGGAATGAAAAGCTGGTGTCAGAGCTGCAGCAAACAGGCTGTGCCAGATAAGTCTAGAGAAGAGGACTACTATTGCCAAAGTTATATGACAATTCCTCACATCACCATGGGAAGGAAACCCTGGGATCCCCTAAAATGCTGTGGGTCATGCTCGGGAGTTCTTGTGCTTGAAAACTTTTTACAAGCTTAATTGCTGCAGAATACTGATGTAAAAATATTAGCGCTGGGCCAATATATGCTTCAAAGTTTAAGTGTTTGTGAAGGCCGGGAAATTAATGACTCTGAATGAAGGAAGAGCAGAAATCTATACGGCATTTGGGATGGGGATGAGATGTTTCTCTCTGGGAAACAATGAAAGGTAGAGGACGGGCCCTTGGTGTTAGTATTTTGAGTGGTACAGACCCCAAATTTACTTCACCTACATTTGTCAACAGAAGTTATAAAAAAAAAAAAAGTGGCATCTCCTCCCCAAATTCCTTGCAAAGTTGTTTTAATTTCTTGGCAAGAAGCAGGAGTTACCTTGTAGTAAGATGAGGAGCCAAAAAAATTGATAATAAATAAAAAAAAAATTAAAAGCCCTGCCCGTTTGTAAAGGAGAAAAAAAAAACCTCTGAGTCTGCTGAATTCCCAATTTCATCTTACATTGAAAATATATTGATTAGGGTCAAATATCGACTATCACCAATACTAGATCAATGCATCTCCTTTTCCATATCAACTAAGTTGCATTGAGGTTACTTCCAGGTGAGGCTTTTATTGTATACTCCCTCTACCTTATTTATGGAATTTAAAGTGGGGCTCAGATGACCTCGTTTTTACTTTCTTTATATGTCCTTGTGTGAATTCTTATCATAAAATCATTAGGAGAAAAGGACAGTATAAACGGTATGATGGTATTTAAATCATTTCAGTAGGAGCTTCCTTCCAGAACAGGAATGAGTGAACTGAGTGGTCTCAGATGTCAGGGCTCCGGCAGATACCCCCATTTAAATCATGACTCTCTAGCCAACTTCCAGAACTTAAAGAAGATTTATTAGGAGTAAACATGCCGGCACTGCCTGGCCGACTCTGAGACACATCATTCATTGTCACCCTTGACCCTGGTTTTCCCCCATCCCCAGGTGTATCATAATTCATATTCTCCAATGGGACACATCCATAACCAAAAGTCATCAATCATACTCTCCAGTTAGAATTTTGCATGGCAGAAAATCCAGTCACCTAGAAACTATCTTTGAAAACATTTATGGAATGCAAGCTGCCCACTGCTCCCTCCTCTCTTTCTGTTGGCAACTCTAAAAAGACCATAGAAATATTTTATGAGTTGACATCAGAGCTATTTCTACCTTTAGTTATGAAATGTTAGTTAGTAGCTCCATTTCCTGCCATAGTGTGGTAGGAATCACCCAAAAAATACAGTGTAAGCTTCTAAAACAAGAACAGCCCATGAATCCTACAAAAACCCGGGGTGGGGAAAAATTGTATTTCTTCTATTGGTAATTTTATTGATAATTCTATTTGTCAGATTTGTATCCTCAGCAAATCCCCACAAAGCCAGTCCTTGACTACAGAATGTTAATTGTGGGCTATAGAGATCCAAATGTTGCCCACCTTTGTAGTAGAACTTCCCACATGACTTGTACCCGTGTTTCCATGGCTTTGAGCAAGGCTTCTAGGTTTTGCTTACAGAGGGTTAATACTTGTGTTCTGTCCTTTGGCCTCTGCAGGTGTTGGTGGCAATTTGGTGGCTATCCAGGCCAGTCGCATTTCCACATTTCTCCATTTCTGGAGCATGCCTGGAGTCCTGCCACACAAAATGAGGCAGCATTGGCCTAATCCATGTACCACCTTCTTTGCCTCAGGTAGGAGGTCATTGGTCCCTTGCTATATGCACACCTGGACTCTAGAATTTCAGAAAATACTGTACTAGGAAGATGTACTCATTAACCATTAACTTGGGTCTCCATTCAGTGTTACAGAAAATTACCGTACTTGCCGGCGTATAAGATGACTTTTTTGCCCTGAAAAACATGCCTCCAAGTGGGGGGGTCGTCTTATATGCCGGTAAATATGTTGTTGTCACTCGGTGCAAGAGCGACGGGGGCGGAGCTCCGCAACTTACGAAGCCCCTTCAAGCTCAGCCGGAGTCTCTCTTCCTCCTCCTCCCCACCCACCCACCCACCCACCCTCCGCCCGGCTCGGGGCGCTGGAGGCCAATCTGGAGGTGGGGTGGGGGTGGAGCGGAGGGTCTCTGGCGGGGCCGCTCGCCCAGCCAGCCCCGAGCCGCATAATGGCCCGGGGAGTGGGGGAGAAGATGGTGGGGGTGGACTGTGGCGCCCCTCCTTCTGGGCAGCGGGGCGGGGGGCGGCAATTTGCTCCTCCCGCTTCTCCCTCCCTCTTTGAAAGACCGGGAGGGCTGTGCTTGGGGCGGGGGGGGTGTCCTCGGGAAGTTCCTGATGGGACCCCGCTGGGCAGGGCCACCCAGCTCCCGAGCTGCTTTCCAGGGTCCCCTTGGGAAGAAAAGGGTCCGGTGGGCGGTGGAAGAAGGCGAGGGACCTCCTCCCGCCCCTTGTCCCGTCCCGTCCCTCCTCTTGTCCCCTCCTCCCCGCCCCACTTAAGAGAGAAAGATCCGCCTCCCCGGCACCGAGCTGCCACCCAGCGCCGCATCTCCCGGCCAGCGCGCGCTTGCGACTTGGGAACCGGCCAAGTGACTTTAAAACCGAGCGGAGGCCAGAGATAGCCGGAATTACCCTCCACACCACACACACACACAGAGAGAGAGAGAGAGAGTTGGCAGCTGTCCATCCCCCACCCTTGGAGTCCTGATGGCACGCACGCGGGGGCTGTCACAAAGAAAGGGAGAGGAATTGAGTGCCAGCCTGAGAAAGGCGAAGCTGCCTCTCTAAAGCATTTTGGTGGCTTTGTAAGTTTGGGGTAAAGGGGCGGGGGTGTCAATCAAGAATTATATCCAGAATACCCCAAGTGTTACAACTTACCGTATTTGCCGGCGTATGAGATGACTTTTTGCCCTGAAAAACATGCCTCCAAGTGGGGGGGGTCGTCTTATACGGCGAGTATATAACAAACTCTATATTTTGAGTGGAAATGTTGGGGGCTCGTCTTATACGCCCAGTCGTCTTATACGCCGGCAAATACGGTACTCTTCTTTCCCAGTCAGAAGCCAATGAGAAAGGTTGTTCTCCATATAAGCCACAATGAATTGCTTTGCCTATATTCCTGTGACTTGCATAATCATCTAATCGCTCAGATAGATCATTGTTGTCTCAAAGGTGTTTTTTTCCAAAGGGCAATTGGACTTACTTGTTTTTTTCCTCTCTCTCTGAAAACACTTTGTTTCTCAACCAAGAATCTTCTTCACTTCTAATTGATCGATGGGGAATTCCCACCATTCAGTTAGAATTGAAGACGCTTCTTGAATGAGAAATTAAACATTTTCAAAGGAAAAAAAAAAACCAAGAAAGTCCGGTTGCCTTTTGCAAAAGCACCTTTGGGACGTCTTTCATAAACCTTCACAAGGTTTCGATGGGATGCCAATTCAGGTCTATTCCACTATGCAGAAGCCTCCCTTCAGTTTGAGAAACACATCTATCCAAACCAATCCAATCCAATCTAGTTCTTACCTGTATCAGTCCCCTTGTCATTGGAATGGAATTTGCAGATTGGCTTCCCCACAACATGGTTTAGATGAGGAATAAGAATAGCAGTAAAACTAGCGGAAAAGTGACAGAAATCTATGGGATAATAGGTAATATGTTGCCACTTAGGGAAAATATTGTTTTTAGAAAAAAAGGAAGAAAACTTAATCATTTCTTTAAATAGTGCTAGTCAGATTTAAGAGGTTTTAAAATGTATAAAATCCAGCTATCATTTCTAAATTTGTTCAGTATTATGTAATGGTCACTTTCTAAATAAGCTGTGGCATCTAGAAGATATATTATCAAATTTAATTTTTGCACTAATCTTCTCTTGGACCTCTCTAGGGTTTACCTTGCAGTGCTGCAATCAAAAATGAGAATGTGTGTATGAGTATGTTTCTATAGATATGTATTTACATATGTATATAATATGGAAAGAAGAGGAGAAAGTATATGCAATGCCTAATGTTGAAAAAGGTTGTACAAAAAGCATATTAGCAAATATTAATTGAAAAAAGTCATTCAGAGAGTTCTTTGTCTGCAAATATATTGGGTAGTGGTACCTACTATGTTTTTCAAAGAACTCAGCTCTTCTTTCCTGTGTGATCATAATTACAATCTTTATTCTTTCCTGCAGGTATCAACTCTAAATCAGCTCGAGTCCTGATCTTGCTAGTGATCCCAGGACACCTGGTGTTCCTCTATACTATACATCTCTTTGAGGGGGGCCACACAGCAATCACTTTCACTTTTGTGGCATTTTATCTGACAGCTGCTCTTCTGCAGGTAACCAGAAACTAACCTTTAGAATTTGGGATCTGGGTTTGGATAATTTATTTTTGTCCATTCACATCACCCCAAAGTCCCCCTTTTCCATGTGGAACACTCTGTCTACATTTCACCCCCAGCCTTACCAAATAGATTAGACAGGAAACATAACCAGACAAGTTACTTCTGCTTTATTGTTAAGCTATGTTAACATGATTTTGCAAGCCTAAAGAGGAATTCTCTTATTCTTTTTAGAGACCAAGAAACTAGGGACCGTCCCTTGTGAGCCTCTTGTACCCACCATCCAGCTGCAGACTATGTTGTCTCTTACCTGACCATTCCCTAAGAAGCATCTCTTGGCCCTGTTTCCCAACAGCTTTCCACATACTATTATAGCAGAACCTTTCCAGCTTTGCAGATCGGGGGGGGGGAGAGGCAGAGGGGGGAGAGCCAATGTTTCGTGCTAGTGGTGGGCAAGCACACACACACACAGCTCCATTTGTGCGAGCAGTAGGCACACATGCTCACCTACCAGTTCCACAGCCCAGTTCCAAAGGGATAAAGGTCCGTTAATGGGCCGTAGCTTGGGAGTTGAGGACCCCTGCATTACAGTATCCCAACTGACCAAGTTACATACTGTATTCCTTGTAAATGGGGGAAAGAAATGAGAAGGAGGAGATTTTGTCTCAGCTGTGGAATCTGTGCACTTTCAGCTATCGCAGCTGATAGAATAGATGGCAGTGTTACTACAGCATGACATGTTGCATGCTGGTGACCACTGTGCTTATTTTGTTTCTCACTTGCAGGTGGGAATTCTGCTCTACATGGCTGACCTCATTGTCCGACTAATGTGGAGAAAGGGTCTGGATCCTGACAATTATTCCATCCCCTACCTCACTGCCCTGGGAGATCTCCTGGGCACTGGCTTCTTGGCGGTTTGCTTCCACCTGCTTTGGTTGCTCAGAGGGTTGGAGCCAAAACTAGGGAACTAAAGTTGTTTCAACTGTAGTGTCAACCCACCTGAAGATCTCTCACAGTCTTCAACAGGGTAATGAAAAGAGGGCATTCAGGTTCCTAAACTGGAACAGGTTGCCTGTGTCTCCTCCCTTTGGATCTCAACGCTGCATAGCTGAAAAGAACTAAAAATGATGTAGCATAATCATGTATCACAGCTTTTGAAGTGTCAGCAAGGAAAGGATTGTGAAGCACTCTGATCAGTTGTTCAACCAGTCAAGGAATCTTACTACAATAGCTTGGTTTGAACAGTCTGTTGATGCTACCAGATATCTAACCCCCTGTTCTCAGTGGGGTTGAGCTTGGTGTCCTTGGCGAGATGCCACATTGTCTCCACCATCCTTCAATGAAGGCATTTTGCTTTCTGTCTGCTATATGTTCCCACAGAGAAAGAGAAAATTATGTCCAGGACTGTTTTCACTGAATTCCTTAACTTAAAAAGGAGAAACAAAGCATTATGGTACAATAGTTCAAAATCTGCTTCATGACACCTCATGCATTATGGCAACCTGCTCAGCGAAAATTACTTTGCATTAATTTTTTTAGTCTATCCACTAATGTTCAACTTGGGGAATGGGATATGTCTCTCTGTGTATACGTGTGTGTGTGTGTTTTCTTGCACTTAGGGGAACATAATTGGGGAGGGAAAAACCCTAAATATTGAAACTGATTGTATATACAAATGAAAATTTAAAAAATGTGTTTTGGACAGAAAATTTTTAGAAGAAAGCAACGGTCAGTGATGGAAGGACAATCAGCATCTGATCTTTCCCATCTCACTATACTACTTTCCTAGACAAAGTTTCTTGCTGAGCATACCTGCTAGTGCAGGGAAATCTGAAAATAAGCTTAAATTTAAAAGCCAAATTCTGAATGCTCCCCTAGAGGTAGTCAGAGGAGGAAGTTTGATAGAAATTTGGTGTCCGTGATAGCTTTGTGCTGGGAAGAACAGGCCTTCATGAGTTCTGGGTCAGGGACAAATCTTTTTGTGACCTCTTAGCTGTTGCAAAGGCAGGGAAATGAACTCATTTATTTCTGGCCCAGAGCCCAGTGACAGCTGAGTTTTTACTCAGAGGAATTTTTATAATAGAAAAACGGGGGTTGAATTTCCCTATGCCTCCAGCACAAGTGTCAGGCTTAATCAAATTTCCATCTTTTTTTTCCCTGTCCTCTTTTTTTGTTTTGTTTTACAAGTTCAACTCAGATTATTGTTTTTACGGGGTCACAGAAATGTACACATACAAAATAAAATATAAATAATGGTTAGAACTTGGATGGTTTCATTATGTGGCCCAGGGCGTTGTTAAGCTAACAGTTTCTAAGATCCAGCAGGTAACACATGGGACAATATGTCAGCTTTATCAGTTACTAGTTACCCAGCACCTGTACTTTGTGACAACACTATGTGATTGGGCTATGCAGGAGAAATCCAGTTCACAATTTTTTTGCTCGGTGGTGATTGGTGATTGAAACACATAAGGAAATATCGCTCCCGCCGCCTTGAGTCTGGAAGCAGTTCCATAGGTGGAAGGCATAGACATTTTGGTGAGGTACCGATGTTTAGTACTGTAAGGAGCTCCAGACCACTCCTGAGCTCTCCAGTACCCTCTGGTGTTCTGCCGTGAAGAACATGGCTATTACATCAATATACCTCAGTGCGACGCAAATACCAAGGGTCCTCTCAAGAAGACCGTGTCTGCTGCTGACTTTTACAGCTACAGGATAATGGAGTGTGATAGCGAAGAATTCGCTACTGCTATTCCACCTATCAACCTTGTGAGGCAACTGGCAGTTGGAACAGAGTTCTTTTCAGGTAGGGAGGAAGATTAGAACTCAGCATCAGAGCCTGTTAATTACTGTATTAAGAAATAGTAATGATCTGATGGTCATTTTGAAAAATCCTTCCTTAGCGAGCACCTAGAAGCCAAGAGGAACATCCGTGCCAAATTTCCAGTTGGTAGGCTTTACAGTTCTGGAGATTTTGTGATGAGCGAGTGGCACTTGGCTTTTATATATACAGTTATAAAAATTATAAGAATCAGTCTGGTGTAGAAAACTGCATTGAACACAGCTGAGAGAGCGATTCTTTTTCTTTTTTTAAGGCATACATCCTCAGGGAACTCAATATAACATCCATACTACTACTGCCTCCCACTTTTGTCACAACTACCCTGAGAAATAGATTGTGTGTTGGGGAGGTGAGACGGGAAGCATCCCGGCGTCACAAAGCTGTCTTTTATGGCTGAGGAAAATCCTGAACCTCAGCCTGCCTGCCACTACATCATTTTACTCTTCACAAGGGAAAGTAGGGCTGGTAGAACAAGAAAACATACGAGTGGAACTCTAAAATATATATTGGAAAGCCTCACAGATGCTTTCTTGTTTTATGATTCTACTGCCTCTCTCCAAAACATGAGATACCATCAGTTTGCAGTCACTGAAACATTTCTAAAATAGTTGTTATAGGATCTGAATAGAGGCACAGTGGCTCAGTGGCTTAATGACACTGGAGAAGGTCTCTATTCCCAACAGTTTGAGCCCTAGCATCGTGTAACGGTGAGCTCCTGTTCATATGACTCAGCTTTTGCCAACTTAGCAGTGTGAAAGCATGTTACATGTGAGCAGGTAAATAGGTACCCATTCAGTGAGAAAAGTAACACATTTGTTCAGTAGAGTGAATCCAGCTTGTGCCAAACCTCCTCCAATGTGATGCATGAGAGTGAGAGGACTTTGGTGGAGAGGAAAGTCCTGGATGTTTTCATTTGAGCCTATAGCAATAAATAATAATAATTAGATAGCATTTCCCACTGACAATTGCTGAGAAACCAGAGAGTGGGAGATGGGCCTGTGGTCATGTCTTACACTGGTTTTCCACTGGCATGTGATTGTCTGCTCTTGTCGGTTGAAACTGACATAATTTAGATTTCATCAAACAGATATCCTGACATCAAATTCTTTTCATATGGGGATCCTTTTCCTTTTAGTGCTTTCCCTCCTAAAAGCAAGATTTGTTCAGTAGAGTGAATCCAGCTTGTGCCAAACCTCCTCCAATGTGATGCATGAGAGTGAGAGGACTTTGGTGGAGAGGAAAGTCCTGGATGTTGCTGCAGAATGCTCTTTAATCTTTCTGAATGTAGAGCTACAATCCACCACAACCACCACACTGAACTGAAAGGACTAGCACTCTGACAGCCAAACAAACTGTTTTCTACTCACACTGTAGTATCCTGGCTAATGTAACATCACCATAAATAACTGATAGGCTCTGGAATGGACATACATTATCAAGAGAGAAAATACAATAGTGAAAGAATCTGCATGTCAGCTTTGGAAGCTGTATTTCAAGCTGCTGCATAGCGTGAGAAAGTGGGAGGGGGTGATTTCAATTGAGTAGTTCTAAGTAGAAAAAATAAAATTCTTTTCTTAGTTCAAGGTTGTTAAGTGTGGCGCAGCAGAGAAAAAGGATCTTACACTGGGACAGATCGTGATTGGTCCATGTGATGATGGGAGAAAAGGGGAAAGATTGTAGTTTGGGACATTGTGGGAAGTCCGGGAAACTTAGTTTCGAGATTCCACAGATGTTCCAGGTGCTACTCTAATAAAGGTACTTTTGAGATTATGCTTGTCTCAGAGTTACTGATTGGAATGGAGTTTTGCTGGAACGCTGACGTAATAATATTCCAAGTGTACATTGACTTTATTTTTTGTTTAAGTAACATCATTTTTCTTCCCAAATAAGACTCCAGGTTGCTGTAATCTAAGCCAAGATGTGGCTTCATAAGCTCCCTGTAAAATAAAAAAAGAAAGTGCCAGAAAATAGGGAATATATTTAAAATAGGGCTGTAGCTGGAAAACACAGGAGCAGCAAAACAATAGGAAGACATCTAACTTGCACTGCTCATACTTCAGAGCCTTTCCTACCTGGAGCTTTCTGGACACTTCGGGATTATAGTTTCCAGAATCCTGAACATAGACCTTGGTAGCACTTGGTTCTGAATTTATGTTGGCAGATGGGGAAAAGAAACCCACAAAACTCCAGAATCCTTAATTGATACATCATTTGTGTCTACCATAATTTCTTTTGTCAACATTGAATTAAACTTCTCCAAATTGCCTCCACAACAAATCATGAATGAATGAATGAATGAATGAAACAAACCCAAATAACTTGGGAGATAGAATGAAAGTTATATTTTTCTTTTTTTGTGGGGTGGGATTGAGGGAGAGGAGGGGGAAATGGAAGGTGGGGGGGGAAGTCTGCCGGTTTTTTTTATTGTAAAACCAGAATGATTTGGTTACAATTTGCATTTAACCATAAAGGTAAATAAACTGCAACTGCTGTGGTCTATCCAGAAGATCACAGCTACAATTTACGTGATTTAGTTGCTTTGCAATTGGAGAGAGGTGCTTTCCTAACTCAAAGAAGGCAGTTTGGCAATGTCCAAGGAATCATTGTGTTTCTAGATAATAAACCAGTGGGTGGTATTCTTCCGGTTCGGCCCGGTTCTGGTGAGCCGGTAGCGGCGATGAGCAGTGGAGACTGAACCGGTTCTCTCCAACACTCTGCTATTGGGCCTACCCACCCGCCCAGGATCCCATGCTCACCTTTATGTCCTGCTTTTGAAGCGCAGCTGCTTTGCGTGGCACAGCAATGGCTGCGCAGCAGCTGCTGAAGTGTCAGGGAGAGTGCAGGATTGCAGGAGGTGACTCAAAATGCCTGTGCAAAGTGCATGTTCACACACGCGTGCAAAGTGCGCCCACCAAGCTACGCCCACTGAATCGGTGGTAAAAATATTTCAAACACACCATTGTAATAAACGTTCCTATTTCCTTCACAATGACTACATGAGTAGAAAGTTACTGCAGGGAGCAAAGTAGCCACTCAATAGTGCCCAACACATTTTGTTCATCACTGCCATTCAAGATCATTAATTCTACTTGGATTTTAAGTAGAATCTATCTATGTAAAGAAAGTGAACATTAAAATGAAGGTTACCTTTTTAAAGTTCTGATTTTTTCTATTACTTTTAAAGTCACTATTATAAGGATTTATACATTGCCCAGTCCTTTCCTGAATCCAAACTCTTCCCCCTTTCCCTGAAAAAAACCCAAGATCTTTTCATTGAAAAGTACTGTGTTTATTTCTATTTTGGATGGACTCCCTAGAGAACATCTGGTCATGTTTTATCTTTGCTCTTAGGTAATTCCAACTCATTTATATCAGGCAGGAAAAACAAGTGGTGTAAATAATTAGTTGGAGAACATTTTTCCACAAAAATCAGTAAATGTTCTGTCTAAATCATGAATGGGCATTGCTTTGAAAGTTCTTACTCACTAAGGATCCTTAAATCTTTCCATTCTGTATTGGTTGGCATTACATCCAGTTGTCTGTCTCAAAATCTAATTTTCTCAACATGATCAGATAACTACCATAATAAGGATGAATAAAACACAAATTGAAAAAGTGGTAATTTTTTTTCCACCGATGAACATTTAATTGACTCTGGGTAAGCAAATATATTTCCAAGCATTCTGTCTTCCAGTAAGTGTTCTAATTTTTAGCTTGCCAAATTTGGTTTTGTTTTAAAAAGTTGCAAAAAGCTGGGAGCATTTAGACTGGATCCCACTTTCTGCTGAACATAATAATCCACTTCTAGTTAGACTCACTCAGTGAAAGGAAATGCTCCATATCTATAGGTGACTGGTTTAACTGTTAAATTGCTCAGGAATTGCCTTCTACTGTTATGTTGTAATCTATCTTCTCTTTTAGGAATGGCAACCTTCCTTAAGATCCTTTTACCATCAGCTTCCCATCATGGAATCCTATACACAATGTTTCTGAGTTTATAAAAACCTGCTGCTTTGCTATTTGTTTTCAGAAAGTATCGGCCACATTGTGTCCTGAGGAGGCAATATTAGACACCAACAACATACTGCTGTTTCACTGTGCATTTTAAGTCTGGCACTCTCTATAGAGTATCATCAAGCTCATTTCCTTAGATTGCTGGCAACTCCTTTTCTTTTGCTTCTGTTCCATTTTAGCAAATTGCATCCTTGAATTGCTATAGTCCAATCCTGAAAGCATCTCACCTGTTAGGGTGGCACTGGCCCATCCACTACAGTCTTCCAAAGTGGGAAATTTCACTGATGGTTTCCAACAAGCAAAGTCAATGGGGAAGTTAGCAGGAGATTGCAAATGGTGATCATGTGACCATGGGATGCTATAATCATATGGGATTTCCCTAACAGCAGCCGCTGGAACTGCCATTGTAAGTCAATGCTGTCACATGATATCATGCTTTATGACTCTGTTCATTAGTGATGAAGATCCTGGTCCCAAATACTGTTGGTAAACAAGGTCTATCTGCATGAAACACTAGGACCAATGGACAATGGGGCTGGATACCATTTTTATGCAAAGGACACTTGGATCTATTTCTCCTTTCCATCTCCCCTAATTGTGTTTGTTCTGTGATTGGCTGCTGGTTGAGTTAGACTGAAGTCTAGAAGCTTAAGAATCAGCCAATGCCTAGGAAAGAGTAACTATGGTAGTTTGGAAAATGGATTAAGCTTTCCCTCCAAGACACACACACACAAATACATAAATACATACATGTCCCAGGTATCTTCAGAGGTTTTAAAAAAGTAAAGATGGTAGTCACAACAGATCCAAACCTGCCCCTTTTTATCTGTGCCATCTCGGTAAGAATGGGTGGTCCTTCAACTAAGACAGCAAAAGCCATCATGGAGCCTTTTCATGAAGGGCATATACACATCTACCTTTGGTTCAGATGAGACCATCTTAGGCATTTCACTTGTGAAAATAACAGACTGCTGTTTGGTTGAAAAAGACAGAGAAATGTGAATTTGTCTATCTTCCAGAACCGTTGAATCTTAATGAATATCTTATTAAAAAATGCAGGATCAGCAGACTTCGCTTTCTTTCAGGATTTTCAGCTGAATGCCAGCACCTCCTGGCAGCCAGGATATTTGTAAACAAGCACAGGCTTTGCAAATGCCAAACTGCCACAACCAAATCCCAAGGAAACCAGCCCCAGGTAAGAGTTCTAGAAATTGCTTCAGTGTGTACTCAGAAACAAGAATACAAGTAGAAACACATACTGCTTTAGATAAGTTGGGTTATTGCTTCAGGGTTTTTATTTCTTGCTGAGTATTTTTCATCTTATAGCAATTAAAAACCTTTATTTTTCTTTAAAAAAAAAAACTTTGTGAGAAAAACAAAGATTTATTACTAAGTCAAATCTTTTGGTGTTAGGCTGAAGCAATTATAGTCTGTTTAGAAAGCCATTGGAGAAGAGGCTTGAGTTTTTAGTGAAAGAAGGAACTGTGATTATTTGATGACAGATTATTAATAGTCTGAGGGAAGACAAATTCCACTGTACACAGTAAGCTCTATTTAAATGACCAAAGGTGGAAGCCAGATGAAATTCTTCAGACTTTTTAACAAAAAGATGATATATAATTTCACCATGTTGATCACACAACAAAAGACAGTCACTGTTCTATTATTGGGGGGGGGGGGGAGAGAAACAAGGATTCTGCACTTTACAAGACTAAGAAAGGAAGGCAAGCAAATTTCAGAAGAGGATATGGTTAAAAATGGGTCTTAATTAATTCCAGAGATTGACTGCAGGATTCAGGTCACAGCTGTTCAACTGTTCCCAAATACAAGTTCTTTTAGTAGCTTGCAAGAGACATGAGAGCGCCAGCTGGCTTGGCTTGTCTAGCTGAATACAATCTAAACTAAATTCCCTCTCCAACAGCCCTACAGATACGTCTCTGGAACTACAGCTAGAGACCAGTCATCTGTTTGGTCTGTATCATTTCATCTCCATGTTGGGTGAAAGCTGCTGCATTTATTGGACTGCTGCCTGTCACACCTGCTGTTAAACACAGGGTAACCTCAGGGGTGGGATTCTACTGGTTCAGACCGGTTCTATAGAACCGGTTGTTATGATTCTGCACAGTTCAGAGAACCAACAAATCGTGCCCCTGGCTGGCCTTGCCACTCTCCGCCTGCCCTCCCCTCCCAGTCACTCCTTATCACGCATGCACAACATTGCGCACATGCCCAACATCGCTGACTGCATTCTTTCCCGCTCAGTCACTCCTTAGGGTATGTCTTTTTTCCCCCCTCCTGACAATCAGCTGTTCCTATGGTCAGCTGTTCCAGGATTCCCCTTGCTGACTTACTGCTTCATCCAAGAGGCTCCCCTGAGGCCCAGAAGGCCCCAAAATTTGGGGCGAGCCTGCAAGAAAACACACAGTCACATGGCCATGCCCACATAGCCATACCCCTGAACCAGTTGTTACAAATTTTGAATCCCACCTCTGGGTAACCTGATTAGAGTAACTTCTACACTAGTTCCTGGCCCAAGAGGGATACTTTCCAAAACAACCGTAATCCCAAAATTGTGAGTACTATGAAGATGTGTGTGCTTGGTAGAGTGGCTGGATTTATGGAAAACGGAGAAATGATTTCATATTAAATCTTGATGCAGCACTTTGTAAGTCATCAGGTCACTGAGTTGAAAAGAACCGAATAATCTACAGTGGTCCATCATTTATATCCATGAAATCTAGACTAACATGAGGAGTAAGTAACTCTTTATTTCTAGATGTTGCTCAATGAGGACTCTCAACATTTCTTAGCATTGATCATTTAGGCTGGGAATTGTAGTTTAACACCCTCTGATGGCCAAGGGTTTTGTAATCTAAGTTAGCCTATTCCCAGCAGATGGTCCAAATTCTATTTGAAGTTCCATTTTGAACTATTGTTGAACTGATATCTAAAAAATCAGAATTTATGCAAGTCAGGTCATGATGCTCCCAATTTCATCAACAGGCACACAAAAGTCTCTTGATGGAGAGATAAACAGCAGATGCTTTTAATAAATAAATAAACATAATAAATTATGTTTTAATGCTTCAGTTTTGTACTAAATAACATTAGGGCTGCTATACTGCTATACTTAAAGAGCAGAATAACAGAATATGCAACCATGCACACAAAATAACAACGACATCTATAGAGGGATTTTGGGGGAGTGGTTAAATAAAATGTATATTAATCTAATCTATTCCAGTCATTCTGCTATTAACATAGAGTATTTGACTTCTCCAACACCAAATTATATATTAGAATAGGTTTTTGCTAACGTTTTTTTAAACTATATTTCCAGAATTCACAATCCATTATTAGGTGTGATTGGTATGCGAGTATGGGCCCTCACCCCTTAGTTGCAGCCCAATACCAGATTACAGCCCATTAGGAACCGGGCTGCCAAAGTGGCAGGTGAGTGCACAAAGCTTCATTTGCACATGCATTAGATTTAGGTATGTGTGTGTGAAGCCATTCACCCCCACCCCACCCCACCACTGGTCCACAGAAACCAAACCCTTGCCTTAGAGCACTAACTCACATATTGGTTTGGAATGCCAGTTTTGTAGGAATTGCAATTCTTTTCTATGTTTAAAGGCTCATTTTGCTGATCCTTTGTTTAAACAAGTGTTAAAACAAGTCAGAAACAGAATGTTTCAGAACTTTCAGAAGTCTGCTTATATTTACATATCACTAGTTGTGCTAAATTGCTTTAAATGCATTTTGTTCCATGATCAAAAAGCTGTGACACTTTTGTCACAAATAAAGCATGAACAATCTTTCTGGTGCTCTTGGGATATTTTCAATGTATCTGGAAGGTAGTGGAGTGATGGAAGGACCATCATGGGTATATTGCATTCGTACATCATGGCCAGTGCTCATTGTAATAAATAAGGGTGCTATTATGTTTTTTTTCTTTTCTGTTGGGAGATTGTTATTGTGTCTTTAACGATTTAAACTTTTTTGTTTTTAACTTCAGCATGGTGAGAACTGCACCATTGATGTTCATCAATTGTACTGCTTCCACATTGAAACAATTGGAAGGAATTCCAGAGTTAGGGGCTGATTATGAATTAAATGTATTACCATATTTCTAGACCACTCAACCCTTGTAAATGCTCTGCCAACCCAACCTCTGGGTGGGTTTGCAGAGCATATACAAAACAATGCTCTGAATTCAAAGTGCTGCACAGTTTTGTTGCATCTTAGTGCTAAATGAAACAACTAAGACAGGGGTGTCAAACTCGAGGCCCGCGGGCCTGACCTGGCCGTCAGGGTACTTAGATCGGGCCTGCAGGGCTGCCCTTGAAACAGCAAAGGACCAGCCCGCGGTGCCTCTGCCAGCAAAAACAGAGCTTGGGAGGGTCGCTTCATTTTCTCTGGCAGAGCACTTGAGCCATCAGAGGCTATGTCGAGCTGGCCATGCCCCCCCCAGCTCCCCAGCCCCCCGAGGTCAAACACAATCCTGATGCAAATGAAATTGAGTTTGATACCCCTGATCTAAGATAGTCCTCCCTAATTTGATGCTCCCTAGATGTGACGAAATTACAGTAGTTCTTAATACTGCCAGCTAGCACAAGCAGGCTTATCTGAAAATTCAGTGAGGTATAGTCTCATCATATCTAGAAGATATCTTGCTGGAAGAGACTGGTTTAAGCAAACAAACAGCAACATGAATGATTTCCCCTTTCATTGTTCGAAGTACACATTCAGCAAGGTTGATAATACTGGACAAGATGGTGCCTGTTTTTTTCCCTGGTTTTTTTTTTTCTAACGTGATTCTGTTCAAAGCAAGTAGTGTTGTGTAGTTCTTTGGATTAAGTTTAGGAAAGGTGGTTTGAATGTACGGGTGCATCAATGCAGCATCTCTTTGTAATGCATGAAATCAGATGCTTCAGTTTCCAGGATCCCATAGCTCCACACTTTTCAAAGCATTCCTCCTGAATGGAATTGAGAATAACACACAATCCAAATAGTAAGCAACCCACACAAATGTCTTGTTGAAATGTGTTATGATATGCTGTCATCCAATAATTACACATAGAAATGTTTGATGGCTTGTTAAGTGGAAATGGTTAGACTTCCCAGTCAGTTTCAATACTGGAAATCTAGCAGAGAACAAACCTGTAATTACAAAATAGTAAATCACATTAAAAAAAATAAACACACAGATAAAAAAAGCAGTGCTGGTCACCTTAAGAAAGAAAAAAGAACCCAAATCCATTATAGGTAAGATATTTATTAAGATTAAATAAAATTAACACAAATATTTTTGCAAGCTTTCACGTACTCCAGAACTCTTCATCAGGTGATGTGCAAAAAGCAAAACATTTAAGAAGAAAAATTGGCATCTTATTGCATAAAGAATTATTACATTCCTCTTTAAATGGCTGTAGTTTACCACTTTGACCTTAAGATGTCCTTATAGCTCTTATATGGCTTCTATGTATTATAAGTACCAGAAATTTATATTTAACTGTAGGAATATTGAACAGAAATCACCTGTAAAAACTATTGCAGCAAAAGCATGTTTCCAGATGGACAAGTCAAAAGGCACCGTATAATTACTCCATTCTTCCTTAACAAATTTGTGTGTGTGTGTGTGTGTAAGAGAACAGCTAAAAGAAATGGTAAAATTAAATTACAAGTGGAAAATGATGACATCTGGATGGCCTATAAAGTTCCACCACGGAGGGAAGGTTGCTGTGTGGTAACAGCCTTGCCTGGAAACATCAGAAGAGCTTTGGGAAGACTTTAAAGACCAACGAAAGAATCAAGATGTTACTCTGGGGTAAGGAAGATCTAGGTTCAAGTCTACCATCAATCATGTAAGATTTAGGCCCCTCATCCTCTTTCAGCCCAATCTACCTATAGAGTTGAAGGGAGGGAAGGGGAAAGGAAAGTATGCTGGCCATACCAAATCTGAGTTGCAGTACTTTATAAGACCACTGGATGGTAGCAAAGAGACATACAATTTTGACATGGCTATGGAGTGCCTAATGTACCCTACCTTGAACTCCTGCAGGAAAAGGTGGATATAATCTAACACATAATTTTAATAAATAAGAAAGCTGATGCAATGCTCAGAAAAGAAAGGCCAAGGCTTGCAAGAAACCCTGAAATGTATAGTTTCTTTTCACTTCTAACACAAATGGATATGTTAGGTCTTAGTGCAACTAAGGGAAGAAGTCTGGACTTTGGGGCTCCATCCATCGGCCAGCTGCAAAGATGGGATAAATTGCTTTTTTGACCCCTTCCTTTCTAAGCATCAATCTACTGCTGGATGCCAAAAACGACAAGTGACATTTGATAGATTGGCCTCCCTAGTGTATGTGTGTTGTGTATATGTCTTGATGTAGAATATTACCAGCAGCACAGACCCTGTACTTGAGCCTTCTCAATGGAGAATATCTTGTCCTCCTGGACACAGCCCTACATTTCCCTGATGAGTTTCCATAAGCTTGTGAAAACCTTGTGGGACAGCACATTTGGGGTGGGGGTGGGGATTAGGTTTGGTCTGTCACTGGTGGATAGCAATAGCCCTTAGATTTATATACTGCTTCACAATGCTTTACAGCCCCCTCTAAGCGGTTTACAGAGTCAGCATATTGCTCCCAACAATCTGGGTCCTCATTTTACCCACCTTGGAAGGATGGAAGGCTGAGTCAACCTGGAGCCTGGTGAGATTTGAACTGCAAAATTGCAGGCAGCCGGCAGTCAGCAGAAGTAGCCTGCAGTACTGCACTCTAACCACTGCACCACCGTGGCTCTACTATGGCTGATGCCATCATTCATTTCTAAACTTTGCTTATCCTACACACTTCTTAGAGGCAGTTGGAATGAAGAGTACAGAAATCTTCGCAACAAAATAAATAATGCCATCCCCTGTGCACATTCAAGATTTGGTTGCCTTCACAGGACATGTTTGCCCAAAGTTAGCCATGATTTATTCAACCTAATTAGAAATGGAACTCTAAAATCTCATGCAAGGTTGGCACAACTTGCTAAATTAGTTTTCAGTTCAGGAGTTCACAATATTCATCCCATAAATATAACCAATAAATTTCTCTGAGCTTTTACGATTTCTTTCAGAATAAACATGTGAGTGCTATCACCACAAAATGTGGCACTTTTTTTTTTTGCATTTTCATTACCTCTATTTTTCATTATGCAGCAACGTGCAGATGTATTTGCAGTAGAACTGCAGATTTTAAATTTGAATGGTTTGTTGTTTGAAACATTTTACTTGCAGAACAAATAATGGATTCACATGAAGAAATAGGCCGTTTTCTTCAGTCTAGAAATATTTCAGGGTTGAACCACTTCCAAAATGATTGAAACAGCCACCCCAAACATCCCACTTGAAATGGGTATTTTAAACTTCATAGATGCATCTCCCATCTAAATCAGTTTGTGAGATTGTGGTTAAAGGGACCAGGCTAGAAACCTGAAGATTGAGAATCTGTGTGTTAGGCATTAAGACAACTGAGGTGACATTGGGCCTGTCACACATTCTCGGCCTTCTGGGGGGGAAAAATCATGCCAAGAAAACTGCAGGGACTTGACAAGCCACTTGGCAAGAATCAATACTGGCTCAAAGATATTAAACAAACCCTTATCACTAATTCAATTTTCTAATTCAGTGAAATTCAATGCATATGATAAAAACAGCCTGTTGCTTATGGGACAAAAATACATAGGCCAGAAGAAACTAACCGTTTCTTACAATTCCATGTCATTTTTCTGATAATATTGGTTCAATTACTACCTATTAGCTTCAGCTAAAGTATATACATCAGGACATAACCTGCCTGAACCTCTGAGACCAGTATCTGAAGTTTCACTGTCCCTCCATTAATGTCAAACGTTTGGTGGTGAAGCAACTAGGCCTCATCTTCCATGGTGGCTTTCAATCCATGATGGTTCTTGGTGGTTTGAGTATTTTTAGAGAGTCACTTGCTTAACACATTTGTGCTGTTAAAATTATTTGATGTTCCTGATGCAATTTATATTTATATTCTGCATGTTAACTATTTTCCCTGATTATACTATTGTTATGTCTTATTGCATTTGTAGTCTGTTTTTCTGCTAGGATTTTAAAATGATGGATATGATTCTCTATCCCCCACTCCATTTTTTTTTTTATCTTCACAAGTTGGAATAACTGATAAGTTACCACTGAAATAAAAAGAAAAATGTTGGATTTAAAAAAACAAACCAAATCACAAGCTAGTCATAAAAAAAGCAAAATAAATCTGCAATGACCCGGAGCATATATGGGTCCTGCTATTTTTTTTTCTATGCCCAGCAGCAAAATCTTTATAGTTGTCTATTCACTTCAGTATGATTTACCAGGGAGGAAGAGAGAAGAATGCAGTCTATTTCACCAATGGAAATAATTTTGGGTGGATCTGTTCACTTTATCAGAAACATGTGTCCAGAACAAGAATAAATAACAATTTACTAGAAGTAAATATGCCAATGGAATTTTTATCTAAATAACATAATAGTCCTAGCTATGTTTATTTTTTAAAGTAAGTTTAATCACTAGGTAACAATGTTTTCTTCTCATACTTCACTGAATTTCGTATATTGGCACACATTTAGTTTTGTTCCTGATGCTTTTGGGCAATCTTTTGAGAAGATTACTACAACTACCTAGTTCAATTTTTAAATAATACTGATTTTTAATTCATTGGTATTTTAAATCTAATTGATTGGTTGTCACAGCAAGGAATGGGAAAGTTGCAAACTAAAGAACAGATAGCACCACTGGTTACATGTTAGTGTATAGCAATTACATACTTGCAAAGTAAATACCCTTCCCAAGCTGGTGCCTCTCCTATATGCTGGGATCAAACTTGCAGAATTCCCAGCCAACAATATGCTAACTACATATCCCAGAGATTACAAACTGGATGCAATGGTATGCATGAATGACTTTGGGAGACAAGAGAAAGAGCAGCAGACTAGGCAATAGTTAGATAAGAGACAGCTGAATCTGCAGAAGGACTGGGTGGGAGCCAAACATCTCAGAAGGGACTCTCCTTAGTTTCTTGTATTGTAAAGATGAAGGGGGGGAAAGAGGTATTTTCAAACTTGCAAGATTCTGTTAATGTAACCTTACAGGTAAGTTAGATCTAGTTCATCTGAGGGTGCTTCTTGTCTGGTCTACTTTGCAAGGCTAACAATTGAAGACAGATTTGAATTTGAATTCAAATTCTGAATGAATCACAAAGTACCGTGGGTAACTTTGAACAACTGCCCTCCTGTCACGTCATTCCACCCACAAGAGCACTCCATGATGAGTCAAATGGCTCATCATAAGAAAAGGCTATGGTCAGAGTCTAAGCTACCTAAAATGAAAGCTTGGGTTGGTACTGGGCTGCTGTACATGTGAAATGACTCATTCAAACCTTGAACTACTCGATCTTCTTTTGAGAATTCATTCTAGCCTGATAGAAAGCAAGCAGATATGGGGTGGAAAAAACTGCCACCTTCATACAGCAGGAATCAGCAGAACCAAATTGTGGTGTCTTTCATACGCATCCCCTATATGTACTTCATTCAACACAAGTACATTCAGTAATGTATTGCATAAATCAAATTATCCAAACAGAATCTGTATTAGACTTGAATTCCCCTGATTCCCAGACAGTCTGAACATGTTTAGTGGGGCTTATGGGTGTTAAGAGCCAACGCATCCAGAAGGCACCCGGTTCGGGGATGCTATTATACAATTTACAACCGATTTATATAAATGAAGGGATATCTTTTGGTATACATAGAAATGAAATCATGTAGAGACAAAAATGCCAACTTAAAGCTGTTCATGTGGATTGAGTTAAATGTAGTCTTCTAGGATTGCCATTTCAAGTACAAGCCTTCAATTTTACCAGTTAAATTTCTGTTTCTCTCTCTACTGCCCAATTTCACCTGCGATCTCTGTCTCCCAAGCCACTCCCTGATTTCTACAATAAAATAGATCCTTCTGCTTAGAAAAAGGAGACAGCTATTTTAAGACAGAAAACATGACTTGACTGAGACAAAATAGCAATGCTCTACAGAAAAGGCACCATTCATGATTAACTCAAGATATGTCTTCTGGGGGATACTCTTTAAAGGCAAAGCAGGATCTCTGATCAATGATGTTTTGGCTTTCACAATCCAATGCCCTTCGATGTGCCAGATTCCCATTATCACCCATAAGTGCTGTCATATTGGAAAGAGAAGACAGGCCAAACATGTTGGGGGAGGGAGGGGGGTGCCTGTTCTGGAAGAAAAATCCTGTTCTCTTCTTAAAACAGTATCCAAGACCAATCCAGTTTCATATATAAGTATTCCAGTCGAGTGGATACTGCCCAAGCCCACTGTCCTTCCAGTCTTTGGTATCACCTACAAAAATACAGTTCTATGGGAATCCATTTCTCTCACCCGGATGAGGGCCCACCAATTAAACTGAAGAGCTTGGTGCTGGAGCACTTTGATTAGGCCTACATAAAGCAGGACACCACAACAATTTTTGCACATACCCAATACATAGTCACATGGGAAAAAAAGCCAAGGCAAATAATTAAATATTTCTTTTGGTCAAAATTTTCTCACATAGACAAATCTGTAGAGACAAGTGAGCAATCCACTAAGCATCACTCCAGTGCAAACTGATGGAATCTGCATGGGAGCAGAACTTGATGGGGAAATGCAGAGGTTTTTTTTTCTGAGAAAATACGCTTCTCTGAAACACCAGCTGCAAGGATGGTAAAAGAGGGGAAACACAGAAGACTCTTATCTCATAGACAATTGTACCTCACACCAAGTAACTGTTCACAGTTAGACACTTCTGACTCATACTCCCCTTTCCTCCCTCAGTTTGGAGAGGACATGTTTGTGGGGAATTATAATTGAACACATTAAATGCATGCACATTTTATTATGTCTCCTACTTCCACACAGATTCTCTCACCTCCTGACAAAAAGATATAGTTCCAGTGCTTCCTAGAAACAAATGCTGTTTGGTTAAGAACAGGAGAAAGGACAGACAAACACAGTAGATTCTGTCTACTGAAATAGGAACAAAAGACAAAAAGGACTCTGTGTGCTGATAAAACAAAAACAAAAAGGTAGAACTGCAAACATCTCATATCCATCTCTGTTGGTTGACAGCAGAAACTATGAGGAAAGGTCATGTCACCAGCCTCATCGTAGATGTAAATAAGAAGGGATGGTGTAATTGAAGAGCAAGTAATCCATCTTGTATAAATTAAATAATCTTCTTTGGTAGAAGGGGCTGATGTTCTTGAAGAACTTTGCAGTCAGGTTATTGTTGGTTCTGGTGGTCTTGGAAGAGGAGGGGAACTTGATGCCTGCATCAGCCCCAACCAATTGTAAGATATAGTTGGCATCGTCAGCCAAGGTCTCATACTTGCCAATGATATCATAGTGGACAATGCATGGATGGCAAAGGGAGTGCACTCGCTCCCAATGCTCATTAAAAGGTTCCTCACGTTGGGTCTTTGGATCCAAAAGATAGTACACAAACTCCTCAAAACGCACATCGTGGCCACTTTCCAGGGCTTCACTGCTAGGGTCCTGACGGTGCCGCCGGATTATTTTGGTCCCGTAGCGCTTATGGAATGCTGTGTTGTAGCTACGGGTGAATTTGTTCCTGTAGGCTGAGACCAGCCGTTCCAGAGGCTCCCGTACAAAGATGAACTTGAGGTAGTTGCGCAAGCGGTAGTTGATCTCAGGAGTGCTGTACTCGGAGAGAGTGCGGAGGTTGGCTGGTACATGAGCTTCATGTGCGGGGATTTCCAGGGGATCCTGGTACTTGCCGTGCCCTGTCAAGATCATCAGAACCCTCTTCCAATTAGTGCAAGCCACCTTGGGGACATAGCAGTAGAGCAGCTCATGGACATCATCCACCACCAGGTGCCGCAAGTCATCTGGAGTTAGGAGGCGTCGTTTGCGGGTGTAACGGTGGCACATACTGCTTAGCAGCTCCCTCCTGTGTTGATGAGTTGCCTGCAGGGAGGACTGCTCAAGCTGAGGAGACATAAGGAGGACATAAGGGGGAACAGGAGTCACTTCATGCTGTGTGCCAAGTTCCTTTTGTTAGATCCCAATAATACTCTGCCCTACATGCCACCAGTACCTATACACAGGAGCCGATACCTTTGGACACCTTTAAGATTCATGAGTAGTCTTAACATTGGTTATAATTGCTCCTTAAAGGGCTGCACTTACCCTTTAATAGTGGGGATTTAAAGGTTAACAGAAAGTAAAACTGGCTAAACTTGGGAGCCTTTCAGTTGGAACATGACTATAACTCCGGAATTTCCAAACGAGAAAGTCAAAATCTGAGATTTAGAGCCCACAGACTCTAGGTTATCAG
The DNA here is from genome assembly GCF_049901735.1 of Notechis scutatus. NCBI lineage: Eukaryota > Metazoa > Chordata > Lepidosauria > Squamata > Elapidae > Notechis > Notechis scutatus. Next base: position 48,284,296 of record NC_142010.1, read on the forward strand.
ACTGGTAAGGACCAGTTTAGAGAGCAGATTATTTAACCAATTTTCTTATTCCCGGTCTCATTTTCAGTCTTAGAAATGCTGTTCAGGAGCAGTGGCAGTGAGAAGGAAAGGTAAGCAGGGGTGGGCGTCACAAATTTTAGCAAAGGGTTCTCTGCCCGGTTGCTGGGTGGGTGTGGCCTAGTCAGCCTCCTGTACCATGGCGGGGGGGGGGGCATTTTTGCCCTTGCTGGGCTTCTGAGGCTTTCTTTGAGCCTCTGGGAGGGCGAAAACGGTCTCCCCGGGCTCCAGAGGCTCTCTGGAAGCCAGAAACGGACCCATTTCCGGCCTTCCCAAACTTCCAGGAGACCTGTTTTTGCCCTCCCTGAGCCTCCGTGTGCACCCTGCACTTACCTGCATCCAAAACGGGCCTCATGGGGACCCCTGGAGGGGTGGGCTGGGCCAGCCAAGAGTGGGATTTGGGGGTTCTCCGAACTGCACAGAATCTCAGCTAGGGGCTCTCCCAGACCCCTGCAAACCCCCAGCAGCCCACCCCTGAAGGTAAGGATCTAAACACGTTCCATTTTATGCTGAACTTAATTGCTTCTATGCTATTTCAATTGAATGTATCTGCCTACATTGAGGAGAGGGGTATAAATCCCAAATGCATTAATCAAAATATATATTCAGAATGGAAATACCCCTATACCACTTGTCATCAGCTCTTTCAAGGTTTCCCAATAATATCGGTATGTTGTCTGAATGGACTCAGTTGCTTCTTTCCTTTCCTTGATCAACTCTTTTTGTTTTAATCATATATAGACGGATAGAAATGAATAGTGTTAACAATGCATTAGTTTGGTATGCTGGAGCATCAAAGGCCTGCATCAAATGTCCAGGTGAGTGGTCTTAGCAGAGCAAAATACTCTTGAATCAAAATGCTGTAAATGTAGGTCTATCTCCACGATTAGACCTTGGCTATTCAAAGTTTCATTTCATCCCATAATTGGGGACCTTCCCTAGGAGAAAAGGGTGCTTCAGGTCACCAGGGATTGCAGCTTGGCTCTTGAAGATATGACTCACAACAAATTCAGGAAATACTTTACTTTCTTGGAATTTATTCTTCATTTCCTATAACTTCTGGCTAATGGTTGATTTAAGTAAAAAAAAAAAAAATCTTCCCTGTCTCTCTGACATTTGTAGCACGTCACCTAATGAAAAGTCCAGGAAATCCCTGAAACTTCTAGGGTCTTTTGCAACATTTTGGTTCTAGGAAAGATACTATTCATTTGTGGACTTTGGGTATCTTTTGAACTTTCCTTATAAAAACATAAAGCAAGCATCTGATTATAGGAGTAAAATGTTTTTTTTTCCCCCTTCCTCCTAATTATAGTTAAAACAAAGTGCTTATTTGCAATTTGACTAAATATATAAAAGCTTTCCTTTCAGCAAGCTGTTTACACCGTCTGTGTTATATTCATAAAGAGAGACAGATGAGCACATTTAGTATGCCATAAACTTCATAAATACCCTTCTTTGGATGCACGCAAGCTAAGTCAGGGGTGGGTGGGCACATTTAAAACACTGAGCACACATGACATGCACTCTCTCATTTAATGACTTTTGGTGGCTTTTATAAGACAATGGCTGCAGACAATTTCACTGGAAGGCAAACAGGTAAGATTTACCTGCCAACCCACCCAACTGTCTAGAATACTCCTTCCCCCTCCTCCCCCACCCCAAAAGCAGACGGGCTCACTTATAACCAAAGAACTGAGGTATGATTATCCGCCATTTTATTTTTTCATGGAACTTGAAGACTTCTCAACAGCATTGCTGGAAGTAAAGATTATGCTAAAGTTTGGTTCATTGCTTTGCAACCTGCCTATTTAAATCCTTACTTCTCATTAAAAGAGTCTTAAAAAGGGCAGGCAGGCAAGGCAGGAAGATGGGCAGGTATTCAAAGAGGTGTCACAGGGATTATTTTGTCTAATTCTTTCCCTACATTATCTCAGGATTATGTATTTCATTCTTGGAAGTGTCATAGGATCTTAATTGTTTTTATTGTTCCTTCATTTCCCATATTTTACTGCTTTTTAGATACTGAATATAAGATATTTCTGCTTTTCAAGTTGCTTCATGGAGAGGCCCGTATAGTTTTCTTGGCAGTGTGTGAAAGTGGTTTGCTCTCTCTTTCTTCCAGATGTTTTTTTCTGCTTCCCAGTATAACTTAATGCCCTGGGAGTACCCAGCAGTCTCCTATCCAAGTGCTACCCACCTGTTATGCCATTGCACAAGAAGTTTATTTGAAGTTCTATTTGTATTCACTGTACAAGGTGTTGCAGACTGTTATTCAGTGATGCCATATTTTGTTTTACATCGGGCCAGGATTCCCAACTTTCATGATGGAAATCCTATTAGGCAGAATTCATGTCAAACTACTAATAAGAGCTCTGAGACCCCAAACACTTCCTAGTAGAAACCTCTGGAGAACATCAGGAGGCACAGTATGCTTTTCTGTTTGTAGGAAGCTGCAGTTTCCAGTAGATTTTTAAGATGCCTAGCAGGACAAATTATTTTAGAGTTGAGTTTACAGTTCTAAAGTACAACTCTTAAATTGGCAAAATAGATAAGCATTTGTATTTGCGATATTCTTTATATATGTAGGCAAGTTTGTTATTCTGAATGTATTGTTCCTCTACATGTGTTCATTGAGTTATTTTCTCAGTTCTCAATTATAAACAGCCCTTATTTCTGACCCAAAGAGAGTTAGTATGCCCCAATTTTGGTTAAAAAATTTTGGTAAAAAAAAGTGACAAGCAGAATGGATCTGGAATGATTAAATTTCTAAAACAAAAAATAGGCCTTCCAGATAACTCAACACATTCTAGGACTAGAAGGTTATCAGCATCACTCAGCAATATAATAGATGGTTTGGCAGGTATTAAAAAGAAAAAGATGCTGACATCCCTTCTTACAATATGCCAGTTCTCAAAAGGTACTGATTAGCAACATGGCCTCCAAGCTTGTGTGTGTGTGTGTGTGTGCGTGTGTTCCAATTATTTTCTTATATCTGCACAACCAAAAGAGTAAGGAAAAGAAAATGAGGAATTCAGTGAAAGAAGGCTTACCTTCACTCACAGGAATTATCCTGTATTTCCAAATTAAGTGGAGGAAAAACTAACCTATTTGGCTCTCAAAAGACTTCACAAATAAAATACCTGTGTATGAAAGGCTGCAGGCAGGGTCCAAATCTCCAATTCACAAAAGGAGCTATACAACTTTATAGCAACTGCGGGGATGGGGGAGGAAGGTCACATTTTCTGCATGCAAAGAGTATTATTTAGCTATTAATTGTTTCTGTCTCTCTCTATTTATAATTCACTCTCAAAGCTGACATCTGCCAGAGCATAGAACAACTCAAAGAAGTTTGGAAGATGTGGAGAGACTGGGTCCATGGTATCGCCAGAAGTCGGATACGACTGAATGAATAAGCTCATCCTATTTATTTCTATTATATTGCACTGAAAGCTGCCCGGAGTCAGTTTCATTGCCAAAATGGGTGGTATGTACATTTAATTAATTAATTAATAAACAAACAAACAAACAAATAAAGTGTTCTCTTCTTTCATACTATAGACAACCAATTTTCTTTTTTGAAGCCCATTTACCTGATCACCCTTATAAAGAGCCTGAAGTGGATTTCGACCAGATTTCCCATGCCAGCTACTCTTCAATATCCTGTCTTCTGCAGCTGGAAAGGAAAAATGGGGAGGGGGAGAGTTTTTTAAAAGACTTGGCAAAGATTCTGTTTCATGGAAAGTACAGGGTTAGTCATACTTAGAGAAGGAATACAAAAATTAAGGATGGGAAGAACATTCATTTAAATTAGGCTATTGTTGCACAATCACCCTGTCCTCGTGATAGAACTTTACCAAATATCTAAATGACATCATCTGCCTTTTGTGACTGTCCTGTCTTCATCCTCAAAGAAGCATTAGGGAAAAAGAGGGAAAAAGACAGAACAGCTGCATGGTATCTTTAGATTGCTGAGATTAGGAAAATCCACAGGAAGCACCAAAGTGGGAAAATTCTCAAAGAGCACTTGTTAAACAGTATGGTTATATGTGCAGTTTTAGTTGATCTAATGATAGGATTATCTCACTTATTCTCTGCCTTGTTTCTCTCCAAAAACTAATTATAAAGAATAGTTAGGTTTTGCTTTTTCAATTATAATTTTATCTTTGCAAGTTCAGTTTTCAGTAAAAAGTATTATATGATTCCCTAAAGAGAAAGTTCTGGGTACATTGTTGCCAAATATCTTTGAATTTTTCCATAGTTAAAATCATTTTTCCTTTCTACATTAGTAGCCTTCTCCTTTAATTATAATCTTTCTGGTTGCCTCTGGTAACCAGCCTTCAAGGTCTCCTGTTATCATGTTTTTCTTTCATTCAGCACATTTTCCCAGGGAAATTTATTCCATATTTTAGTAAGATTTTAAACGGACTACAGGAAGTATTCTTATGTTTTTCAAAATCTTACTTCCAGTCAATCTTATGCTATTTAAGAGCTTTCCAAAATCAACATTCTAATTACTCTAATTACTGTTTGTCGCTTAATTCCAAATAAAAAGTTTTTCTTTAAGTTTTAAACTTACATAAAGCTTCTTTAGCTGCAGGTTGAAGAAAAATCACCCAGTGTAATGAAATTTAAAGAAATTATAACTGTCCTTGCTGTCAGTGCTATAAAATCTAAAATTTGCTAGAGACAGCTGATCTCACCACAGAGAGGATCTGTGAGGAGTACTTTGAGTGATCCTAAGTCCTCTTCTTCATCTGGACAGGAGTCTGGCAGCTAATTCATTCACCAGCTCTATTTCCACTACTGTCATCTACTCTGCTAAAAGTAAAGTGGTCAGTTCACCACTGCTTCCCTGAAATCCAAGAATAGTTACGTTTTTTTCTAAATTTGCTTATTTTTGTTCAACTTTTATTTACTTTACAGAGCATTTCTCTCTAATAAATATTTATATTTATATAAATATATGTATATTTATCTCTAATAAATATCTCTAAATATTTAACGACCCCTCACATCCTGGACATAAACGGTTTCAACTCCTACCCTCAAAATGATGCTATAAAGCCGTGATGGCGTGCCATTTGTGCCAGCACACGAGCTGCAGGCAAACTTACCTCACTGCACATGCGCATATCTCACAGCTGATTTTCGGCCGGTTTGAGGCCTTTTTCAGCCTCCCAAAGGCTTGAGGAAGCCTTCTGCAGGCCGAAAACTAGCCCTGTTTTGTCACTTCCTGTTTTTTTCGAAAATACCGGAAGTGATGAAACGGGGCTAGTTTTCAGCCTGCAAAGTCCGTAGAAGCCTTCCTCAAGCCTTTGGGAGGCCAAAGAAGGCCTCAAACCAGCCAAAAATCAGCTGTGAGGTGCAGTGCAGGTAAGGGGGCAGTGGGGGTGGGTGGGGATTGTGCGCACATGCATAGGGGGCATGGAGGGTGCACATTGCCTTCTGAGTGCTGCCACGCGAGCACGAGCATGCAAGCGTGTGCACAATTTTTGGCAAAGGAGCCCAAAAAGGTTAGCCACCACTGCTATAGAGCACTGCACACCAGAACAAGACACAAGGACAGTTTTTGCCCAAACCCCATCACTCTGCTAAACAAATAATTCCCTCAACACTGTCAAACTGTTTAGTAAGTCTGCATTACTATTACTATTAATCCTCCCTTCCTTTCACCCATATCTCCCCACTTACGACTGTATGACTATAACCTTGTTGCTTGTATCCTAACAATTTTTATTAACTGTTTCCTAGTATGATTTGATTGCTTATTGTACCCTATGACTATTATTATTAATTAGTATTAATGACTACTATTGTACCTTATGATTCTTGACAACTGTATCTTTTCTTTTATGTACATTGAGAGCATATGCACCAAAGACAAATTCCTTGGGTGTCCAATCACACTTGGCCAATAAAGACTTCAATTCAATTCAATTCAATTCAATTCAATTCAATTCAATTCAATTCAATTCTATTCTATTCTATTCTATTCTATTCTATTCTATTCTATTTACCGAAGGGCTGCATGAGCCCCAAATGACTCTGAGAGGAGAAAGAAGGGGTGGACTGAAGACAGTTCTGTGAAAAGCAGAGCCAATGATCATGGCGGAATGAAGAGGCAGTGAGTAGACTGGTTCTTCAATTATTTTTCTCTGGACAAGGAGAGGACTGCATAGAATCCTGGGAAATCAGGAAATGGCCATCTTGCTCAAAATGTAGTTGGTGCCTTTGAAAGGACATTGAGTTTGTATACTTCCTTTTCTAATCACATCCAGAAATTGCTTCTCAACTGCTTTTCAACTATTGAAAACATTTAGATTTTAGACCCTAACCCTAAGTCTGACAGCACCAGTTGATTTCCTTCAATCCTTAGCAAAAACAAAAGTTTTAACTATAAATTTAAGAATTTTGAAAAAAAATAAATAAACAGCAAAAGTGTGACTAAAGCCTTTGATTTTAGAAAGTTACAAGTAAATTTGAAATAAGATTTTGGAATGAATTGTAAACAACCTTTCCCTTGGGAAAATGGTTTTGTTTTACATTTTTAAAAAAACCATAATAATTGGTTTTAGAAACAATGAAACTGGTGAATGAATAGAGGGAACCAGAGAGAACTAAAGATTACAATTAAAAGAGAAGAAAGACAAAACTGGGAGAGAAGAGTTCTATGGTGTAATGGGCTCTTTAATTTGACATGAGCTGCTGATCAATGAGTTCTGGAAACTCAGAATATTTAGGAACACTGTTTGTGCCTCATTCCTCTATTAGAATTTATCCAGGTAGTTTGCTTAGATTAAGAGATAGCAATACACTCAAGATTTATTCTGCTCTACTTGAAAACACCACTTAAAAATGGTCTGGTCTTTCTTGTCTGATATTTTCTATTGTGTGATTCTTTCCCCCAAATTATGACTTTACTTTCCTTAACTCTCACTCCATATGTCTAACTTCCAGCTGAGGTTCCTTTAGTCTCTGCATCCAGTTTTTCTGCATCTAAAAACACTGTTAAAAACTCAACATCTTGTTTTCTTTCTGCTATTTATCTCCCTCTGTCTTGTTCTGAAAGTGCCTAAGAAAATGTAATTGTTATACAGTTTAATACAATGTACAGTTAGTCCTCAACGTATGACAATTGAGCACAAAATTTCTGTTGTTAAGTAAGACATTTGTTAAGTGAGTTTTGCCCTATTTTATGACCTTTCTTGCCACAGTGAATCACTGCAGTTGATACGTTAGAACACAGCTTCCCCACTTATTTTGCTTGTTAAAAGGTTGGAAAAGGTGATCACACAACCTTGGGACGCAGCAACAGTCATAAGTATGAACCAGTTGCCAAGCAACTGAATTTTGATCATATGATCATGGGGTTGCTACAAAGGTCATAAGTGTGAAAAATAGTCATACGTTACTTTTTTCAGTGCTGTTGTAACACTAACAGTCACTAAATTAACTGTTGTAAGTCAAGGACTATCTCACAGCATAGTATGTGCAAAATGATTGAAAAATGAAAAGTGTTTGGAACTGTTGTACAAGCAACATACAACATCTTCACACATTCCTTTGATAAATAAGTCAAACCAATAGCCTCTGTTAAGCCTGGATTCCCCAACGGGTGTTAAGGAAAACAAACTAAACAGAATGTGCAGCGAAGTCAGATAGGAAGACAGGTAAATGTGTGAGATAAGCCTTCTCGTTAACACGCAGTAAAAATACAGATACGCTTGTGCTATCAAAATTATAATTTATTCCATTTAAGAATTATAGCATAGTCATTATAAACAGTCCATTAGTCATATACCAAATTCAGTCAAGTCTTGTCGAGGATACTCTAATTGCAAAGTCCATGTCGAATAGCCAGTGTCAGTACACATATAATAAATCTGTCCAAAACTTATCTTCTCTCCGTTGAGAAATATCTTCAAAGTAATCCAACACTTCTTCTCCTCCCCGATCCAGCAAGAACGCAGTCTTCAATAAGCCAGCCAGTAAGAGCCAGAGAGTGCCTTGCTGCTTATATAGTACTTTTACAGCTGCACCCTTAATTACATTCCTTTAGCTTAAAGTCACATACACTTTATCTGACAAACCATGATTCATCATTTTATTATCTTTACCCAAAACAGTTAGGGTAAAACAATGTTATCCCTAACAGCCTCAAAAGCCAAGCAGATCAGAGGATGGTGCTATTTACTAAGAGTTTCTTTTTTGAAACCGTTTTCTTAACATTGTTATTTCTTTTTCAACTGAAGTATAACACTTTCTGAATTAATTCGGCACAACTTCTCTGTAGGATCCATGCTGAACAATTCAGAAGGTTCCTCTGCTCTCTTTTCTTTACTCTTGCTATTCTCTTTTAAGGCAGGGATATCTCCTGTATGCTGAAACTTTTCATGGTTACAATTCAATAAGAGGCAGCTTCCAGGAATAATTGCCCAACCCATTGCATTTGTTCTTCCAACAAAGTGATGTTGTTGTGCAATGTCTTGCTAAGAGTCTGTTCAAACCACAAGAAACCATCTGACTCCTTTGTGTCCCACTTTGAAGCTTTGGACCTGCTGTGTCAATGGCTTGCATTGGAAAAGAGACATCTGTTAAGGCAGCTCCGCCAAAAAGATTTTAAGAATTGCTCCTATAAATACTATGAGGATAGGGTTTTTCACCAAAAATGTAATGTGTCGGTTTTAGTCTTTTACCCCAAACGTATTGATACCTGTTATCCATTATACAATCTGTGGCATTTATCCAGTTCTGTGCTCCCTTTCCTCAGGAGTACCATGATAATAATAGAACCAACTAGATCTAGGCTGCAAAAGATCTAGATGACCATTAAATGAAAGCAAAGATCTAATTTGCTACTCATCCATTTTTTGCAACTCAGGGATGATGGCCCTAATAATAATATTAGAATAGACCTGGCTTTGACATATCTCTTCATAACTGCCTCTGTTAGCACCATTTTTGTGGAAATATTATACTCAAGGAAAGTAGACCTCAAGATTTGGGAAACCCTATCCATAGAGACTGTTGATGAACACCTGGAAACTGCAACTTTCTTACTACTGTATAGCTGTTAAGGAAAGAGGAAACAAAGATTGGTCACAAGGGCTTCCATCAGCCTCAGAGATCAGCAGAAAAGGAACTTAGCTCAACCACATAATCCAAAAAAGTTAGCTTAATCTCCTCCTCGTGTGTCACCGAAGAGCTGATGAAGCAAGCTCCTTCAACAGGAACTGTTAATTGGGGCAAGCAACGAATCTGCGCACAAGGCAGGCTACTGCTAAAGGAAGAGGAAAGGGGAGCTGATGCAATGAACTGACAGGAAATCAATTTTGAGAGCTAGGGTTTAAGTGGTATGAACAAGCCTCTTCCCTATCTAGCTCTACCATAGTGAAGAGGGAAGTGGGGTATTGCAAGCAACTGCTATTCTTGCCCACAAAGTTACTGTTACCAAGATGCAAGTAAAAGCAATTTTGGTAAAGTTCTAATGGACATAGATGACCATGGATATTTCTTTTTTTAAAAAAATGGATGTATTTTATTTCTCAGTTTTCACCTAGAGAATTTAATCATTTCAGAGTAGGATTTAAGGAATTAAGACTGGGGAATTTCTGGTTGCAGATGAAGAACTTGATCTTTATCTCACTAGCTCTCCCCAAAGCTCTGCCTTTTCTAGCCATTATCAACATCATGACTGGTATAGCCATTGCATCAATATTTAATGACAGATGAAGAGGTGAAGAATACCTATCCAATTTGTAAGCTGAAATATAGAGCTTGTGCAGCAAAAATAACCATCATTCTTTAGAAAAATGAAACTAACACAACAAAATTTAACAGATATATGCAAGATTCTTCACTTAAACAAGAAATCAGTTTAATAGGTTCAGGATGGCAGCAGCCCATCTTGAAAATTGTACCTATGAAAATATTTGCAGAATATAGATAGTTCTTATTTAGAGACCAACAGCGGCTTGATCATTAAGGAAAGTGATTGCTAAATGAAATTGCAACTGTGCTTAAAATCATAGATCTTAAAATCATAGAGCTGGAAGGGACCTTGGGGGTCTTTTGGTCCAATTTCTATCCAAGGCAAGAGTCTTCATATCATCATGGACAAACGGTCATCCAATATTTTCTTGAAAACATCCAGCAATGGAGCACACACAAGCCTGAGAGGCAAGCTGTTCCACTGCTTAATAGTTCTCATCAACAGGAAATGCCTACTTATTTCCAGGTTGCATGTCCCTCTGCATGAGCTCTCAACCATTGCTTCTTGCCTACTCTTTATGGAGAATAAATCAACACTCTCTTTCCTGGAGCAATCTTCAAGGACTGGACGACTGCTCTTCTGTCTTCCCTCAGACTTCTCTTCTAAGCAAAACATATCAAATTCCTTTAGCCATTGTTCAAAGGACTTAACCTCCAGGCCCGTCATCTTACAAAACTGTCCTTTGCTTTACAGAGAACACCTTCTTGCAAAGGTCATAAATGTGAGGATTGGCTGTAAAGTTACTTCATCACCGTTGTAACTGCAAATGGTCTTTATGCAAGGCAGTTGTTAAATGAGGACTACTTGTAGTCTCAAAAAGCACACTGAACAAGAATCAGGAATTATGTGTGGCAGCCAAAGATACTATTTGAATTTTTAAGCTGATCAATAGTTGATCAGATTCCTCTTGAAATGTGTATCCCATTTAAAGAAAGATTTAGACAAATTAGAACAATTTAGATACAGATACAGATAATCAGAGTTGGAAGGGACCTTGTAGGTCATCTAGTCCAACCCCCCACCCAAGCGGGAGACCCTACACCATTTCTGACAAATGGCAGTCCAACCTCTTCTTGAAAGTCTCAAGTGATGGCGCTCCCACAACTTCCGAGGGCAAGCTGTTCCATTGGTTGATTGTTCTCACTGTCAGAAAGTTTCTCCTTGTTTCCAGGTTAAATCTCTCCTGGTTCAGTTTCCATCCATTATTCCTTGTCTGGCCTACAGGTGCTTTAGACAATAGCTTGACCCCTTCCTCCCTGTGGCAGCCCCTCAAATATCGGAAGACCGCTATCATGTCTCCCCGGTCCTTCTCTTTACTAGACTAGCCAAGCCCAGTTCCTGCAACCATTCGTTGTATGTTTTAGCCTCCAGTCCCCTAATCATCCTGGTTGCTCTTCTCTGTACTATTTCTAGAGCCTCAACATCTTTTTTATAATGTGGTGACCAAAACTGGATGCAGTACTGTAGGTGTGGTCTTACTAAGGCTTTATAGACTGGTATTAGTACTTCCCTTGATCTTGACTGTATCCCTCTGTTAGTACAATTTAGGATTGCATTAGCTTTTTTGGCGGTGGCTGCACACTGCTGGCTCATATTTAGCTGGTTGTCCACTAAGACTCCAAGATCCCTCTCACAGTTACTGCTATTGAGCCTGGTTTCACCCAGTCTATATGCGTACTTTTGGTTTTTCTTGCCTAAGTGTAGGACTTTACTTTTCTCTACAATGAATTTCATTTTATTAGATATGGCCCAGTGTTCTAGTCTGTCAAGATCCATCTGGATCTTGAGCCTATCTTCTTGGGTGTTAGCTATTCCTGCCAGCTTAGTATCATCTGCAAATTTGGTAAGTTTCCCTTCTATTCCCTCATCTAAGTCGTTAATGAAGATATTGAAGAGTACTGGGCCTAAGACTGAACCTTGTGGCACTGCTTACTTCCCTCCATGTAGACTTAGACCCATTAAGGACTACTCGTTGAGTAGGGTTTGCCAGCCAGTTGCGAGTCCATCTAGTGGTGGTGCTATCTATTCCACCTTTTTCTAGCTTACTAAGAAGTAGGTTGTGGTCTACTTTATCGAATGCCTTGCTAAAATCTAAATATATTATGTCCACAGTGTTTTGCTGGTCTACTAATTTAGTCACTGTGTTGAAGAATGAAATAAGATTGGTTTGGCATGATCTGTTTTTAACAAACCCGTGCTGACTGCTAGTTATTACTTTACTTGTTTCTAGATGTTGGCAGATCTGTTTTTTTATTATCTTTTCCAGTATCTTACCGGGTATTGATGTTAAGCTGATTGGTCTATAGTTTCCTGGGTCTGTTTTTTTCCCCTTTTTTGAAGATGGGAACCACATCAGCTCTTTTCCAGTCCTCTGGTAGTTCCCTGGTGCTCCAGGATTTTTGAAAGATGTGGTGCAGTGGTTCTGAGATGACGTCTGCCAGCTCCTTTAAAACTCTGGGATGTAATCCATCAGGCCCTGGTGATTTGTTTTCATCAAGATCAGACAGGTGTTCTCTTACTATTTTTTTTTGCTTATTTTAACTTTTATTTCTGGTCTGTCTTTTATAGTTATGTTTTTGGTGGGTTGAGCTATAGTTTAATAGAAAGGATACAAGAATCACCAAAATCCAGAAACCGTTCTATAAAAAAAGACTGGGCATATTTAGCCTTGAGAAGATAAGAGATATGGGAGGAACATGATCATCCTTTTCAAATACCCAAGAGAATGTCATATAGAATAAGGTCATGACCTGTTATTATTCATTTTAGGGTGCAAGGGCACAAAGTCATTAATTTATGTTATGATTCTACCTAAATATTAGAAGAAGAAAAATAACAGTGAGAATTGTTTGGCAGTGAAGCCAGTTACCAAAAGAGATGGCGGGCACTCTTTCACTGGATGTTTTCCAGCACATTTTATAGTCATCTATAAAAAAAATGAAATTCTTGCACAAAGGATGGCCCTTCACAACCCTATGATTTTAAACAGACATTTTGAAAGCAGCCCTGAGCAATTTATAACATGGGAAGAATGAATTAACCAACTTTCCTTTGAAATAATCCTAATTTAGTACAATATCTATTTTAAATGGGTTCCACCCAAGGAGGTATTCTCCAGATTGATTGGATTTGCAACTCTAAAGTCTCAATCAGTATGCTTAGTAGGGGAAAACAACATCATTTTTGCATACAGTTTTTATTCCTCAGTATATTCTAAATGTTAGCAACGTTAGCAAAAGCAAGTACTGAATTTTGATAAGTCTTGATATGACTTAAACTCAATATGGGAGTTAGACTGCCCTCTAAACCAGGGTTCCCCAACTCTCAGGCCTGGTCCATGACCTTTTAGGTATGGGGCAGCACAGTGGAGGTGAGTGGCAGGCAAGCGAGCGAAGCTTCATCTGTATTTGCAGCCGCACTCCAGCGCTAGCATCACCGCCTCAGCTCCACCTCAGAACACCAGGAAATAGATTCTCATTAGGAGCACAAACTCTACCATAAACTGCAAGTGCGAGGGGCCTAGCTGCTTCTCCCCCTCCCTCCATGGAAAAAGTTGCTAAAAAGGTTGGGGACTGCTGCTCTAAACCTTACAACATTTCATATCATATTGGAAAAGGGCATTGTGGAGGAGGACACTAAAACGTTTTTGGAGACAACATGCAGTGCACATTTTCTTCTTCCCATATGCAGAAATATAGATATTCTGGCCATAAACATCGAGGCTACAATATCAGTACAGCAGGATTCTCTATCACTACAAGTTTCCCAAGATTTAAATATCCTGGCTGAAAACTATCCAACTTTATGAGTGTTATCAGCCATAGTTGAAGGGGTTTAGCAAAGTCACAGCTGCTAAGTTCCAAGAGAAAGAATGCTATTGAAGAAGCAGGACTGCTCCTAGGAGAATCCTTACCTCTGTTTTGCTCATACCATCTCATTTCAAACATCAAACCCAATTTTGCAATGAAACGAGTTTAACAGAACAACTTGTGTGTTTTCCATTGAAATTCTAGCTTTCCAGGCAAGTCCTCTTTCTCCAGCCCATGACGGGATGAAAGCATTTATTTCCAACCATAATACCTATCATTTCCAGCCATCTGGTGCCCTTCAGACTGATTGAAGCACCACACCCATCACTGACCACAGATTGGAGGCAAAAAAGCACATTTCAGTATTGAGATCTAACCAGAACAAACACTTGTACCCATTTCACATTCCACTTTTCTCATACTCCATGTATACATGCCATGTATAATCAATATTTGTTCAGTACAAAATATAGAAGGATGTTTGATCTGGATCAATCACCAACAGAGACAGGCATTGTCTTTCAATCATTTTAACAGGCCTACATCTAGAGCAGTGGTTTTCAAACTCAGCAACTTTAAAATATGTGCACCTCAGCTCCCAGAATTCCCCAGACAGAATTTTGGGAGTTGAAGTCCACACATCTCAAAAGTTGTCAACTTTGAAAACTACTGCCCTGAGAATCAGGATGTTTTGTACCCAGGAACATGCTGTTTCACTGACAGATTCTCTCTCCCTAACCTATGGATAAGAACTTGTGATCCTCCAACTGTTACTGATCCAGAATTCCTAAAATTATTCACCATTGGCCACACTAACTAGGGCTCTTCAAATGAGTTTTACCATCTTTGCAGGCATAAACCAAAATGATGACACAAATCACAGAGATGCCTTCATAGCTCAGATCCATTTTACATATATACAAGAAGAGAAATGAAAGCAATCAACAATGCTTAAAAAGCAAACAGGCTCACTGTGGCTAAAAGCACAACAATAAAAATCCGTATGTCTATATAGCAAACCTAACCAAAATGTTGTTAAAATGTCAAATACTTTTAACATTTCTAGACCTTTTCACTTGGCATGATTTAGCAAATGTTGAAGGGGATGAAGGGAGAACTAAATATTTTTAAGTCAGATATTCTGCATGTAGTGAAGATGCCGGCCTAGAAACTAGGAGACTGTGAATTCTAGTCCCACTATAGTTAGGAAAGTCAGCTGGGTGGCCTTGGACCAGTCACTCTCTCTCATCCTAACCCATCTCACAGAGTTGTCATTGTTGTGGGGAAAAACAAGAGGAGGAAGGATGTTAGGTATGTTCACTGCCTTGAATAAAATAATATGGGATTTAAAACATATAATAACTAAATAATAAAACATACTTCTATTGTTTTACTAAAAACCTGGGTCCCCCGATTTCTTTTTTATCCTCTGCCTAAACAACTTGTTCTATGTAACACATTTCCTTATAAATATTTTGGAGAACCAAAACAATTAGAGTTTTCCATTTACCGTATTTGCCGGTGTATAAGACGACTTTTTTTGCCCTGAAAAACATGCCTCCAAGTGGGGGTGTCTTATACGGCGAGTATATAACAAAGATCGCCTTATACGCCGGCAAATACGTTGTTGTCACCAGTGCAAGAGCGACGGGGGCGGAGCTCCGCAACTTGCGAAGCCCCTTCAAGCCCAGCCGAGTCTCTCTTCCTCCTCCTCCCCCACCCACCCACCCACCCACTCCGCTCGTGCGAGCGGACAGGCAGGCTCCAGGCTTTGCCCCATCCCTCACCTTCTTCAATCCCCCTCCAACAAGACTTTAAACAGATTATGGACTTTCTTTCTCTTTGATTGATATCACCCCAGAAGGAGAAAGTGAGAACTCTGCCTTGGTTTGGACTGATTGATAACTTTTCCTTTCTCCTGAGCAATGGGACTGTTCTATCTTTTTTTATTTTCTTTTGAATATTCTGGTTGTTGTAAGAAGAAAGAAGGAGAAAAGAAAAGAAGATTTATAATGGCTCTTTCTGTTGAGGAACTAAGAAATGGTGTGGAAGAAGCTTTCCTTTTCTTAGAAATGGCGCTTACTAATTATCAACAAAAATTACAACAGATGAAGACAGCAGAGGAACAAGAAAGAAAGGAAGGAGCCATCTTTAATGAATCTCAGAATTTGATCCAGAAAAAAGGAAGAGAGAAAGAAAAGAAAAGAAGAGAAAAGAAGAAAACTAAAGGATTTAAGGACTTAAGATCTAAAAAAACATTTAAGAAAGGGAAAATAAAGTGCAAAACCAATATGATGATTGTAAACAAAGGGGAAAAGAAATACGACAGAGAAGGGAAGCCGGTAAGGCAGAGGCTAGAAGAAGGGGGGTAGAAAGGTTTGTTGGGAAAAGAAAGAAAGGGAAAAGGTGGAGAAAAGCTACAACGTTTTGAAATTAAATGGAAAAAAGGAATTTTTATGGATAATGGATAAAGTATAATTTTTTTTTTTTAAAAAAAAGATTTTGCAAGGTACATAAGATGAGATGGTAGTATTGCAATGGTTTAAGAGTTGATAAGAGATTAAAATGTTAAAATGTTTAAAAATGATTGGTTTTAAAACTTAATAATAGGAGAGGTTTAGAATATTGTTTTAATTAAAGAGTTTAATAAAATTATGGTATTGATGTTATTATAAAATTTTTATTATAGTATTTCTTTTTAATATTTGGATTTATTCTCTAATTATGCACTTAATTGTGTTGGATGTATTAGTTAGATAGAATGTACCAAGCAAAATCTGATTGGGTATTAGATATTATTTTAAAGATTAATTTGATTAACTTAGGGGGAGATAGAAAGGCATCATACTCTGATTAATGATTTCAGGAGAAACTGATTTTCTTTTTTTTTCATAAGGGATGAGACAAAGGGATGATAAAAAATGGACAAAAGATACAAATATAATGATTTAAACTAAGATGATTAATTAAGGTAGAATTAAGAAGTGTGAAATATGTGGAGAAGTTAATATAGAAGGCTTAGAATGGTAAATAAAATAAGTAATGATATGTAAGATGAGCATGAATATAATTGAAGTCCATGAAGAGAGAGATACCTGGGTCCAAGTTACTTTCCAAAAAGATATTTTTATGTTTTGTGTGTTGTGTGTATATGTCTTTTTTGGGGAGAGAATTGGTAAAAACTTGTAGAAATATAGAATGAGAATAATGGTAACTAAGTCAGAAAGAAACAGATGAAATAATAATAATGATATTGAATAAGAGTAAAGAGAAGTAAAGAGAAATTGAATAAGAGGTTTTGGTATATTATATGGAAATGGTTTAAAACAGAATCATAATTTATCTGACTTGTTAAATTTACAAGGGAAAAAGGTTTAAACATGTAATGAATAATGATAATTTGTGTGTTTTAAAAATTAATAAAACTTGTTTAAAAAAAAAAAAAAAAAAAAAAAATAAGCCAGCCAGTAAGAGCCAGAGAGTGCCTTGCTGCTTATATAGTACTTTTACAGCTGCACCCTTAATTACATTCCTTTAGCTTAAAGTCACATACACTTTATCTGACAAACCATGATTCATCATTTTATTATCTTTACCCAAAACAGTTAGGGTAAAACAATGTTATCCCTAACAGCCTCAAAAGCCAAGCAGATCAGAGGATGGTGCTATTTACTAAGAGTTTCTTTTTTGAAACCTTTTTCTTAACATTGTTATTTCTTTTTCAACTGAAGTATAACACTTTCTGAATTAATTCGGCACAACTTCTCTGTAGGATCCATGCTGAACAATTCAGAAGGTTCCTCTGCTCTCTTTTCTTTACTCTTGCTATTCTCTTTTAAGGCAGGGATATCTCCTGTATGCTGAAACTTTTCATGGTTACAATTCAATAAGAGGCAGCTTCCAGGAATAATTGCCCAACCCATTGCATTTGTTCTTCCAACAAAGTGATGTTGTTGTGCAATGTCTTGCTAAGAGTCTGTTCAAACCACAAGAAACCATCTGACTCCTTTGTGTCCCACTTTGAAGCTTTGGACCTGCTGTGTCAATGACTTGCATTGGAAAAGAGACATCTGTTAAGGCAGCTCCGCCAAAAAGATTTTAAGAATTGCTCCTATAAATACTATGAGGATAGGGTTTTTCACCAAAAATGTAATGTGCCGGTTTTAGTCTTTTACCCCAAACGTATTGATACCTGTTATCCATTATACAATCTGTGGCATTTATCCAGTTCTGTGCTCCCTTTCCTCAGGAGTACCATGATAATAATAGAACCAACTAGATCTAGGCTGCAAAAGATCTAGATGACCATTAAATGAAAGCAAAGATCTAATTTGCTACTCATCCATTTTTTGCAACTCAGGGATGATGGCCCTAATAATAATATTAGAATAGACCTGGCTTTGACATATCTCTTCATAACTGCCTCTGTTAGCACCATTTTTTGTGGAAATATTATACTCAAGGAAAGTAGACCTCAAGATTTGGGAAACCCTATCCATAGAGACTGTTGATGAACACCTGGAAACTGCAACTTTCTTACTACTGTATAGCTGTTAAGGAAAGAGGAAACAAAGATTGGTCACAAGGGCTTCCATCAGCCTCAGAGATCAGCAGAAAAGGAACTTAGCTCAACCACATAATCCAAAAAAGTTAGCTTAATCTCCTCCTCGTGTGTCACCGAAGAGCTGATGAAGCAAGCTCCTTCAACAGGAACTGTTAATTGGGGCAAGCAACGAATCTGCTCACAAGGCACGCTACTGCTAAAGGAAGAGGAAAGGGGAGCTGATGCAATGAACTGACAGGAAATCAATTTTGAGAGCTAGGGTTTAAGTGGTATGAACAAGCCTCTTCCCTATCTAGCTCTACCATAGTGAAGAGGGAAGTGGGGTATTGCAAGCAACTGCTATTCTTGCCCACAAAGTTACTGTTACCAAGATGCAAGTAAAAGCAATTTTGGTAAAGTTCTAATGGACATAGATGACCATGGATATTTCTTTTTTTAAAAAAATGGATGTATTTTATTTCTCAGTTTTCACCTAGGGAATTTAATCATTTCAGAGTAGGATTTAAGGAATTAAGACTGGGGAATTTCTGGTTGCAGATGAAGAACTTGATCTTTATCTCACTAGCTCTCCGCAAAGCTCTGCCTTTTCTAGCCATTATCAACATCATGACTGGTATAGCCATTGCATCAATTTTTAATGACAGATGAAGAGGTGAAGAATACCTATCCAATTTGTAAGCTGAAATATAGAGCTTGTGCAGCAAAAATAACCATCATTCTTTAGAAAAATGAGTTGAAACTAACACAACAAAATTTAACAGACATATGCAAGATTCTTCACTTAAACAAGAAATCAGTTTAATAGGTTCAGGATGGCAGCAGCCCATCTTGAAAATTGTACCTATGAAAATATTTGCAGAATATAGATAGTTCTTATTTAGAGACCAACAGCGGCTTGATCATTAAGGAAAGTGATTGCTAAATGAAATTGCAACTGTGCTTATGATCTTAAAATCATAGAGCTGGAAGGAGCCTTGGGGGTCTTTTGGTCCAATTTCTATCCAAGGCAAGAGTCATCATGGACAAACGGTCATCCAATATTTTCTTGAAAACATCCAGCAATGGAGCACACACAAGCCTGAGAGGCAAGCTGTTCCACTGCTTAATAGTTCTCATCAACAGGAAATGCCTACTTATTTCCAGGTTGCATGTCCCTCTGCATGAGCTCTCAACCATTGCTTCTTGCCTACTCTTTATGGAGAATAAATCAACACTCTCTTTCCTGGAGCAATCTTCAAGGACTGGACGACTGCTCTTCTGTCTTCCCTCAGACTTCTCTTCTAAGCAAAACATATCAAATTCCTTTAGCCATTGTTCAAAGGACTTAACCTCCAGGCCCATCATCTTACAAAACTGTCCTTTGCTTTACAGAGAACACCTTCTTGCAAAGGTCATAAATGTGAGGATTGGCTGTAAAGTTACTTCATCACCGTTGTAACTGCAAATGGTCTTTATGCAAGGCAGTTGTTAAATGAGGACTACTTGTAGTCTCAAAAAGCACACTGAACAAGAATCAGGAATTATGTGTGGCAGCCAAAGTCTCAATCAGTATGCTTAGTAGGGGAAAACAACATCATTTTTGCATACAGTTTTTATTCCTCAGTATATTCTAAATGTTAGCAACGTTAGCAAAAGCAAGTACTGAATTTTGATAAGTCTTGATATGACTTAAACTCAATATGGGAGTTAGACTGCCCTCTAAACCAGGGTTCCCCAACTCTCAGGCCTGGTCCATGACCTTTTAGGTATGGGGCAGCACAGTGGAGGTGAGTGGCAGGCAAGCGAGCGAAGCTTCATCTGTATTTGCAGCCGCACTCCAGCGCTAGCATCACCGCCTCAGCTCCACCTCAGAACACCAGGAAATAGATTCTCATAGGAGCACAAACTCTACCATAAACTGCAAGTGCGAGGGCCTAGCTGCTTCTCCCCCTCCCTCCATGGAAAAAGTTGCTAAAAAGGTTGGGGACTGCTGCTCTAAACCTTACAACATTTCATATCATATTGGAAAAGGGCATTGTGGAGGAGGACACTAAAACGTTTTTGGAGACAACATGCAGTGCACATTTTCTTCTTCCCATATGCAGAAATATAGATATTCTGGCCATAAACATCGAGGCTACAATATCAGTACAGCAGGATTCTCTATCACTACAAGTTTCCCAAGATTTAAATATCCTGGCTGAAAACTATCCAACTTTATGAGTGTTATCAGCCATAGTTGAAGGGGTTTAGCAAAGTCACAGCTGCTAAGTTCCAAGAGAAAGAATGCTATTGAAGAAGCAGGACTGCTCCTAGGAGAATCCTTACCTCTGTTTTGCTCATACCATCTCATTTCAAACATCAAACCCAATTTTGCAATGAAACGAGTTTAACAGAACAACTTGTGTGTTTTCCATTGAAATTCTAGCTTTCCAGGCAAGTCCTCTTTCTCCAGCCCATGACGGGATGAAAGCATTTATTTCCAACCATAATACCTATCATTTCCAGCCATCTGGTGCCCTTCAGACTGATTGAAGCACCACACCCATCACTGACCACAGATTGGAGGCAAAAAAGCACATTTCAGTATTGAGATCTAACCAGAACAAACACTTGTACCCATTTCACATTCCTCTTTTCTCATACTCCATGTATACATGCCATGTATAATCAATATTTGTTCAGTACAAAATATAGAAGGATGTTTGATCTGGATCAATCACCAACAGAGACAGGCATTGTCTTTCAATCATTTTAACAGGCCTACATCTAGAGCAGTGGTTTTCAAACTCAGCAACTTTAAAATATGTGGACCTCAGCTCCCAGAATTCCCCAGACAGAAATCTGGGAGTTGAAGTCCACACAACTCAAAAGTTGTCAACTTTGAAAACTACTGCCCTGAGAATCATGATGTTTTGTATCCAGGAACATGCTGTTCCACTGACAGATTCTCTCTCCCTAACCTATGGATAAGAACTTGTGATCCTCCAACTGTTACTGATCCAGAATTCCTAAAATTATTCACCATTGGCCACACTAACTAGGGCTCTTCAAATGAGTTTTACCATCTTTGCAGGCATAAACCAAAATGATGACACAAATCACAGAGATGCCTTCATAGCTCAGATCCATTTTACATATATACAAGAAGAGAAATGAAAGCAATCAACAATGCTTAAAAAGCAAACAGGCTCACTGTGGCTAAAAGCACAACAATAAAAATCCGTATGTCTATATAACAAACCTAACCAAAATGTTGTTAAAATGTCAAATACTTTTAACATTTCTAGACCTTTTCACTTGGCATGATTTAGCAAATGTTGAAGGGGATGAAGGGAGAACTAAATATTTTTAAGTCAGATATTCTGCATGTAGTGAAGATGCCGGCCTAGAAACTAGGAGACTGTGAATTCTAGTCCCACTATAGTTAGGAAAGTCAGCTGGGTGGCCTTGGACCAGTCACTCTCTCTCATCCTAACCCATCTCACAGAGTTGTCATTGTTGTGGGGAAAAACAAGAGGAGGAAGGATGTTAGGTATGTTCACTGCCTTGAATAAAATAATATGGGATTTAAAACATATAATAACTAAATAATAAAACATACTTCTATTGTTTTACTAAAAACCTGGGTCCCCCGATTTCTTTTTATCCTCTGCCTAAACAACTTGTTCTATGTAACACATTTCCTTTAAATATTTTGGAGAACCAAAACAATTAGAGTTTTCCATTTAAGCTAAAATAGACATTGACCCAGTGGTGGTATGCTACCAGTTCGGACCGGTTTAGCCGAACCGGTAGTAAAATAAACCAACGATCATCTGAGAGGAGGAAAAAAAATGGACAATCAGCTGAGAGGAAAAAGAAAAGAAAAGTGCAGGATTGGCCTTCCCACCCGCCCCTGCACTTTTCTCTTCTTTATCCTCTCACCTGATTGGCGCTGCACGTCTCAGCTGGTGTGGGGAAAGCTGCACACCAGTGTTAGGCAAAGCACGCCCACCAAGCCACACCGACCAAACTGGTGGTAAAACAATTTGAATCCCACCACTGCACTGACCCATAGGAATTTTGCACCTGTATGCTACATTCATTCATTATATTTGTACATTTAAAACACATTGTTCATTAACCTCTATAACAAATTTTGTAAAATGAATGAAATTGAATGTTCTCTGATAGCCTTTGAGAACCTGAATTTAGAAAAGAGCTTTGCTGCTACTAATTATCTGAAACCAGATATTTTGGGATAGCTTTAGCACCTTCCAAACCTGGAATTAATCCCTCTCTAATCTTTCCCCTTATTATCATTTTCTGACACAGCACTCTGAATACACCTATGCAGAGCTAGTCACCCCTTAACTTGTCTACAAGATCCCAAGATTATATGGCATGGGTAATATCCAATCAAGAGATCAATATCCAAGTTTTAATATAGTTCCCTCCCTTGCTTCTGATTTGAGAATCAGTCAGAGCTGTACTCCAGCTTTCTCCCTATTAACCCAGGTTTCCAACTTCCTCTCTCTCCTTTCTAACTAAGCATGAGAAAGGCATGGAAGTAGGCCAAGGGAATTGCACAATATGGGTCAATCATGTCAGAATCTTTTTTTCCCCATGGAATTAACAGCTGATTAGATTCATCTTCACTTCATGCACAGGGAACTTCAGGGAATGAGATATGCCACGGTCTGTGAAAACATTTAAGCATGTGGGGCACATTAACAAACTGAAGCTCTAAATTTTAATTTCAACTGCCTCATTCTGCCATCAAAATCCGCTATGTTATTTAAAACCATTGACTTTGTCAGGACCATCATAATCTCAGGGAAGTCCAAAGGAGGTATAGAATGAAAGTGTTCCATCTGTAGCATGTACGAAATGTTAATCTCTCCACTCCTGGATTCAGACATCTCCCCTTTTGATTGCATCTACACAACATATAAAAAGATGTTGAAAATTATACCGTTGCTTTAAAAGCAGAAATTATAGCTCTGGTAAATAATTACTCAGAAATGGAGATCTTGAAAAGATTGAAATATTTTTCCCTTTCTTATTCTTTTGTTGTTTTGAGAAAGAGTGCTACTTTGAAGAGGAATATAGCATTTATTGGACATTTACTTTTATGCCTTAGCTCGAGTTGGCCTTTTAGAATGCAACAATCAACAAAAGAGAGAAAAGTGCCTTCTCTGTTGGAATTAAGACATTAAAAAAATCTTTAATAAGTTGTTGCATTTTGCCTGAGCCTTCGAGGAAGGTACAGCCATTATATTTTAAACCAGCCTATCATTAAATGTAAAGGTAAGATGTCTGTTTTGTATGCAGATAATTCCAGGTTCATTTCCCAACCTCACAATGCAGGGATGAAGTGCATGGACTTCAACTCTTAGAATTCACACAGCTTAAATTTACTGATATTACAATAGAGTAATATTGGCCTAGAGAGCTGCAGCTGAGAAGGGGGCACAATGAACAGGTTTGTAGCTTTCTAAATTCTCTTTCACAGACACACTTCTTTGTACCATTATTCTATGAAGAATCCCACAGGCAAAGTTCTTAATTAACACTAGTTGAGGAATCAAAATATTCTCAACCAAAATAGCATAGTAGAGAAAAGTTCAATTTACTACTTGATTAACTTCTCAGGATTATTTTTCTCCCCAGTTGAAGGGGACAATTCTGTACATTGTCAATATATAGGCAGAAAATTAATTCAATAGATCGTGCAGCCAATGTAGGATTTTAATAGTTGCATTTCAGGGAGAAATACAGAAAGGATTATTCAAATAAAAGTATGCAGTAAGTTTAGATACTTAAATAACTTAGCAGAGAACTGTAGATGGCCATGTGTAACTATGCTGCACACAAGCGTTATCATTTTCTTATCCTACTCCGTGATTTATAATCCCTGTATTATAAAAACACAGGAAAGAGCAATCCTGATTATGTATTGATTATGTGAATTTTCATGTTTTATGTCACTGAAATCATAACACCATATGCCCATAGGAGTAAAACAAACCAATTTCTATAGGCCTAGCACATTTATGTGGGGGATAAGCAGCATTCTATGATAGAACAAAGTAAAAGCTTAAAACTAAAAATAAGGAACTGGAACAGCACAACATTCTTGGACTATGATTCTCTCTCTCTCTCTCTCTCTCTCTCGTCATTTTTGGATCTAGACCAGCCCTAATTGCACCATTGCTCAAGTTCAGAGGCATCCTTAGGAGGTCCTTCTGCACAATCCATAGAAACAAGAAAGAAACAGCTGGCTGGTACCTCCTCCTCTTCCCCTGTACAGGCTGTGTATGACAAGACAACTTCATCTTCAGTTCCCAAATGGGCAATTCATAGGGAGTTGTTATGGGACTGAAATATGATGTGGTCCCTCAGAATTTTGCACACTGAAACAATGCAATCTTCTGCATGGAGTAGTTTGAATTAGCCAATTAGCCATGAAGCCAATGAATTAGTTGAAAGTAGGAAAAGGGCTTTATGACCATGGCAGGTAATTAAAACATTTTGATGGATTAAAAAAAAAATGGAAATCCAAGGGAGAGGTGCCAGCTGGCTTTCTTACCATCTTACCATTGCTGTCTCTCAGTGCTGCTACCTGAAAACATGCAAGGATCATACTACATAGTTCTGAATGGAAGAAATTCTGCTACATTTTGGCAGTCAGTCACCAACCTACATTGCCCTTGAAGAGAATCTTTATTTTTAACTATTGGTCTTCTCTTCCTACAAGTTCATCTGTCTCCAGATTGCAGATGTTTTCCTTTTTCCAAGAAAGACTGGCATGACTAGGGCCTGACAGCTAGCTGAAGTCTGAAAGGGCTGGAACAATTTATCTAGCAAACATCCTAGCTGTAATGGGATGCTTGCAAAATCAATTGTTGTGGTCCGCCGCCGGCTGCAGAGCTGGCAGCAGAGTCGGACAGTGGGGAGGAACATGGGCCAGTCCTGGAGTCTGGAGAGGGCTCAGACAAGGGATCTGCGTCCAACACTGAGATGGGGCCAGGGCCATCTGAGAGTTATGTGCTGACTCCAGATTCTCCAGAATCTGACATCAGGGAGGCAGAGGAACAGGGGGAGCCTGTTCCCAGTGCGCGCTTGCGCAGAGCTGCCAGAAGGCAAGAACAGTTAAGACAAAAGGGGCAACTCAGGAGTAAGGCTTGGAGATGATTGGCCCTTCCCATAAGACATAAAAGAGGAGCAAAGGGACATAAGCCTTTGCAGGAAGCAACTTTGTTCGTTCTGGTCAGTTTAAAATCTGAAGCTCCGTGTTGACTTTGTGCTCCGTTTGGCCTTGTACAGCTAATTGGCAATTTAGTCATTGGCAGCATTTCAAGGGAGATAAAGGTGGGTGCTTATCAGCCTTATCCTGAAAAACTGCGGCAGACTTCTGTTGGACTATTCATAAACTGTTGGGGACTCATTATAGGCTGTGAATGCATATAATTCACAGCCGTTGAAATAAAAAAGGTTTTTAGGAACAGCGTGTGATTGTTACTGTCTCAGGAAGCTTTGGTCAGAACACCAATACTGGCCCAACACACACTTTTTGCTCTTCCTCCTCCTATTTTCACCACAACAATAACCTTGTAAGGTGGGTTAGGTTGAGAGAGAGTGACTGGCCCAAAGCCATCCAGCTGGCTTTCATAGTTAAGATGGGACTTAAACTTCTAGATTTAACTGGCTTTAACTGACTGGACTTAAGAGTTGCAAATGGTACTCTTATTTTAGAAACATTAGTGGAAAATGTGGTTAACTAGAAACTGTGGGTAAGCCAGCTGCTTCTTAAGAGTAAAGATTTTCCCCCTTAAGATCTTTTGCTTTTTTTTCTCTTTGGGAAACTATTATATGATGGCTCTGTTCTCTTTTATTCTTGTCTAATTTTATTCTTGTCTAATATCAGAGAAACTGTTTGATTTTTTTTCCAAAAAAAAACCACAACGTGCTATGAACATCAGCCTCACAACCTTGCAGGCATTTTACACTTGCTATTCTTGGGCCCAGCCTAGAGAAATCAAGTCATATATGTCAGTGTGAAATTCAGTTCTGTCTGCTCTCACAAGTGAACACATCATCATATAAATGCCTAAATCAGGGGTGTCCAACCTTGCCAATTTTAAGACTTGCGGACTTCAACTCTCAGAATTTCCCAACTAGCAAGACTGGCTGGGGAATTCTGGAAATAGAAGGCCGCAGGTTTTAAAGTTGCCAAAGTTGAACACCCCTGGCCTCAACATTCTTTCATCTAATAAGGCATTTAACTGACACTGCCCAGTTCAGAGCCTCAAGTTTTCTGTAATGAAAGCTCTCCAATCAGAACCACGCTGGCAGACCGGACGGAGAACATAACTCCACAGAAAAAGGTAAAACTTATACTCTTGTAAATGTGAAAAGAGGGAGATCTTTGATGGAATGTTCATGGTCTCCAACTTGATTTTTTTACTGCTCTCCGTGGACACTGCTGTTTGCTGGATTAAAAAAAAAAACCTGAAAGCTTCAGTTGACTTGGTTAAGTCAAAGAATAGAATGGAATGGGGAATGGGATGGGGATGGGGATGGAGTGGAGTAGAGTAGAGTGGAGTGGAGTGGAGTGGAGTGGAGTGGAGTGGAATGGAGTGGAATGGAATAGAATAGAATAGAATAGAATAGAATAGAATAGAATAGAATAGAATAGAATAGAATAGAATAGAATAGAATAGGAATAGAATAACAGAGTTGGAAGGAACCTTGGAGGTCTTCTAGTCCAACCCGCTGCTCAGGCAGGAAACCCTATACCATCAGAAAAATAGTTGTCCAACATCATCTTCAAAACGTCCAGTGTTGGAGCATTCACAACTTCTGGAGGTAAAGGTGCTTTTTCAAGAGGCAATTAGACTTTCTGGTTTTTCTTTGAAGATGATTTGTTTCTGATCCAAGAAGCTTCTTGGATGAGAAGCAAAATGTCTTCAAAGAAAAACCAGAAAGCCCAGTTGTCTCTTGAGAAAGCACCTTTGGAACATCCATGACCTGGATGAGTAAGAATTCTATAGACTTCTGGAGGCAAGTTGTTCCACTGATTAATTGTTCAAACTGTCAGGAAATTTCTCCTTAGTTCTAAGTTGCTTCTCTCCTTGTTTAGTTTCCATCCATTGCTTCTTGTCCTGCCCTCAGATGCTCTAGAGAATAGCTTAACTCCCTCTTCTTTGCCAACCTCTGAGATTTTAGAACACTGCTATCATGCCACCCCTAGTCTTTCTTTTCATTAATTTAATATTTTTCTATTTCCTTGAACAGAGACAGATACCCATATACACATATGTATTTATCATAACATCTATAATTCTGATATAGATATTGCAACATCTATATTAGAATTATAGATCAAACATCTGTTTACTTTGATACTGTTGACTGAAGAATTATTTGGGACTGTGTTGTAAGTCCTCCTCCTTCTTATATTCCACTGAATTAGAGAGGCATCTGCCTCAGCCATTTTTTATCTTACTATTCTAATCTTAAAAATTTCAGACTCTATTGCTTAGGTAATGATTCTTACATAGCTCTCTTAAGTTACCCCTTCCTTGCCATCTTCATTAGTTTTAATGTTAACACTTATGATTTTAATATTTTAATGGTGTATGTTGTTGTTTTTACTGTATTGTAAGAGATTAGCAGCATATAAAATTAATTAATTGATAAAATCATGTTCCTTACTCTCTACATCCCAATATACCAAAGGAATCTTGCTGCTGAGTTCATGCCAGAAGCCTTACTGTCTTGATCCATTCATTGGGGAGAGAAACCTGCTTCAAAATTAGTTTAGTACATTTCATCTCAGGAAGCTCTTTCTACATTTGCACACCTGCCCTTTCAGAAACAGCAGTCAACTGTGGAGTTTGAGACAAAGGCCATTTGGAACAAAAAACTACTGTCCTATGTGATCAGTTTAGACCAAAAAGCATCTTCTTTCTTAGTCTGAGCCCTCCATAGCCAGTGAGTTCTTTATTGGCTTTAATGAAAATATCTGGGAATTCTCATATGCTGGAAACACATGCCTTAGCGGCTCAGGTTGGTAAAATGTCATTTTTCAACTTCTACTTAGTCCAATAAAGAAAATTGTATAGATTTAATCCAGCAGATAAGATGCCACTCTCATATAGTGGAGATGGCATTTCACAACCTTCTCTTTCTTAATGGAAACTAATTCAAGGAACAATCCATCCTAGAATTAAGGTGAAATTTCCTGACAGTTAGAACAATTGATCAGTGGAATGAGTTGTCTCCAGAAGTTGTGGGTGCTCCAAAACTGAAGGTTTTTAAGAAGAGATTGGAGAAAAAATTGTCTGAAATGATACAGGATTTCCTGCCTGAGCAGGTGGTTGAATCAGTGGACTTCCAAGGTACCTTCCAACTCCTGTTATTCTGTTATTCTTATTCTGTTATTCTTTCTTTCTGATGAGTCCAACTATCAGCCATGGGCAGAGCCAAATAAACAAAGAAGACATACTAAATTATTTCCAAAGTTGCATTTCACATCAAAATTGTAATAGGATATTATTATATCAACCATATGGATTATATTGTACTTCTTGTATACTTGAGTTTAACACAAGCTGATTTGACACAAGCTCTGTCACTTAGATGAACACGGTGATTATTCATATAGTTCCATATGGCTGAATAATGAACACTTTCCTCTTCATTTTCCCAAGAAACACTAAATTGGCTGTGTTGCAGTTTTCTACTTTACTAAAGATCAATAAACGTAATCCTACGCTTGTGAATAAATACATAACATACATTACATGAACCAACATTTTACAATTTAAGAGATTCATGTGTGTGGTGCATAAAATAATCACAAACGAATCTCAAACTGTCCACAGTGTTTATCACCTATAAATTTTAGCAATTAAAAAGATTCAGTTCAGTAAGGGGAAAAAATTGACTTATTTGCAAGACAAAAGAGAATGCAAGCAATTTCAATATTAGATGGATTATACAAAGGCAATAAATAATGAAGCCTCTGAATTTAGAGACAGCTGTTCTGGCATGAAATAAACCAGTATTGAATAAACACAAATTCACTTCCAATTCACAAGTCACTGAGGGCGTAGGCAATTGTGCAAGTTTGAATCAAATAAATCAGGCTTGTCCAACCCGCGGCCCATGGGCTGCATGCGGCCCAGGTCGCCTCGTAATGCGGCCCAACACCCACCCCAACCTTCATGAAAGATCCAGCGAGGAGGAGGAGAGGCAGGCGCGAGGCGGGGCGAGGTGAGCAACAGAAAAGGCGGGCAGCCGCAGCCCAAAAGTCCCGCCCCGCCACCTCCTGCTGTTGCCGCCGCCACCACCGCTGCTGCTTCTGCCCCCGCCGCCCCCGCCACCGCTGCTGCTTCTGCCCCTGCTACTTCTGCCCCGCCGCCCCCACCGCCGCTGCTGCTTCTGCCCCCGCCACCGCTGCTGCTTCTGCCCCTGCCACCGCCACTGCTACTTCTGCCCCCGCCGCCGCTGCTGCTTCTGCCCCCGCCGCCGCTGCTGCTTCTGCCCCGCCGCTGCTGCTTCTGCCCCCCCGCCGCCGCCGCTCCGCTGCCCCCCGCCACCGCTGCTTCTGCCCCCGCCCGCCGCCGCTTCTGCCCCCGCCGCTGCCTCTGCCCCTGCCGCCGCTGCTGCTTCTGCCCCGCCACCGCCGCCGCTGCTGCTTCTGCCCCTGCCGCCGCTGCTGCTTCTGCCCCCGCCACCGCTGCCGCATTTGCAGGAGGAGAGGTAGGCGCGAGCGGGCGAGCTTTCTTCCCTCCCCTCCCCCGCAAAATTTGGCGGAAAATTATAAAATAAAAAATAAATAATTTTTAATAAATAATTAATAATAAATAATAAATAATAATTTTATTTTATTTTATTATTTTATTAATTTAATTTAATTTAATTTAATTTAATTAATTTAATTTAATTTAATTTAATTTAATAATTTAATTTAATTTAATTTAATAATTTAATTTAATTAATTTAATTTAATTAATTTAATTTAATTTAATTTAATTTAATTTAATTTAATTTAATTTAATTAATTTAATTTAATTTAATTTAATTTAATTTAATTTAATTTAATAATTTAATTTAATTTAATTTAATTTAATTTAATTTAATTTAATTTAATTTAATTTAATTTAATTATTTAATTTAATTATGTGCAGCCCAAACCAAATTTTCATCTTCTAATGTGGCCCAGGGAAGGTGAAAGGTTGGACACCCCTGAAATAAATTAAACTTTGACCTGCACTAAGCAGCAGTGTGTACACACACACACACACACACACCCCATTTCTCATAAATCTATCAATTAGTCCAGTTTTTGCTTTGCTCTCTTTCCAGCACATGCATATATGAATAATAAGACAGCTTTTGGAATTAGAAGCTTATGGACCACAAAATGTTCCTTCCCTCACAAACTATTTCCTTGTTAATTTTATTAAAGGCAAACAGTTACGTACACTCTATTAAAGCAACTCCTCGAAGCTCATCCTTCCCTTTGCCAACTCTCCCCTGTCTAGAAAGAGTTTGGCTTCTTCTGAATTCCTGGAGATTCTGCAGATGGAAAGAAATTTGGCAGAATTACTTCCTGGTTGACTAGGAAATCATGATTCTGATCAAGCACACTTCTATAGATTTGATGACTCATTGGTTTATATTCTACTACCCAGGAAAGGGAAGTGAAAATCCATTTGTGGGAAAGAGTATTTGTTCATAATTTACTTATTATTAAGAATTTATTAAGTATTATTTTTAAATGATTTTAATGGAAAAAAACAAGTGGCAAATCCTAGCAGGGGTGTCAAACTCAAGGCCAGCGGGCAAAATCCGGCCCACAGGGTGCTTAGATCTGGCCCACATGGCCACCCTGGAAACAGCAAAGAATCAGCCCATGGTGTCTCTGCCAGCAAAAACAGAGCTCGGGGGGACACTTACGTCCCCTGAGCTCTGTTTTTGCTGGCAGAGGGCTAGGGAGGCCATCGTAGGTGAAAATGGATGTTGAGCTGTCCACGCCCACCCTGGCCACACCCATTCCTCAAACCCCCCCCTGAGGTCAAAAACCCTGATGTGTCCCTCAATGAAATCGAGTTTGACACCCCTGATCTGTAGCATTACAACAGAGGCCTTAGCAGATGTTTTCTATAACATTGCTATAAATACTTTTGGATTGTTGAAGTAATTGTTATTGGCCAACTGATATTTTCAGCAGAATATATTTGCTGGATCTTACTGATTTTAATTGGGTTTTAGCAACAACCAAGTAGTTTGAAGTGTACTATCAATTACAATTTATGTCAATTATCTGAAGATGCATTGGAGGGCTATTTTGCTATTGGGTGGCCTCTAAAGAGTTTTTCTTTTTGAAATCAAATATAGTAGTGGATGTGGTACAGAAATGTGGTTTTGGATGC
The DNA here is from genome assembly GCF_049901735.1 of Notechis scutatus. Classification (NCBI taxonomy): domain Eukaryota; kingdom Metazoa; phylum Chordata; class Lepidosauria; order Squamata; family Elapidae; genus Notechis; species Notechis scutatus. The sequence goes on from NC_142010.1 coordinate 48,315,907, forward strand.
AACTGGATAGAAGTATTACTGTAAGGGCAAACTGTTAAGTCCACAGGTAAGGATGGGCAACGGGGACTTAGAAGTCAAGGCGGTTAGCGATCTGGAAAGAAGTGTTTCCAGATGAAGAATAGGTTAGGTCAATTTCCCTCAAATGGATGCCATCCAGATGTTATTTATTAGATTTTTTTTCCCCAACTTTATTTCTTCGTACATAACTCAAAGCTAACATACCTAATAATTTTTCTTACTCCTATTTTTCCCACATCACCCACCCTATGAGGAGGTTGGGCTGAGAGAGAGTGGTAGCCAGTATTCCTGCCTAAGATGAAACTAGAACTCAGTGTCTCCTGATTTTTAGGCCATCTCCTTAAGCACATACCAAACTGGCCCTCTGATACGTGGAGGCCATATGTTCTACTATTCTTACAGGTTTGCCATCCAAGAATAGCTGTGTTAGTTGAAAGGAAGGGATCTGCAGTTCAGCACATTTGGTGGCATTGGGATGGGCAAACTTCCAATAAAAAAAGAGTAACCTCCCCCAACCGTTGATACTATATATACATAATCCATACATACACACATACATACAGTTTGCTTTTAATGGGAGCATACAGAAGAATAATCCAAATCCAATACAGGGTCCTAAGAGCCAAGTCAGGTTGCCAGCTAGTCCAGAGGTCAGAAGTTTAAAGGTTTCTTAGATGAACAAGATTCATAGGAATGTTGTGCAAGAATTGGAGATCAGATTTATTGCCAGCAAAGAGAACATGGGTTGGGGTTGCCACTTAAATCAGCTGCAGCCAGCTTTGATTCATCAAGAAATTTATTCTGTTGCTTAGCAAATGACCTCATGGAACATCTTTGCTCTGCACTCCTCTCTACTTAGAGTGGGCTGGAAAGCACTGTGAAGTGGTTTAAAAGTCTAAGTGCTATTGCTATTGCTACTTGCTGGGTGCAGAGACCAGGAGGCTCATGTCATCCTCATCTGATTGTCTCATCTGTACAGAGGGTGCCTGTGGACTCTTGACTTGGTGTCTCCTGAGGCTAACATTCCACAGTTTCAGCTGGAGCAGCTTCTTCAGATTTGGAATCTCAGTCCTGAATCGGGATCATGGCACTGACCACAGCTGGGGTGGGTTTCTACCGGTTCGGACCGGTTCAGGCAAACCCAATGTTAAAGTTACATCTGGTTCACCGAACCGGTATTTCAACTGACCAGCTGGCCCCGCCCACCCTTCCCCTCCCCTCAAAGGAGTCTCCACATGATGCAAGTAAGTGCAGGGTCCGTGCAGAGGCTCTGGGAGGGGGGGAAATGGGCCTTCTGGAAGTCCAGAAATGGGCCTGGTTTCTGGCTTCTGGAGGGCCGCCAAAGCCCAGGGGAGGCCATTTTTGCCCTTCCTGAGGTCCGAGGGAGGCCTCTGGACCCTTGGGAGGGCAAAAACAGCCTCCCCAGGGCTCTGGAGGCCCACCGGAAGCTGGAAACAGGAAGTTCTGATAGGCCATGCCCACCCAGCAACCAGGCAGTGAACCAGTTGCTGGGATATTTGAATCCCACCCCTGGACCCCAGAGTGAACAAGATGGTTATTCCCTTGTCTCCAGATCTCTAAACTCACCAGAGACTACTGCCTCATAAGGAACAGTTGTCTGGAGCACTTGTGGGCAATCTCAAATCTCTTTGCCTGAAGAGGAATCACCAGTCTAATTACCAGCTTTGCATTCCACTGTGGCCATCAGCTCTACTTTTCGGAACTGTGTCCAATCTATAATTGCTTCCCTGGAAGTCCGATGACCACGCTTTCCAAAATAACTATTTGTGTTTCTTCCAAGTGGAGAATACTCCGTTCCTGGAACTAACTTACTTAAGCAAATTCATCTTGACTGTGAACTTGACAGCTGTCTTCAAATTCTCAAAGCACAAATACAAAGCAATAAAGATGTAAAATCTGTGAACCAGCTCAATACATTATAATAATGATATACAATGAGAGCTCTGTGTTTGTTTTTAGACATATAAGCACTAATATGTGCTAGCCTTTTCATACTTTTCAGCTTCCTTGGCTTTATCATGGAGAAGAAAGATTGATTTCCTATTAATGCTGTACTAGTATTAGTGAACATCTGAAAAATTCTAGCATGCTTCACAGTGACTTAAACAGTAATGCTGCTCCCGCAGCTATGTAAGGAGGATGCAAGCGTAATCCCATTCTGATTTTATTTAGACTGATTTTAATTCTTCAGATAAGTGTTATTATTGTGGCTCAGGGCTATTTCTGTTCTTTCTTCATATTAGATGAGAGAGAACAGAATTTTAGTAGCTGACTGGATTTGCCTTTTGTCAAAGGATAAATAGAGCATATTTTAAATGATCTTTTTCTACACGTTTTTCTCACTACTTTTAGTTTTTTAAATATTTGCAAGCAAGAGAGCTTAACAATTAGAGAAGCCATAGATTCCCCCCGCTCCCCACTTTTCAGATTATCCTTAATCCCCTTGCTGGTTTTGCAAGACTCTCAGAATAAAAACTTTTTGACTTTCCATTAATTTTAAAGCCAACTTGCTACAAACAAAAGAAAAGTTCTTTATTAATGTCTCACTCTATTCAGAAACTGTCCAATAGCCATGCCAGTTTTCTCCTTAACAATTATTCTATCAATCTCACAAGGCTCAGAATCCTATGATTAAGTATTGACATTATCCAGGATTACCCCAGGATTGACCTGAGGCTACCTGGGCTTCATTTGTTTGTTCTGAACTTGGCCTCTTATGAAATTCTAATTAATTTCTTATTTTGTTCTATTTAAAAGGAATTGTGAAGGAATTAAAATATAATCAAGCTATATGAAGATTATCTGGGATTAGAAGCCTCAATTGAATATATTGAAAATATATTCTTAAATGGCCTGGAAATTCCACAACAATAGACTAATTAGCATAATTAGTAATGAATAAGAAGGGTGGAGAAGGCAAAGGATTCCAAGCTGCATTTTTATTGTTTCTGTTCTTTTGGGGAAGGGATAATCATAGCTTGTTGTAACAGGTTGTACTGTATTTACCACAGTGCACACACAGCATGGAAGTAGTTTCCTCCTAAAAAACCTAGGAGTAAGAAGTCAGTTTGACTGTGAAAAATAGAAGCAAACAAAATAAGGGAAACAAACAACCTTCAGATGCATATTTTAATTGATTCACTCTTCTATAACTGTCAATCAAGCCAGAGCATTTGAAATAACTAATTTCAGTTAATGAAATGTCTATGCCTATTTAACAATTGCTGTTTTCCTACAGTGCTGTCAAACAAACCATTTACAGCAAATAGTAATATTCAACCACAACAAGACAAGCAACGAAGTAACCAAGTCCTGAGATGCTCAAATGGACATTCCTCCTTTAGAGTGCAGATGTCTCGGATGCTGTACCATTATCTCTAATTTTCTGTGTGCAATTGTCATTCTTTTGCCTGAAAAAGTTGTCATTCGTACAAGCCCTCTCATCCACCACCCACATACTGAATTAGTATATTCTGAAAGACAAGCTGCCTACCTTATTAACTTTTCTGCAAATCATCAGCACCAGGTATTTGGAGGTTGGCATGACTTCCCTCACCAATCCACTAAAAAACCCAAGCAAAGATAAGTCCATGTTTAATGGTATTTTCATTTATACTCACGATGGCCAAATGTCTAAAAAAGACAAAATGCGGAGCAGAGCAAGAGTTTATAATGCATGCAGTGAAAAATCCAGACACGCATACTAAGAGCCTGCCAAGTTCCAATACAGAATATGTAAGACTAGACTGAACTTAATTCTACGAGGGCTATCCACAAAATAGATTACGTTTTTGTCTGTAGCAAGAAGGGGTGGAGCTAGCGTGGCCATCTTTGGTCTGTGCGTCCACCGCTTAGTCTGCATCTAGTCGTGCTAGTGGGAGGTTCGTATCGTTGCCTGTTATTTCACAGCAAACGTTTGAAATGTGTGCTGCAATTGAAAATCCCTCGAGTTGTGAGGTGCGATCAGTGATAAGGTTTTTGTTGGCAAAAAACCATAAACTGATTGAAATTTTTCGGCAACTGTGTGAAGTGTACAGGGACAACATCATCACTGAAGGTGGAGTGCGCCAATGTTGCATTGGGTTTAAAAATGGCCGAACTACGGCACTCGAGAAGTCCTGAATGCTTTCAAGTGGGAGATTTTTCCTCATCTGCCCTACAGCCCCGATCTTGCACCAAGCAACTACCACTTGTTTCCGAGGATGAAGACCTGGCTTGGAACACAGCACTTGATGCCTGAGACTTGAGCCAGTCGTCACGCCCGCCCGCAGTTCCACGTCGTCGTCAAAGTGCTGTGTTCCAAGCCAGGTCTTCATCCTCGGAAACAAGTGGTAGTCGCTGGTGCAAGATCGGGCTGTAGGCGGATGAGGAAAATCTCCCACTTGAAAGCATTCAGGACTTCTCGAGTGCCGTAGTTCTTTTTAAACTTAATGCACCATTGGCGCACTCCACCTTCAGTGATGATGTTGTCCCGAACACTTCACACAGCTGCCGAAAAATTTCAATCGGTTTATGTTTTTTTGCAAAAAAAAACCTTATCACTGATCGCACCTCACAACTCGAGGGATTTTCGATTGCAGCACACATTTCAAACGTTTGCTGTGAAATAACGGGCAACGATACGAACCTCCCACTAGCACAACTAGATGCAAACTGAGCGGCAGACGCACAGACCAAAGATGGCCACGCTAGCTCCGCCCCTTCTTGCTACAGACGAAAACATAATCTATTTTGTGGATAGCCCTCGTATTAACTAAAGCTTGACAAAGTCCAGCATTGTTTTGAGAGCACATAGGTGATTAACCAACAGTTACATATAGAGAGGATTTTTGTTTTTATTTTGCTTTTAATCCCTTAGGATCCCTGAGAAAGAACTGGAAGATTGTTTTACAAAAGCCTCTTAAACAAATTGACTCAGAATACAAAAGTGCTTTAAACTGCTTCCTTTCCAAAGGAAGGAGCAAGAAAGAAAAAGAATCTCATATTAAATCTTTCATATTATATAAGATGTGCAACAAATCTTAATACAAACCCATCAAAAAAGGGTAATGAGCTCAGATAAATTCACCTGCATATTCCTGCATAAAAACCATGCTTATTTAAAACAAACAGGATTAATGCCAGATCAATTATCAAGCAGTAAACAATACTCCAATTAAAAACCTACCAAATCAGACAAATGAACAAACAGTAACAATCTAACCAAGGAACCACCAAGAACACTCCCACCAACACTGGTAGGGCAAGTCACTTGTATTTAAAGAGAGAGCAAAGCCCACTCCCTTTTAGTACTGATGATGTTAGCAAGTTGGGTAATGAAACAACCAAGCTCAGCGAGCATCAAGGACCGCATAGTTAAACCAAACAAGCAGAATGACAGAATAGTAACACAAAGAAGCTCTACATTTATGGACAATACATCCTTCTTCTGCCCTTCTCAAAATAATCAGACTTTGTGCAATGCAAGAGACAGAAAAAAAGAGAAATAGCAATGGAAAAATATGATTGAATTATAAATGGAGGATACTATCCACTGTAAAATGTGGGAAGTAATGGCACAATGTATGCTTTGTTTCACGAAGCCACGCTATACAGGGTTATTTCACCTACTGCTTCACAAGACAACATGTAAATCATGTTCAAACTGACCTAATGAATCCTGAGCTTTTTCTGGAGTAAATATGACCACATTTGTCCATTCTGTGCTAATATTTCACATGACTGCTTTCGTGCATTGTAAATTAGCTCCAGGAACGTCATACACATCAACAAATGAGAGAAATAGATTTTCCTTATGATGTATTGCTCAAACTTGACATTCTCAGAGGGCAACACGTGCCTGCACGGTTTGTTTCTAGTTTGTCTGCCAATTCCACATCTGGAACTGATGAATTCCAGTTCATGGTACAGTTCCCGAAGAATAGAGAATACAGCACAATTTTTTAAATCTTTCCAACTTATCTTACTCCCTTCTATTTAAGCTAGGATTTCATCATTGTTGAAGAAATGGAAAGGCTTATAAAAATAAAGTAATATAACACATAGTCCAAAACGACAGCTTTTGAGGGAACTAAAGATTTAAGCATTGTACTCAGCATTCTGCCAGGATTCCTTGGCAAATCTACAAAAGTTTAACATGGTCCTTTTAAAAAAAATTGTATTCCATGCCCATTTCTGCAATATATTTGATCAACTACCATTATCACATTATATTTGATCAACTCTGCCCACAGCCTGGAGTTTGATCCTGATGGGTCTTAAGGCTGACTCAGCCATCCATCCTTCCGAGGTCAGTAAAATGAGAGAATCAAGATCATCTACAGAATCAAGATCATCATATTGGGACACATTTACTGCATATGTTGCTATTGAAATAGAAATGGAAGCAGAGCAGATTTTAAAAAATGCATATGATTACATGTGGTAGCCATGTAAAAAAAAATCCAGAAGCATTGGAAGGAAATACACCAAGATATCTTAAAAATAATTGAAACCACAAACATTTTTGTTAGGAATAATTCCAGAGTGGATAAAAAACAGTATCACAATCTGCTAAGATACATACTGATAGTAGAAAGAACTAATTTGGCCCAAGTCTGGCAAAGATGAATAACCCTGTTGAATAACTAAAGAATATGCAGTGGTAGTAAAACTGACTCTGTATCTTCATAACAGAAGCTGAACTTAATTCAGGCAGGCATGGTCTCCCTGCAAGCAAGATTTTATAGAGCAAGGCAAGTAGCAACACTTGGAATGCAATTTCTAAGGGGAAAATATTAAGATTCAATTGTAATTGCATCAAAAACAATTAGCGAATAGTTTAAATAGACGCAAGCAATAATAGCAATAGCACTAGATTTATATACCGCTTCACGGTGCTTTTTCAGTCCTCTCTAAGTGGTTTACAGAGTCAACCTATTGCCTCCAACAATTTGGTCCTCATTTTACCCACCTCGGAAGGTTGGAAGGCTGAGTCAACCTTATATCCAATAATATTCAATGTTCAAATAAAAGTGCAAATGTTTTAGTAGCAGTTAGTGGTTGGGAACAATGGAAAAGGAGGAAAACTGCTATCAACCATTCCTACTTACAATGTTTTATGTCTTTTTTTTCCTACTTTGCTTTTATTATCTTACTTTTTTGTATCCTTTTTTTTTAATTTAGAATTTTTTAAATCTTGCCCTTATTATGATTTGTTGAACAGTCAGCCAGGTGTTCAGACTGGATTCGGCATTTTTGTCCCCCTATTGTCCTTCCTAAGGGCCTGAAAAAGGCAGGTGTGGACGTTTGAGGGTGTTACAGGAATCGTCAAAGGAGATAAGCTGTCCTTTTGCAATGGACTGATGGTGAATTTGTCAGTGCCGATGGTGTTCAGGTGGTGTTCCTATTGTTTTGGGATCGCACCCAAGGCGTCCATTACTATTGGTACTGCCTTTACTTTTTTTTGCCACAGTAATGCTATTTCTATTATTTTTATAATTCAAGATGGTGAACATACCTAATACAGGTAGTCCTTGACATACAACTGTTTAGTGACCATGCAAAATTACAACTGCACGGAAAAATGTGACTTATGACTGTTTTTCACAATTATAACATTTCCAGCATCCCCATGACCACGTGATCAAAATTGCGATTGGCCCAAAGTTTCCAGGTGGACTCTCATGCCTAAGATGGGACTTGAAGTCACAGTCTCCCAGTTTCTAGCCTGGTGCCTTAACCACTAGATCAGGGGTGTCAAACTGGCAGCTGGATGCATCATGCACAGGTCACGCCCACCTCAGCTCCATGAAGGGGAAAACGTCATGATACATCACGTGACGACAACATCACGCAGCGAGTTTGACACCCGTGTGCTAAATCAAACTGCCTTTCTACATTCTTTAGGTTTTTTTTAACATTAGCTTGAAGGATATAAAGTGAGGTTGAACTGGATGAGTACCTGACCAACAGTCATAAAAATCAAAGGAAGGTCCCAAGAGACACACAAAATAGATTTCTATTTGGAGCCAACCAAACCGTTTCCAAGCCTGGGGAAGTGTTAAAAAAATATTGCAGAAGGGAGGAATTTCACCTTGGGAGAAGATTTAATCCAGTTCAAACACAGCAACTAAACAGCACGCTACAAACAGCTGCTGCAAGCAAAATGTACAGAGAGAAAAATGCACAAATAAAAATGGATCTCTTTCCTATCCTTACTATTGCTAAAGCAGAACTCTCAGAGAAAGCTAAATCAGAACTCTCAGAGAAAACTAAAGTTTATGTCCAGCATTTTTTCCCAGTCATCCCCCGAATCCTACCAAATAAAAAATTTCCTCTCCCACCACTTGATCACTAGCTACAAATCTGTAGCTTTCCTCAGTTCCCTCTGTAACTGAGGATACTAAACATTATTTAAGACTTTTCTTCTCATTGTAAGCAAGTGATCTTTCTCTCCTTTTTCTTACAGCAGTTAAGACAAATTCAAATGCTGGCAGTCCTCAATTTATAGTCATTCATTTAGTGACCATTGGAAGTTACAACTGCACTAAAAAGAGTGCCTTATGACTGGTTTTCATACTTAACCACTGTTACAGCATCCCCACGGACATGCAAGCAAAATTTGGGAGCTTGGCAACTGGCACATATTTATCACGGTTACATTGTCTTGGGGTTAGGTGATTATCATTTGTAACCTTCTCATCTGTCTTCCAACAAGTAAAATCAATGGGAGAACACAGATTTGCTTAATGACCACATGATTCACTTAACTGCAATGATTTGCTTAACAACTGTGGCAAACAAAAGTTATATTATCGGATGTAACTCACTTAAGAGCCGTGGTGGCACAGTAGTTAAATGTGGTATTGCAGGCAAACTCTGTCCACTGCCAGCAGTTCGATCCTGACTGGCTCAAGGTTGACTCAACCTTCCATCCTTCTGAGGTCAGTAAAATAATGATTTGTTGAGGACAAGATGCTGACTTTGTAAACTGCTTAGAGAGGGCTGTAAAGCACTGTGAAGCGGTATATAAGCCCAAGTGTTATTGCTATTAATAACTGCCTTGCTTAGCAATAGAAATTTGGGGCTTCATTGTGATTGTAAGTTGAGGACTGCAAAAGGAGACAGTCCATGAGGAAGGAATCAAACTGCTTTTGTTATAGAGGGTTCTTGGTTAAGAACAAATTCTGTTCCTAATTCTAACTTGAATTTGTATATGTGTCAATCACTTAATGACCAAAGCAAAAAAGGTTGTGAATGCAATCACATTATATCTTGATTAATGACCACTTAATTATGACTTTTCCAGGTCCCAGTTGTGGTCATAGGTCAAGGACTGTATAACTCGTGGGCAAATGAACATTCCCATCTCCTGGATCATCTACATTCCGAAATTCTCTTTGTTCAAACCTAACATTCCGCCATGTGAACAGCATGGGTGTTCCTCTCACCATTTTCCTTCGCTTTAGGACAATTTTATTCCAAAGGCCTCGGAGTGATTACAGTATTCATAAAAGATGAAATTAGTAACAGAACACCAACCATTTCTGAAAAGACTCTATTCTCATTTCATCTTCTGAAAAACATCAAACTGTGTTGTAAAAGTGGCATCAGCCTTCCCTGTTGATGCATTTTTTAAAAATCTGAAGCTAGCGTTTCTAGTCCCAGAGCTGAAATTAAAATAAATAAATGTGTAACTTACACAATACAGATGCAGAAAGTTGCAAAAAGGCAAGAGACAATAGTTGTTATATTCTCCCAGAAGTGAGGAACTTCTTCATGACAGAAAGAGAGGAAGGGTTTTGGAGAAGGTGATATTTTTAAAAATAACTCTCACAGGAAATAGAAGTATCTAATATTCTGAAGCATGCAAAATGTGTAAACACTAAATTTTGCAAAGCCAGCCAACTGCTGACTGAATTGCCACATTTAGTTTCAAAGCAAACAATTTTAGACTCCTGCTGATTTTCTCCCAAATTCCTCCATCTAAAGAGATATGTGAGATATTTGCAATCAAAGGGTTAGTAACACTTTAGTTATAAAAAACAGAAGTGCTGCAAAATTAGATATTCCCATTTGTGCTTCCCTTTCCTCTGGGCATCCAAAGTGGTTAATATGGAATCATCCCTTCTTCTCTTTGACTGTTGAAACACACCAACATAAATGTCCTTGGGTAATTTTGAATCATCAAAAGATGAATGAAAAACTAGATTAGAATAAGTTGTTGCACTGCTACAAAATCAGCAGTAAATCAACAACCAACAGTGTAACTTTATTTTGTGAAAGAACAGATGAAAACAATAGCTTTTGATCCTCAATAATATAATATTGAGAAAATTGTGCATTATCTATTAGACACACCTGGAACTGTAGGCAAATTACAGTTTTGTAATATTGTAATATTTCTAGGCATATTGTCACTACAGCAAGTGTATAATATGGATAGGATATCTTTCTGTCCATTTGCCATATTTAGATTTTTTTCAGTCTGATTGGGGGAGATTATGTACCAAGTTTGCAAACAAATTAAAGTTGCACAGCATAAATCATCTCAGATAACTTCGTTTTGCCTTGATCACGCTATCCGACTCTGAAATAATATTGTGGGGAAAACAATGTCCTTGCTAAAAACCATTAGAATAAAAAACAACATAAGTGCTGTGAAAAACTAGTAAGGACATAACTGATAAAAAAAGAGCTTGATTCTTAGCTTACATTTAAAGGGACAGAACTCAATTTTTTTTGAGCCCTAAACCTATCAACCATCAAAGTAGAGCCATAATTCAATTTTTTGCTTCATATGCTGTGGGTTAGCTAAACAGAAGCCACATCTATAAAACCACAGCACAGTCAACTCTTAAAAGCTGGGGACTTGGATAAGATTTAAAATAATGCCTCTGCCTTAGTTTTACACCACCTCTCTGACTCAGGAGAAAGGGGCCTGGAGAGGAAGGAAGACTTTAACTCTTCACTCTTATCTTCTATTGTGTGTTTTTGGCTTTTTCCTTCTCCCTTGCCCTCTAGGTACAGCAAAAGACACCTCCACCAACATTGTATTTCTTCTAGAAAGCTTTTATGGGTGGGACTATGGCCAAGTTTGCCTTTGGGAGGGCGAATCTTCACTTATAGAATTCTTCACTTGGAAGTATCATTTCTGACAATTCTGAGACTTGAAATCTACACATCTTAACACTACTTGCAACGAGAAAGACTAGAGCTCTCCAGTTGGAATAGGATTAGGTACACAAATGTTCAACTGGCCTAAGGGCACAGAAACTTGCAGTCACTTATTACTTTGAGGGGGGAGTATAAACTCCTGCAAACAAGATAGGATTAATTGAGTAAATCCATGTAAATAAAGCCTTATTAAATAAATGCAATTATATTCTTGTGCAAATGAAGCTTCATCTTTTATACCAGTTTAGCCTGTTCCAAACCTTTGTCAATCCCTAATAATCACTATATTATTGTTTTAAGCATTGAGATCCATCAGATTTGCTAGTGAAACTAATGTGGGTAACATCTTAAATGTGCACTGGGGATGGATCACCTGTCAAATACAAGAATATGACATATAAGCATTCTTAAAATCAGATTCATCCAATGAGAACTCTTTCAAGAGTGTTTTTCTTGAACCATGTCATTTCATTCATTCAAAGTTCATTTGAAAGGGATTTAAAATTGAGACGTTTTCCCTGGATACTTCAGATAGGATTAGGATTGTCAAGGATTCTTTCAACGGAAACTGAGAGTTGCTATAAAAGAACACTGTAAAGCACAATTAGAACTCAGAACTCCAAGATGGCCTCAATTTGGAAGGCACTAGGAACAGTTGGATGTATTCATAGAAAAGACTACAAGAGATCATGATGGCTATAAATAATTGATAGAATTAACCACAAGGAATCAGTTTGTAGTTTTTCCATTAACATTTTATAGCCTATTGGCTTATCCTGGGCGATTCATTTTTACTGTTACCATTCAGATGTGGGACAATAGAGCAGATATGCCATAAAAGTTTACTTTGAGACTCCAAAGCTGGCTTTTCAAAAAGATTGTTTCAGGTTAAGTGTGAAAATCTAGCAGGCTTTGGAAAAGCACAGACAGAAACAAGACCAAGTAGTCCTCGACTTACAACCACAATTGAGCCCAAAATTTCTGTTTGGTAAGCAAAAAAGTTGTTAATTAACTTTTGTCCCATCTTACAACCTTTCTTGCCATAGTTGTGAAGTGAATCACTGCAGTTTTTGTTAGTAAACTAGTTAAGTGGCTTCCCCATTGACTTTGCTTATCAGAAGGTTGCAAAAGGTGATCACATGGTCCAATGCATGCTTGTCACATGACCCCGGGACATTGCAACTGTCATAAATACATGCCAGTTGCCAAGTATCTGAATTTTGATCACATGACCACGGGGATGCTGTAGTGGCCATAAGTGTGAAAAATGACCATGTCACCTTTTTCAGTGCTGTTCTAACTTCAAAAGGTCACTAAATGAACAATTGTAAGTTGAGGACTATCTGTACTGTTCTTGTGATATGGATGCCATAGAAACCACAATCCATGTTCTTCTGTATTGCCAGTTCTATAGGGACATTTGCCATGAGTTGATTATACCTCTTTTATTTACATTTTTGGGCCACTCTGACAGCTTTTACCTGCACTGTCTGTTAAATAACATATCTATTTCTCTAAAAGTAGCAAAATTTTGCTACATTATATGTAAGATTCACCCACATATCTCTACTAATAGTCCCTGTGGTTAGGGGATAATTTTTTGTTGTTTTATTCATTGTATTTTTATTGGTCAATGACCAAAATAAAGTTTTGTCTTTCTATCACTAACAATGAGGAACATTCCAGAGATCAAATAAGCTTCCCAGCATCATGGGATGACTTTACAGGAACTTGTAAGAAAAACTAGGCAAGACCAAACCTAGAAATCTGGGGTATAAAATAAAACTGGGATAAAACAAGATTGTATTCCTACCTGAGAAAATGATTATTTCTAACCAGACACCTCTCAGAAGTTTTTCATATATTTATCAATGATAGTCTCAACCTTGAACAAGCAAGATGGCACTAACATAGCAAGGCTCTATATCTGAGACTGAGTCAGGTATTTTTTTAAAGGGATTCAGTTCTCAGAAGTGTCAAAGCAAAGGACACATTAAAAAAGACAACAAGCTGAAGTTACACTACATGAACCTTACAATTCCTTCCAAATCTATTATTTTATTATTCCAAAATACAATCCTCTCCAAATTGCAGAACTTCTGAAGAATGACCAATAATATATTTTAAACATATACCAATCCCACAACACATTGCTCATATTGTATAATATCCAACCAAATAATTATATTCTTCTCATTAACACACTATACTAAACATGTTACTTCCAATTTACAGTGCTAAAGAAGGTCAACACTTAACATCAGTTTAATCCTGGTAACTGGTAAGATATTCTTGAGAAATACTGGCATTTTCTTGATTCACAAGAGTCACATGGACATTTCTAAAATGAAGAAACAATATACTTCCAAGAACCAAAAGGAAGGCGGGGTCAGAGGGAAGGATGGCTTCTCTAGGCCTGGCACCTCTTGAATAAGTAGCCAAATGATGAATTGAACCGATATGTAGATCAATTTGTTACAGCTGTACAGAAATATTTTTTCAATTCATAACCTCTTGCCAATACTTGGAACTCCTGAACCAGCCATTATATGAAATCCAAGTTATTTCTGCCTTAGAAAATAATCAATTAAATCAATTGAAATACATTAATGTCTTCATCCAAAGGATTTGTCATGAGTATTCCTTAAATACACAACCTTTCCGAAGGCAAATAAAATTGTCAACTCAAAGTCTTAGATGCAGTAAAATAATGGTGAAAAATACCATAGGAATCACGAACATTGATACCAAAGCTATATAGTTTCATGCATTTTTAAGCTGCAAATAAACTACACTGACTTTCTTTTGAATTGCTATATAAAGAAGAGTTGCTCTCTCATTCATTGAATCTCTTCCTTTTAGTTACACGGGCTTTAGTCTTCAGAGGAAATTCATGCTTCCTATTATCCTAAACACAATAAAAAAATAATCCCCATCAAATTGAATGGAACTTCCAAATAGGCATGTATAGGGAATGTGACACCTGTGCTTAAGTTCCAGTTAAATTAATGGAACAAATACAAAGTTACCGTATTTGCCGGCGTATAAGACGACTGGGCGTATAAGACGAGCCCCCAACATTTCCACTCAAAATATAGTTTTTGTTATATACTCGCCGTATAAGACGACCCCCCACTTGGAGGCATGCTTTTCAAGGCAAAAAGTCGTCTCATACGCCGGCAAATACGGTAAGTTGTAACACTTGGGGTATTCTGGATATAATTCTTGATTGACACCCCCAACCCCTTTCCCCAAACTTACAAAGCCACCAAAATGCTTTAGAGAGGCAGCTTCGCCTTTCTCAGGCTGGCACTCAATTCCTCTCCCTTTCTTTGTGACAGCCCCGCGTGCGTGCCATCGGGACTCCAAGGGTGGGGGATGGACAGCTGCCAACTCACTCACTCACTCTCTCTCTCTCTCTCTGTGTGTGTGTGTGTGTGTGTGGTGTGGAGGGTAATTCCGGCTATCTCTGGCCTCCGCCGGTTTTAAAGTCGCTTGGCCGGTTCCCAGTCGTCAGCGCGCGCTGGCCGGGAGACGCGGCGCCGGGTGGAAGCTCGGTGCAGGGGAGGCAGATCTTTCTCTCTTAAGCGGGGAGGGGAGGAGGGGACAAGAGGAGGGACGGGACAGGACAGGGGGCGGGAGGAGGGCGCGCCTTCTTCCACCGCCCACCGGACCCTTTTCTTCCCAAGGGGACCCTGGAAAGCAGCTCGGGAGCTGGGTGGCCCTGCCCAGCGGGGTCCCATCAGGAACTTCCTGAGGACATCCCCCCGCCCCAAGCACAGCCCTCCCGGTCTTTCAAAGAGGGAGGGAGAAGCGGAGGAGCAAATTGCCGCCCCGCCCCGCTGCCCAGAAGGAGGGGCGCCACAGTCCACCCCACCACCTTCTCCCCCCACTCCCTGGGCCATTACGCGGCTCGGGCTGGCTGGGCGAGCGGCCCCGCCAGAGACCCTCCCGCTCCACCCCCACCCCACCTCCAGATTGGCCTCCGCAGCGCCCGAGCCAGGCGGAGGGTGGGTGGGTGGGTGGGAGGAGGAGGAAGAGAGACTCGGCTGGGCTTGAAGGGGCTTCGCAAGTTGCGGAGCTCCGCCCCGTCGCTCTTGCACCGAGTGACAATGTATTTACCGGCGTATAAATGACCCCCCACTTGGAGGCATGTTTTTTAGGGCAAAAAAGTCGTCTTATACGCCGGCAAATACGGTAAGTATGATTAAGTCCTATTGAAAAATGCATTTCTCTATGCAGTGGGTCTCTCTCGCTATATAAGGTAGGAAGGGAGGGATAGAGTCCAGAAAATAAATATATGAGTGAGTTCCAACTTCTTCTATTTGTGTCACAAGCCCCATCCAGTTAAAGCCAAGCATCTGTGAAAGAAGCTTCTGTCAGCATATTCTGAGCTCCATTAGGTAACTGCACATTCTTGAATCTGGAAAACTTTTTCAGTTGAGTTTGTGCACAGCCAGTCTCACTTAGGTGACCCACGGAATGTCGATGAGTTTTGGGGAAGAGCTAAAGGAATCAAGGGAAGAGAGGAAGAGAACTGGAACTGCTTTACTATTTGAGAGCTTCTCACTGGGCTTTCTTTCCAGGGAATCTTCTCTTTAGTATTCCTACTGCCTCAGCAAACCATGGGTATTATTACCTATGAGTCCAGAGCAGCTGAATACAGCATGGCATATATGATCAAGAAGGGTATATACGGAGTGCGACACTTATATGCATTTCAGTTCCTTCCCATCTGTACTGCTTTGCCTCCAAGATTTTATTTTATTCGTATCCCATAAAAAGTATTACTTTTAAACACAAACAGTATTATATTCGTCCCCAAGTGGATTAATTGTGATCGCACAATGAATTATAATATTAATATATAAAATCCTATAGTTATTAATTAAATAATACTTAATGTTCTTACTATTTTCCCTATATATCTAATCAAAGTATAACTATCACTATTATTAATAAATCTATTAAATCAGTTAACTCAATTATTTAACAATCAATTACAACAATCAATTTTCCTTTCCCCAGTATACATATTTATAATCATTATAAAGAGAGATAGTTCATCATAGCACCGGATGGTGGGGGAATAAAGAAAAAATGAGCAAATGTATACAGAAAAAAGGGAGTAAAGAAGGGGACAAAGGAATTTTAAAGTAAGTTTTTAGCTTTCTGTCTCTAAGTTTAAGAGCTTACACTCCAAATGCACCGGAAATGGGGAGGTAAGAAATGCTGAGTAGTGACTGTAATTACACGGTATCTCCACACATTCGGAAGCTTCCACTTTTACTTTTTGTCTTAGCGTTCCTAAGTTCAATTTTCCTGATTTTCTTCAGACGGGACCACCTCCTCAGTTAGATCAGTACCATACTCTCAGGACAGGTATTAAAAATTGTTAGAATCCAAGAAATTAAGGCCTATATAGGAATAGCTGGATTTCTATTCCAATTCTATCTCCATTACAGATATTATGGGTGCTATTTATGCCAAAGTAAGTTTTTTGAACACTAAACACATCTCAGTTTGCAGCAAGCGCATTCTATATGTCACACTCCAGTGTCAAAATGTGCAACCACCAGTGGAGTAAACTTAGCTAAAATTTGCAATTTTAGGAGTTCTCCTGGAGTCACTTCTACGACTCTACTTACTTACCAATCATAGTAAATTTGTACTTGCTTATCGATGTTGCTCACAAATGATTTGCACAATATTAAGACAAACTGATTTCAATTCAGAAAAGTTAGCATACGAATCTAAAGGGAAAGCCAGCTGATTTCACCACTTATCCCTTTAGCTGAAGTCAGTTAAACTGAAGCCTTGACTCATCTGTACACCTTTCAAGCTCATCAGCATCCAATGTATTTTATGCAAATTGTTTTCAATGTCCTTTATGGCTATACAATGAAGAAACCTAAACTTGAAACCACTTCAAAATAAGTCACAAAGTTAATTGGGATTTTTAAGATAATACGCTATATATTATCTATATTGTTGACTTCTTGTACCCCGGACACCTGGAAACTTCGTAAGACAATTTTGTATCAGAAGTTCTTCTCCAGATGTTGACTCAGTTACCTGATGAAAATCAATTAATCCTGCTGGTTCATGTCTCGGCATGAAAATAAAACCACTAAAATCTTTTCACGGAAGCCAGCAGACTGAAAAGTATTTCACCAATTGACATCTCTCAATATCTTTTTTCCCTCTGCCCTGAAGCCCACTCCTTCCTAGCTATTCTCAGAAATCGCACCCATTTAACATTCAAGTACAGGTAGTCCTCGACTTACAACCACAAAGGAGCTCAAAATTTATGGTGCTAAATGTGACATTTATTAAGTGACTTTTGCCTCATTTTATGACTTTTCTTGCTACAGTTGTTAAGTGAATCTGGCTTCCCCATTGCTTTTGCTGGTCAGAAGGTCACAAAAGGTGGTCACATGACCTTGGGACACAGTCATAAATATGAACCAGTTGCTAAGCATCCAAATTTTGATGATGTGACCATAGGAATGCCGCAACGGTCGCCAAGTGTGAAAAACATAAGTCACTTTTTACAGTGCTGTTGTAACTTTGAAAGGGCACTAAATGAACTGTTGTAAGTCAATGATTACCTGTAAAAGCTAGGGATGGTAGCCTGTATCAATATTATGTTATTTTTTTTCTATTTGTCAATGATATTTTCAAAGTAAAGTCCCAAATAAAGTCTTAATTAACCACAGTACGGAGTGTTTGCTGCTGCCTTACGAATGGGAAGCCTGCTTGTCTCCGTTAACCAGAAGGAGGTAAGAGAAACCCCTCTGGGACACATCTGTGACAATGTGCCACAGCCAACTCACCATGGCCAAGTCGCCACAGCCAACTTGCTGTGGGAACAAGAGTTTACACCAATATCAAAGAAATGATGGAATAGAACCATTAAAGAAAGGATGCAAAAGGAGGGACAAAATGAAATGTGAATGACAAAAAAAATCAAAACTTTTTTTTGTTTATTTTAAATAACTAAATTGAATTGTTACATATTTGTCCTGCTGGCGAGTTGTCCAAGCAGCAAGTTGGCTGTGGCGAGTTTGTCCTGTGGCGAAAGTTGACCGTGGCCAGTTGTCCCATTCCGGTCCGGGACAGCTTCGCCGGGGCGGGGGGGAGGCATGGTCTGAAAGCCACGAAGCGGGTCTCCTTAAACCTAGGTGTTGGTCTCTGGTGGAGAACTTACGCCAGAAGTAAAACGCGAGAAGAGGCTTGAAGTGCCCCGAGTCTCTTCGTTGTTTCAATTGAGGGGCTGAAAAAAGAGAGCGACCACCATCCTGAAAGAACATTCCTTGCTTACGGCGCCGAGGCGAAAAAAGGTGACAGGACTGCGGGGTAAATGTTTAACTCACCCGAGTTCAGGCTGCTCTGGAAGTAGAAGATGACCAGGAGCAAAGAGCCCAAGCAAGTGGCCAAGACCATGCGGTACACCCTGCTTTTTCTCATCTTCGTCCCTGCGCCGCATCCCCCGGGATCAGAGCTTGGAAGGAGTTGGGGGAAATCGCGAGGAGCGACGCCAGCTCCTCATGGCCAGGCTTGTCCGGCTCCGCTCCGAGCGGCTGGCAGCCGAGCTGAGCTGCTTCCACCTCCTCTTGGCTCGCAAGCCCAAAAGCTCCTCTGGCCAAGTGGGGAAACCTCTTCACCGGATAGGACCGTACTAAGTAAAGCGGGGTGTGAGAATCGAAGAACAGGAAGAGAGAAGAAGATGCTTTCCTTAGTAAGGCTCTTCCTTTCGGTTGCACCTTCGGTGTATTTTATTTTATTTTTTGGTTTGCCCGATATCTTTGAGGGGGGAAGCGAAGAAAAAGTTTAGGACACGCGACCGGCGGGGAAAGCGGAAAGGTGCCCCCCTCTGTCTTCCTGTCCCGTGGATCAGTCCGACTGAAGAGGGGAATCACAATTCGCAGGCGAAGTCACAGTGGGCTTGTATATACACCGTTTCCTTTTCAGGTTTTATTTATTTATTTTATTTTGTCAAGCGATTATAAGATAACAGGTAAAACTATAAACATAGTTATGAATGCATGAAATGGATACATATAAGAAAAAAAAACAAAACAATAGGACAGGGACGGTAGGCACGTTGGTGCGCTTATGCACGCCCCCTACAGACCTCTTAGGAAAGGGGTGAGTAGAAAGTCAATAGTAGAAAGTCTAAGGTTAAAGTTTTTGGGGTTTGGGGAAGAAAACACAGAGTCAGGTAGAATATTCCAGACATTGACCACTCTGTTGCTGAAGTCGTATTTCCTGCAATCAAGTTTGTTGTGATTAACCTTGAGTTTGTATCTATTGTTTGCTCTTGTGTTGTTGTGGTTGAAGCTGAAGTATTCACTGACAGGTAGGACATTGCAATATATAATTTTATGTACTATACTTAGATTGAACCGAAGGCGGCGTAGTTCTAGGTTGTCTAGATCTAAAATTTCAAGTCTGGTGGCATAAAGTATTCTGCTACGAGTAGAGGAGTGGAGAACTCTTCTTGTGAAAAATTTCTGGACTTTCTCAATTGTATTGATATCAGATATGTAATGCGGGTTGCAGACTGATGAGCTGTATTCAAGTATTGGTCTAGCAAATGTTTTGTATGCTCTAGTTACTAGAGTGATATTACTGGAGAAAAAGCTATGCAGGATTAGGTTTACAACTCTTAACGCCTTTTTGGCTATGTGGTTACAGTGGGCTCTAGCACTTAGATCATTAGAAATGAGTACTCCAAGGTCCTTGACAGAATTTGGATCATCAACAAGGTCTTGACTATTCAGCTTGTATTTTATTTTCTGATTTTTTTTGCCAATATATAAGACAGAGCATTTGTTGGTTGAGATTTGAAGTTGCCATTTGTTTGACCATTCTGATACGTAGTCGAGGTCATTTTGAAGGATACCAGTATTGTCTGTGGTGTTGAATAACTTTACATCATCAGGGAAGAGAACACAGTTGCTCTTAATATGATCACAGAGATCATTTATGTAGAGTATGAAGAGAGTTGGTCCTAGAACACTGCCTTGGGGGACACCACTGTTGATAGATGCAGAATTTGATAGGACGCTCCCAATTTTGACCATTTGTTGTCTATTTGACAGGAATGCTTCTATACAGTTATGCAGGTGTCCAGAGATACCATAAGATTTTAGTTTTAGTAGTAGTTTATCGTGTACCACTGAATCAAAGGCTTTACAGAAGTCTATGTAGATTGCGTCCATTGCTTTGCCCTGATCGAGTTGTGTAGTCCATATGTTTTTGCAGTGTAAGAGTTGCAGATTGCAGGATAGTTTTTTTCTGAAACTTCCTAGGTACCTTCCAACTCTGTTATTCTATGAGTTGCATCTGGTAATTAGTTTGGAGAAATAATCTTATTATCTCTATTGGAAAGAATTGCCTCTGGCTTCACAATGCTTGGAGTTTCCTGGCCCAGCATTTGAGAGATGCCATTTCTCTTAGCCCTTGGCAACTCAGTCCATGGACTGCCCTGTCTGTCCCCGAAGTGCCTTTTCTGTTACAAAGTAACACGGTGTAAGGCTGTGCTACCTGTGGAGTTAAGCCTGATGGACCTTGAGACTCCTTATTCTAAATCTGGTTGGGTGTTGCTTCCCAGATTTTTAGAAAATATCAGTCTTCCCAAATCCTATGTAAAAATCCTTAGGGTTGAATGCGAGATGATTTAAATGCCATAAATTGTGTAGATCAGGGGTCTCCAACCTTAGCAACTTTAAAACTTGTGGACTTCAACTCTCAGAATTCCTCAGTCAGCTTTGCTGGCTGAGGAATTCTGGGAGTTGAAGTCCACAAGTCTTAAAGTTGCCATTGGAGACCCCTGGTGTAGACCCTTCCTGGAAGGTGTTTTAATTTTTTTTTTCTTTCCCTTTTAAATAATTCTAAGGCTTAGAACTATTTGAGCGGGGTCAAGCCTTGGCTAATCTTGGAAAAAAGTTACTGTAGTATTTGGGTGGGAAACCACTGGGAAATCCTAGGGCTAGAGGAAAAACTGGGGCCAATAAAAATTCTGGGACAGGCAGAGACAGAGCAACTTGAAGTATTGTAAAGAAGAAGAAGAAGAAAAAACCCAAGATGGATGTGTTTGTGTAGTTAATAAGAGAACAGCTCAGATTGGCCGACCTTAGCTGGGTTTGGAAGCAAAATTTGGTTGGGCCTTTGTTACACTTTGACTATAAAGTTCTCTGAGGAATGTCGATTGCAGATTAAGAATCAACTTCAGTTTAAGAATTATCCTTAATTTTTAAATATATGTAACCCATTCTCAGTGCAGTCACCTTGCTTTTATAATTCTTCAAACATACACCTCTTACTTCCTGTTAATAAAGCAGGCAGAAACATACTCTGAAATACAGGTTTAATTTCCACCCTACTCACGACAGTTCCTGCAGCTTTTTATCTGTCACTAGTGATAAAATCCCAGTCCAAAAGGTTTTTGCCTGACAGCAGATATACCCAGGAGTGGGATGCAACCAGTTCGGCCCAGTTCTATAGAACCTGTAGCTACAAAGAGCAGCTGACATCGAACTGGTTCGGTGTTTGGCCCACCCGTCTGCCCGGGCTCTAGGCTGCTCTTTATTCCCTGCTTTTCCCTCCTCACCTGCTTTGCGCAGCACAGCTGAGGTTGAAAAAGCAGGAAACGAGGATTTTCAAACGTTGCACACCTGAGCTCAGCACTTGTCACCTGTCCAGGCACCACAACTGATGATTTCTTGCAAACGCTGCACACATGATTGTCCCCAGTTCAGAGAACTGGCAAATCACTCCACTGGCTGGCCCCTCCCCTCCCCGCCCACTCACTCCTTACCTGGCATGCGAGTCATCCAACTTGCCTGGTTTGGTAAGTTGCCACTTTTCCTTTTTTCGCCCCAGACCATCAGCTGTTCTGCTCTGCCAGATTTAGATTAGCTAGAAAGCAGGAAATCCTTGGATTTCTTGCTTTCTAGCTAATCTAAAAGCAGAGCTGAACCTTCCTTAGGACTGAAGCTTTTCATGCAGACTTAGGTAGCCGATTGCAGATAGATAGATTTCTAAGTGAATCTGTGATTCTGTGAGCAACTCAATCTGCTTGAATCCCACCCCTGGATATACCATATTTGCAGAGGCAGGTTCTTTATTAACAACTCTGTTAAATGAATATTGCACAGATATATCATGTAGAATTCATCCAAGATACCCAAATAAGTGGCCAACATACATTCATGAGGAACAAAAGGAACAAACCTACTGAAGGTAAGGACAATACCACAAATGCCATTTTATCCCAAGACAAATCCTAGGATCTTTACTGTAGAAACTAATTTCAAGCCAACATGCTTCTCTGTGTGTCCTGCTAACTCAGAGGCACCTGCAGTGTAGTAATCACTAGTAGGTGCTAAGAGTTTGCTAACAAGCCATTCATCATGATAGTTACTTTTATTGGTAGGGGAAAAGAGAAATAGGAAGCTAATTGTGTCAAAAAGACTATTTGAATTTGCTAAGAACTTTCTTATAAAGTTGACTAGCTCAAAGTTGGCTCAGCCTTCCATCCTTCCAAGGTGGGTAAAATGAGGACCCAGATTGTTGGGGGAAATATGCTAACTCTGTAAACTGCGATGAGTGATGTAAAGCAGGGGTCCCCAACCGCCGGTCCGTGGACCGATACCGGTCCGCGGAACAACTCTTACTGGGCCGCTGGTTGCTGGGCGCCGCCATCTTTTTTTGATGAAAAAGTGCTTCCGGTGAGCTTTTCTGGGTAGAAAGCTCACCGGAAGCACTTTTTCATCAAAAAGATGGCGGCGCTAGTCTGGTGAGCTTTTCCGGGTAGAAAGCCATTTCTACCCGAAAAAGCTCACGGGCCATCTTTTCGAAAAAGTGCTTCGGTGAGGTCACCATCTTTTCGTCAAAAAAGATGGCGGCGCCCAGTTGATGCCGGTCCGGCGCGCGCCAGCTGATGCGTACCGGGCCGCGGCGCCCAGCTGATGCCGGTACCGGGCCGCGGCGTCAAAAAGGTTGGGGATCCCTGATGTAAAGCACTGTGGAATGGTATATGTCTAAGTGCTATTCCTATTTGAACAATGTAAATCTCTGCTGCATACAAAAAAATATTGCTATATTTTCTCTCCAAGCTTTAGGTATCTTGCTTTATATTCATTGTTGGAGACTGAATTTGCAATAAACTTCAGGTAAAGTATCTGCTTAAACTTGTTTTTATAATTCTCTCCATTTCCCCAATCACATCTCAGTTTAAATTGGAAACAGAGTGGATATGAACAGAGTTGAAAGTCTCTAGGATACTTTTCCATCTGATGGGACCACAGTACTGAGAAGGCTACTGTTACTGCTAGGAAGGAGTTGAAACAATATGCTAAACCAGGGTGGGGGGAGGTTTCAACCTTGGTCACTTTAAGACTTGTAGACTCCCAGAATTCCCCACCCAGCATGAAGTTGAGTGTTGGGAGTTGAAGTCTACAGTTGCCCATCCTAGACTTCTACACTAAACTTTTAATTTTGCAAAAGGACTGGAATACCAATGAAAGTTTATTTCTGTGTGAAATGGTGAGGTTTTACAGATGCATGTTGTAGACCATGAATAACATTCTAAGATGTTTTTGTGCATGCACAGACATATGCAGTATATTTTTAGTTTTGACTCCTCAGTTGAGAAAATCCGACTACAAAAGCAGACTACATAAACCTGAGAAACAAAATTCCCTGGTTTGAATGAAAAGCTATGGCTTCAGTAGCCTTCAAAACCTTTATTTAAGATATTTGAAAAGAAAAGAAAAAAGACCTTGACCCTTTTATTTCAATGGCTTTACTTTAGCATTATTTTCTTTTCATGACATTCAGCTCTCAAAGCATCTCTCTGAAGTAAATGCACTCATGGTAATCCCATTTACATTCTTCTTCCTGTGCTATCAAGCAAATTCTCTCTTTATTTTCATTCAAAGATGCGAACGGTTATTGTTGAAACCTCAAAGCCCTTGAAAACCCATAATATTTGTGTATTTTGGTGTATTTAAATCTTGGACCTAATACCCATTTCATTGTTGGTTACAAGGATAACTAAAAATATATACCCATTAAATCAAAGATTAAAACAAAATAAAGAAGCAAAACAAAAAAGCAAATATTTTAATAAATGCAATCCGGCAGTAATAAAAACCAAAAAAAAAAACAACTGAAAGAAATAACAGAAAAATAGCTAGGAAAAGGAGATGATGAGCTGGGTTCAAAGGCTCTGTAAATGCTGTTTCTTCTTATTCCATTGCTTACTGCGTTAAAGGAGATACACATGCTGCTTCTATTAATCACATTGCTGGGAATTTGCCAATCCCTGCTGTAGAAGACTTGATGCAACACATTGATTCAATTATCAGTGAACAAAGAAGTGACTTCTCCTTTCTCTGAATTCTAACCTGATTTTGTTGATTTCCTCTCTAACTTTCACCGTTTTTACAAGCAGCTTAATCACCTTGTTTCCTTCTGCCATTGTCTTCCATGTGTGGTAAATGCAATTTCCTCTTTCTCCTCTTTTACTCTCTCTGGGTGCTTAATATACCATGTCCATTCAACAGATGGAAAGAGAAGCTTAAATTATTTTCTCAAAGTCAGGCATGCTTCTCCCTGTCTCTGACGTTTTGTGCAAAATAAATTGTAAGATAAATGATGTATTAATATACCATAAATATAAGGTTTTTAATATTAGTGCTTGTTCTATCTCAGGGGTATCAAACTTGCCATGTCATATTGTCATGTGTTGTATCATTTTTTCCCTTCATGGAGCTGGGGTGGATGTGGCCTGTGCGTGATGCATCTGACCCGTGGGCTGCCAGTTTGACACCCTTGTATCTATCTGATCATTCTTCATTGCTTCTGAGTATAAATATATTTGATTGCACTAACCATTTCCCTTTATATGTGACTCTGGTTAAACGATTTGAGGGAATTAATCCTCATTTTAAACAGAAACATCCATTTGTCAAATTATTTGTGTATTTAAAAAAATGCAAAACAGTATTAATAATATAAACTGGGAAAAGTAATTACTACAGGTAGACCTCGACTTACAATCACAATTGAGCCCCAAATTTCCTTTGCTAAGCGAGACAGTTTTTAAGTCTGTTTTGCCCCATTTTACAGTCTTTCTCACAAGTTCTTAAGTGAATCACTGTCATTGTTAAGTTAGTAATAATGGTTGTGAAGTGAATCCGGTTTCCCCATTGATTTTGCTTATCAGAAGGTGGCAAAAGATGGTCATGTGATCCTGGGACACTGCAAACGTCATAAATACATGCCAGTTGCCAAGTGTGTGAGTTTTGATCATGTGATCATGGAGGTGCTGCAATGGTTGTAAGTGTGAAAAATGGTCAAGATTCAAAGTTGTAACTTTGAACAGTCACTAAACAAAAGGTTGCAAGTTGAGGATTACCTGGGTATACCATCAAATATTTTTTTTGGGGGGGGGAGAATGAGTTTCAAATCATTCCCAAAGAACTCTTAAAATGTAGAATTGTGGAGTTGAGAGGCATGGTTGGACAACTCAGTTCAATCTTTTGCTTATTGCAAGGATCCCAATCAAAACTTTCACAGCAGGTATGAAA
Source organism: Notechis scutatus (assembly GCF_049901735.1). NCBI lineage: Eukaryota > Metazoa > Chordata > Lepidosauria > Squamata > Elapidae > Notechis > Notechis scutatus. Next base: position 48,341,706 of record NC_142010.1, read on the forward strand.
GTTGAATCTTTTTAGGCAAAGGAAGCCAACCACCTTTATGGTAGTGATCTCATTCTCAAATTGGAGTTTAGAAAGCAACTAAAAGACAAAATCTTACACAAGGAAAAGGGAAATGTTGGCCAGAGCAGTTTTAAATTAATCATTTATTGGTTTAGCAAAATTACATTATCTTTGCCTTTATACCAAATATTTTAATTAAAGATCTTAAGGTTTGCTACCAGCTCACATCTCTTGAATTAAACTAGTACAATTAGACATTTTAAGGACATGGGTTCCAATGCATTGATAATAGGGCAAGAAATCTGTATGTGCAAGCTTCAGCAGTTTGTGAGCTGTCTTCATTTCAAAGTGACTCCCCTTTCAGGATTGACTAAACCTAATCCTAACCCTACATCTCATTTAGTAGTAACTAGAACTAATTAATTTAGCTACTAATTAATCCTCAAGATGGATTGGACCATGAATGAACAGATCACCAGTTTACCAAAACCAGGTTGATGTGGCTACAGAAACAGCATAGAGAGTTAGCCCTGTCTTTGCAGGTACAAGGAAGTGAAATACATACCATATTGGAAAAAGAACAAAAAAACCACCTCTGAATATTTTGCTCTGCTGTTACTCTCTCAAAAACTACTTCATTGACAATATTCATGTAAGAATAGATTAAAAGTTGCAAAAAGTACATCATAAAAATAATTCATACTACACAATGAAATGTGGAGGCTCAGATGTTGGTGTTATTGCATGGCTAATCAAACCAGGTTAATTTGTTCAAATACTATAAAGGGAGAATGAGCTATTACATTGGTTTGGGGAGGAAAGAGAGGAAGAATGTGCTTTTACCTATCTATTACTATCTAGTGAAGGTATGCAAGTAGTAAAGATGTTGAAAATGGCTTATTCTCTACAACAAAGCTGGTGAAAGAAATGGATAAGACTACTTGGCTTCCCGCATCTCAGAAGAGAGAACGAAGAATCTTTTCTTTCTGTACAGGAAAACGGGCACTGAGCAATCTGCTTTCCAGTAAACTCATAGGGGGAACTGAAGGTGCTGAATTTGGATCATTCACTAAGATGTATCTCCTGAAGAATGGAAGAAAGAACATTATTAGCCACATTAACTATATTGAAATATGAATTAAACATTCAATATTTTTTTACAATAAAGTCCCCACCATGGATTTGTGGCCAAATGTGGCCTTAATTAAGGAAAAAATAGTTCTTAACGATAGTAAACTGACTAGAACTTCAAAAGTTAACGAAGTAAACAGAGCTAAAGAAGTTTCTTGGATGAGAAGTGAAATGTCTTCAAATAAAAACCAGAAAGTCCAATTGCCTCTTGAAAAAAGGCACCTTTGGGGCAACCAAGACCTGGATCTCCATAAACAAAGTAAACAATTTCTCTTTCAAGTAAAATTACAAACATCAAAAGGATGATCAAGTGTTTCACATTTATAGACAGTTTAACAATTTTTTGCTACATTCAATGAAATGGAATGATTACAGTAGCTGGATGTAAAAATATATATATCAAAATTGTTGGGTTACTTCTTCACCAATTGGAAGTTTTGAGCTGGGTCTTTTTTAAAATGTAAGACAACAAAACTTGTGCTTCTTTCGCTCCTGAGAAAAATGTTGCTTTTCATTCTCGTGTAATTTCATGTTGATTTATGCTCACTTAGCATTACAGAAGAAGTAGAAGTAAAAACCAGGCAGCAATGAAATGCCTCTTTGTTTTACTGCTGACAGTCTGTTCTTCAGGAACAAAACCTACAACAGGTCTTTGCATTTTGATTTCAGACTGCCCATGGACCATAAAGCATGGTCTTTATTTTCGTTTAAGAATCACTATTTTGGCATCCTCTCAGAAATAACTTTTTAAAAGGATAGAAGTTTGGGATTTATGATATATTTATTGTACAAGGATACACTTGCCAATTCAATTCCATTTCAATGTTTGTTTTTCCTTCTGTTCGTTTTCATATTTTTATTGTTGCCATGTTCAATTTTCCAATAGAAGAAACAGTAAATTTGCTAAACTAGTGAATATGGAGATTTTTTTAAAAAAATGTTTATCTTTTTATTACATTAGTGATAGCAGCTATGAAAATACTGCACATCCATGGAAATATGCCACATTATACTAGTGGTAAAGCTTGCATATTATACAGAAGTAAGGATAAAATTTATTATGATTCTTTTTTTTTACTCTGGAGCCATTGATACATCTGTGAAATCAAAAGATTGCCCAGAGATCTCTACATCCTGTTATTTGCTGGCTCTGTGAAACTAGCACCAGGTCTGGCATTTTTATCAAGGCAATAAGTCTACCATTATAAAGAGCCAACTCTGCCCTTTTGGCTGTATCAAAACAAAACAAAAAACTGATTAGTGTGGGAAAAATGTAATAAACACGGACAGATATCTGCTCAGTTTTGCTTTAAAATGTTCAGATTTTAGTAGCAGTCTTAAAACAGCATTCTAAAACTGGGCAGTTTCATAAATATTTCCCCTTTTACTTAAAAATCTATGAAACCTTGAAAGTACATTGAAAAACCACACTGAAAATTTTGCTCTCTTTGTCTTTACATGAAAATGTAATGCTGAGACAGTTAACACTGTTGCTAACAAAGGAGTGTTGGCATCATAGTGACTGTTATCTGTCAAATATACCCTTTGTCTGGAATTGATCTGGTTGGTTGCAGTGTTTTTTCTTGAACCACTTTGCTTGTTCCTTGTTCTTTTCTCAATTTCAGTTTAGGATGATAAAGTTTTATCTTCAGATCTTGAGAAGTTGGTGTCCCCCAGGCCAGCCTATACATATAACAGATTACATTGAATTAAACATATATTATTTAAGGACAAAAATGCATATCAATTTAATACAGTCCTAGTGTCTGAATATTTTGCATTCCTGTGTCCTCTTCCATAGGGACATTCTTTCAAAGAGACATTAGGTTGAGGCTTCCAACATGCATTTTGTCTTCTGTAGGATATTCTCAGACATTCCAAAGAAGGCTTACTAGTTGCCATACTTTGTTTCTAATTTATTAGAGAACCAGATACCATCACCTTCCCTTTACAATTATCATGTATTTACAAACTTTTTCCACATTTTTCAAAAAACCCAAAACTTGGTTAAAATGAAAGTGTTGGAAGTGTGAATACCATGGCATTGATCCTTTGGCATCTTGTAAGTTACTGGGTACAAAGAGGGATATCAATAGAGATTTATTCTGTGTCCTTTGTTTCTCTGCTTGCTTTTTGCTAATTTCAGATCATTTCCTTTTATTTTCCTTCTCAGGCACACACACACACACACACACACAGCATGTACCTTGGGATTCTCTACATGCTAAGATGCAATTAAATAAGTGCTGGGCTTTGTCTATCTTTATAATGTTTTTCCTTGTTAAAAATGTTTTTTGAGCTAGAATTGTAAAGCCTACTTTGCTAAGTCTCAGGAGAGATTTCCTGCTCTCAGGAACACTCATATTACCAGAGAGAACGTGCTTGTTTGTGGTGGGAAGTATCTCTGTTGCCATCAGTTTCTTTAAAGCTGGGTAAGTATATATACAAACATAGAATTACCAATTTGACAGGCTTCAGAACTGTTTAAGGATTTTAAAACTTCACACAGTGAGCATGGTTCTTAGATTCTTTTCTAGCTTCCCAAAGAAAAACATTTAAAAAATTAAATAAGCATTTCAACAGTGTAGTGCTACAGAAAATAGCATAAATAGGAATTGATAATAAAAATATGATTGACGTGTGCTCATATTTATCAGAGCCAAGGATATAAAAAGATATTAATAAAATAATACAGAGCAAAATTATTTATAAAGATCACACCCCCTCCCCAAAAACCCCTTGAGTTTCACTGTAAGAGAAGTTTATTAAAATAATTCCTTTTCAAACAGAACCCCTTTTCTCTTTAAGTATTTTTCTTGGGGAATTCTAGAGGATTTCTATGTTATCTAGCTGGACAGGAAATGATACAGTATACCCTACAGATGTTAAAGTAGGATAGAAATCCCCTCAACACTGGAAATTTACTCAAAGACAAATTTACCCCCAAAAAGGAAAGGATGAAAAGGCAGAATAACATTTAAAAATTGAGTGCTGGACTAGGCATGGAATAGCTGCACTTACTTTCAGATGGATTAAATCTTAATATGAATAAAAGCAAGATATTTTAAACTATACTAAAAGGAATTCATTTAATAAACAAATTGACATTTTAAAAATAATTTATTGATTTACCTGTAAGGGAAGTCCCTAGGAAGATTAATGGTAGTTTCTTCCATCACAGTATATGGGTGTCTTTGATATTGTTTGAAAGGCTTCATCATAGCAAAAAATGATTCAGATACAATGTTGGGATATTCTAAAGTTTGATCTAGGCAACCAGGAATAAAGAGAAAGTGGTATAAATGTTTAGGAATGTTGTAATATATAATTTGTTAAATTTACATTCTTGTTTTTAAATTGACCTTATGGTCAATAAACTTTCTCAGTGATGGTTTCCCTCAGTTATAAGGTTGTTTTACTATGTATTCACAGACATTCTAAAGCATAATTTCTGAGATCAAGCTAAATACATTGATATAACAGAGCAGTCTTATGCTTACCTACTCACAACTAAGCCTGAATTCAATGGGAATTGTTCCCACTGAAAGATAAGGAAGAATAAGATTGCAATTTAAGTTAAGACAGTGCTTATATTTAGTTACTTTGATCATAACAACTTTGTTATGGCATATTGTCTTGTGAGAAGAACTGTCTTTTTGCTATCAGGCTCAAACATATTCAGCATTTTTTCTTTGCATAAGTGATTCTTAATAGTATACTGCTTTTATTAACTATTATTATTGAATAATTGATGTATTAAATTGCTGATTTTTGTACATTTGATATTGGAAAAAAGTTTCATTGATTTGTGCAATATGTGGATGAAAATGAATAAATGCATTTATTATTTATTCTCTGTTGTATTCAAGACTGGAAAGTCACCCTAGCATAGCATATTTAGAATGTGTCATACAGCTTTGAGGCAGGAATTTTTAAAATTGTATAATTATTTAATGATCTGATAGGCTGCTCCTATAAAATATAGTAGTTTGATCCATCCAGAATTAAAGATGGAATTTCTGTGGGATCATAAGGCTTTTTAAAGAGATATTTTTATCCCATCTTTATTATTTTTTATAAATATCTCAATGTGGCAAACATACTCAATACTCCTTTCTCCTCCTATTTTCCTCTCAACAACAATGTTGTAAAGTAAACTGGGCTGAGAGAGAGTGAATGACCAAAAGTCATTCAGCTGGCTCTTCATGCCAACTGCCATAACCACTAGACCAAACTCCTTTTGCACTCAGAGTCATTTTATCTCAATAGCACTGAACCTAGTCATCCCTATCTAGACCCAGCTGTCCCAGATATCAAGAAAGCATCCAAACCACATCTCCTGTTTGGCCAGCAATTGAGACACAGAACTGTTTACACTCATACACTGTATACTTATGATATATCTGATTGTGTAGCAATTGATGACTTCATTCTATGGCTTCATGTTCATGTTAAATAGGAAGAGAGAGACTGTCCAACATTGTAGAACCCCAGAATAAAGGACCATGATCCTTGAACTTCTTTCCCCCCATCACTACTGACTGGAATGACACATTCAAGAAGGTGGGAAAGCACTGAAAAACGCCTTCCACTCTCAATACTTGCAGTGAATCTAGAACATAACTATGATTAATGTTATGGAAGGCTGTGAAAGATCAGACAAGACCAAGAGGGTTGCACTTCCCTTGTCTTGGTCTTGCTAGAAGTCAATTATGATCACTGTGGGATTGATTCCATATCCCAAGTGAAAGTTATCCAGAGGGTTATAAGTCTTAATATCTATGTCATGGATATCTATCTTTATAGAAAAGTGATGTTCTTCCAAGTAAATGCCAGCAAATGCCTCAGGAAATGCATGCAAAGCCCTTTGTGATATTTTAAAAATATTTATTTAAGGAATTTTATATAGTTCCATGGTTTTTGTTTCATTATGTTTTCCAATTTCTAGAAACATTTTTTTTTAAAATAAAAAGCACATAACTAATTTTATAAATGATTTCTAACAAGTACAAACTACCATATTTTTCAGTATATAAGACACACTCCCCCCCCCCGCCCGCCAAAGTGGGTGGAAATGTCTGTGCATCTTATACAGAGTATGTTGCTGAAGCCCCACCCACCCACCTGCCCCCACCCTTCGGCCTCTGCCTTCCAGAAATTTGCCTGCTTGTAGCAAACAGCAAAGAGCCTGGTCAGCTTCAGCACAGCCTGATTAGCACAAGCAGCTGACTGTCAGTTGGATCAGCCTCCTGACAATCAGCTATTTCAGGTTGCAGGGATCACCATCACCTATTGCCGCCTCCACACGCCCCATTTTCGCCCTCTGGATCCTGTTTTCGGCCTGCATGTGCACCATTTTCAGCCTCCATGCCTTCCATTTTTGGCCCCTTTTGAACCCTGCCGCCTGGAACGGGCTGAAAATGGGGCATGCGGAGGCTGAAAATGGGATATATTAATTTATAGCCTAAACTTATAAATTTGTTACTCAGTTAACATAAGGAATCTACTTCAGAGGTTTAAGTCATACATATATTTAAAAATCTAAATGATATCAATGAAATAACATGGACAGCTCTTTTGTGGTATATTGTGGCATAACTAAAATTATACCAGGGAAGAAGTGTTTATTTTAGTTGGAAAATATATTCTATTGATGTCATCTGTTGTGCTGGTATGGAAAGGGTGTATACTGGGCTTTAAGTGGCCAGTAATTACGTAGAATGGAAGAAATGCTTTGAATTGCATGCCTCATGTAAACCATCTGGTCAAACTTGTCATTTAGAGCAGAAGCCATCTGCAAATAAATTAAGGTTAAGGGCATGCTGACACTTAATGAGTCATAACTTCTAATTTTGATTGTTTTTGTGTGGCCTAGCACTGAGCAACACGACAAATTAAGAAAACAATATATCAGTCCATTCAATTAAAATTTTGTTGGTGGTGTTCATCATTTAGCATAATCTCAACTTAATTCATAATTTCACTTTCCAATTTCTGTTGATTATACCTTAAACTCATACTAATCATTATAAATAGTTTTACTAAGAAAATAATGCTACTAAGTCAACATTAGGAAAAAGGGAGGAGTCATTCCTTTTAGTGCAATTTTACATTTAAACGTAAAATATCTTTTTACTTGAACTCAATGCTGATGACCTAAACACATCATGCAATTCACTTGGCAATGAAGTGGAAAAGACCTGCCTTCTCATCTTTTTCCAGAATGTTTTTTGGATTCCCAGACTAACCCTTTAACCCTGTTATGCTAATTAAATAATCAACCTTACATTGCTGAGAGTTGTTGGGTGTGAAACAATATCTGTGAGAAAATGATCTTTTTTCAAATTCTGGTGTCAAACTTTGTTCTTCCTTTTGCTGAATTGCTTCATTTTCTTTCCTCAAGAACACCACTCTAAACAAAAGGCATGATATAAATAGCTCAGAATTTTATCTGTGTTTCTAGGCTATCATTCAAGATTTCTGATCCTGCAAATGGGCTATCAAGATTTATTATGAGCTTTGCTACTAAAAGCAAACCTTTTAGTAATCAATACTAGGAATTAGACCTTTTTTAAAAATTTACTTTCACTGTCATTTTACAAAAAGGTCTTAAACTATACCTTCAATAATAAATGTCCTGTAATGAGTATACATTTTGGAGGTCATGACTATCAATAGCTTTTTTCTTCCCAGAAAATTGTACACAACTCATTATTGCTACACTGCGGTAAAGGACATATGAGGTCCTGAAAGTGTGCATACACATATTCCTCATCTAACCCACAAAAACTCAGTAAAAAATTGAGGATACACAGTAAAGTTCTCCCAAAACAACAGTTTTTCCTGTTATAAAACTCCAGGCTCACAACAAATCCTGGACAAGCTTGCTATTTTGGAAAGCTTTGGCTTAACTTAAGCTCTAGTTTAATAGGTGCTCTTGGGATAGTTTCCTTTTATACTTGTACAATTATTTGACCACACGCAGCATGTCAAAAATTAGAGGAAATATTGGATATGACATTGGCAGCTTATATTTACAGTTATTATAGTTATTATTAGCTTGATTAGTTTCTATTAGGTTGTGAGTTCATTCTTTAATATATTATATGATTTAGTGTAAATCATACTGAACATACCCTAGAAAAGAAAATTCAATTATTAATAACAGTGATTGTTATTATTGGTACTTTATATGTTTTATAACAAAGTTACCTTATATCTTTTTCATTAGTGGATTTATAGCCTTCACTGCATTGTTCTGTTTTCTTTCTTGAAAATGGCCTACAAAGAAAAAATAATTTTGAACAGTTGGATGAAATAAGCCACCTGCCTAAGATCACCCAAGGCCTTCCCAACCCACTGAAATACCTCATGCTGGCCCAAATTGCTCCCCCCACCCAACCAGCCACACCAGGTCACTTACCTTGTGAAGATCTAGAAAGCAGCCTCTGTTCGGCCCTCTACGAGCCTCCCCCAGCCCATTGCAGGCCAAAATGGAGCCTCTGGGGGCTGGATCCTCCACTCAGAAGCCCTGTTCAGTCATCCAGATGTCTTGCCTGGCCCATTGCAGGCCAAAATGGAGCCTCCAGGGGCTGGATTCAGCCCTCTGAGGTTCCGCTCAGCCCCACCACAGGCCTCCCCTGGCCTGTTGCAGGCTGAAATGGAGCTTCTGGGGTCTGGAGCCTCCCCTTAGAAGCCTCATTCAACTGTCCAGAGGTCTCACCTGGCCCATTGCAGGCCGAATGGGGCTTCTGAGGGGGTGGATCTTCCCCATAGAAGCTCCATTTTGCCTGGCAAGTTGCCAAGCAAGGCCCCTTGATGGCCAAATGGGGCTTCTGAGAGAAGGATCCAGCCCCTCAGAAGCTTCATTTCAGCCAGCAATGTGCAGGACGAACGTTACAGAGCATCTGCAGTTGTTTGTTAGGGCGAACAACTGTCATGGTGCTGCAAGATTCATAATTTCGGGCCTTGTTCGGAAACACTAGGGGGTGTTGATCATGTAACTTCAAATGTTTGCTGAGGGAACGTTCATAATTCAGGGATTACCTGTACTCAACAGTGTGATTTCATCAGTCTGCAAGTAATTCTGGATTATCATAATATTGATAATATCTACCATAAAATATGTGTTTTATTTAACATCAAAGCTTCAAAGTTTTCAAAGCTTCACAAAGAGTATGTCAAAAATGCCAAGAAATGACTGCCATTAATACATTTCCAGGCCAATAACTTTAATATGGTATAAAATACCAAGAAAATTGCATTTATAGTAGAATAACTATACTCAAAATGCAACATAAGTGACAAAATCATTTCAAACAGAAACCACTGGGGGGAGGGAGCAGACCCCGAACCACCACACTGAGACACTAAAATCAAACCTGTAATAACTTTATTAACTTGACATGATAATCACTGGAAATCCAATAAGATTGATGATATACAACTTGGTCTGTGTGTGTGGGGAGAGGCAGGCCTAGCCCTTGCCTTTTTCTCTGTGTGATGTGGCAGGATTCAACCTTCTCTCTACTCTCTACTTTAAAGCAATCACTGGTAAATGTAATCTGGAAGCACCAGGCTAAGCATCATCAATAGGTTGATTATAGCAAGTTACAAACCTTCTAAGCACCAATTCCACCCGTGCTTTTTACAATTTTGTAAACAACAAACTAAAAGACTCAAGGTCCATCCCTCCCTTGATAGGACCTGATGGTAAAGACTGCAACGACGACACCATTAAAGCCAACATCTTTAACACATTCTTCGGCTCAGTATTTGTAAACAGCAATGGATCATGCCCAGTATTTCCTAGCCGTACCACAGATAACAACAATGATCTAATACATATCGATTTCACAGAAGACAATGTTAAAAAATCACTATGCAATCTAAAACCATCTCTATCTATTGGACCGGATGGAATATGTGCCTACTTCTTAAGAAAGCTATCCACTGCCATAGCCAAACCTCTAAGCGTAATCTTTGAAAAATCTTTCAGGACCAGCTCCTTGCCTAACCTATGGTCACAAGCCACAGTCATCCCCATCTTCAAAAAGGGAGACCCAAGCCTAGTTGAAAATTACAGGCCAATCTCCTTATGCTGCGTCACCTGTAAAGTCATGGAATCAATTATTAACCAATCCATCATCCTCCACTTAGAGACAAACAACCTACTCTCCAAAAAACAATTTGGTTTCAGAAAAAAACTATCCTGTAATCTGCAACTCTTACACTGCAAAAACATATGGACGACACAACTCGACCAGGGCAAAGCAATAGACGCAAATCTACATAGACTTCTGTAAAGCCTTTGATTCAGTGGTACACGACAAACTACTCCTAAAAATAAAATCCTATGGTATCTCTGGACAACTGAATAACTGGATAGAAGCATTCCTGTCAAACAGACAACAAATGGTCAAAATCGGGAGCGTCCTATCAAATCCAGTACCTGTCAATAGTGGTGTCCCCCAGGGCAGTGTTCTAGGACCAACTCTCTTCATATTCTACATAAACGACCTCTGTGATCATATTAAGAGCAATTGCGTTCTCTTCGCTGATGATGTAAAGCTGTTCAATACCACAGACAATACTGCTACCCTACAAAAAGATCTTGACTATGTATCTGAATGGTCAAACAAATGGCAACTTCAAATCTCAACAAATAAATGCTCTGTCCTACATATTGGCAAAAAAATCAGAAAATAAAATACAAGCTGAATAGCCAAGATCTTGTTGATGACCCAAGCTCTGTAAAGGACCTTGGAATACTCACCTCTAATGATCTAAGTGCTAGAGCCCACTGCAACTACATAGCCAAAAAGGCATTAAGAGTTGTTAACCTAATCCTACGTAGCTTTTTCTCTGGTAATATCACACTACTAACCAGAGCATACAAAACATTTGCTAGACCAATACTCGAATACAGTTCATCAGTCTGGAACCCTCATTACGTATCTGATATTAACACAATTGAGAAAGTCCAGAAATATTTCACAAGAAGAGTTCTCCACTCTTCTACTCGTTGTAGAATACCTTATGCCACCAGACTTGAAATTCTAGAACTAGAAAACCTTGAATTACGCCGTCTTCGGTCTGACTTAAGCATGGTATATAAAATCATACATTGCAATGTCCTACCTGTCAATGAATACTTCAGCTTCAACCATAACAACACAAGAGCACACAATAGATACAAACTCAAAGTAAACCGCACCAAACTTGATTGCAGGAAATACGACTTCAGCAATAGAGTGGTCAATGTCTGGAATACTCTACCCGACTCTGTAGTCTCTTCCCCAAACCCCAAAAACTTTAACCTTAGACTGTCTACTATTGACCTCACCCCTTTCCTAAGAGGTCTGTAGGGGGTGCATAAGCGCACCAACGTGCCTACCGTCCCTGTCCTATTGTTTCTCTTATTCTTTTATTTTTCTTATATGTACCCATTTCATGTATTCACAACTATGTATACACTTATACTTATTATCTTGTAAACAATTGGCAAATCAAATAAATAAATAAATAAACATCTGCACCTGGACAATCCAAGTGATACCTTGGAAGGCCTTTCCCCATGCCTTAAGATTGTGTGATCCTTTATAGGCTTGACTGAAACCTAACAAGCCTGAGAGGTTATGAATTTTAATTTCCCCCACCCCGCCACTCATCTGATATCTGGAGACCTTCCATCATTAACTGTGGCTGTAGTAATCTGAAGGTCTTCTGAGACCCATGGCTCTTGGACAGTAGGGAACAGCCATGGCCAGGACGTGTTTTTTTTTTTGTATAAATCAATGTGCATTACTTGTGTCTGTTCCTAGACTAGAATGGACTGCTCAGTTACTCATGCATTAGTCCTGTACGTGCAAGACTACTGCAATGTCAACTACCTGGGGCTACCACGGAAGAGCTTTCAGAAGCTTCAGCTAATCCGCAATGTGACAGAACAGGAAGTTTTGGCATACCATAGTGTACCCAGGTAATATCACCCCTATGAGATCTGCATTGATTCTCAGTAGGCTTCTGGGTGCAATTCTGATGCTGGTTGTCACTTAAAGCCCTACGTGGCATGGAACCAGGTTACTTGCAAGACTGCCTGTGTCTGTATATTTGTCTTTTATACTAGGATCTGACAGGGTCAGAATGCTCAGATTCCTTTCTGTGAAGCAATGTTATCTGGCAGGATCCAGGACCCCTTCTCTGTTATGGCACTTGCCTTGTGAAACAAATTCCCCCCTTGAAAATAAGATGGCCCTAACCTGCTGATCTTCTGGAAGGCCATGAAAATCTAGCTCCTCCCATTTGTGGAAATAGAATGGTAGTGGAGCTGGTATGTATGTGCTTTTATGTGCTACATATTTTTTTTAGGATACCTCAACTAACTTTTAAATCTGACTTCTGATTTTTCATTATGTGTTTATGTCTTTGCTTGCAACTCTGAATTATATTGGTTAAGATGAGTGGCCATAAAAATAGCTAAATAAATACATGTTGAATGAATGAATGAATGAATGAATGAATAGTGCTTTCCCCAATTCTTGTCATGCCAATTCTTTTAATTCATTTTTCAATAGGAGTAAACATAAATATAAGGCTTCCAGTGAATATCTCCCCAAGTCTTTTCCAGAAACAGGGAAGTTTGAGGAAGTAGATATTTGATCACCTACTATTTCATCTATTTACATTATTTGCAATACCCCAATATTTTCTTTCCATTATACAAACCTTTTTTCAGTAGGTGATAATGCCTAAAGCAGAGAAAAATACTAAATGAAAACTGAGTTAAGGTTTAGAATATAAAAATATAGATACGTCAGCTAGTTTCTGAAGAGATTTTATTATTTCTTTTTAAAATTTTATTAAATATTTTAAAACATAATCAAGAACAGAAAAACAGGAAAAGCAAAAAAAATATTTAAGAAAGAGATCTAGAAAGATTAAATAAAATGTCCAAGCAACACTGGTTTTATTCTATATACTGAAATATATATAATGTCGATTTAAAACTTGAGTAATCAAAATAATATGCAATAATCATATTGTCTAAACTATAAGCAAAATGAAAGATTGTAATCATTTTTTCCTAATCAAAAATCTATACTTCACAAATCAGAAAGAAATATACTGTTAAAAGCATAGGAAAAAATAAGACAGAATTTGGGATGCAATACAAATCCACATGTGGAATTATAATTCAGAACTACTTTCCAAGTCACAATGAATTCTTTATCCAATTTATTTTTAAAACACAAGGTTATTTTTGACATTGAGCATTCCCACCATGTAATTTACCATATTTTACAGAACTGGTTATATTTAATTACTAGTGAAAAGCATGAAGTACCTTAGCAGCTGTCAACTTATACAAAGCCAGCTTGGTATGCTTTATAAAATATGTAGCATTCAACATTTAAAATGTGTTTCGTTCTTTTATAAAAAAATTTTTTAAACCATTGGGCTTTAAAATATTGCCATTCATTAAGGAAAAATGAGCTGACCTGATTATTACATTTCCAACAATTTTAAAGAATGTTTTCTCTATTTTAGCAATCACTACTGGAATAATTTACTACCAGTGGAACATTAATGCTTAATGGGGAACAATCTGAGATGAAACAAAACAATGGACCAAGCTGGTAGGGCAAAGAGAAGCAGACTATACAAACTATACTTTTGATCAGGGCAAGCAGGACAAACTGTCAAACATAAAAGCCAATTTCTCTTCTGTTGAAGTATTGACAATTTTACCCTAATAATTGTAAGAAGAAAATTTGCTCAAAGGACCCCAGTATCCAAACACTGTTAACCTTCTCCCAAATGGCTCAATGTTTCAACGTATAACATCCAAAACACAAATATACTTTTGAATATGACATCAATTTCTTTTAAATGTTACATTCATGCTAAATATGTCATACCTGAGGTCCAAGGGCAGGGAATATTTTTTGTCCTAATACAAAAAACAAACAAGTAGAATGTAATATTATGTAATTTTGTTAGTCCTAAATTGAAATTTCATGCTATCTGAACGTTCTGCTTAGGAATTTATTTATTATGCACCTGAAGTTTCCTTAGGTTGAATGCAAACTCGGAGTATACCTGCAGTGCAGTGGTGGTATTCTACCAGTTCGGCCCGGTTCTGCTGAGCCGGTAGCAGCAATGAGCAGTGGAGATCAAACCAGTTCACTCTGCTGCTCTGCTGTTGGGCTCACCCATCCACCCAGGCTCCCATACTCACCTTTATCCTCTGTTTTTGAAGCACAGCTGCTTTGCGTGGCACAGATTTAGAGATGGGTGTATAGAAAATGAGGTGAGATATGGAATGAAGAAGTACTCTTTTTAGTTTAAGAGACAATAAGAAGTTGTTAATGTTGAATATATTTAAAGGGGAAGTATATATTTGTTGGAATTTCCCCCAAAAGAAAGAAATACTGGTGTGTGTTTGTGTGGGGGCAAAAATGGGAAGCACGAAGGCCTGCAGAGTGCCTCTGGACACCAGGGAGGGCAAAACTGGGATGCATGGTAGCAAAATATTTTTTTTCTTATTTTCCTCCTTCTAAACCAAGGTGCGTCTTATAGTCCGGTGCGTCTTACACTCCAAAAAATACTGTATATTTCTCTATATATAGTAGTATAGTATTTTTGGGGAGGCGGTTATATGTACTCTGAACTTTCTAAATATTCTTGTACAGGTAGTCCTCAATTTACAACCATTCATTTAGTGACCATTGAAAATTACAATGGCACTGCAATGGCACTGAAAAAAGTGACTTACAACCAGTCCTCATGCTTAAAGTATATTTATTTCACTGGGTCTTAGATAAACAGTTCTGAAATTGATCTATCCTTGATTATATGCCAAGTTATGTCAACTTTTAGGGATCAATTTAGGTTGTTTTGTTTGATTATTCATTTGTTTGCTATTCTTGCCTGTTCATGGTATTGTCAGGCAACTTCTCCAACACCAAAGTTCATGTGCCAGTAGTCTTCTGATGCTGCTTTTTTGAATTTCAATTTTGTTCCCATACTTTGTCACTTGGAATACCATTATTTGCACCATTCTGATCTTGGTAGCTTTAGTCACATCACTATACCTAAATACTCTTATCAGACTTGTCTTTAGTTATGCAGCAATGTGTTCAGAAACCTGTGGAGATTAAGTTAGAGTACTCTCTTCTCTTGCTCAACCACTCTCTGTCTTTTTATTGTATAGAGATGGGTAGGTACATCTAGTGAGAATCCAAATGCTTCCAGCATGGTAAAATTCTTCATTTTCTGTGCTTTCATAATAAACCTAGAAGATACTATATAATATTCCATTCCATGAATATTGAAAAACTAGACACTCAACATGAAAAGAATACTCTCTTGTGATGTGCAAGACTTGAACCAGAAAATTCAGATTATAGCTCCAGTCAGCCCAGTGAGCTAATATGAACTATGCGTGCTTCTTGACTATGCTCTAGAGTTTTCTTTAGATGCAAGTCAAAATAGGAGGCTTAACACCATTCCTGAAATTAACGGCAGGGGAACCTTCTGAATCAATGAGTAGTCTTCAAAGTAGTAGAAGCCTGGTTGTCATGCCCCTGTTAGACTCTGACTCCGAGGAAGAGGAGGAACAGCCGGCAGGGAATGGGAGTGTGGCTCCAGAGGTTGTGGAGGAAACTGGGGAAGGGCACAGACCGGCTGGGCATTCAGAGGAAGACCCAGGCCCATCCCTTCTTCATCCTAGGGCAGGCAGGGAGGAGCGGATAAGGGAGAAATGTGAATGGCGTGGTCTACGGGGGAGGAAAGGGCCTTGATCCCTTTCATGGGCTGCAGTTGTGAGGATTGTTTAAAAGAACAAACTGCATGGGCTAGTACTGGAAGCAAAGCGTGAAAATATTTCTAGTCTGTCAGTTCTTATCTGAGTTCTGGCATCCTTCCCAGTGTGTGTATTTCGATATCTGTGGACGTCTTCAAGCCCTTATCCTGCCTTGTCTCATTAATTCTTCAGTGTGGTTTGTGCTATTGTTTTTTTCTATTTATAATTTATATGTATTTTGAGTATGAACAGATGTTCTTCCTTTTTGCAATTGTTTGTGGGGGAGATTTTTCTCCAGTCAATGATAATTGGACCTTTAAAGCCAAGTTGAAGGAATTAAAGGGACTTCACCTGTTTTTGTGACTGTTGCTTTTGTATCCCACCCTGGGTCATCACACTGGTCTTCTGATCAAAATAGATCAAAAGAGCAAGGCATTTGCCATCTGCATTCAGAGTCTAGCTGAAGCCACTAATTTTAGGGAATCTGCCTTACCTCAAGTCTAAAATTGGCTAAAATAAAAAACTATGGCTGTAGTTTGGTCTTGACACTAATAATTAAGGTTAATCCTAGGCAAGTCAATACTTTTAAACTATAACAGAAGCATGATTACAAATCAATACCACTACATCCTTCTTTCTGTTGTCATAAGCCTTCTTCTATTTTTTTAGCAGGACAATACTTGTTACAAAAATGAGAAATACTGGTATAGACTCACATTCCTCTTCTACTAATTTATCTTCACATTTGGAGCTCTTGTATTATAGAAATATTTGTAGAGCAGAATATATAATGGAATGTAGGCATCTGCAAAGTTATATTTCTACAACAACCCGAAGCAAAATAATAATAAAAATATCTCAAAAAGAAGTTCAATTTGACATCTTTATAAAGTACAGGAAGGCTAGTCCAGTCCTGTTGGCAAAATAAATATAACACATAATAAAGGCTTTTAAAAGCTAGTTGAACATTGTTGTTGACATTTCTATATTATTCAGACATATTAGCACATCTCTTGAAGAACTGAATTTGTAGTGTGCACAATATGCACATAGTCAGAGGCTTTAACATATCAGGCTGTATTTTCTGACTAGTTTGAGTTGATAACAAAACAATGAGGTAACTTAAGCAATATTTATTTGGTACAGTGTTTTTTAGAAGATAATAAAGAGGCCCCATAGTAGAATGAAATCCTGTATTTCCCACTGAGTTCACTATATATCTTTACAACTTTTGTAATAAAAGTTTACCTTATTAAAGTAACTTTACTATTTAGAATTATTTAGAATAAAGGATAGCAATATGAGATATGAGGCCTTTTACTTACAGTATAGAGGACACAAGCCAATAGTATAACTAATTTTGATTTGGTTGTATATATTTACAACCAAATATAACCATTTTTACAACCAATACAACCATATTGACTGTTATATTTACCATAATTATTAGGATGGCAAGTAAATGGGCTGCCCACAGCACAGTTTAAACTATTCTACTTTATATTAATCACAGAGAATGCCATCAGTTTCAGAGAGGTGTGGTCAGCTCCAATGAATTAGAACATTAAATATTCTAAAATATCTAGAATGTTCTGAAAGAGCAGGTATACAAAATGCTAAATGAATCACCAACCTTCAGAAAATTGTAATTAATAAAAATGTAGCCTCATTTTTTTTAAAAAAAAATTCCTTACTTCAATTTTAGTGCACTTCTGTGGATGTTTCTGACAAACTAGAGGTTTAAAAGATTTTAATATTTCATAAATATGAGACACATTATATTACATCATAATAGTACAATGTCACTGAACATTGACATTGACAAACAATGAATGTGTATCAGTGTGATAGTTAATCATAATTGCCTACTGGGTGCCTACTTGTTAAGAGTGAATGCTGAAGTTTTTGGTAGAGATTTAACCTGGAAATAAGGAAAAACTTTCTGACAATGAGAACAATCAACCAATGGAACAGCTTGCCCTCAGAAGTTGTGGGAGTTTTCTAATTTGCCTTTCTTATGGCAATATACCATTTAAACCACCCATGTCAAACTTGATTGCGTCACATAATGTATTGTGATGTAACGTGACTTTTTTTTTCCTTTGTGGAGCTCGGGTGGGGGTGGCGTGTGTGTGACACATCCAGCCCAAAGGCTGCCAGTTTGACAGGCCTGATTCTAAACCATTAAGGTCTCTATGATCTAGTATAATAGATTCTTCTTTGGAAGCAATTCTTCTTTGGAAGTCCTAATTCTCATGATGTAGGCCACATCTAAAATTAGATTATTACCAGTTGTAGTACTAAGTGGTAGTTGCTTTAAAATCACCATCACCAAGCAGTTTATATAACACAATTGCCTAATCAACCTCATAATTGGCTACTAAACCAAAATTAGCCATAGGATTTTTCTGTCACATTTGCCCATTGAGATTCCACAGTCAGCATTCCTTTATCACTGTTGTAGAGATTCACATCCTAAGTATGGAAAGGTTATATATTAAAAGAAATGAGAAACATGGAAGTATGATTCTGATAAAAGCAGGAAGAAAGAACAATGCAACACTGATTTTGTTTTATTTAAAGCATCCCTTTCCTGCTGGGAGTTAAAGGCAGCTAAGAACAGAAATAGTAATTTTTCTAAAAAGTCCTTACAATTAAAAGGATAATTAAAAATAAAAATACAAAACTAATCAGTAGGAAATTACAAAAAGAATAAAGCATATTCTTGACTGATTATAGTAGCATGCTAAAAATTACTTGTTGAATCACTTGCTATAAAGACAGTCTTCAACTTTGTTTAAAAGATCTTTCATAAAATGGACACCCTAAAGGTGTTGTGTCCAGATTCTAAGTTTCTCTAGTACTAGCTGAGATTTTCTTCAGGTTGGTGGATGTAATATACCAGTTAACAGATAATCAGAGTTGGAAGGGACCTTATAGGTCATCTAGTCCAACCTTCTGCCCAAGTGGGAGACCCTACACCATTTCTGACAAATGGCAGTCCAATCTCTTCTTGAAGGTCTCAAGTAATGGCATTCACTCTGAGGATGTTTGTAGAATTGTTTCACCTAAAGGCTCGCTCAAGAAAATATAGCTAAATTTTCCAGACAGTCATGTTTCTGTTTGAGAGGAGAAGGGGCGTTTCACATAACAGTAGCTAATGTGTAAGAACTAACTTCACATTTCCAAAACAGTTTGTGTAGTTTGTGCTCCACATTCTGGCTATTTAAGGTAACTGCAATGGAAGGGTTTTTTTTTTCTCTGAGAGGCCAGTTTTTACCTGGGGATTGCTACCTTGTGTGGCTTAACCCTTTCCATTCCCTCCATAACTATTCCCATCCCACTGAATATTAATTCACTATTACTCCTCTTTCCTGTCAAAAATATTTTATAGTATTTCAGTACAGAGGAATTAACAGACTTAAAGCATCTTTCACTGAAAAAAAGTTTCCATTAGATCAATTATTTTCTCAGAGCAGTATCCTGATGCAACATGCTTGAGTTGCTCTCTGCCACCTTCCATAAGAAGATTGCTGCTTGCTTTTCTGGAGTAGTATGTATCATTTGACATTTGAAGTGATATTTAGTATTATGCCAAACAGTGGCACTCACAGATTTTTTACTAACTTTCTCTCAATGAGGGATAGGCATCAGGGCAAAGCTGTTCCAGGGAATCTTTAAGGAGCACAGCTTTTTAAGTTTAATCATTTTTGCTGCTGCCAGAAATCAATTTCCTAAATCCTAGTCAATCAGTGTTCTGGTTGCTCCACAAGGGATAATGTAAAGTGTGGGTAAGCATATATTGAATGTATGAGCAGCCAGCCTTCTTGATCCATCAGCTGAACTTCTTTACTGAAATTAAATTAAATGCCAGCTACTGTGATTCCCCAATTGGATTAAGAAGTTTATCTTGGATCATGAAATACCTGAGCTTGTTGCTACTAAATATTGCTTATTTTTGGTGCTCTTTTGGTTCCAGTGCTTAACTGTACAAATTTATCTCTGTCAGATAATGGGATGAAGGAAACAATTCTATACCATTTAGCAAATCAACAAGAAACAGTGATATTATGCATAAAAATTATAGTGTAATTCAAAATGTGTAGAATGAAAACATTAATATCCCTCAAATATATTCTTAATTCAGTAGCTGTTAAAATTAACATGACTGATTTTGAAAAATATTTGTTATATAAAGTCCCCCCCCCTTTTCTGTACAAAACTGTGATGGGATATCTGGAGGGCATGAGGGGGTACTGGCAACACAAAACAGCCTACATTAAGGGACTGCACAGTCCTGAGCAAGGTTCTATCTATTACTGTTGGTGTAAGAAAATAAAGGATTTGACTCGATTGGATCTTACTGTGTCATCTTTGGACTTGGGCCTGACAGAAGCAAATTCAATTTAATTTCAGAATACCTGATCTTACCAAAGTAAGTTGCAGAGTGTGCTGACCGAGGCCGTATGCTATAAGTCACGTCTCTTGATCTTCCAGAACCCTGGAAGTAAAAGAAATTGCTGTTTATTTTTCTTTAACAAATGTAGCAAAATGGACACTACAGATGAAATAGTTATTTCTTCCCCATTATCTCCTGAATGCTGTTGCATTAAGCCACTGTGTGGGTAGGAATATGAAAGAGAAGAATTAGTAATGGTTTTTACAAAATAGTTTAATGCTTTATTGTTGTGGTCATGTGGTGTCAATTAACCCCAAAGAAACAATTATGCAGTAATTTCTAGAAAAAGGGGTCTCTGGAGTTTGAAAATTATTGCTTGGTTGTAAATCCCTCATCCATTCTCTCCCATAGGAACAGGAGAAGTGAGATCATACCTAGTAGTAACCCAACCCCAAGACAGAAATATCTGGACTCGGTTTATCTGGGGTCAAAACTCAGTATCTAGATTCAGCTGGCATCATGGGATAGGCAACTTTTATAGATTTTGTGCAGAAGTAATTTCTTATCATTCAATTCTACTAGCAGATACCCGTTAGCAATAATTAATAGCTATTGTTAATAGCAATAGCACTTAGACTTATATATCACTTTATAGTGCTTTCTAGCCCTCTCAAAGCAGTTTACAGAGTCAGCATATTGCCCCTAACAATTTGGGTCCTCATTTTATCCACCTCGGAAGGATGGAAGGCTGAGTCAACATTGAGCCTGGTGGGATTCAATCTGCCAAATTGCAGTAGGAGTAGCTTGCAGTACTGCACTCTAACCACTGCATCACTGAGGTAATAATAATAATAATAATAATAATAATAATAATAATAATAATAATAATAACAACAACAACAACAACAACAACAACAACAACAACTGTTATCAGCTCTGCCTGGTATGGAAGATGTAACCTTGTTTGGTAACTTCAAGGCTGGATTTTGTTTTATTGGGGATGCCTTTAAAGCCAGGATAAATGTGTAACTGGTTCAGCCTCATTTAAGATGTTACTGCAGATTTGACTTACAACCATTCATTGTTTGTTACTACTATGGCATTGAAAAAAATGACTTACAACCAAACTTTGCACTTTCAACTGTCAAACATCTACATGGTCATGTGATCAAAATGTGGGCATTTGGCAACCAGCATATAGTTACAATGGTGGCAGAATCCCAGGGTCATGTGATTGCCATTTGCAAACTTTCAAACAAGATTCATAGTGGCGTAGTGTTTAGAATACAGTAGAGCAGGCTAATTCGACTGCCAGCAGTTTGGCAGTTCAATTTTCATCGGCTCTAGGTTGACTCAACCTTTCATCCTTCCAAGGTCAGTAAAATGAGGACCCAGATTGTTGAGGGCAATAGGCTGACTCTGTAAACCATTTTACAGGCTGTAAAGCACCGTGAAGTGCTATATAAGTCTAAGTGCTATTGCTGTTCTGACAAAGTTAATGGGAGAAGCCAGATTTGCTTAACAACTGCAATTATTTGTTTAACAACCACAGCAAAGAAGATTGGAAAATTGGGCACAACTCATTTAATAACCACTTTACTTAGCAATGGAAATCTTGGTCCCAATTGTGGTTGTAAGTTGAGGACCATCTGTATGAAGCTTTAAGTAGTTCAGAAACTGCTTCTCATCTAGGCATATCAGGCTATTGTGTTCTATTAAGAATGCTTTACTTGCAATGCTGTGATCTATTGATATTTATTTATCTGGGCTTCAACCAGACAGCATTCTCTTTTGTAATGTCCATTATGCCGAACAATCTTCCCTTTTAAATTAGAGGGTTTCCCATATATAAAAAATATGGTGTCTATTTGGCATTTCTTTGACCACGGTGCCATGTTTTTACTGATGTGTGAGTTTTCTGTTTTGATGTTCATACTTCTTTTTAAGTTTCTCAGTTATTTATTGAGTGGGTGGTAAGAAAGGAAGGAAGGAAGGAAAGACGGAAGGAAGGAGGGAGGGAGGGAAGTTGAAGTTCTGTTTATTTCCTCATGTATTTTCCCGAATATCCAGGGGTGGGCTGCTGGGGGTTCACAGGAGTTCGAGAGAACTCCTAGCTAAGATTCTGCACAGTTTGGAGAACCCCCAAATCCAACTCCTGGCTGGACCAGCCCACCCTGCCTCTCCCAGGAGTCCCCATGTGGCCCATTTTGGATGCAAGTAAGTGCAGGGTGTGCGCGGAGGCCCAGGGAGGGCAAAAAAACAGGCCTCCCAGAAGTTCAGGAGGGCTGGAAACGGACTTGTTTCTGGCTTTCAAAGAGCCTCCGGAGCCCGGGAAGGGCATTTTTGCCCTTCTAGAGGCTCGAGGAAAGCCTCCGAAGCCCAGGGAAGGCAAAAACGCATCCCCCCCCATGGTGCAGGAGGCTGACTAGACCATGCCCACCATGGCCACACCCACCCAGCAACCGGGCAGAGAACCCCCTTGCTAAAAATTTTGCAGGCCACCCCTGCAAATATCTAATGGTGATTGTGGGAAGAATTGAGAAGCAGAACAGGTAGTTTAATTTTAAAATAGAGGAGATATTGTTTTTTGCTTTCACCGTAATAGCAGACCCTGTCCTAGACATCTAAGTTGAGAATGGGAAGTTCAGAGTTGTAAAAAAAAAAAAGTTGGCAAATTTAAAAATGTGAATTATAAATAAATAAGTAGCGTGGGATGCATCCCATCCACAGTTCAGCTGAGTCCTATTTAAAAATATCTTAAAGTTGATTTGTTCGGTATTTTTTTCTGTGAACAAAATTCCATACACTACTGAAATGTTCTTTTAGGCCTCCAAATGCAATGCATACATTCCAGCATGTAATTAATCACTTGGTTAGCTTTTTAAAGACCTTGTAGAGAATTTATTGTAGGCAAACAATGAAGGAGATGGAAAAGGGGAATAAGGGAAGATGAGAAGATAGTAAACAAGAGTGATCAGTAATTGGTCAGTTCGAAGAGCAAAAAGCATTTCCCTTATAAAAATCCAGATACTGTTTTTATTTATAGAAGAACTAGCCAATAACCCGGCGTTGCCCAGATACTTATTTATCCCAATCCTATATTAGACAGGAAAATCCTGTAGTCGGGACTCACACCATTGTACTGTCTCTTTCGCAGCATCTTAAGTTCTATTCCTCTCTGCAGGAGTTTCTTGTCTACGTTGGTGTTTCATTTTTGTAGCGTTTGATTGCACTTGCCCAATTGCCTGACGTTTCCTTGGAGGGCTGAGGGGGAGCCCCCTTGTGGAGTACGGTGAAGCTGTTGCCATGGCAAGTCTACTGTGCTGTACAGTAGAAGCCATTTTAAGGCACACACACACTCCGAGGGGTGTTACCCCCACAGTATTTGTTTCCAGAGGGTAAGACATCTGTGTACCAAGTTTGGTTGAAATTGCTCAAGGCATTCTAAGAGTTATGCTGGAACACACACACACACACACATACACACACATCTATAGATAGATAGATGGATGGATGGATGGATGGATAGATAGATATAGATAGATAGAGAGATAATTACCATTTGTGCAGAAAAAGGTTTTCTATGTTTCGGCAACCTCTTCTTCACAAGACCACCTTTTCTTCTTTGGCTTAGCTTCCTTGGCTTATGTTTCTTGAGCTCTTTTTTCTAAACATTTCATATAATATAATTACAGAAACAATAGAATAATTACTGGTATAATTTTCAAACACCTGCCCTTATAAACAAGTACATTTATGACCAAGAGAAAGGAGACAGTGCTCCATGTAGGCATATAATACTTATTTTGGATAAGGAAAATTAGAGATATAATTTTTTCTGTTAATTCCAGCTTGATAAGATTCAGAATTTTGTCATCAGATAGCGCTACTATTTACAGAAGACTATAAAAACATCAATTAACATAGTTACATCAGAAAAGAGCACAAAAGGAACATTAGTTTCTTTAGATGGAGGTTGAATGAAATTTTGTTGCAAAAAGAAACATGATAAAAAGAAGTTAAAAGAAATTCCCAGAAAAGCAAACTATTACACAACAAATTAAATATTCACATCAGCAGTTCTTTATTTTAACAAGACAAATTAAAGTAAAATAACCTAAAAAAATTGAATGTACAA
Source organism: Notechis scutatus (assembly GCF_049901735.1). NCBI lineage: Eukaryota > Metazoa > Chordata > Lepidosauria > Squamata > Elapidae > Notechis > Notechis scutatus. The sequence goes on from NC_142010.1 coordinate 48,366,180, forward strand.
TTATACTGGGGAAGTGGTTGCTATATAAATTACAAAAAGAAAAAGAAATAAATGATATTAAAAGTACAAGGTAGAAGCTTTATGACAAGGCAAACGTCTAGGCTAGCTCTAATAAGCCAAGTAACAAAACCATTGTTATAGTTAGAAAACACACACGCCACCAGCAGAGGGCGGCCTTTGTGGGTCAAAACCTTTAAAATGCTATAAGCAGGGGCAACATTTTTGTAAAATTTCCTTTCAGAAAGTTGGCCCCAAAAGATGTCAATCATGACATAATGACAAGAACCAGAGTGGTTTTAAGGAAAAAAAGAGAAAAAGCCATTCCATTATTATATTAGAAATTTGCATTTCTGCTGCCAGATTTGGGTTACATGATGTAAGTGCGCTGAGCAGCACAATCTGTTCTAAAGAGATGCTAATGCTAGAGAATGATGCAAGCACTCAATCATCAGGTCTGGATTCGCAGGAGCAATCACTTTTGTGCAGGCTTGAACTGGGCTATGTTCCAAAAGCAAAATCCTCCAAAAGTCAAAATGTAAGCATTAGAAAAAATAAAGCTCAAAGACCTTCACTTCTTTCTGTATTTCGGTCAAACCTGAGACTTTTTCTTCAAAACACATCTTCTCCTTAGGATACTATGAAGCAAATACATTTAATTAATTAACAATAAACTGGGGGTCAAAAATCTAATTATTACAAAATGAAATGAGTCATAGATGCCTTATTTGTATTGTGCTGTGGCCAATAATCTATTTACATAACTGAACATAGAAATTATTTTATTATATATACACGCAAGTGTACCCAATTCCATGGTGATATTAATCGACTTATAATGATAAGTAGCGTGGTGGCCTAGAGATGGAGCTCTTGTGAGTTCGATCCTAGGTAGAGGCAGATATTTCTCTCTCTGGGCACAGTGAGAATATATCTGCTGAACAAAACTCCGCATTGGCAACAGGAAAGGCATCTGGCCAGTAAACACTCAGCTCCATTTAGTTGCCCAGACTCCACTCCGCAAGGGATTAGGGGTCATTAAAAGAATATGATTAATCGACTTAATACAGCAAAAAAAGAAAAAAGAATCCTGAATGTTAAATTCCATGGATTATACTAATAAAGAAATGGAATATATGCCATCTGGTAAGCCTTAGCTAAGGGCCACAGAATACTAACCGCACTCTGCAGCCTAATTTGAACTAATTTTCCTAATCATGTAAATTTAACCTGCTCATAAGGGCTTTCTGAAATTCAGTAGCCTCCAAATCCTGTACTACAGAAGCATGCATATGATACAGCATAAGTATAGCACGAAGTAGTCTTGCATGCATGATGGATCCTAGAAACAAGCTTTTGATCCATTATGTGTATAATATAACACACACACACACACACACACACACACGTTATATTAAAAAAAATCAAGATACTAGTTTAGAAGATTTTCTCCAAAGACTTTTAGGGAGTGGGGCATGAGGAGCTCAATCTATCTTCCAAGAATTCACTTCATGGTCAGTTAACAAAATTATAACTTTTTAACTAAATTTAATTCCCTTGTCTCTATCTGTGAAATCACAAAGCAATATATAAGCAATAAATATAAGCAGACTTTCCTGTGTAGCAAGGATAGAATAATACAATGTAATCCAATCAGAACAAAAACTATTTTGCTTGACTCTTCAGTTATCCAGGTAATGTTAACCACGGCCTTTGAAGATGAGTTAATTTATGATGACATAAACATTCTGTTAAGATTTACACAAAATATGACAGTAATGCTTCTGAACACAAAAACATGATACACAGGAATTCTCCAGTTATATTAAAATAGGCCATGATATATGCCATGATTAACTTTGGGAGTTTTAACCCAATGAGTAGGGAGAAGGGAGGGTAGCCACAACAACATTCTTTCACCAGAGCTCAAGATCGAGTCGCTGGAGTTTGAAGGGGAGTGACTGGACTTGGCGGGAGTTCAGAATGGAGGTGGATTGGAGAGTGTGACTTGGGGGTCATCATTAAGGGGGTTGGATGTGAGTTTAATATATAGCAGGGGAAAACGTGGGAATTCAGATTCAGGTTTTCCCCAGATGTGCCAATATGACTTCTCTAATAAATTCTTACTTGGATGGACTTTGACTCTTGAGTGCTGAATTTGGGGTGGAGAGTTTTGTTGGAATGCTGACAAATAACGTAACTCAAATTAAGCATGCTTATTTTTACAGTGATGGTTAAAGAAATGTTTTATTCTCCTATTAAAGGAAGTAGGTTTTAAAGTAATTTTGTATTAAGTAAAATGATACCGTTTCTCTCCTGTACAGTTGGTCTTTTCCAGAATACTTTTCTACCTTTCTTTCATATATGTAAGAATCTAACCAAAAAGAAAAAAAAGTGAGAACTAATGCAATAATTTTATTTGCAGGTATCAAGTCTATCGAAATAGCTACATCTTTAAAAATGTCCATAGAGTAAATTATTGTCAGTTATTTTTCTGTTGCTTTTCAAACTGCAACCCACTATGCTATCATAGGCCAAATTTGTCTGTAAATCCAACTGATCATTGTAATTTCTTGTTTGTACTTCATAGCCTGAGGCAGGGGATGTGACAATGACTCAGCTTCCTAATAGCAAGGTTAACACTTTACAAGGTTTACCTTCCAAAAAGAAAAAAGTAAATAGGACAAATGTAGAAAATGCCACAATAAGCTAAATAATCTTTTATACTGGAAGGAGAAATGTTTAAAAAATGTTTAAATATGTAATGCATAATAAAAAGGCAAAGCCTATTTTGAGTCTTAAAATGGTATCAGTAGAAGCTTTTTGTTTATGTATGGTTAGTTTTTCAAACTAATGAGAGTAAAACTGAAATCCAGTAACAGAATTGAACAAGAGCAGGAATCGGACAATCATTAATGTGGAGGCAACAATATCAAAGTCAGTGATTAAATGGAGTTCAGAAAAACAAGGAGCCAGTCCAGGGATTCTGGAAATTTCTACAACTGGCAGTTCTGATAACGCAGACTAATTGTGCAGATTATTTCTGTCCATGCAAGCTCTAGCTATGGGCTTTTAATTATGAAGCATGAATCCCTACTTAAGCCTTGCAGAATAGCCTACAATGTGCCTTCATACACAGGGGCTTCAATTCTAGTGAGTTGGAATATTTTTAAATTTCTTTTTCAGACTAAGCAGCATTCAAATCTTCCCCTTCTTTTCTCAAGACTACTTTTGGAGTGCTGACTGCTTTAGTGGGAGGGAAATGCTGCAGTATTTTGCTGCAGGTTCCACTTGTTATATATGTTACATATGTTATATATAACACTTACTATAATGATATACGGCAGTGGTCCCCAACCTTTTTTGTACCAGGGACCAGTTTCAAGCACAAACACTTTTTCAAGGACCGGGGGTGTGTGTGGGGAGAATCCGAGTTTGGTGGTTTGCTTGCAGACGTTTCATTACCTGACTAGGTAACATCTGATGTTGTTACCTAGTTGGGTAATAAACGCTCTGCCAGCAAACCACCAAGTTCAGGGAGCGCCTCGGCCCTGCCTCCCTCAGCCCCATCCCTCAGGTGTCTCCCTCCCTCCCTCAGGTGTCTGCCTCGTTCCTCTCTCAGTCGCTCTCTCGCTGCTCCACCAGCCCAGGAAGAAACTGATTCAAAGAAGCCGGGGGTGGGTGGCTTCCTGTTGCCGCAGCTCCTCCGAGCGCCGTTTACCCCCACCCACCGCCCACGCGCAGTTCAATCCACAGTGCTCGTTCTGCCTGCCTGCCTGCCTTCTTCGTTTCGGAGCAGCTTCGCTGATAAAAAGAGGCGAATAGTTATTATTCTCAGCCGAAGCTGCTCCGAAATGAAGAAGGCAGGCAGGCAGGCAACGGAGCACTGTGGATTGAAGCGCGCGCGGCGGGGTGGGGGTAAACGGGCACTTCGGAGGAGCTGCGGCGACAGAAAAAGCCACACACACCCCGGCTTCTTTGAAGCAGTTTCTTCCTGGGCTGGTGGAGCAGCGAGAGAGCGACTGAGAGAGGAACGAGGCGGGAGGAAACCGAAGCTGCTGAGCCAGAGAGCAGGACAGGCTTCGGTTGCTTCCTCCCTCCCCTTCTTTCATTTGTGTCCTTGATCCCCGATCCCAGCAGCATTCACCGAAGGGGAAGAAAGCCGCCATTTTTTTTTATTTTCTTTGCGGCCCGGTACAGAGTGCTCCACGGACCGGTACCGGTCCGCGGCCCGGTGGTTGAGGACCCCTGATATACGGCATTACTTTGGTATGTTTTACTTAGATGGACATCCTAATGAATTCAATCAGATTTATATTGTTGGAAGTTAAAACCCACCCCTCTCCTAGAAAAATGAAATATTTTAGGATATACTAAAAAGGCAGAATATTTTCCCTAAAAGAGAAGTAGAAACTCAGAGAGGCAGAAACTCAGCCTCCCACCTTTGTCAATGGGCCATTAAGGCCTGAGCCAGTCTATTCTACATAACAAAGGTCTACCTCCTTCAGGCAGAGCCATAATAGGAATCCCAAAGCCCTTTCATTACATCATCATCCAGCAAGGCTCAATCAAGCCTGGGACTCAGAACAGTCTACAGAGTTGCCTCTGCATGGCCCCATGGGAGTCTGACAACCAATCAGAACACAAGCTCTAATTCAAAGCCCAAGAGAGGGCATAAAACCCAGGGACCTTCAGCATTACTTCCCTTTTTTCACCCACAATCTCCAAGCCATGTGGTCCTGCCCACCATTAAACCATCTTTCCAAGCAGTCACCATGTTTCCAGTGTCTTTCTTCCCCATTTGGAACTGAACGAAGGAGGATATTTATTCCAACAATATCTTACAGCATGAGAATACATTCTTGCATTCTTTATCTTTATAAAGCAAATACAAAGCTCCAATTTCAGAAGGAAACGTATTAAATAACGTTGGGAATCCAATCCAAAACTCATCTTTTTTTAACTCATCTTTTTTCATGAAAGAATCGATATATTGACATGCATCTGTTAGCACAGTTATGTGGGCGTAAAATTCAACACTTGCTCTCAGAATAATATTTACTATGTTTAGATATTTCATGTAGATAATAGAAACTCACATCTACAAATATCTGAGTCTGATTTTGTCTTTTTATGTAAACAATAAGACTGCTTTGGAATGATTTCTGGTGCTTCAGGAGATGCTTCTTCATAAGCTTGCTGCTGTGTATTGTTTAAAGTTTCTTTTAATGGCTCCTCTATGGATAATGCAATCACATTATCAACTGTCTTTAAAACAATAAAGCAGTATTAGATGTCACAAATGAAGTACAATATCCACTGAAAATGAAAGATCCAAAAGTCTACCTTTTTGCTCATAACCTAAATACTGGCAATCCCAGGGCTGTAAATAAACTCAATATTATAATATTCAGCTAATGATGCTTATGTAACAATTCCATTTTTTAGTTTCCCAAATACAGGTAGTCCTTGATTTACAACAATTCATTTAACGACCATTCAAAGTTACAATGGCATTGAAAAAAGTGACTTATGACCATTTTTCACGCTTACGACCTTTGCAGCATCCCCATGATCATGTCATCAAAATTCAGATACTTGGCAACTGGTTCCTACTTAGGAGCATTTCTGTGTTCCAAGGTCATGCGACCTTCGGACAAGCAAAGTCAATGGGGAAGCCAGATTCACTTAACAACCAGGTTACTAACTTATCAACTGCAGCAATCCCTTTAACAACTGAGGCAAGAAAAATCATAAAATGGGGCAAAACTCACTTAACAAATGTCTCACTTAACAACAGAACTTTTAGGCTCAATTGTGGTTGTAAGTCGAGGACTACCTGTATATAAGAAAGAAAAGGAAAGCCAGAAGGAGATGTTTTGCTCTCCAGAAAATTGCCAGACTAATAAAGGCATTAACCCAATTTGTCTCCTTAGTGGAAATGGAACTCCAAAGCTTTGAAATGGTGGAAAATAAGTCACCTTGTATGGGAGATGTGACACATAAAAATTTAATGAAACAAATCAATAAAATAAACTCAAAAATTAGAACAAGAAAATGGTAAAAAGAAAATGGAAAGGGGACTAGAAGAAAAAGCAGGACAGTGAACTAGGAAAAAAGATAAAAAGAAGAAACAATGGAAAAGGAAAATGTAGGAACAAAAACTCAGGGAGCAAAGAGATAAATAGGCTGAAAACTGAAGAGAGAGTGAGAGAAGGAAAAGAAAAGAATCCCACTGGAAGAAAACTCAGAACTGAAAATAGCTGTAATTCGTGATACTAATTTGCAAAGAATTTCTTGCTTAGGATTCTGTCCCCTTCTTTGCTGAGGGGTATAATGCTGCAGCAAATGGATACCAGTTTGGGCAAAGCAAGATGGTAGGGAAAAGGCACTGATATCATTGTTATCATATGCTATTTGGGCATACTATTTGCTTTTTCTAATAAAAGTTGTGATAATAGTCCTAGGATCCTGGCAAAATCACTGCTTGAATAATGGGTGTGAAGCTTCACTGTCTTTTGATGGGAAAAACGTATTTTCCGCACAGGTAATGTGAACCATCCAGAAGAATAGAAGAGATTCTGATTGCACTTAACATGAGTGGATATTAGAACAAAGAGACAAAAAACATACATGGCAACTGGAATAGAGAATGTACACAAATATTCAGCTGCAACTTTCTTGTTTAAAAAATTGTTCCTGTAATACTTTAACATTAATTATACAAAATATCACAAAAACCTGCTCTTCTTTCTGTTTAGTTGCCTCAAGTGGCTCTTGAATTAAAGATGGAGATGGAGAAACACCAAAGAATGGAATTTCCAACCTTGCTGGTGTTGCAGGTTTGCGCTCAGGCATATATTTCATATCTTTGGTCACAATCATTCTTTCATACACTGAGGAAATAAAGCAAATTATCGTATCTGTTGAGACTACACATTTATTCTCTATCATTTAAATCAGAAATCTGTAGCTGAAAAAAGCAAGCTTTACTAGCTTAAACTGAAACTGAGTGTTCCTTAACTAAAGTAAATTGTTAACATTTGTTGGATTCCATTCTCTCTTTCTTTATTTGAAATAGCGTTGAATTATCTTCCTCTAGTCTAGTGTTTCATGTAAAGGCAGGTAATATATAGTATTTCTGCCCTCTATTTCTTAAAATGGCAGCTGCTTCAATGTCCAGCTTAGATGTTTGTTTTCCCTCTGCACTAGATGAAATATATGACACATATAAATATTGTTCAGTTTCTAATTTGGTGTACTAATTTTACAGTTTCAACCATTTATTTGACAAAATTTGGAGGTTCTGCTTAATATTCAGAAATCTTTGGCTTTTGCTAGTCCTGTTTAATTTCCAAAGTGAGCAAGATATCCTCTTACAATTAGGAATAATATTTTTTGTTAGATCTACCACAATACTTTGTTACAACCCAGAATCGATGAATTGGGAACCACAGTTCAGTGATAAGTAGATAAACTGCTGGGCACATCTTTCCACCTATATAGTACTGAGAAGAGATTATAAAGTGGAAACAAACTGCAGAAAAAGGAGGAATAGAAAGGACAAATAAATGAGATTAAGAAAACAAAGCATATATAATCAAGATGAAATGTACAATTGATTTTTCCTTTTTTGTTTCATCAGGGCATTACATGGGCAATCATTTAATCATAATATAATTATGATTATAATAATAATTCCTAGTTTTCCTCCATTATTCAGCTTTTAATGCACACCAGTCAAACTAAATGAAGATATTGTTAAGCTAGAAAAAGTATGCTCATTGGTCTGCGATAGAATAAGACAGAAAATGTATGGCTTTCAAATAATGGGTACTATACTCATGTCAGAAATGTATTAATTCTCAAAAACATTACTTTTAGCTTTATCTTGTTCTTCTAAGTCATGAGTTCCAGCTTGGAGAAGGAAATCAAACATTTTTAAAGACACCTCTGAGGTACAAGGAGACAAGTATATCATAGAGGGAGCTACCGGTATCTTCCAGAATGCCTAAGGGATGGGAAAAAAGATGTAATTGGGATTGTAACTTGCTATAAAAAATAAAACTTCTTTTATTAATTGCTTATTAATTATATACAAACAAATTTGGATATATCTTACACTATTTGTAGGACCCTTTAAATACTACAGAAACTATGATTTCATTCACTAAATCAGGGTCCCCAAACTAGGCCCACTTTAAGACTTGTGGACTTCAACTTCCAGAATTCTTCAGCCAGCTGGCATTAAATGATACATTAGCAATTGTTATTAGAAAGGTAGGCTATCTTAAGTATTTTCTTTTTCCTTTTCCTAACTATATTCATCACAACCAAATCATGACAGCTTCAAAAGCAAAGAAGCATGACCTTTAATTCTCAACTTTATTAAAATTGCACTACACTGATTAACAATTCAACATTTAACAGCACTGATATTACTTTGTATTCCACCCTTCCTTCAAGTAAACCTTCTGAACTCCATTTATAGATATATTTATTTTCAGAACAACTTCACTGAAGTAGACTAAACAAAAGCCACCCAATAAGTCAAATAAGAAAACAAATATTACTTAGAAGACCCCCTCCCTGAAACTCCGTTCTATCTTTAATAAAATAAGAACTAGCTAGTAAAATAGGAAAGAATTTTGTTTCCTACATTATACTCTTAAGAAGTTTATTCTGCTGGTATCAAACTTTATTGCTTTGACACCATCATTAATTAATTCATCCACAGTTTTATCCATTAAATCACACTAGCCAAATCTTATAGAGATAGGATAGTATATTTTTATTTATATTGTAGACCTAGGTAGAGACTGAAAAAAAGTACAATTTTCTTTATATTGCAGGCCTTTTGTATTCTTACCTTTCCTTTCTTCTCTGGCAAAACCTGCAATTCTGATGTAAAATCTTCAGCAAAGGAATATCCCTTATAAGGCACCTAACCAAAAAAAGGCAAATAAAAACAGTAAATGTTGGCACTATATTATATTATGGCACTATAACTTTTAATATTATAATACATGACATTTTAGCCACTTGATATCTGTGTTAGAAAGTTTTATATTTAAAATTTATAATTCTGTCTTTTATATTTTACCTCTTATTTAATGAAATGAGACTTATCCTAAGGTGAGTAAAGAACTGGCATCTTGGTGAATTAAGTGGTTTGCACTGTATGTAAAGCGAAATATGATGCCAATGAGAAATCAAAGCTAAGCATCTACTGAATTCTTAATATTTAAAAAAAAACAGAAAATATCATGTAATAACATGCTCATACACGATACAGAAAAATATATTTGTTCATACCATATTCTAAACTTACATTCTAAAAAAACCCCACAACTAGAATTTCCCCTTGGTGTTATTATGCTAGAGTACATCTAACAGAGGGTGGGAGACTCTGCATCTAATATTAAATGCTGTTTAGTTTAGTGGTCTATGTCTTTAATACTCAGTGTGGTTTCAGGTCTTCAGCTGATTAAAGTAATATCAATAGAGTACATACCAGATATGAAGCCATCTCAATTGATTTAGGGGCATCCATTTTGTAATGATAATCTAAAAGCTGGCTTTCAAAAATATAGGATTCTAGAAAAGAGATCACAATGGAGATACTAATATTGTAACACTACATGATAGTTAAATTCTTTTGATTTTAAAAAAACAACATTTTTTAGAGCACTGCACACCAGAACTAGACACAAGAACAGTTTTTCCTGAATGCCATCGCTCTGCTAAACAAATAATTCCATCAACACTATCCAACTATTTACTAAGTCTGCATTACTATTACTATTAATATTCTCATTGTTCCTATCACCCATCTCCTCCCACTTGTGACTATGACTGTAACTTTGTTGCTTGTATCCTTATGATTTATATTGACTGTTTCCTAGTATGATTGATTGCTTATTGTATCCTTATGACTATCATTAAGTGTTGTACCTTATGATTCTTGATGAATGTATCTTTTCTTTTTATGTACACTGAGAGTATATGCACCAAGACAAATTCCTTGTGTGTCTAATCACACTTGGTTAATAAAGAATTCATTCATTCATTCATTCATTCATTCATTCATTCGTTTTAATTTAGAATTAAACAATAAGGAAACCTAATTTGCTTTTCTTGTGAATAAACATGTCCCAGGGTAATGTTGCAGGATCCAATCTGACTTGGTCACCAGGACCAAAGGTTTATTCTTCCAACATTTCGGGTTCATGCTGAAGCCCATCATCAGGGAACTTTTCTCCCTTCAGAATATCATGTTTTTCTTCTACTCATTACGGATATTCTATTTATACTGATATAAATGGATAGCGAACACAATTTGCTTTTCTTGAATCCTTATCCTGCCAAACCTGATGTCATTTTGAGACCTTGGAGACATAGGTTACATGTAATAAAATTTGGACCAGCCTTAAATAAGTTCAGTTTCTCAAATTCAGTAATACGAACCACTTTCTCCTTCCTTTGTTGCATTTGATCAGAAGCATGGGTATCAGCAGGTAACAAAATAGACGTCATGATACAAACACCACAACTTAGGACTTGCAGTGATACAGGGATACAACAGTCTAAAAATGGGGTTTGCCTCATGACATTACCATGTGCATGCCATTATTTTGATGCACACTTGGTTTGCTGCAGATGCTCCTGATCAGGAGTTACTTTTTCAAATAATTTCACTATTCACAGCTCATATTATAAAGATATGCAAATGTCTCATGAACCTTACTTATGAAAGTAACTATTATTTCTCATAATAATAGTTATTGCATCCCTTCCTAAGCAAAAAAGGTGGAATGGCAAAATTATATTTTTGATGAGTGGCATTAAGCATGAAGCACTTGGAAACCCTTCTTATAAAGAATGAACTAGTTTGTGAGTTTGGGTAATCCCGAATTTTGCCAACTGGGATTTACACAGCAAATAACTTGCTTTGGCGAACTAGCATGCATTCAACAAATGGTATTAATAATGCAGGCAAGTAATTTAGGGTCCTCTAGACTTGCAGGTACTGCTTGAAGAGACTTTGAAGAGACTTCAAAAAGATCATTCATGTCCTTGCCCCTTCACAATTGCAACCCATTCTACATGGGGCTATCCTTGAGGACCATCTCAAAGCAACAGCTGGTTCAAAATGCACCAGTGTGGACAGTAATGGGTGTTTTTCATTATGCCCATGTCTCAACATTGCTTTGCAAACTGCATTGGTTACCAGTTGGCTTCAAGATGCAGGTCAAAACCTGTAAAGCCCTTCATGGTCTGGGACCTGGTTACCTATCTTCACTTGTTTCTTCCCATCCAGTACAATCAGGGAGAATAGGTATGTCCAGGTCCCTTCAATTAAATGTCATCTTGCAGACCCAGGAAGTGTGACTTCCCTGTTGAGGTTTTGCCCTCTGAAATAGCTCCTCCAGTTCCCCTCAAGGTATGTACAGTTTCAATGCTTGCAATCTTATGGCTATGTGTCCCAGTGGAGTGAGGAGGTGTCTTTGGAAATAGGCTATATATAATAATTTCTATGTTCAGTAGGTATGCACAAATATTATTCATCTGTTTTTTATTTCTCGTCCATGTAATTATTTTTAGTTCATATTTCTGTAAATTTCCCAAAATTTGTTGATACCTCCATTTTTTTGTGCAAATGCTTTGGCTATCTAAGAATCCACATGCACACAATGAATTCCCTGTTAACACATAGAACAACTTACTGGACACAAAGCAGCTGCATTATTGAAGGTCTTAATTTCCATTAAATGTAGCATTGTACGCATCTCAATTAAAAGGTTTGGGGTAGACATATAAAAAACACACTACTCAGTTAATATCATAATTAAGATTACCTGCTTCTATAACTTTCGCAGTTTGAATACTAGTTCTCAAAATGTGCAACATTTTACTGTGATATAAGATATAAATATCATTTTTGAAAGCCAGTAAAATATCACCAGAATTATTGAGGAAGCAGGCTGTGCTTAAAGTATTATCAAGTCTGATCTCAGCTATTAGGTCTTTGTAAATATTCCATAGTTTTATTGCAGCATCTGAACTAGAAAATAAAAGAAATACTCATAATACAGAATTTACTTTTAGGCAAATGCTTAAGTTCAAAATTCACATACCACTAAAATACATAGGAAGCAAATTGTATAGACCAGGGTGGGCAAACTACGGCCCGCGCTGGCCACATCCGGCCCGTTGGTCTGTCCAATGCGGCCCGCCCTGAAAAAAAATCGCTGCCATTGGTCTGTCCAATCCGGCCCGCCCCTGAAAAAAATCGCTGGGCGTGGCGTATTGCCCTGTGCCGCGTGGCCCCAAAGCTGCAAAACAGTGTGGAGCGATCTAGGGGTAGGAAAGAAAAGAAATTTGCAAAGGCCTCGGCTGGGAGTTCGAAATCACCTTTGAGTGCGACCTCTCCAAGGTGAGTCCCCGCCGATCCCCTTTTTTTTCCCGGGCTTCCAGGCTTAAACTTTGCAAAGGCAAAGCTTGCAGGCTGGAGCGTCTTCCCGCCGAGGAGCGGAAGGGTTCCACCCGGCGGGCAGGGCGGGCTGCTTGGAGCCACCTAAAGCTAGGCGCTGCTGGTGGAGCCTTGCCCTGCCTTGGTGCCCGTTTCCGGCTCGGCGGTCCTGCTCGAGCGGCACTTTAAAAGCCTGCTCCCAGCACCCGAACAACTTCCCAGCAACTTTCGGCTTAGTTTTAACTCGCGGGCGCCGCGCCTGGCCCCGAGCTGCCCGGCAGAGGGAAGCCCGGCGGGCGGGCGGGCAGGCGGGCTGCTTGGAGGAGGCGACCCGGCGGCGCTCCGGGCTTCCCCTCTGCCGTGCGGCTCGGGGCCAGGCGCGAGCGCCCGCGAGTTAAAACGAAGCCGAAGTTGCTGGGAAGTTGCTTGGTTTTCCGGGGCTTCCAGGGCTTTGCAAAGGCAAAGTTTGCAGGCTGGAGCGTCTTCCCGCCAAAGAGCGGGAAGGGTTCCGCTCAGCGGGCGGGCGGGCTGCTTGGAGTAGGCTGCTGTGCGGCTCGGGCGGCGCCCGCGAGTTAAAACGAAGCCGAAAGTTGCTGGGAAGTTGCTCGGATTTACGGGCTTCAGGCTTAAACTTTGCAAAGGCAAAGTTTGTAGACTGGAGCGTCTTCCCGCCGAGGAGCGGAAGGGTTCCGCCCGGGCAGGGGCGGGCTGCTTGAGCGGGCTGCCGTGCGGCTCGGGCGGCGCGAGCCCGCAAGTTAAAACGAAGCGAAAGTTGCTGGGAAGTTGCTCGGATTTCGGGCTTCCAGGCTTAAACTTTGCTCGGGCGGCACTTTAAAAGCCTGCTCCCAGCACCCGAGCAACTTCCCAGCAACTTTCGGCTTCCTTTTAACTCTGCGGGCGCCGCGCCTGGCCCAAGCTGCGCAGTGGAGGGAAGCCTGGCGGGCGGGCGGGCGGACTGCTTGGAGGAGGCTCCGGGCTTCCCCTCCGCCAGGCACGAGTGCCTGCGAGTTAAAAGGAAGCCGAAAGTTGCTGGGAAGTTGCTTGGTTTCGGGGCTTCAGGCTTAAACTTTGCAAAGGCAAAGTTTGCAGGCTGGAGCGTCTTCTCGCCGAGGAGCAGGAAGAGTTCCGCCCGGCGGGTGGGCGGGCTGCTTAAACTTTGCTTGGGCGGCACTTTAAAAGCCTGCTCCCAGCACCCGAGCAACTTCCCAGCAACTTTCAGCTTCCTTTTAACTCGCGGGCGCTCGCGCCTGGCCCTGAGCTGCGCGGCAGAGGGGAAGCCCGGTGGGCGGGCAGGCTGCTTGGAGGAGGCGACCCGGCGGTGCTCCGGCAGCAGCAACAGGCAGTTTCACCCGGGCTCCGCTCAGGTGTCCAGCTGGGGCTGTCAGGAGTTGCTACCGCCGGGCGCAGCTCGTGCGGCTCCAGTCCCGCGTTGCCTTGGGAAGGAAAAGGCAAAACCAGGAGCTGCTGAGCCTGAGCCTCCGGTGCCGCTGCTCCCGTTGCAAAGCACCGCCGCGGCTCTTCCTTTTGCCTTTCCCTTCCCGAGGCAACGCGGGACTGGAGCCACGCGGAGCCGCACCGGCGGTAGCAACTCCTGACTCAGGGGGCCTCCGAGGGGAGGGGAAGGAGGAGAAGAGGGGGGAAGGGTGGGGGTGATTCCCTAAAAATCTTGTGCTGACCCGGCCCGTCTGTCAAATTTTAAAAGTCAATGCGGCCCCCGAGGCAAAAAGTTTGCCCACCCCTGGTATAGACATTTTTGTTTCAATTTAGCTTGTAATCAAATTTCGACTCAAAACTGTGTCTAATAGTTCATTCATCAATACCTTAGATCAGTGGTTCCCAACCTTTTTTTCGCCCCGCACCCCTAAAGAAATTTCACTCGAACCTCGCACCCCTTGAAATAAATAATAAATAAAAATGCCAACATATAGCCAATATCCTATTATTTACCTGGACTTTTCTCGCACCCCCTGCAAGCACCCCAGGTTGGGAACCCCTGCCTTAGATGAATAAAGAAAAATGTTTCCTCTTCAAAATACACATCAGTTGCATTTTTTATTTTAACAGAATTATAATGAAATGGTACTTTAATTATTTTAACACTTGCTGAGAAAAAAATCCAAGCATAGTCCTTTTAGGAAATTCCTTAATTGTCTATTGACAACTTCGTCAAATATGTATCCCAGACTTCAAAACAATATATTTTAAACCAGTAGTACTTATGTCAGTGGTAAAATCCTTAGCAACAGTAACTCATCAGAAAAGATTCTCAGCTGGATGGGAATTCCTAAAGGAGAGAATAATAAAAATACAACTGCATCTAATTCCTAGGAGGAGGGGAAAAAATGAAGTTTCAGGTAAAGCATTACTTTACACACAAAACTTAGAAAAGGTCTAAAAGTAAAACAAAAACTGGAAAGAGGATCAGGCCACAGAGAAGCAGTGTAGATGGAGAAACAGAGGGAAGGGAGAAAGGAGATGGTCTTTCACTGAGGAATCGAAGACTCTGCCTAAATTCCTCAGTGTAACACGAGATAATTCTAGTTTATTTCATTGGAAAAGATGTGGTAGCACAGTGGTTAGAATGCAGTTTTGCAGGCCAACTCTATTCACTGCCAAGAGTTTGATGCTAACCTCCTCAAGGTTGACTCAGCCTTCCATCCTTCCTTCTATCAATGTAGCTAATAGAAATCTTTCTAATAGAAAAACCCTTTTCTATCAAAAGCTCAGAATGAAATGTGGTTAGCAGAGAATCCCAAGAATAATAAACAGGGTTTCTTTCATTTATATTCAAAAAAATTTTAAAAAAGGAAAAATGGGGAAAAAATCAGCATACTAGCTGCTCAGTGAAGAATATAAAATACTAATAAAAATACTAATAAATACTAATAAAAAAATCAGAGCTATTCAATTTTTTTTAGTTCAAACCTCCAACAGGAAATTATGAAGACAGGTTGATTATATCTGATCAGGTAATCCCTCTTTATTCTGCATGACCTGAAACTTCCTTGACTGGATGTATTGCATCCTAAAGCAATGAAAGCTTCCTATAAAGTTGAGTGTGTTAGGTTGTAAAGGAGGAGACAATTCCACCCTGCTGGATAGCAGTAAGAATGTTTTAGAAATAGTTGTGGCAGCCCTCCTAATAAAAAACCCAAATGGAAAATCAAGGAATAGCCGCCAAATACCCTGCCAAGCATTATTTTTCAGAGTACCAATCTTTCTTTTCTTTTCTTTTTAAAGGGGCACTGGTTTGTCTGCAATCATCATTGCACTATTTCATCACTTTTTGACCTTGTTTTATAAAAGGGCAACAGTGATTTATTTACCTACCCACAACTGAGAAAGACAGAAAGATTCTTGCAGGAATCCACTGATATCACAGGACCCTCGTGGTAGGTTGCTGGAAGATTTTTTTCTTCTATTTTCTCTTGAAGACAGAACATAAACATCAGTTCTGAATTATGCTACATAATTCCACAGTTTGAATACACCTTTTATTTTTAAACTATTTTATTACTATCTATTCTACAGGATTTTTTTCTCTGCTTCTATAGATTTGTTAATTGCTGTATGGCTACTTTTGGACAGTAATACCACAAACCATAGTATGACTAAAATTTACAGAGGGAATAAATTCACACTTACTCTTTAACATACTGTAAGACAAATGTTTTTTTCTTTCAAGCATTTCAATTTGCCATATATAAGTCCTAGTAAGGCCTCTTTCAGTGTCAAAATAGTTCCCAATGAGTATTTCAATGTGTAAGCATTATTCCCAGTATATAAGATAATATTTTAAAATTTAATATTTTAAAATTAGGGTTTGTCCTAAATTAGGTCAGGAAAATTGTTGATGTAGCCCTGTTTCTGCTTATTATAATCAGCATATGCTCCCAACAGTCTTAGACTCAGTTGTCATTTGTTCCCCAAACTCTAAAGATGCATGTGGTTTGTTATCTGAGTGTAATTGTCCAATAAACTTTATTTCAAGACATGGTGTAAATATTATAGATAAAAATATCTAAAAATTCATAGCAAATTAGGTGTCCCTGAAGGAACAGGGAAGGCATTGTAGTGAAGATCGGCATCCACATGATGATGAATTCTAGTCAGTGAAGTCTACCAGGAAAAGGAGAAATCATAAGATTCCCAAATGTAATTCAGTGGTTAAGATTTGCCCAGTCTCATCTTAATCACTTTCAGAAATTGCTTCTTAACTATTTTTCAGTTAATAGTTTTCTTCAAACCTTAGCAAAAAGAGTTTTAAATACAAGTTTAAGGATTTTTAAAAATTATTTTTGGAAATAAATAGCAAAAGGGTGATTACAGCATGGAATTTTGGAAAGTTACAAATGGACTAAGGGTCCAGATGGATTTGAAATAAGTTTTTGAAATTAAAAATCCTTCCATCCTTGATGCACTTTTGAATTCTTTAAAAAAATGACAGGATGGGATTATCAAAGTTGGACATTAGAGGGATCAGAAGGAACTTAAAATTACAATTAAAGAAGAATAACACTAACATTTGACTTACCAGTACACAGCAAAATAATTAAACAATGGACATATTGAAGGATATTTGTGAATAAATTACACAAATTAATTTTAAAATTATACCGTAATTGCCATTATAGATAGACTGTCTTTAAAAGATATCACGTATATTATGGAAGCAGAAAAACATTTTCCAAACAAGACTGAGACTTATTTGAAAGTGCATTTAAAAATGACAGATTGCAAGAATGATATGGAAAAAGATGCTACACTGCTGATGTCTTAATAATTAAAAGAGATTTACAAATAACAAAAAATGACCTAGGTAACTTTCCTATACTGCATTTACAAAAGAAACTTGTTAAAGTTTTGAAGAATTTTATGAGATAAAGAAGAACTGAAAAGCAATCCAGTTTTAGGACAATATTGGAAGGAATTTTAAAAAATGTTAAAAATAAAAGGAAAGAATATAAAATTAGTTTATTTGATCAAGATTAAGATAAACATATTATCTCTGATAATATTTAATGGACTTGATTCTCTATTGATACAGAAGTTATTACTGACATAAATGGACATTATTTAATTTTATGGACTAAAATAACAGAGATTGCAGTAGTTATAGTTAATGTTTATGGACCAAATCTAAATTCCAACGAAATATTGGACACTAACTTGAGAAAACATACTACTACCCAAAAAACATTAGTAAGATTTATAAAGATTTATATGAAGATTAAGATGTATATGAAAGAACTGAATTTAATAGACTCCTGGCATTCAACTGTATTTTATTTTATTTAAGTGTCCACCACAATTTTATTAGGTTTGAGCAGGAAACAACTAGTACGCATGTGCGAGGGGAACCTTTACCTTTATTTTTTAATAACATTGACCTTATCACACCAAATAGTACAATTGCTATGAAATGAGCATTTCAGAAACCCACTAAGGTATCAAGAAATTATTGTTTTGGGGACATCTGGTTGCTTGTCATCAGAGTGGAATCCGCGATCGTGCGTAATATTGCTCTGAGCTCACTTGTTGGAGGGTCCTGATTGAGATCAGAACCACCCTGGAGGGGTGGTGAAGAAAGGGGGAACTGTTTGGAGGGTAGAGGGGAGCCACAACTCCCCTCCCTGACAAGAAAAACCCCTTCCAAAGAAAAGTTTGTGCGGTGGTCTAAAATGGCCACCATGAAGATGGGAAGCAATCCAGGAAACTAAGACTGTGCTGGAATGGTGAAGTAGTGAGCGGAGTGTGAACCAGGTGAAACACATAGACTTTAAGATACCTTGGGATTAAGAAATAAAGAACTATTTTGGAGGAAAGTGTGTATAGGTGACCACCAGAGAGAGTGAGAAGGAAATTGGAACTTATAAAATTGGCTTGAATATTGCAACGAAGTAACTTAAAGGAGAAAATTCAGAGGAAAATATTTGAACACAAAAGGCTTGGAAATTAAATTGGATAACTATTGGACTTTTGGCACTAAATAGGCATGTAAATGCTGGAATTGAATGTGTTGAAAAGAAATAATAGCTAATAATTGAAATTAGTGAACTTAAAAGTTTTATAATAAAAAAAGAAAGCAAAAAGTTAAAGAGTCGATTGTGGAAAAAAATTCAAGAGTGCCATCTGATAGTACAGGAAAAATTTCAATGAATCTTTGAAAAGTGTTTGGTCTTTCTAATTAATTGGACTTTGGAATTTAAAAAATAATAAGAGAAACTTCATCATAATAAAATAAAAACCCTGAAAAGCGATACCAGAATACTACAAGGGGAAAGATACTTGAAAATATTACCTTGGAACCACCCGGTGATTTTGGGAAACAGTTGGAAAAGGACCTTACAGAAGACCTGGAAACAAAGACTTATGAACATTGATTGTTGAAAATAAATATAAAAGATACTGGTTGAAACAATATACTGGAGTTTTGGAGCGGATATATTTACTAAGGAAGAAAGAGAAGGGAAAAAAAGGAGCAGACACAATGGGGGAATTACTTATTGAGATAAGATTGGATTTATAAGATATGAAGGAAATGATGAAAATGAGTCTGGAAATGTGTAGCAATATATTACAGAAATTAGAAATGGTGATTCAACTTGAAGAAGAACAAAGGGAACCAGAGGGGGAGGAGTTAAATAAAGGGGAAACCAGCTTTGAAGATCAAGCCGAGTAACAATCATTTAAGCAAGGGGAAAAAAGAATTAAAATTAAAAATTTGTGGCTTGAAGTGACAATAAAAGGGGGAATGGTTTGGAAAATGAAACAAAGGAAAGGAAAAAAGCAGAGGAGGGAAATACAAAAGAAAGATTGAGAGCAAGAGGGGGATAAAATAAATAACTGGAATGAGAAATGGAGAGATATAATAATGGGAAAAAAGGGAATTAAGAGACAGGACCAGAAAATAAAGAGAAACAGGAAGCAAACAAGAATGAAAAGAAATTACATTGTTAGGAGAGTGAGAGATAATGGGTAAAAAAGGAGAGGAAAAGAGATTCCACAAGGTAATAGGTTGTGATATGTAAGAATAAGTATTGAAAATAGTTAAGACTGGAACTGATATTGTTTTTTCTTTCTCACTTTTGTCTTTTTTATTAAAGGATTATCGCTATATTAGATATGGAATTTAATGAAATAAATATGGAAATGAGAATTTATAATAAGAATTTCAATTGATGATCAGTGATGTATAAAATGAGAATCATTATGGAAAGATTAATATCACTTTCTATAATTAATTGACGATTAATATTTTTCAATGTAGAGATGATTTATAAGGTGATTGAGAAAATACTATGCAGAATCTGATTTAAAAGATGTATATATATATCTGTAGTAGATAGGGAAATATTGTTATTATAGTAGAATGAAGGTGGTAAGCTCGAACAAACAACTAAAGTGGACAATTCTTAGAATTAATAGAATAAGGATTGATAAAATTACAAATGTGACAGATAAGGGCAATATGAATATAGAAATAAGATAAGAATTTTAGATAATATGGTAAAACAAGATATGAGAATATCCTAAAAAAATGAAATAAGTTAAGATATGAACTGAGATTGGATAAAATAAGGCTAATGAATTTAATATTAGTACGTATTGTGATATGAAACTATGGTCATGTTTGTGTTGAGATGTGAAACCTGGAACCACACTGCTTGCCAAAAGAGAATTTTTATTTAAAAAATAAAAAATAAAAGAAGAAATGAATAATGAACTAGATATGTCTAAATAATACGGTAATTGGCACTAGAAGAAATATTGAATAATTAAACAATGAAGGATTATAATTTAATGCAAATATGTGTATTAAGAGAAATGATTATTATCTTTGTCTGTATGATGCGTTGGTGCCACACTGTTTATCTATTGATGTGCATATGAAGATTACAATAAAAAAAACTTGACAAAAAAGAGAAATTATTGTTTTAATGTTTCCCACTTGAATAATAAAGTTTTTGATTTGAATTCAATTTTTTAAAATAAGAATCATATAAAGCATATTTTCAAGGTAGAATTATTCTTTGTGCATCAAAAATAAGATTAAAAATAAAAATAATTTGAAAGATGAATCAAAACATTATGGGCACAAATGGTAGATGCCCATCTACAATTGCTTGCAGAGAAATATAGAAAAAGATATATGAATTAACTACTATGAGCCTCTATGGCGCAGTACTGCAGGCTACTTCTGTTGACTGCCAGCTGCCCGTAATTTGGCAGTTCAAATCTCACCAGGCTCAAGGTTGGCTGAGACTTCCATCCTTCCAAGGTGGGTAAAATGAGGACCCAGATTGTTGAGGGCAATAGGCTCTCTGTAAACTGCTTAGAGAAGGCTGTAAAGCACTGTAAAGTGGTATATAAGTCTAAATGCTATTACAGCAGACAGACAGAATTTATGTTAACATGTTTATGACGGAGATCATGCGAAAATGAAGAAAGACCTGGCAAGATCTTTGCTAATCACTTAAAACAAAAGAAAGAAAGCATAATGATTCCAATTATTACAGGTGAAAAAGATAAAATCTATACAATTTAAATATTAAATATTGTATTAACCGATGCAAACCAAAATTGGTTCAATAGGTGAAAAATCAATTACCTTCTATTAAGGAATATGAATTTTGTTCCAAATCCATGAAATATTTAGGTACTATAAGTGTATACTAAAGGATATAGTTCAGTTAATAACATAGAAAGAAAATACATGGAGTGATTTCTATTGTCATTAAAACTTAACCCTTTGAGGAAAAGAGAACATTCTCAAAATGAATATTATTCCCAAATTAATGTATATTCTGAAGGGCAATCCAGTTTAAATATCCAGAAAATATTTTCAAAAAATGATTTATGTGGCTTTATTCTATTTTGAGAATATCTTTACAGAAAATGCAATTACCAATTGATGAGGAGGTCCCAGTTTTTCAAATCTGGAGCTATATCATCATGCTTACAGATTGTGAAGCATTAAATGCTGAAAACCAATAACAATTGGTGCTAATTTTCTAAGTTGGGGCAACTTTGAAATGTACATATAGATCGCCTTTGGTTGGATGGAGAGGATCTAAGTATATTAAAACTCTAGTGTCTCTGGAAACAATTACGTAAGTTAGAAAGTTATGTACCATCTAATAAAGAAAGTTTTTTTCTCATACCAAATTAATTTTCTGGAGAAGCCCAATTTTAAATATGAGAGGAAAATGCTCATGTGGCAATACTGGATGGCAGCAGAGATATTGACTTTGGACCAAGTGATAGCTGAGGAAGATTGGTTTTTTTAAAAAGATATTTTGCGTTAAGAGATGAATATATGAATGATAAAACCCAATGGCAATATTTAATAATTATAACATTTGTTATCATTAGATTTTTAATTTGCTACACAGTATGCTGGCCAAAGACAACATATTCTTGTGCAAAGACTGATCTTAACACAGCATCCATTGCATGCAAGGTATCAAACACCTTTTCTTTTCAGGTACTGTCCATATACCAATTATGTTCTGCATAGAATAAAAGCCATAGACCTGCTGGTGGTGGTAGCTTTTAAAAGGTGTACCTGGCAGGTACAGTTGGCTAATATTTCACCCTGTCAGGAAAGCCTTTTAACATGCAATAAGATATGAATTTAACAGTCATAACGTTAGTAGTAGTACATTACTCATAAATAGTACATATGATAATCATGCATTAAATTAAATTGGAAATGGACTTAACTGCCTTCTTAAGCATATCACTTGTTTCAATTACAATTTATTGGAAAGTTAAATGAGACAATAAATTACAGCTGCCTATGACTTCCTTGAAAGCATTGACAGTGCATAGGGATGACTAAATAGAGAGAGATGAGTCAATTAACAGAAAGTAACACTGAACTATCCATCAACCCTTTATTGTACCTCATTTCCATATGCAGTGCAATTACTCTTATCTTTAACAGAATAAGTAACCAGAAATATATTCCAAAATCTATATATATATATAAAAGGGCCAGCAGGGGCTCTTCCTTCATTTTGTTTTCTCTACTGACTTTAAGGCAACACACCTGATTTCTAATTATTAAAGAAACATTCTTTTCTCTCTCTCTCTCTCTCTCTCTCTCTCTCTCTCTCTCTCTCTCTCTCTCTCTCTCTCTCTCTCTCTCTCTTTCTCTCTCTCTCTCTCATATTTATGTTTTGTTAGATGGCAGAGAATTAGAATTTGCACAAACCAACTTAGCAGATGATTGATAGTAAATAAGGAGCAGGCTTGAATTTCAACAAAGCAGACAAGCTGAAAGGGCAGCAATGCTCAGCAGCTTCACCAGCCTAGCTGAGATATTGAACGCCTACAGCAAGCCAGAGTTCCTCCCTCAGCATAGACTGAGAGATCATGCAAATATCACAATTCGATTCTTACTATGTTACAGAGCACCTGATTATGACATCGAACATGTAAACAAGCTAAATACATTACTAACATGGGCTGCATCCTGCCCATACCCTTTTATCCTTCTTGGTGATTTCAATCTACCTCATATTAACTGGACCCTAAATGATTGTACAACTGAAATCATACACACAACCTTCTACAATGCTATTACAAATCTGGGACTGGAACAACTAGTAATCAACAACACTAGACTAAACAACTGCCTCGATCTCATCTTCTGCAACAGTTTGAACCTAATTTACGGAATACAAACTAAAGAACCCTTTTCCAGTAGTGACCACAATATGATCGACTTTTGTCTCAACATACATCCACACAAAAATCACCACAATGATGTAATCCCCTATTGTAACTTCAAAAAAGGCAACTATGATCTTATAGACAACGATCTCTCATCCCTTGATTGGCAATCTCTATTCACTGGATGCAATACCGTTGAAGACCATTATAACATATTTTTACTTGAAGTCAAAAGAGTCATCAAACTCTATGTTCCAACAACAACTCCCAAAACAAAACAAAAAAGCAGATTACCCATATCAATAAGGAAACTTCAATCCAAAAAGAGATCACTCTGGCGGAAAAACAAATCTGGTCACGTTGCCAATTTCAAAAACCGATACAAAAAATTTATGCCACCAGATAAAGACTGAATGCACCAATTATCACATTAAACAAGAGGAAAACCTTCTAAGCACCAATTCCACCCGAGCTTTTTACAATTTTGTAAACAACAAACTAAAAGACTCAAGGTCCATCCCTCCCTTGATAGGACCTGATGGTAAAGACTGCAACGACGACACCATTAAAGCCAACATCTTTAACACATTCTTCGGCTCAGTATTTGTAAACAGCAATGGATCATGCCCAGTATTTCCTAGCCGTACCACAGATAACAACAATGATCTAATACATATCGATTTCACAGAAGACAATGTCGAAAAATCACTACGCAATCTAAAGCCATCTCTATCTATTGGACCGGATGGAATATGTGCCTACTTCTTAAGAAAGCTATCCACTGCCATAGCCAAACCTCTAAGCATAATCTTTGAAAAATCTTTCAGGACCAGCTCCTTGCCTAACCTATGGTCACAAGCCACAGTCATCCCCATCTTCAAAAAGGGAGACCCAAGCCTAGTTGAAAATTACAGGCCAATCTCCTTATGCTGCGTCACCTGTAAAGTCATGGAATCAATTATTAACCAATCCATCATCCTCCACTTAGAGTCAAACAACCTACTCTCCAATAAACAATTTGGTTTCAGAAAAAACTATCCTGTAATCTGCAACTCTTACACTGCAAAAACATATGGACGACACAACTCGACCAGGGCAAAGCAATTGACGCAATCTACATAGACTTCTGTAAAGCCTTTGATTCAGTGGTACACGACAAACTACTCCTAAAAATAAAATCCTATGGTATCTCTGGACAACTGAATAACTGGATAGAAGCATTCCTGTCAAACAGACAACAAATGGTCAAAATCGGGAGCGTTCTATCAAATCCAGTACCTGTCAATAGTGGTGTCCCCAGGGCAGTGTTCTAGGACCAACTCTCTTCATACTCTACATAAACGACCTCTGTGATCATATTAAGAGCAATTGCGTTCTCTTCGCTGATGATGTAAAGCTGTTCAATACCACAGACAATACTGCTACCTTACAAAAAGACCTTGACTATGTATCTGAATGGTCAAACAAATGGCAACTCCAAATCTCAACAAATAAATGCTCTGTCTTACATATTGGCAAAAAAATCAGAAAATAAAATACAAGCTGAATAGTCAAGATCTTGTTGATGACCCAAGCTCTGTAAAGGACCTTGGAATACTCACCTCTAATGATCTAAGTGCTAGAGCCCACTGCAACTACATAGCCAAAAAGGCATTAAGAGTTGTTAACCTAATCCTACGTAGTTTTTCTCTGGTAATATCACACTACTAACCAGAGCATACAAAACATTTGCTAGACCAATACTCGAATACAGTTCATCAGTCTGGAACCCTCATTACGTATCTGATATTAGCACAATTGAGAAAGTCCAGAAATATTTCACAAGAAGAGTTCTCCACTCTTCTACTCGTTGTAGAATACCTTATGCCACCAGACTTGAAATTCTAAAACTAGAAAACCTTGAATTACGCCGTCTTCGGTCTGACCTAAGCATGGTATATAAAATCATACATTGCAATGTCCTACCTGTCAATGAATACTTCAGCTTCAACCATAACAACACAAGAGCACACAATAGATACAAACTCAAAGTAAACCGCACCAAACTTGATTGCAGGAAATACGACTTCAGCAATAGAGTGGTCAATGTCTGGAATACTCTACCCGACTCTATAGTCTCTTCCCCAAACCCCAAAAACTTTAACCTTAGACTGTCTACTATTGACCTCACCCCTTTCCTAAGAGGTCTGTAGGGGGCGTGCATAAGCGCACCATCGTGCCTACCGTCCCTGTCCTATTGTTTCTCTTATTTTATTTTTCTTATATGTACCCATTTCATGTATTCACAACTATGTATACACTTATACTTATTATCTTGTAAACAATTGGCAAATCAAACAAACAAACAAATAAATAAATAAATAAATAAAGCCAGTTTTGCAGTTCATAAGAGCAACTGGCAGCAACAGCTAACAATTTTGTTCTAAGCTCAAGCAACAAAGCAGAATAGAATTGTTCATAGGGCTGTTCAGAAATATATCACACACACATACTGTAATATGCCATAGGATTAGTGAAACGTATTATGGCAGAGGTTAGGAAATAAGTTTGTTAAACTTTTATATAGTAAAGGCCTTCCTGGAAACATAGGAAAGCAAGTGATCTCTTTGTTGGTGGTCTTACCATTTCTTTTATAATTTTTATTAAATAAAAATTTAATAAGGTAAAAACATTATAAACGTTAGAGAAGAAATAAAGAAAAATAATGAATGGATAAGAAAAAAAAGACAATAAAGACATAGCTTCCTACCTTTTTAACAATGTATTTACGGGGGTTTCCGGTTTGTCGGCTTCGCGAGCGGTAGGGATTCGCGAAGCTGCGCGATCCCTGCCGCTAGCCGTTTTGGGGCTCCGACCCGGACGGGTGCGGAGCAAGGCTGCCCTGCAGGGGTAGCTGAAGGTAAGGGGGATCCGGAGGAAGGGTTTGGGGGTGTTGCAGACCCACTCCCTGGCGGCAGAACCCCTGTTACCAGGATTGTGCAGCGGCGGTCCGCAATGGCCGCCACAAAGAAGTTGACAGCCGGGCAAGTATGCGCAGGAGGAAGAAGAGAAAGTTATTGAAAGTGAAAGTTCTTCTTGGTCGACCCAGGGCTTTGAGATTTATCTAATTTAATTCCTGGAAAAGATGGTTTTCTGATGATTTCTTCCACAAGAGAAAAAAAAGCGGCTATTTTGAGGTGCTGAAGGAAAGTTTACTCTCCTCCCGACGGAATTAAGCCGGAAGGGAGAGGATAAAGAAAATATATAAATTTGGATCTTGTTGGAGGAGATGCCTTGAAGACTTGAGGACAGAAATACAATCTTAATAAGGCTTTAAAATATAGACTTGGATTCTTTTTTTTATTTGTTTGATACCACCCCTGGAAGAGGAAGGGGGAATTTTGGCTTGCTTGGATTTATTGAGGATTGTGGATTTTGGGATTGTTTTGCCTTTCTCTCGGAATATTTGGTTGGTGTAAGAAGAAAGAGGAATAAAGAAAAGAAAAGATTTATTTATAATGGCTTTCCTTTTTGAAGACCTGAGGGATGAATATGAGCAAACAAAAGCAGCCTGCAAAGATGGCATGGAAAAAGCTTTTCTATTTCTAGAAATGGCGCT
Organism: Notechis scutatus; assembly: GCF_049901735.1. Lineage (NCBI taxonomy): Eukaryota > Metazoa > Chordata > Lepidosauria > Squamata > Elapidae > Notechis > Notechis scutatus. The sequence continues at coordinate 48,392,927 of NC_142010.1, forward strand.
GGTCAATTACCAACAGACAATGGAACAGATGGAAACGGAAGAAGAACAACAAGGAAGAGACGAAGACGCCATCTTCATTGAATCCCAAAACTTATCTAAGGAAGAAGGAAGGAAGAGAACAAGGAAAATGAAGGACTTAAGATCTAAAAAAACATTTGAGAAAGAGAAAAATATGATGCAAAGTAAATATAATGATAACAAACAAGAGAAAAAGGGAACACAACAGAGAAGGGATCCCAGCAAGGCAGAGGTTAGAAGAAGAAGGGGGCTAGGAAGATTTGGTGGGGGAAGAAAGAAAGGGGAAAGGCGGAGAAAAGCCTCAAAGCTTTAAAATTGGATGGGAGAAGAGGGATTTTTTTTAGAGACAAAGGATGAAATATAATTTTCTGTAAGAAAGATTCTGCTAAGGTACAGAAGATGGTATTGTAACATTTATATTTGAAATAGTAAATTAGAATGGTTTAAGATTTAATAAGAAATTAAAATGTTGAAGTTTTTAATAATGATTGATTTTTAAAATGTAATAAAATATCGAAGGAAAGGAGGATACAATGTATTTAAACATTTTTGGTGGATAGAATGTACCAAGCAGAACCAAATTGGGTATTTGTTATGCTGAATGTTAATTTTACTAACTTAGGGGGGAGGATAGAAAGGCATCATACTCTGATTAGTGATTTCAGGAGAAATTTTTTTTTATTATAAGAAGAGATAGAGGGATAAATGAATGGGCAAAAGATACAAATTTAATGATTTAATTAAGATGGATTAAATAAGATAGAAATGTGAAGAGTGATATGTGCTATTATTTTAGCCCATGCAAAGAGAGGTAACTGGGGCCAAGGTACTTTACTAAAAGATTTTTTTTTATGTTTGTTTGTGTTTGTTTGTGTTTTATGAGAATATTGGGGAAATTATTGTAGAAAGACAGGGAAAGATTTAATATGTAATGATTTGTTTGTTGTTGAAACTTTTAATAAAACTTGTTTTAAAAAAAAAAAAAAAACAATGTATTTACATTTTGCTCCTTATTTATTTATCAAATATGTATGCCACCCATCTCAAGGTAACTGTTGCTTGAAGATTACATATAATTTCCTTCTTTCCATAATCTAGCTTTTCTTAGTTGTCAAACCCATACATTCACTTTTTTTCTTTCTTCAGCATGAGTCCATAAGGGGTTTCCAATCACTAATAAATGAGGTTATTGTTGTTTCCCTAATCAGACAAATCAATTTTGCCATTTCTGTTTTATTCTCTCATCTTGACCAACCATTCCTCCATTACAGATATTTCAGAACTGTTCCAGTGCCCTTTCCTAATTGTCTATATATCAGTCTCAGCAAGAGAAGTTTTTGTTCCAATTAAATATTGATCTTCAAAATTATTTCTAAGTGGTCTGTTTCTCATGAGAACTGATTCACAATAATAAGAGCTTGTAAGGTATTTTAGGTGCCCATTTTAAAAGCTAAAGAACATTAGCTAATTGCATCCTGGTGGGTTTTCTCTCTCTCTCTCTCCCTCCCTCTCTCTTCATTTCTGAGTTCAGAAATTGGCTGCAGAATAATAATATAACAGAAATACTGAAGAAAAGAAGAAAATTTCCAGGCAGAAATTGCAAGTCTTCACTTAGGGTGTTTATTTTACTTAAACCTAGACTCCTTTTTAAAGAGCTGTTAGACCAAGGCATTGGAAAGTTTGTCTCTATCATGTTTGGTTTGGGCCCAAATACATACTTAAACACTGCTTAGGAGAGAAGTTCTTTCATATTTTAAAATAAATATTTAATATGTATTGCTACAAATGAAATAATTGAGATACATAATGTCTTTATAAACTACTGGGATCTCCCTCTTTGTTTTTGTTTATTCAAAATGGTTTAATAAATAAAAAAGAAAAATAAACATTAATTAAATGGAATTGTAATTGCTGTTACTGATAGTCTGGCAACATTGATGTCGAACAAGTCATGAAGATTTGAAAGCATCTGAACGGCAAAACTTAAACTGTGCAAAATTTTTGAAAAGTGTTACAGAATTCCTAACAAGAATACTTCTGGGTGGAATTAAATAGGCAACATTACACAATAAGGGAATTCAGGGAAGAATTCTTGTCAGTTATGAACAAATTACTCAGCGGCCTCACCCTCACCATTAGCTTAGCCTATCCCTTCCTAGTAATATTTTAAAAAAGAGACTAATTTTTTGGATCATATAGCAACAGCAATAGCATTTAGACTTACATACCACTTCACAGTGTTTTACAACCCTCTCTAGCAATTTATAGAGTCAGCATATTGCCCCCAACAACCTGGTTCCTCATTTACCAATCTCAAAAGGATGGAAGGCTGAGTCAATCTTGAGCCTAGTGAGATTCAAACTGCTGAACTGCAGGCAGCTTGCAGGCAGTAGAAGTAGCCTGCAGTACTGCATTCTAACTATAAATACATCTAACATACTTATGATTTATAACAGCAGTTATCAACTAAGGGTCAAATGAATATTTCTGTTATAACAATGATATGACAACTAGACAAAACTAGATCTAAAAATGAAAGAAAACTAGAATAATTAGTAGGCCCAGAGGATTTGACTATAGAAATTACATCCATGTACGTACTTAATAGTCATTTTATCTATTTGAAGAGCCTTGTGATTTAATAAGCCTTTTCTGGAAATGATGCCCAACTAAATGATAAGTATCTGATTTACAGATAGAACTCTAGGAACAGAAACTAGATTGTAACTATGACAACATAAGTGAATTAAAATGTGCATCTGCTGCAAATAAGTAGAGCAATCAGCTCCACCTATTTGCAATCAGATGGATTTACACAGCATGACAACCATAATGTGGTATCCTCTGTTCTTAACTGAACATATGTGAACTCTAACTGTTGTCATAAACTATCCCTTCTTTTCTTACTTTCTTTGTTTTGAGCCCAGCCATAGAATCAGATATCCAGGGGAGTGGGAAACCTGTGTTTCTGGTGCATGCTAGAAAAATGTCTAATACAGAGGACTATGTTTTAATTCTTCTAATTTATTTGTCCATTAAATAATTAACAATGAATTTCATACCTTTTTCAGGAAATGCCACTTCACTGCTTTCCTCTAGAATACTTAAAATATCCACGATGCCAGATTTCAGGCCAATAAAAAGTGATCTGTCCTGAAATATGCAAATTATTTTAGTTTGCTGAATATAAATGTTGCCTACTTTGTTTTTACTTTAGTATAAAAAAAGGGGGGGGGGGTGTTTCAGAATTATCATAGGTCTCAAATCATGTCTTTTTCACCTAATAAAAACAGGTCTGTTTTCAGATAAACAGCCTCTATTCCTCGTTTTCCTTTTCCTGACACCGAGGAATCAAAACAACTATGTACATGAAACTGAAGCATTAAGCATATAAAATTAGTAAAAGTGTTTTTCAGACAATTTCCCATATATTTACTGGTATTGTTCCACACTTTACTATTAACAGCATTATTTTATTAAAGGTAAAGGCAGTTCAGTAACAGTAGTCCAAAATCATGATAAAAAAATATGTCATATGGGAATTTCTGAAAGACAATTTGGCAAGAATTATATTACTTTAGGAAAAATCTCCATCTATAGTGAAAGTGAAAGACAGCTGGTTACATCTACTTCATACTATTTTTTCACAATTTTTTTACTTTGTGTGTAATAAAAGTGCTCGTCATTCAAGGGTCTTGGAATAATAAATTCAGTACAAATATTTTAAAAAAATCTTCATATATGCCTCCACAATTGGAGTCTTTTTCTTTTATATGACTAGCTGCAGAGATATAGCCAGATATATCAAACAACAACATATAGAATCCATACAATGTGATTAGAGGAATCATAAAGAAACAAGCAGTTATAATGAATAAGTAAGTATAGTTCTTTCAATGATATGCCATTCAATTCTACACTCACAATATTATATAACTATTCCTATTACTCACAAGTCTTGTGAAAACAGTCGCATCGTTTGGCAAATAAACTTGAAAGACCAGTTCCAGAGCAGGTAGACTCCTGTAGTGAATCAATTTGTATTTTGGTTTCTGGCACATGATTACCAGCTGGTGATGGATTATATCATGTTGCAAATGGATGACCTATTGAATAAAAACAAATTCAAAGTGACTATATAAATTAAAAATAAAAGCAAGTTATTGGATTAAAAAGGTTAATATTTCTATATAGTTTTTGGGAGCAAAACACTAATCTTTAAGGAATGTGTTTTGTAATACAAACTTAATAATATCAAATTCTTACAAAACAAGTTTAAAACTCACAAATGTGATTGTGAATTTTTATAAATTGTTGTTATTAAAACCACATGGGCTGACTCAGAATGGTTGCTTGGTAGACTTCCCAAATTCACAAAATTTTACTGTAAGAGATAGTGGCTATATAAGCCCTGTAAATAAATATTCCTTTTATATAAACAAATAAATGTCAGATAGGGTCTGGGGTATGTTATTGATTTTATGCTTTTCTTGACATTTAAATTCAGTGAATCAGACACACTTTTACTTCCATTTCTAGGAATTTCAGTGACCTCAACCCATTTTCCCCCCTGAATTCCAGAAGTACCAGTCATGGGAAAAACCATGCCAAATTTGATGTTTAATTCATAACATTTTAGGAGTTGGTAAACCAAGTGTTAATGGATATTGAAATTTTTCAGTTTAAAAAAATCCCCTCTGAAGTAACTGAAGGAATCCTTTGGGTGCAATACAGATCTCTGTGTATATACAGTATATGCAACCTTCTGTGCATAGATCAAACAACTGTGTCTCAACCTTTATTACACAAGGACACAGCAAATCAAGATACTATAAACATGTAGGATTATTCTTGCAGCAGCTTTTGATAACTGAAATGGTAATTTTTGTGTAACTGTACTGAAATTTTCCTGACAGCTTTTAACATTCTAAAATGGATGAAGATCTGTCCAGTGTAGTAAATCCTGGTGATATCCATTTCACACAACCAAACCTTACTTGAAAATCATGACCTTGTAAATTTATAATTCTAAGTGGCAATATACTGAATTTTGAAACAAGAAACTGATTACTGACTAATTTTGAAACAAGAAACTGAATATATCCTTGTGCATATATTTGGCACTAAATTAAAAGAAATATTAGGAAAGATGTACTTACAGGATCTTCATAAGTAGCCATCTCATAATATACCAAGTTTTGAACAGATGTATGGAGAAATAGAATTCTTCCATCCTTTTAAAAGAAATATTATACCCGATATGATGAAAATCAGATGTACCACATGAACACACTCAAAAACACACATATATACGGAAATCCACAAACTGAAATTTTCTGTGGGAGCATTACGGGATGCTTTCTCATCATACCACTGTGTTCAGGAGGCAATGATTTTATGTTATTCATTTTATATGAATAAGCTGCTTAGAATATTTAAATCCTTGAAAATAAACGTTTTATAGCTCAGGGTTTTTCAAAGGCGTTTCATGGAGCTCTAGCATTTCATAAGAACTTGATGGGGTTTCTAGAAAGACTAAGGGCAAAAAAAAGTCATTCAAATGCAGCCAACTTTTTATCTCTAGAGTTTTGCCCCTTGATCAAGGATTCTGGGAAGTTTTAAACATACAAGTACTGCTGCCTGAAAAAGTTCAAAGACCTTGTTATAGATATTTGCACTTTAATAAAAAATCACCAAATAAAAATCTATTGACTAAATCTTAAATTCAACCTCAGATTTTTTTAATAATCTTCGGGTCACAACTATCAAAATATAAGCGAACTACTCTACAATAACCGAGAGATACATCTAATGACATACAAAACTCTGTGGCAAATTGAAATAATATAACTTCACATCTCATATGTACATTAATGAAGGGATGAGATACAAAATTGCTTATCCTTGTTTTCAGTAATCCTAAAATGATATACAGTAGCTAAATTTATTTTGTGTGCTGATTACACTGTTAAAAAGTTTCTTTTAAGGTATTGAACAAGTATACTGAATACTGCATTTTACATAATGCCTGAACATCTAATCAAACTAAAATATGTATTTATACCTAACTTTAATTAATTGCTATACTTGCTGAAAATACACTAAACACCTCAAATATAATTAATGGTTGCCACCTAACACGAAAGACAAGGAATATAAAACTAATGAAAGTTTATGCCCAATAATTAAACTCATCCTAAAACAACAAATCTAAGTTTTATTTTATTTAATTTTAATTTTACCTAATCAAACTTTGATTTATTGACTCAAAATATAATTTAATCTTCTCATCACTCCTTATCACCCATCCCTTCCCACTTGTGACTGTATGGCTGTAACTTTGTTGCTTGTATCTTTACGATTTATATTGACTGTTTCCTAGTATGATTTGATTGCTTATTGTACTCTATGACTATGATTAAGTGTTGTACCTTATGATTCTTGACTCTTGATGAATGTATCTTTACTTTTATGTACACTGAGAGCATTTGCACCAAGACAAATTCCTTGTGTGTCCAAATCACACTTGGCCAATAAAGAATTCTATTTAAATGATTGAATGAATTTTAAATATTTCCTAGAAAAATGAAATTTCAGTATTCCCTAGAATCACAGAATGTTAGGTTTAGAATAATCTGGTAATACCCTGTCCAGTTAGGCAACCCTTAATATTGCCTCTCTGGCATATGGCATTCAGCCTCTTTTTAATAATGCTTCCTTCACTAAACAGCCCACCACTTCTCATGGCAATCTGCTCCATTGCCTAACAACTCTTATTATTAGGAATTTTCCCCCCTGATATTAAGCTAAAATCTACTTCTTTGCAGTTTGAACATGCTTTCTTCTCCTATCTTCTAGAACAAACCTGAACATTTCTATATCACAATTCTTTACATGTTTGAAGATAGCTTTCACATATTCTTCGCCAGGCTAAACACAGCCACTTCAAATCATTCCTTATAGCTTTTTGAATTCCAGATCCTTATCATTTTGGTTTTAGTCCTATGGACATATTTTGTCAATGCTATCGGGCTCACCTGATACTATTTTATAATCTCCATGCAGTGGTTAACCCCTTTTTTCTTTTTATCTCCTTGGGTGAGTTTGCTCACTTTCCTCAATCTCAATGCCCATTTCCTTTCATACTCAACTTTTCTCCTTTCATATCAACCAAGCTTTTTAGTCTAGCATTTTTTCTCTCATACTGATCCAAGCAAGCAGATTTTTAAAAATCTGATACTACTTTACCTTTATTAGATATCGTGACTCATATTACTTTCCTGAAAAATATAATTCGATGCGTGACGGTACTTTAGAGCATGCCAATACATATGAGCTCTACTAGATAAATCTAACTGTAAAATCATTTCAACAGGAAGACTAAAATTACTTTTATTAAGACTACAATAACAGAATCTTAGAAATTGATTGTGTATTATGTATTGACTTTTTTAATGATCAATAATTTAGGAAGGAATATTTTTATTTTTAATATTTGTGAAACATGCCAAAGTTGTTACCATTTGCAAATAAATTCTAATAGCAAATATACACAAATCTATATCCAGCTGTATTTTTACCTGCATACCGAGAACCAGAAATTCCTGATTATCTGCATATATCATTCCTTCATCCACCAAGTAACATAATGAGGAGGACAAGCTGCAGAGGCATTCACATTTTGCTGAAGTTCTAAAGTTCCTTTTTTGTGTATGTTGAAAATATCCATTTTTCTCAATACATCTAGGAAGATATATTGAGATACCTTTAAATCAATAAGTATCTATCAGTTGTAAGTCAATTTACTTGTATAAAAGAGAATAGTTTCATAAAGCAATTTTGATCAATGCTGTTTCGCATTTATCAGACACAACTATTCATTATCAATTGTTAGTCATAATATACAACGTGAACGTATCATTTTCCTAATAAAGTTATTCCATCCCAACAGCAAAAGTGAGCAGACACCTGCAAATTACTATTTCAACATGGTAGGCAGTAGCTTTTTCCCTTCCCAAAGAAGCTGTTTCCCTGAGTTGCTAAGAGTCTAGCAGCATATAAATTTAATCATTTGTTATTATTATTTTAAGAGATTACATGGGGAAATGTAGTAGCCCCTGGTCAGGGATCATTTCTATTTAAGTGAAAAACTTCTCCAACCATTTGTAGACAAGGAGAAACATCTTTATATTTTAGTTAAAATCTCTGCGTCAATCTTGTTTCATTTTTGTGGGTTCTTTTCTTCTTTTGAGATATTATTCCTTGGAAGCATATTTACCCTATTGTTTATCTCCACCCACCCACCCCAAAAAAAAATATTGTGGAGTTTCTCTGCTTTGGTTACATCAACAAAATTAAACTTCAGGCATGATATTCCCCTCTGAAAAAAAAATCGGGGCCGGCCAAAAGAGACCCCCCACCGCGCGCCAAGAAATCGCCTGCCCGCCCGCCGCTCGCCCCGCCCACCCGCCACTCGTTCTCCCCGCGTCGGGCTAAGGGTGGTTTCCGCTGCGAGCGGCTCAGACCCCAGGGCAACTTCCACCTTCTCCTCCTGGAGCAGCCCAGCCTCGCCTTTCTCCGTTCTCCCCCTCCCCAAACCCGGACTAATTCCAAGCCTCTGGAGTGCAAGTTTCAAACCCACTTTGCAACGAGGTTCGCTTCCTTCTCGCATTCGCTCCCGCATCTCCACCGCCCGCCCTGCGTGCGCTCTTTCGGGGCCGGCCAAAAGAGACCCAGCGCCGCACGCCAAGAAATCGCACACACACACACCAACACCCTTCCTTTCCAGCCGGTGGTGTGGATCAGCTCCGGAGCTGGGCAGCTGCTTCCCTGCTCCTGACTCAGGGGACCTCCAAGGGGAGAGGAAGGAGGAGAAGAAGGGGGGGAGGGGGGCGCGATGAAAAATCGGAATTCCGATTTTAATCGGAAGAATATCATGTATGAAATTTAAAAGTCTGTTCTAAAATCCTTTGTTCTGATTAGTTTATCTTTGCACAAATCCAAAAAGAAAATCTTTCCCCTACACAAAAATGTAACCATCCCTATTACTTTGCATCCCTATTACTTTAGCTTATTGTGTATTCTGATTTCTTTACTGCTTGCAAAGATAACAGATACAAACTTTAAGCTAGAGTTCTAATTTCCATTTCTGCTCTGATCAGATGTTTCAATAATTTACTTAAGTTCTCAGATAATGACTTTATTTGCATGACATGGCTGACTCAATCAGCCAGATAGCTCTCTTAGGTAAGTATTTATCCCTCTGCAGACAACCCAATCAGTTGATCAGGTCTGATGGAGAGCAGTCTTACAGCTACTCCAAAAAGGTAATTGGGAAGCTCTTATTTCCTGTGGGTTTTTTTAAATGAAACAAAACAGGCTTCTGCTTGGATGTAAGATTGAGATTGCTTTGGTCATTGTGCTATGAAAGGGAAACGCAGTCCTATTAGTTCTCTTTGATCTCTTTGTAGGATGTCAGCTGGGTTTGCACCAAGCATTAGCAATTTTCATTCTTCACTTTCAGGCCATGTGCAGAAGATGTTGAATGATTATGGGACCTTAAACATTGTTCTGGCTGCTCCAAAGAGCTAAATAAGGTAGTCTTAACAATTTTATCCAGCAACACTGTGCAGAGGCATTTTTTTCATTCTTTCTGATTCTTCGGAACTTTCCCCATCTTTTTGTGTGATTATGAAAGGCTTTCTGAAAAAGCCCAGTCTCTATTCTCTGGAAAGCCATTTGGGGGGGACTATCACAAGATCAGACCATCTTCCTTCTGATCCAGAAGCTACCTAGTTTTTCCATTATTACCAATTACCGCAGCATAAGAAATAACAGTTCTAAGTTTTCATGCACAGCCTTAAACAACCTAAAAACACAGTTCATATACTGTGAGATAAACTTTTGCCTTTTCATTTGTAATCAAACCTACACCTTCACATCCCTACATTCATTCAACTCTCTTCCACTTCATTAGATCATTTTCCTTCAGACGTAAAGAGTATTCTGCAAGTCAATATAGAGTATTTGACATCCCACCACCAACTTAATGTTCTAATGCTGATACACGCTAATGATGCAGTGTGCTGTTAATTATCATGGTAGTTTGCACATGTTATCTCTATGTTGAAAATCCTATACTGCTTTCAGCTTCATTCTGGCCACAATATATAATGTTGCTTTTGACCTAAATATCTTAGGACTTGACTAAGGGGCCATGACTGGGTACTGATATCTGGGGAAACCTCCTAAAAATGCTTTCATTTTTGTTTGTTGCTCCAGTTCTATGGCATGAAGTTTCTTGAAAGATACCACTAATTGCTACTACTGTTTAAATTAAAGACTTTATCTAGATCTATGATTTTTAATTTTAAAGGTGTTTTTATCCTTAGCTATCTTCTGCATTTTCTGAATAGAAAGGATAATTATAAATGCAATAAATAAATAATTTTCTAAATGATCACTGCATTAGAAATTTGTAAGGCAAAATTATGGTGTGTTTTGAAGAATGAATTATATAAACCCAATATTTTAAATGTAGTGCGCTAATACCACCAAAATGTCTTGCCTTGAACAAACCAATTTTTTAATGAACTTCTCTATAACATATGAAAAAGCTGTCTAACAATTTGGTTTAATTACAACAAAAATTAAAGATACTTGCGAAGCTAAAGGGTGTTTTCGATGTAAATGTTCTTGTAGTTCCCTTGTGGTCCATACTGCTGCTCTACATGCAGGATCAGTCCTAAAAACAAAACCAACGTCAGGTGTATAATACCAGTAGCAATAATAATGGGTTTAACTAAGATTAAATTGAAATTAAGTATTGTATTAGAAGTAATTAACACCAAAAACATACATTGCATACAAAACGCTGTTTTCATTTTTTTAAAGTTTTTATTGTAACAATAAAAATGAAAGATAGGAAGCTGCGTTTGACACTAGGCTGTTGAAAGCAGGAAAAATCGTTTTTTTTACTTTTTTTTTGTGTCAGCTGAAGTGGTAATTTTACCAGTTAAGGAAAATAGCTTTCCCTTGGGCAAACTTATTTTTGAAAATCTTTCAGGCTGTCTTTTGATGTTGGTTTCATTGTCTTTTCACGTTAGAATGAACAATGTGGCGAAAAATAGTCCTTTATATTCCATGTTCTCACTAACTGTAGCTGCATATGTTGACATGAATATACAATCAACTGTTTTTCAGATTGCAACACAATATAAGAAATTGCAGGTGTTTTGTTTTTTTTAAATTTTGTGTCAGCAATCCCTTTAAATATTATTTTTCAAGTGCTTCAAAAACCAGAAAGTTGGTCATTATCTTACCCAGGGATGAAATTCAACCACCTCAGCCCACCTGGGGAGAGGAGGTAGGGACGATTTGAATAGGTAAAAAAATCCCCCCTGGTTGCTATTACTATTACGGCAAGTATACCAAGCCATGCCCACAGCCACGCCCACAGAGCCGGTAGGGAAAATTTTTGAATTTCCCCCCTCACAGGCAAAGATAAGATCTTTTGAAAATTAATACAAACTATTTTTTAGGAATTAAGGATGCACAGCATCTGTAAATAATCAGAACTGACATTTAAACCAATATTCATTAAGCACATTGTCAGAGGCAATGCATTTTTGTCAACAATTTCTATATAACAACCAAAGGCTCTGATTTAAAAAGAATAGGGAAGTGGGGCCAGTCTGAAGGGCTGATTAAAAACCAAATGGAAATTTAAATTATAATTAATTTTAAATTAATATTATGATTTTCTTATCTTAGCCAGAAATTTTGGCCAAGAACTCTTTTATAACCAAAAAGCATAGAGCTACTGTTGATTTTCCTTCAAGTCCTGGTATTCTATCTCATTATGAAAGACTGTTATTCCTAGAGGGGATCACTAAAGAATACAGGGACTGTACATCAAGAATATATATACCTGGTAGGATTGCCCAAGAAAAAAGGTCACCCTAACTATTCAGCTAAGCAAGCACATATATTGGACAGCAAAGATATCGGAAAATACTGGAGACTGATAATTAGTTTCTAGTCAGCCTTATTATTCAGACGATAGCTTGCTATTTCTCTTATTTTTTGCCCATATTCAAATGTAAATTGAAAATCAAAAGTTGGAACTGTGAACACTTGGAAAAAAATTATAAAAGTATCATAGATTTCAAGATGGCCTATTACTATGGAGTTGGAAGCAAATTCATATTCTTGTATATGAATTTTCTTTTACCAAATTAACAGTTCAATTATTTTTATTAATTAAAAACACAACACAACACAATTGGCACAACACCAGGGGTGGGATTCTACTGGTTCTGACTGACTATAGAACCCCTTGTTAACTTTCTAAGCAGTTCGGAGAACCTGTAGTTAGAAGCAATCTTCTTTTGTTTTTTTCCACCTATATTACATTCTTGGCAGACAGCCTAGACTTCCTGTCTCCTGAGCTTATGAGGCTTGGCTTTCTTAAAGGGGAAGGGTTGCTTTAAGATTTTTACACTGCTGTTGGGAGGAAATACTTCCCTGGACAATCAGCACTTTGAAGAAATATTTGAATAATGAAGCAAAGCTTTTAGTGACAGGGAACCAAAATGAGTGACATTCACCAAACCTTCTTGGCTAGCTAGAAAGATTGACTTTCAAACATGAGTTTATATACCCTTTCTGAGTTTTGGTCTAAAACTGGTTTTTGGTGAAGGTTAATTCTGTGCTTGGTGACGTTTAATCCTATGTTTATTGATGGGATAATTTTCCCTATTCACCTTCAACAAGCAACAGCTACTGTTGTGATCTAATTATTTGTATTGTGTTTGAATTTTTTCTTGCATCATGGTTTCTTTTTCTATCTGGGGAGGGGGTCTTCCTTCACTGCTTTAGTACTATCTGGCACTGTCCTTTTGGGGTATACTTCCAAGAGGCAGGATGCAAGCTTGGCACTGATTTTTTTTCCTGCCTTTCTGGGGGGCATGTGACCTTTCCTTAAATCTGGATGATTTCCTTAGGATATCTTGTGAGGTGAGTGAGACTAGCTAGTGTCTTTAAGTGGTGCAAATGGATCTAAGGATTGCTTCTCCTGGGTAATGCTTTTTCTGGAGAGCTTAAATGACCTCTCTGTTAAAGGTTTCACTTTATGAGCAAGAGATGGCTGCTTGATAATTATCACTGCATTTTAACTATTTTCATTCCTCAAGGTGCTCTGGCACCCTGCCTGATTTTGTAACTCCGGCTTGCAGGTATTTTTAATCTAATGATTGATATTTAGGGCAGCTTTTTGCAAGCAAAGAACCTTTTTGTATTTTTGTACAGGTAACCCTTGACTTACAACAGTTCATTTAGTGACCATTCAAAGTTATAGTGGCACTGAAAAAAGTGACATGACCATTTTTCACACTTATGACTGTTGCAGCATCCCCACTGTCATGAGAGGCCAGGCAAGGTGAAGCGCCCCTTGACATGAGTGATGTTGAGTTGGCCACGCCCACCCAGTCACATGACCACCAAGCTACACCCACCAACAAAGCCACGCCCACAGAACCAGTTGTTAAAAAAACTGAATCCCACCCCTGCACAACACAATTATACAATAAAGATGTAAAAACAAATAAGTGTTTTTCAACTGCTTTGTTTACATTTGTTAAAATGTTTTCATTTCCTAAGATAACTGAAGCTGAAAACTAATGTATGCGTGTTTCGTTTTAGTTCTGAAATCCATCAGCAAAACAACGAATATTTCTTTTTCATTGAAATTAGCTGATATTATAACCCTTGGCCCATTTCTATAAATTAATGCCATCAATTCCATCCATATATTACATTTTAAATATAGACAATATATTTGCAATTTTTCTCTCTTAGGTTTTCAGAACTTAGTACTAGGAGAGACAAGACAGTAGTGTTCCGATATCTCAGGGGCTGCCACAAAGATGAGAGTCAAACTAATTTCCAAAGCACCAAAAGGCAAGACAAGAAACAATGGATGGAAACTAACCAAGAAGAGAAGCAACCTAGAACTAAGGATAAATTTCGTAATGGTGAGAGCAATAAACCAATAGAATAGCTTGCCTCCAAAAGTTGTGAATGCTCCATCACTAGAGGTGTTTAAAAAGAAACTAGACAACCATTTATCTGAAATGGTATAGAGTCTCCTACTTGAGTGGGGGATTGGATTAGAACATCTCCAAGGTCGCTTTCAACTCTACTATTCTATGTCCTTTTCTATGTTCAACTTTTCTCATTTTTCATATGTAACTCATTAACCTCTCCTAAAATAATATCTATTTTCAATTGTTATTAAAATAGAGGTATCATACTTTCTCTTACTTTGCTGTATAAATCCATATATCATAGGGTGTCAATAGAAAATAAACAGTTCCACAAGTTCGGTTGTAGGTAAAGCTGAGAACTGGCTGTAGCATAGGAGGATAAGGAGGTGGCAAAACGGTGCATAATTTCTTCCCAGTTTGAACAGAAAATATTCTTAAACTTTGAAAATAAACAGAGCAAATTTAGTAAACATTATTTAAAAAAACCATTTCAGAGTTATTACATAAAATAAAACTTAAATATTTTGTTGTCATACCATGCTTCCATATAGTCAATCATCATAAATTAGGGTAGTTTTAGTTATACAGTATATGGTAACATAAGCCATGGTGGCACAGTGGTTTGAGTGCAGTACTGCAGTACTACTTCTGTTGACTGCAGGTTGCCTGCAATTTGGCAGTTCAAATCTCATCAGGCTCAAGGTTGACTCAGCCTTCCATCCTTCTGAGGTGGGTAAAATGAGGAATAGGCTGACTCTGTAAACTGCTTAGAGAGGGCTGTAAAGTGGTATTAAGTCTAAGTGCTATTACTATTGCTATTTTAACAGATATTGTTATCCACAAGTGTACTTATTTGGGGACTATTTCAGTTCTTATCAGAATTTAGTTCATATTAAAAACATCAATATCTAGCAAAAATCCTAAAATGGTTTAAAGGAAGATTGCCACTTTTATTACTATTTTACATACCTGTTATCAACAGCCATTGCAGCCACCCTGTTGGATTTCCCAACAGCACTACAGATGTGGAAGTGGTTTATTGGGCTGTTGACATGACTCCAAAAGTTGGTAAATGAATTCAGATCATAAATATGAACATTATGGGCAGAGCAGCAGTAAAGAAATTTATCTTCCATCGTGCCAATTGAAAGTATTCCTTCTTGGAAGAGGGATAAGCTGGATAAAGAAGAAAAGCAGTATAGACCAAATGTAAGAAGAAAAAAAGGAAGTCACCTGGCAGTTATGTACTGCTGAAGCAACCAGTTTCAAATGTGCGACAGAACAAAATATGCATAAAATAATAATTTGTACAATTGTACCAGAGACTTCAATAGATGTTTTAGAATACAACTCCCATCATTCCCAGTAGGGAGGCTGAAGGGAATAAGAATTATACTCTAAATACCTGAGGTAATTTGTTTGAAGGCTGTACTTTCATCAATAAATGAACAAATTACATAATTTATTAAATTATTACATTCCTCTTCTTCTTCTTGTGCCACATCCGTCATTGGACGTTGGGAATCATGTTGGCGATCCTATGATTGCCAAGTCTGATGACGGATGTAATAATTTCTGTATAATCACAGAAGATTACACAGAAAAGTGCAAAACACATTCTGCACAATTTTTATTTAACTCCACCTGAAAGCTACTATAGTTATGCATCATTGAGGTATTTATAATGATTCGTGCAGTCCAACATTTGATAAAAAAAATTCTTTATGGATACTAATTCAAAACAACTTTATATGTACTCCTATCTATGTTAACTCCAGCTTACTTTGAAGCCTATTTTGCACTACAAATTTAATATTTATATTCTATTTATATTTTATATTCTAAAAGCTTAATACTAGCCTACTTATTGTATGTAACTGATACGAAATTGATCCAAAGATATCCTGTCACCGTAAGTCCTTCTGCACATTTAAAAACTGTTAATAGAATGTCTCAATTGCTTTAAGGACATCAAAACTATCTAATTTCTAACCTGATGTTTGTATAGCGTATTATTTCTGTATTTCTTGCTAGAAATCTTTTCCCTTTTAATATGTACAGTGTTGCTGACATTACTCTATCACTGAAATCTTCCATAACATTTGCCTAGCTCATGAAAATTGCCTGCTTTTCCCAGGAAGATTTTTTTTAACCATAAGTCTGATTCTTATCTTCAGTTTCATCATTTTAGTTTCATCTGAAACCAGAGCAGGTAATTCTATCTGCAATCAATCCTCTCCCCATGGCTCCATTAAATTCAATATTTTGTAATGGAATTTCTATACCCTGATATTTTTATATGCATTTTTATAGCTGTTCTTTGTTTTCCTATCAAAAGGCTTCTCAATGCAAATTTACCACTATATCACCATATTTAAAAGCATTTATTTATATTTTTATAATTCCCTTGCTATTACTTTTCAGCTTTTTTTGTTTTATGTATGTTTTTTTTGCAACCTAACCAATATTTCTTTTAAAAATTAAGACATAGTTTAAAGGCTATTTAATTGTTTAAAAGGAACGAAGAATTTTAATTAACTCATAATCTGATGTACCTATAGTGGATTTAAAGCAGGGGTGAAATTCAACCACCTTGGCCCACCTCAGGAGAGGTGGTAGGGATGATTTGAATTGGTAAAAAATCACCCCTGGTTGCTCCTGGTTGCTATTACTATTATACCAAGCCACACCCACAGCTACATCCACAGAGCTGGTAGGAAAAAAATTTGAATTTCACAAGGAAAGTTTAATTACTGGTTACTTCCAAGATAACAAGACAAAACAATCTGACATTCTCTGCATGTTCCAGAGCTGCAAAGTATACTCACAATTATAGCACTGTGAATGTTTTTTTAAATTTCGAAATGCCCTGATTTTTTTTTTAAAGAAATACATATTTTAATAATGGGAAACAGGCGGACTGATGCTCAGGAAACTTTCTTTGTAACAGTGTCTTTGGAATCAATCCAGGAGATATGCAGATTTTTTTAAAAAAAACCAGCTACCTGTAAAAAGAATCCATATTATCAAATGACCAGAGTTTGACTGATCCATCGAGAGATCCAGAGATAAATAAAGAAGTAGTGTTTGGGTGCAGTAGAAGCTTTGTAACCGTTTTGGAATGACCTTGAAATACATGGAGCAAGCAGCCTTGGTCATTCCAAGATTTTACTGGATTAAAAAAGACAAGAAAAACAGAGATCCAGTTACATGCATAAAGTTGGAATCCACATATGCAAGATGGGCAGCTATATGCGTTGGACAAAGAAACAAACTTTCCAGGGAAGGGAGAAAGGAGCAGGTGGGGGGGCTGGACAAACTGGTTAGGGCTGAGTTGAGAGGAAGAGATCACTGGATAGAAAAAACAGGAGCCCCATTTAAATATTAAATAAAGTGTTAATAATAATTAGAAATTATTAGAAATAATTAGATATTACTCTTCCAAGCAGTAGTTAATCTTTAAACTAATATTGAAAAAAATATCCACAATCTTCCAAGTAAAAGTATGTAATTTGCTCTTTATTTTCAGTAACGTAAGATTACCCTCTCCCGCCCCATCCTCATCTCCAAATTACAGGAAAATATATATGGGGAGAAATCTCATCTTCTTAGAAGTTAACTGTAACATATATTCCTTTTAAGGATGAATTGCACATTAGAATTCATAGAATAAAACAGATTTTTAAAATTGCAAATTTCTTTCGTGGGTTTAATAGAATAGTTAGGAGAATTAAGAAGAAATTTGGGAGGGAAGTAGGCAGTTAAAAGTATAAAAAAATACATACATAAATAGTAAATAAACAAATTTCACTTTGTAGAAAGCAAGCTCAAACATCTGGGTACTAGCTCCAGCTAATCTTATCCATGCCAAGCATATAAATCCTTTTAAAGGTTATCTTACATATATTTTTATATATCTGCCTGTCTTCACTGCATAAAAAGGTAGTATCTTTTGAGGTGTCACCCATTGTTCCTGTTCAATTTTCTGAAAAATGTACAGGTAACTAAATACAGTACATTAAAATATCAGTTCTACATCAGCAGTGCAAATTTCATAATATTAATGAACATCTTTTTGTTAATACCATTAGAAGTTGATTAAAATAATTGAATCAATAACAAGAAACAGTACACACACACACGTTTTTCGTTGCCAACTTACTTTCATTGCCTTTTGAAGCAGTAAGCAAAATGTTAAGATTAGATGAGTAGACACAAGAGATAATAGATCTTTCATGTGCATTGAGTATCTCAAGTAGCAGTTTCCCATTGATATCATAGCAGAAAAAGTGGCCTCCAGAAAAGCAGTAATATCTTTGCAAAGTGATATCAAAATCCATATTTGTACACCATTTCTTCCCCATGTGTGGATATTCTGTACTACAATTCAAAATAATAGCAAAATATTGAATTATTAAAATGCCATAAAAAATTTTTAGATCTGTTTTTCTTAACAAAAAAAAGAGAGAACTCTTTCAATCAGATAGGAAAGAGATTCCCAGCATTTTAACAAGTAAAAGCGTATTTTTTTCTACAAACCCATAACAGTGCTATGAGAAAATAATATCAATAATTTCTCACTAATATTTGGTGAAAACTGAGGTGATTGTGTTCTGGCAGAACAAAATCTGAAACGGTTTGAGTGCTTTTTGTATTTTAAGCATGAAACAAAATTTCTGAAATGTATACATGTTGCATAGAGAACAGAATACATGAAATAGCTAATTTCAAGCCTAGGAATGGCGTGGAATTCATTGTGACTTTATAGTACTCAACTGCAAACTGCAAGAAAAATATGGGATTTGTTTTGAAAGTCAGAATACTCAAAATGGTTGTTCTAAGTTCAAAATGTTTTGTGCACTTAGCAAATATAACACGAACAGAGGAATTTAATTTTGTCTCCTATTCTTATGGTTAGACATAGTTTTCTTAGCATTATACTGCATTCCCATATATTTAAGTTACATAATTTGTGACAAAATATAATAAAATATCAATATTTTTCACTAATATTTGGTGAGAACTGAGCTGACTTGATTCAGAACAAAATCAATAAAATCAAAACATATACAGAGATTTATCTCATAGCTACGGAGTATGTTGTTCAAAGTTCAGAGGAATAATGTACCTAAGGAAAAGACTGTAATTGTACATTGGAATAGGATTCAAATCAAGTGGGAGCTTCTTTTCTTTAAACTTCCAAGTCTAAAAGACAGAAAGAAATATAAATATATGTA
The DNA here is from genome assembly GCF_049901735.1 of Notechis scutatus. NCBI lineage: Eukaryota > Metazoa > Chordata > Lepidosauria > Squamata > Elapidae > Notechis > Notechis scutatus. The sequence goes on from NC_142010.1 coordinate 48,412,227, forward strand.
TAAGCTTACATAAATATACATAAAATAAACCAACTATGATTTGATATTTGAAGTGGATATCCAGAAATTTAAGGAAAAATAGTGTAACACAGTGCTGAGACATAATGGGATTATAGAGAAGTTATGGTTTTTTAAAAGAACTGATTATTGAGTTCTGTAATATCAATGAAAGAGAATATTGTAGATCAGGGTTGAAATGAAGGGTCCTCGCCGTTCTCATTCTCGATGTTACCCAGTCTGGGTAATGAAATATCTGCAAGAAAATAACCAAACTTAGAGAGCACCCAGGAACCCTGAGATCTGTGGGAAAAGATCCAATTCATAGCAATGGCTGCCTTCATTACATTTCAACCATACCTGTTTTTCTCTGGTGAGCACGATACACTAAACTAGTCTATTCTCAAAATAAGTGCTTGGATAATATATTCATAGAATTACATACATTTTGATGGGAGGATAACATGAGCCTTACTTCTTTCTCGAAGCCAATAAATCCAATAAGTCGAGAAGAAAGACAGAGAAATTATATTTTTATGGACCAGATTGTTCCTTTTTGAATAAAATTCCTGCATTCAACAGTACCTGAAAGAAGCCCCCAACTTCCTAAGATCATTCTGATCATAAGAGGTTTCTGATCTACAGACCCCTCACATCCTGGACATTAATTGTTTCAACTTCTACCCTCAAAATAACATTATAGAGCATTGCACACAAAAACAACTAGACTGTCAGGACTCCAACATGCACCCCCATTCAAATCCTAAGTCTCTAGCCTCATCTCTCAAAGTAAAAAAGATTGATTTATTAGGAGTTGACATGTTGGCGTTTCCCGGTTGCAGCTGACTCTGACACATCATTCATTTCACCCTTGACCCTGATCTTCCCCCACCCTCTGGATGTATATTCTCCAATGAGACACAACCATAGCCAAGAGTCATCAAACATGATCTCCAGTAATAATTGTGTGCACCAGAAGCTTCAGCTGCCAAAGTGATTATCTGAAGCATTTAAACTCCCTTTCTGATTGCAACTAAAACGACCAAAGAAGTGTTTTTAGTTGACATAGATCCAAGGACAGTTTTTCCCCACAGGCTCACTTTGCTAAACAACTAATTCACACAACACTGTCAAACTATTTACTAAGACAGAATTCTTCTTCTCATCCTTCCTATTATCTATCTCCTTTTCCCACTTATGACTATAACCTTATTGCTTGTATCTTGCGGTTTATATTGTTTTATTTAGTTTCCTGGTATGATTTTGATTGCTTATTTAGTATCCTATGATTATCACTAAGTGTTGTATCTTATGATTCATGATGAATGTATTTATGATGATTATGATCATGATTCATCACTTACATCTTTTATGTACACTGAGAGCTTATATGCCGAAGACAAATTTCTTGTGTGTCCAATCACACTTGGCCAATAAAGAATTCTATTCTATTCTGTCATACAGAGTTATCAGGAATAACAGATAAATATGTAGGGCTTTAAATAGCAAGATATAGTTTCTCCTGGTTTTATACAGATCCCTTCCCAAACATCCAGTTTCTCATATTACTGATCATTTCAGCAACAAGCCAACCTTTCAATAAGGAGGAAATAAACCATCACCTTCACTCCAGTGATTCCTCCGCTGATAAGTTCCTCTTTCACTGGGTTAAATGATATGAATGTCATTCGTCCTAAACCTGGATTATCTATAGAGCAAATTTCAGCATAGTTCTTGTTGTAAACCTTAAGAAACAATTACTGATATCAAATGTATGTATCAAAAATTTAGTGGAATACAAAACAAGCAACAAACCAAGAATTTAATTATATACCCAATAAACTTTTAGGAGCTGAAGACTTTCCTTTTAAGGATGGTTTTAGCACATATACTTTATGCTGTTTATTTATTTTTATCAATTTCTGCTTTTTAAGAACTATTGGTTTTATCTTCTGTTTTCTACTTTTTATTTGTACTTTATAGCAATAATGTTCGAATGTATTTGCTGGAATTTTAGAATTCTGTAAAGGACATGGATATAATTTTTTTTAAATACCAAATCAGCATTTAAGCAAGAAAACAAGTAAGAGAGAAAACTTGTTGTTTAAAACAGAGCCAACACTGCAAACAAAATGCCATCTACCAAAGATACATATGTTACCGTCAATATGTGAAATTACACATTTTATAGAATACCTAGAAAATTTATAGAATGCCAAAAATGGGATATCAAAGTATGAAATCCTTAATATTTCACACATTTTCAATGCATTCTATGGAATGCTAAAAAGCAAATCTGCGAAGTATAAAATATTCCCACTAAAATGCCATTCTAGCCTTTCTTGATGCAACAAGTAGGTAAATTCTAATAGTAAATTGTAAATCTACCATAGTAAATTGTAACAATATATCTCTCAATTTGTTTTAGCATATTCATGCATAGCAACCATTATTTGTTCTCAGAAACTCTCTAGTTTTCAATAACGTTTTTATAGTATCTTAATGTTTATTGTAGTAACAACATTATCATCTGAGGTTGGAGTTAGGATGACTATCACATCCTAAATACATTTTGAATGAATCAATTCTAATCTCAAATCTGTAGATACCAGTTTAATAAATTTAAAGACCTGAAGTCATTGCTGTAGCTATGTTAGAAGTGTCAATTCTTTCTTCATAACAGATAACAGATAATCAGAGTTGGAAGGGACCTTGTAGGTCATCTAGTCCAACCCCCCCCCCCCAAACGGGAGACCCTACACCATTTCTGACAGATGGCAGTCCAATCTCTTCTTGAAAGTCTCAAGTGATGGCGCTCCCACAACTTCTGAGGGCAAAGTGTTCCATTGGTTGATTGTTCTCACTGTCAGAAAGTCTCTCTTTATTTCCAGGTTAAATCTCTCCTTGTTCAGTTTCCATCCATTATTCCTTGTCTGGCCTACAGGCGCTTTAGAAAATAGTTTTTTCTATTCATAGCTTTTTCTATTCATATTTCAAATATTCCAGAAATATCCACCTTAAAAATATTATTGAGCTTTTGATAGGGATATATTATAAGGAAATATATTAGCTTACCTTTATTGCAAAGTCTTTTTGCAGAACAAAGTAAACATTGTATTTTTCAGAGTAAGTGATGATTCTTGCCAAATTAAATTGATACTTTGGAAAATACATCTCTCTTTTAGCTAAAATGTTAAAATAATGATTAAACTGGATAACCAAACTGATTCTTAAATGAATATATAATACTCTTTTCTTAAAAATAATTAACTATCTATGAAGACACTACTAATTGTGTTTCTAAATTGGCTATAGCAAAAGAGAAAACTATTGGATAGAAAGCATAGAAATGCAACTATATTTTTAACAGGCTGTTAAATAAATTACTCCATTTAACCAAGAAGACAAGCAGAGAAAAAAAGGAGTAATGTATACGCCATCAATATGTATACTTGCTTACTTGTGTTGTAGTATATATCCTAGTGCCCACGGTCCAATCTTCCTAGTATAACACAAATCCATACAAGCACACATGCCCATTTAATGCATAAATATAATTTATGTGTTGCATAAATGCTACCTTATTTTGACTCAACATTTTAATGAAAATTTAAAATTCAAATTTAAAAATTTAAATTCATGCATTTCCAATAATTCTGGAATAATGGAAAGAAAATTATTTTCTAAAAGGATTCAAATATTCAGTAAAACACAATCATACTATTATAAATATATTGGTAAACATCAAGAACTCAACAGAGAAATGAAGCAAAAAAGAGTTAATATCAAAGTGTGAAATATAATGCTTGAATAAATCTTACACAGAAGTTCTAGATTCTTATAGTAGGTACAGCTCTACAAATAGACTATATACAATGAAATGGAAGACCATCTTTTGATTCACCTCACCAGTACAATTGGAAGGTAACAAATCCAGACTGAAAAATCCTCTTCCGTCTATCAGCACCAGTTTTTTACTCCTGTTGTTATACGTTGCTACACAGGATTGTGAAAAGGAGTGTTTTTAGATCACAACTATCAACAAAATAATCTTGCTTTGTTTTATAGTAAAAAGCAAAGTGAGATTCAAAAAACAGGGAGGACAATAAATATGAACTCTATGGAGTTTTATGCATAAGCTCTTCTCAAGAGATGCTCCTCTGCAGAAAAAAAGATAACAAGCAAATGTTGTCAAATTACTACTATTCCTGCTTCAGTCTTGGCCCCAAAGATGCTTTTTCAAAAGGCAACTGGACTTTCTTTGGTTTTTTTCCTTGAAGACGTTTCACTTCTCATCCAAGAAGTTTCTTCAGTTCTGATTGAATGGTGGGGACTGGAAGGATTTATATTCCTTGCAGTTATCTGGTCATTAGCACTCTGAAGGACGATCATTAACTCTCTGAGCAAGGAAAATCAAAGAAAGTCCAGTTGCTTTTGGAAAAAACACCTTTGGGACAACCATGACCTGGATGAATCTCCACAGACATGTTTCAGTCTTTAGTGTAACTTCTTGATGCTGTTTGATGGATCCTCCTATTCTGAAAAGCAAATTGGGAGTAGTGATCTGCATGGACAAATAGAAATAAATTAATATGGCTTCTTCGTTAATTCAAAACTTCTGTGGAATTCCTTTATTTTTTCAAAAGAAAAGATTAAGTGAAGGCAACAGTGTTTCGGTTACAGATTCCAATCAAGGCCACTGACTCAATACTCGTGTCTTCCAAACAATAAGTGGACAGTGAGATAAAGATAAAGGATTAAGGATTTACTCTGTGTCCACTCTTTGCTGATCACTTCAGACGCTTTTTGACTAGGAGATTACTTAACTGAAATCATTTCCTTTTCTCTTTCTTCCTAGGCACTTACATATGGTGCACATGGTTTTTGACTTCTCGTGGTATTCTCGTGGTAGGATATAGTACACTAAGGGTTGAGATCAATCTATGTATGTCTATGGGTGTAAAGTTTGTTTCACTAAATCTTGCTTAACATTAGGTCCTGCTTTTGCTAATGCTCAAATATACAACCCTTTAAATTTCAACGATTTCTCCAGACTTTTTATTTAAATAAGTAACATTATTCTCTTACCTCCTACTATATCTAGATTATGATAAGGTAAGCTTTTAATAAAAACAAAGCCAAAGGTAAGATAGGTAGTAGTCTTTGCTGCGACTCTGAAACAGAGGGGGAAAACAAATCAAATGTTGGAGCACACTGAAACAGTTTTAGAAATATATCAAAATATATACATAAAATAAAATTTTATATGAAGAAAAATATATCTGAAAGGTATCTATCCTCATCTTTAAAAAATCTTAAAAGGGGAAAACTCATCAACTTAGAATATGCTTAATATTAAAGCTCAAAAGGAAAGCTACATGCTTTTGTTATCCTAAAACCAAAGTACAGAGTACAAAGATGGCTTGCACAAGAAGATGTGGAGAGACCTGGTCCATAGAATTGCCAAGTGTTGGACATGACTGAATGGATAACATCATCATCATCAATAAAATTAGATGGTATTTTGGGTAGATTCCATAGTTGAGATACTTACAAATGTTTTGACTCTTTTAAAAGTAACTCCTCTTCAGGTTGGGCTTCATCTTGAAAAGTTAATCTTCACAAAAATAAAGATTTGAATTAAATAAGGAATTGTTATTATCCTCATTTTTAGCCAGCTAAGTAGAATATTTTAAAAATGAAATTACAACACCTCCTAATACTATGATAGCACACAAAATGTACCACAATGGCATTTTTTTCTAAACAAAACAACATTCTGGAATACAAAATAATGAGAAATGAAGTATTTCTGAGTGTGTCCTAAAAATAAATTTTTGATGAATATTGAGAATCAGCTTTCACTTCTTTTTTAAATTAAAAGCAAAAACAGCAGAGAGCTGCCTCACCTCTGATTGGATATTGCAAGAAAAACAGGATCTACTGAAAATTTTTAGAAAAAGGAAAAGCCAATAACTAAGCATTCATATCTATGAACTATTCAAACATAAAATGAAGATAAACCCAAGAGGAAAAAACAAAAACAAAATGCAAACATGTTTTCATGTAAGAATTATAACTTCAAATTCACCTTTTCTTTTTATTTTTGACACCCCTTTTTTTCGGCTTTTTAATAGCGCTGGTAATTGTTTGATTAGCATCCATTCTCAAGCCTGATGATCAGCCAAAACAGAAGGAGTCTTGGCTTAAGCAGATTTCTGGTACGCAAGAATGCAGTCATTAATTAGTAAAGCATTCATTTGAAATTTAAAACAAAACATAAATTTCCCTAGTAAAGTGGAAGTGCCACATATTTATTTTAATAAGAGTTTGACGAGCTCTTAAACAGAGTTCATCTCAGGATAATACTGTTCAGCTAATGAGAAAGAGTATTATAGCAATAGCACTTAGACTTATATACCACTTCACAGTGCTTTACAGCATCTCTAAGCAGTTTACAGAGTCAGCATATTGCCTTCAACAATCTGGGTCCTCATTTTACCAACCTCAGAAGGATGGAAGGCTGAATCAACCTTATAAGAATCTGATCAAATGCACAATATTCAGTATCCTATTTTTTTCATCAACTAATCTCAAAACAGGTAACTTAGATCTTGAAAACGGTTTTCTGATTGGAAAAAAAAAGAATGTTACAATATTTAAAACATTTAACTTAGAAAATGCCAAAAGATGTTATTAGATACCCAAGATGAGTCAGAGGAATTGATCAACAGGGCACTGAGTACAAACCAAATAAATCAAAATAATTTGTCAGATTATATTAAAAATACTACACTATTAAAACCCCATCAAACAATCATGGGAAGTAGCACAAATGCATCAATTTTAATTCTTAATACAGAAAATACAGCTGTAGTGAAAGAAGAAATATGATTATGACAGAGGCAATGCCAACCCAACATAACTAGGTAGAGAAGAATGTATGGTAGTAAGTTTACCTTCCGAGGTTCCAAATTCACAGAGATAGACTGTAACCATGAAATAATAATCATAAAACATTATTATTATTGCAGACCACTGAAACTGTACTGCATTGATTATGTGCTATCAAGCTGGTGTCCGCTCTATACAAGCAAAATGAATAAAACTTGGAAGAAAGTAAAAGTGTAACACAGTGATTAAAGTTTACTAATAGAGAGATCCAGATTCTATTCCACCTTCAGCTACAGATTTCACTGGGTGACTTAGGGTTGTTTACCCTCCTTCAGACTAACACAAGGTTATTATTGAGGTGTAAAATTAGGTTCTATCAATCAAACTGAAATATTTGGTTCACAAGAGCCAATGGAGAAGTCTATAGATACGTCTATACAGATATCTGTATTGCTATAACATATAGCTATATTCAATTACAACGATCAATAATTCGTTTTATCCAGAAACTTAGTCCTGACACGTACACTGCACTGTGAATAGTTTCCCATTAGCTGCACCAAGAGGATTTACCCCGCATCAAAAAGAATACGGGATCTTAGGTTCACTTCCCCCCACCCATCAACTCGCTTTCTTCCAGTTACCAGAAGTGCTTGGTTCAGCTTAAAACAACGAGATTTCCAAGAAATAAGAGAAAGATGGGAAATGAGAAAGCTCTGTTTACGATCCTCAAAGCAACGGGGTAAGATGGCCAATGGTGAGGAGGAAAAGGGTGCTAGAATTGGCGCCGGGAGAAACCTCGTATTCCCTGTGGGTCGGGGAAGAGATCCACGCAGCAAGTCCAGGAAGTCGCTTCAGGGGCGACTAAGACAGGCTGCCATAGAACCGCATCAGGAGGTGGCGAGAGAATGAGCCACCGCCCACCCTTCCAAGTTCGAACGCGGCCGTAATTCGCAAGCGCGCCGCCTTCTATTTAAAAAGTTCCTAGCAAGTGGAGGGGCGGGGCCAAGAGCATCCGGCGTTCCAGCGGGAAGAGAGTTTGCGCTTGCCCGCTTTAAGCCACGCTTTTACTGGAGCGGTTCCACGCAAGAAGCGGAGGTGGCGGGATGGGGACATCCCCTTCAGAACTTCAGTCCCAAAACAGAACCGTCTTGTAGGGGAGACGGGCGAGATATAGATAGATAGATAGATAGATAGATAGATAGATAGATAGATAGATAGATAGATAGATAGATAGATAGATAGATAGATAGATAGATAGACAGATAGACAGACACATAGATACATAGATACATAGATACATAGATACATAGATACATAGATACAAAGATAGATGAGGGGGAGGGGGAGAGAGAGACAGACAGACAGACAGACAGACAGACATTGCTGTCAAAGAAGCCGCCCGTGATTGATATCTCCTTGGCTTTGCCGCTACAGACGAATGGTTTATTTGGAAAATGGAAGTCTGCGATTGCTGATTAAGGGAATGTCCCCATCGAAATGGAAGTTTTATCAGAAAGACAACATTCCGAAGCTTCTGGTTACTTTAAATACTTCTGCAGCAAGTAGCCTTAATGAAGGACGAGTTGAAGCGGACGGAGTACCGTCTTCCTCAGGCTGCCCTAGCTGTGAAAATGTGGCCGATCCGCGAAGGAGCGAGACGTTCGGACTGAAGAGAGTAAAACCTGTTTTTAACCTTAACATCAGCGGTCCCCTTGCCTTCATTGCTGAGGTTTGCGTGTGGACGTTAGGATAGATCAGGTGCTGGTGGATTACAGCCCTGTCCCTGTTGCACTTGCTCGAGACACCACCATAGTAACAAGTCACTCTTCCCCTTGATTGCATGATCGTCGCCCTATCGTCTGAATTAAAACAATTTTACATCGTCCTCAGCTGGAATAAAACATCTTCCCTTGCAAGCATTGAGCACTTCGCTACAGGACTATTGTTTCAATGTGATGCACGTTTTGGCGTCTTTCTGGGGAAACGCATATATTCTTCTTTGTTAGATTTTACCCACCGCTCTCCACAGATTCCATAGTAAAATTTTTATTCCTTAAAGGGCTGAGGAGGGAGAAAAGCCTATGTGTTGCACACAGCCTCTTTGCATCCCATTTTATATTCTACAATTTATATAATATTCTTATGATAATAATACAGTGAGTAGATATGGCGCCTCAATTCTTAGCTGTTTTTGTTTCAGACAATAGCATGGGGAAAGTATGCCAGTACAGCTGTTAGGCTCATTTTGTGCCAATTTGAACTGAGTCCTGCAGGTTCCAGATGTTCTCTTGCTGGATGAACCTTCTGTGTGAGGTTATTTAAGGTTTTGGATGGTACCAGCGGTGTGATGACCCATGGATCTGTTTTGTGCAGCCCAGTTCCCCTTTCTCCCAGCCGGACTGCCCAGCCACAAAGGTTGGGGACTGATGTACACTCTTTTAAAGTCCAATGTCACTGTATTTCCATATCTATTTTACATCTCAATATATTTATTGAAAGCTTATACTTCTGTTTTCTTAATCACTATGATTAAGGCATCAGGTTATAAACCTAGTTTTTTCTAAGGCATGAAAGTCATTTGGGTGGCTTTGGGCCGGTGACTTTCTCCCAGTTCTAGAAAGGAGACAGTGAAAACTACTTCTGAAAAGCCTTGCCAAGAAAATTGTCCAGGTGGTCTTCGAGAATTGTACATAACGGAATGAAAAATTCCTTTATGTTTCTATTGTCACTACATATAGTTGTACAACTTTTTCTAGAGAGTTCAGTCTATCTTTTAAGTCTCTATTTTCTATTTCTGTCAAAGAAATAGGTCTTTTGTTTTCTGTTTGTTCCTTACAAGGCTTGATTTTTTTTTTTACCTCACACCATTGTGAGGGGAAGTAAAGACCCCCCTCTCCAGTTGTTTCATTTGTTGTTGCCTTGTCCTATTGTCTTTTCTCATGAAGGTTTAGTTTTATGCTTTGACTCCTAGGCTTTAGTTCTGTTTATTTAGCCCATTTGTTGAGGGCCATGGATGCAGAGCTCCTAGGCAGCCATTATTTCTGCCCCTTCTTATCGTTTGTCCAATGCTATTATTTGATTGACAGCTGGGTCATTCTGATGGGGGAGAGCCAAGAAGCGAGTGGAGGAATAGTCTATCCTTTCTGTCCTTCCACACTATACCCCTAACTAAACATCTGTCCTATATAAGCTTGTTCTTGCAGTTTGGCTTAAGTACACTGCTCAAAAAAATAAAGGGAACACTTAAACAACACAATGTAACTCCAAGTCATTCACACGTCTGTGAAATCAAACTGTCCACTTAGGTAGCAACACTGACTGACAATCAATTTCACATGCTGTTGTGCAAATGGAATAGACAAGAGGTGGAAAGCATAGGCAGTTAGCAAGACATCCCCAATAAAGGAGTGGTTCTGCAGGTGGTGACCACAGACCACTTCTCAGTTCCTATGCTTTCTGGCTGATGGTTTGGTCACTTTTGAATGCTGGCGGTGCTTTCATTCTAGTGGTAGCATGAGACGGAGTCTACAACCCACACAAGTGGCTCAGGTAGTGCAGCTTATCCAGGATGGCACATCAGTATGAGCTGTGGCAAGAAGGTTTGCTGTGTCTGTCAGTGTAGTGTCCAGAGCATGGAGGTGCTACCAGGAGACAGGCCAGTACATCAGGAGACGTGGAGGAGGCCGTAGGAGGGCAACAACCCAGCATCAAGACCGCTACCTCCACCTTTGTGCAAGGAGGGACAGGAGGAGCACTGCCAGAGCCCTGTAAAATGACCTCCAGCGGGCCACAAATGTGCTTGTGGCTGCTCAAACGGTCAGAAACAAACTCCATGAGGGTGGTTTGAGGGCCCGACATCCACAGGTGGGGGTTGTGCTTAAAGCCCAACACCGTGCAGGATGTTTGGCATTTGCCAGAGAATACCAAGATTGGCAAATTCGCCACTGGCGCCCTGTGCTCTTCACAGATGAAAGCAGGTTCACACTGAGCACATGTGACAGACGTGACAGGGTCTGGAGACGCCATGGAGAACGTTCTGCTGTCTGCAACATCCTTCAGCATGACTGGTTTGGCAGTGGGTCAGTAATGGTGTGGGATGGCATTTCTTTAGGGGGCCGCACAGCCCTCCATGTGCTCGCCAGAGGTAGCCTGACTGCCATTAGGTACCGAGATGAGATCCTCAGACCCCTTGTGAGACCATATGCTGGTGCGGTTGGCCCTGGGTTCCTCCTAATGCACAACAATGCTAGACCTCATGTGGCTGGAGTGTGTCAGCAGTTCCTGCAAGACGAAGGCATTGATGCTATGGACTGGCCCGCCCGTTCCCCAGACCTGAATCCAATTGAGCACATCTGGGACATCATGTCTCGCTCCATCCACCAATGCCACATTGCACCAGACTGTCCAGGAGTTGGGGGATGCTTTAGTTCAGGTGTGGGAGATCCCTCAGGAGACCATCTGCCACCTCATCAGGAACATGCTCAGGCGTTGTAGGGAGGTCATACAGGCACGTGGAGGCCACACACAGTACTGAGCCTCATTTTGACTTCTTTTAAGGACATTACATCAAAGTTGGATCAGCCTGTAGTGTTTTTTTCCACTTTAATTTTGAGTGTAACTCCAAATCCAGACCTCCATGGGTTGCTAAATTTGATTTCCATTGATAATTTTTGTGTGATTTTGTTGTCAGCACATTCAACTATGTAATGAACAAAGTATTTAATAAGAATATTTCATTCATTCAGATCTAGGATGTCTTATTTTTGTGTTCCCTTTATTTTTTTGAGCAGTGTATATATTAACATGCACTTGTGTATCTCAGCTTTGATTGTAGAACCGAAGCAAGTAGCATGACATTCTACTTTTAATGAATTACTAATCCACTAATTAGCATTAAAGAAATAATTGCCTCCCCTATTTTAAAATGTATCATTTAAATTGTTTGAACTTGTTCTGAAGGACCTAAAATCCCTTGCTTCTGGATGTGCAGTTCCCTCTGTCATGACGTGTGTATCAGAATTTTAAAGTTTTGTATGGCTCAGAAATGTTTACATTTTTAATTACCCTTATCACTGGACATTCTTTAGGTCCAATATATTAATTTAAATACTTAACAGGCTATCTTCAAACCTTATATCTTAAACATGATCAACAGACTCAAAATTACAGAACTTACACTTTTTAATGCAAGTACAAACTCTTGGACATTGCCACAAAGACTTCCCAGCCTTCATTATTAGTGCATTCATTAACATAGAATATTTTCAGATATTTTGTATCTACAGTAATCTTGATGGAGGTTTTACAGTCTGGCTAAGATGCCAGCTACTAACAAACTCCTTCCTTCTTCTGGTAAAGTAACATTCTTCCCATTACTTTCCCAAGCTTCTCACAATTTCTCACAAGATGCACTTTAAAGTATGAATTGGATAAAAAAAGAATACATCTGTAGAATGTGTAGGGGAATTAGTTTTTAAGTAGTGTTACGTTAGAAAAAGGCGTAACCCCTTTCAAAAATACCCAGCTCTAAAACTAATTTCTTTTTTAAAAAAAAAAAAATTTTTTTAATTGATTTTACAATTAAAAACAAATCTACAACACATACACAAAAAACAAGGCTTTGACAAAGGCCAAGAAGAGAAAGAAAGAGAGAGGTGTAAAAAGAAAGAAAAAGGGAAGAAAACAGAAAAAGAAATGAAAAAGAAACATGAAAAAAAAAACAATATCCTTTTTGACAGTCTGTAAGATCTATTCTTCTTAAGTTGTATCATATACGCACATCTTATTGGTATCTATACTTAAATTACCCTCAACTAGGTTTCTCTTATAAACGGTCTATCTTTGAATTAACCAGTCATACCAGGAATTCCAGTTATTGTAATATATTGAGGACTCTTTGTTTTTTAAGGCTAGAGTTAATTTATCCATTTCTGCGCACTCTTAATATTTTCTGAATAACCATCTGTTCTGTGGGAGTGTAAGGTAATTTTCAGCACTGAGTGAACGCTAACCTGGCCGCAGTTAGAATATGAATTGTTATATACTTCGTCTTTTTTGATAATTGTTTGTCAAAAATCCCTGATAGGAAGGACTCTGGTTTGTATTCAATTTGTTCTTTGGTTAACTAATTTCAAAATAGTCAAATGAAGAACATTCAACAATTTGTTCTACAATTTGACGTTGTTCTAATTAGCTATTGATGAAAGTTTGTTTTTATCCAGTGGTTGGAGAGCTTGAACTAGATATGAGAAAGTAAGACAAATCTGAGAAAAACAGGCAGAAGAAGGCATGGGGAATTCGGGTGAGGCACAGAGCCTTCATTCCTTAGTGAATGTGGCACATGGAAGTCAGGTAAAATGTTATACCTGCCCATTAAGCATGGTAATGATTAATAAAGAAAATCTGAATGGACTATCTCAAGAAAGAAGTGGATGCATACCTGAAATATTAGCATATTCCTGGGAATTTCTTGAGAATGTACAATAGTTATGATTCAATGGGGATGAGAGTGGAGAAGGCCACTAGAAACGCCTAACACCCATTTTAAGCTGGAGAAGGGTTGAAGGTTTTGGTCTTTTCTATACTGGGATTGTTAAGTAACAACATTGGTGCCTTGAATTGATATAAGACACTTATTGTAAATATAGTAATGTAGACCCACCCTCAATGCTGGGCTTGTTTTTCCATCTGGGGTTTAAGAGACAAAACTGGTGTCTTAAATCACTGCAAAATTAATAATTGCAATTTCAAATGCAAATAATTGAAAACTTCTCTTCCTCAACATGAAATTATTTCAGTCTCATCCATTCTAATTATATCTGAATATCACCGCCCAGATCCCTGTGCCCCTCAGGCAGAACACAAAGCACTATTTTATATCCCATGGTAAAAAAAAGTCATCTACATCCCTCCTGGCATCAAAAGTTTTTGATTTGAAGAATACAAATGCATACTTATTTTAGTAAAAGCTGCATTCTTTAATGAATGTAACAATTTACATACATAACATTGCTTATTTATTGGACTTCTTTCCATGATGCATAATAGTTTAAAACTCACTTATGTAATACAATTTTTGAACTGAAGCATTTAGAACATACATATTTGGACATCTAAACCTAACCTCCTCAAGCTATCCCAAGTAGAGGATTGCCAAGGAGATCTCCGCAGATTAAAACTATTTACTATTTACTGTAATAGGGATTTCACAAAGCACAAAACCTAATTGTTACTGCTATGGAAAAGTTGAGGCAATGTTCTTATAAAGTAGCAACCTAATCAAATACATTCTCTTTGTTTACTTACTGCATACACAGAAAATATCATAAATGGATGGTTTCAATTTTATTTGGGAATATTTTAGAATAGATAAACGTGGGGGTGGAAGATTTTTTTTTAAGAGAAATGCCAAAATAGTAATTGTTCCCCAAAATTAGTAAATATAATTTCATGTGTTAACAATGCTTTTTCTGATGACTAGAACTATAGGAATTTTATTTTAAAAGAACACATGCTACATTTTATGTTGTTGGAACTTTAATGCCCAGGGGAATACAATGCATTAACAGATTTCTAATAAATGAACTGGAATATTTATTTTAAAAAATGCAAACAAACCTCAGCATTCATATTAACAAGTAACAAAATGCACTAATGTCTGAACGAAGTTAATGGGATGCTAGCAAAATTTATATCAACCATACATTCAACTGTGCCTGAGTGTTCATACAAAACCACTACTACTAAAAAATTTCACCTGTGCAGTACAGAAGTTTCTCTGAAAGAAATTTTTCTACTTGTTTGACTGGACGAATAGGTTTTCCCAACTGGTATAGAAATCATCAGCCATGACTCGCCTCCAGATGAGGTTCAGAGCCATAACTTCAAAAATACACTTGCGTGCCATTCTAATCATGTCGGGATTAATGTTCACCCTGCTGTTTGACTATTTCTGACAAAGACCACTATCTTTTATAGAAGTTTCAGAAATGCATCCACCTGTAGTATTAAAATACTACAATCAAATATTACATATTTACCCGTGTATTTGATATGCATTATGAAACTTCCAATAGGTAAGTGGCCTATCAGAAAATAGTTTAAACAGCAGGGCTTAACCTCAGCAACCACTCTGACTGATATCTCTTCCTGAAGATTTGGTAATTTCCATTGTAGTGAATACCTGTAAGAGAATGAAATAGAACTAGATTAAAATCCTAACAACAAAGCATTTAAGAAGTTTTCAATTATATATAAATATATATGAACAGCAACATGGATATCCATATCTTACTTCTCAATGCCTCCACTGATTCAATGTAACTAGAAGCTCTAAAAATGTTGAATTAAATATTCAAGGCCAGGCTTTACAGAGAAGAATTATAGGTAACAGAAAATGGGTGGATATGTACCTACAGTATATGTGGCAGAATGCCTATGCGTGGAATGAATATTCTCTTGCTATCAATACAGGTAGTCCTTGACTTACAACAACTCACTTGGCAACTGACTCATATTTATGATGGTTGCAGTGTCCCAGGGTCGTCTGGCTACTTTTGCAAGCTTTTGACAAGCAAACTCAATGAAGAAGCCAGATTCACTTAACAACTGTGTCAGTAATCGAACAACTGCAGCAATTCACTTAACTGTGGCAAGAAAGGTTGTAAAATGGGGCAAAAGTCACTTAACAGATGCCTCACATAGCAACAGAAATTTTGGACTCAGTTGTGGTTGTAAGTCGAGGATTACCGGTATTAAGCCGAGTTTCCTTTCCTTAAAAAAAAAACCACTCTTGTTTAAGATGAATGCACTATAGTATCTTGTCTCCTAATATAATAGCATGTGGAAAGACATTGGAAGAATGGGCAAAGATAGCTGCCAAAGAAACAGTCAGGTAAGAGAGAGTATAGTCCACAGATGGATAGTGGGCAGGGCAAAAGACAGTCTCTAGTTGTAAAGGAGCTGTAAAGAGACTGTGGGAGAAGGGTTGAACTTTCAAGATTCGCAAGATATTGTCAATACACCTTCACAATGAAGTGGGATTAATTCATCTGATTGTGATTTCTATCTGGTTTACCTGGCATTGCTGACACCTAAACAGCAAGTAATTCAACCTGAAATGATTACTATTGTTCTAGAAAACAGGGCGTATATTGCAACATCTTTTAAGCAGTATTTAAAAACACTATAATTATTACCTCTGCACTAGTTGGATGTATGCCAATTGTTTCATCAAGTAATTCTTTTGTGATACCACATTTCATTGCTGCCCCAAAACCCTGGGTTATTTCCCCAGCATTAGGTCCAAGTACATGTAATCCAATTACACGGTTCTATAATTAGGAGGTGTGAGGTAGAGGAAGAGACAAGAATAGAGATCAGTTATTTCATTTCCCCCCTCCTTTCTACTACTATCCCACTAAAGAATGATGAAATTCCATAAACTAGCCCTTAAATCTTACTGAAAATAACAGAAACTTTTAACTTTTAATCTGCTTCCTAAAAAAATTGGAACACGTAAGATCAATTCTAAATAAAAGTCTACATAGATGTGTATATTAAAGTCTACATAAATATGTATATTAACAGCTTTATATATAATGGTATTTCAAAACAATTAGATTTGGATCAGGTATTAGAAAAAGAATGAAATTCTCCATATGATATTACTAATAAAATAAACATTGAAATTGACCAATATCATGTTCTACTTGATGATCCTTTTCCCCAATGGAAAAACTGCTTCAGCATAATGGGAGGCAGCAAAAATTAATTTAACAATCACTTCTACTAGATCTCAGGCCTTTGAAAGAACCCTTCTGTTTAAGGGAGAATTCTGTATCCAACCTATAGCAAATATTTCAGGGTAATTGTAAATAACAATAGAGAAATGCACGTAACATTCATTTCTGAAGATATGAACATAAAACATTATTTTAGAGCAAAATACATACGTCGTTAAGCTTATTGCAGATTATTTTTGCATAACAGGTATTGTTGTCTCTATTTGGTATTGTCCATTCAAGTGGCCAGAAGTAAGTGTGATATACCTGAAGAAAAACCAATTTCAGCAGTTATATAGGTTTTTTTTTTTTTAAATCTATGTGTTTGACATCAATGGTATAACTTATATCACATTACATTGCAACATCATAGATTACAACAGATCATACAGTTTTACACCAGCTAATTAAAAAGTATGATGGATTACATGACTGGCAATGTGTTATACATGTTTTATGTTCAAATAAAAATTGTCAAGTGTACCTCTATATTTTCTTGTCCAAATAGTTCAATAGCTTTTTCTTCTGGGAAGCCACAACAACCATATTCCAAAGGTGTAAACACTGTAGTTGGCACATTAATATAATCACACTAAAAGTGGAAGCATAAAATAAGACTCAAAACATGTAAGAACAATAGGAAAGAAGCCAACAATTGTATTTTACATACTAAATGCTATCAGTACTTAATATCTAAATACTAAATACCTAAATATTTCAAGACCAAACATACAGATAGTGGTCAACTTTGTAGAAATCCCCCCCCCAACTCCTTTAGGGACATTAGGAAGGATATGCATACATATTTAAACTTTATGGAAGAGAAAAAGTTGAGACATTGTGGACCAAGCTTATTTTTATCTTGTTTAGCAGTGATGGTAGATCAGACAGAAGTTCCTTATGTATTTTTTTTAAAAAATTAATAATAAATACAATGTTACATATAATGTTGTCAGATTTTACTATTTTACTTTAAAAATATGATTTCTAAAGCAAAATATTACAATCATTGCTAGTATTTTAATCATTGCAAATCTTAAGTTGAGAGACTTCAATGTTTTGCTTTTTGACTATTTGTTTCTAAGCATGGTGGCCTGACAGTATAATATAATTTAATTTGAATTCTGAATGTTATTATTGAAGTAACTTTAAACATAGACTTCCTCTCAGTTCTACTCCCATAAGAATTTATACAGTACTATGTAGGTCCTGTGTTAGATTTTATTCAAATAAATAAATAAAATTTTGTTAGTTACATTTTGAAAAACAGTGGCTACTGATGTACTGCATTTCAACTAAATTTAGAATCAGTAAACGGATTAGTTGTACTTTCCACCAAAATTATTAGGTGTTATACTAAAATCCAGTGCAATAGAAAGTTCAAGCTCCTGAATATAAGATTGCCAGCCTTTTGTCTAAACTTAAAGGTCTTTCTCTATTATGACTAAGAATATACATTTACCTTTACAGAACTTCCTCCAAAAAGCCTGCGAGCTAATAGCTTGCCTGCCTGTATGGCAACTGGTGTAAGTTCCAGCTTTCCTTCCAAAATATCCCCAATCGCATAGACATAAGGTACATTGGTTTGTTCTTCATCATTCACAGGTATTTTCCCATTACTTGTTATGAAAGGAAAAGATAACAACTGAAAATCACAGCTCTATTACATAACTGCACCCCACACACACACACATACTTTATCTAAGATTTACGCTTAATATGTTCCTCAAGCAAATAATAAAATGTTACCAATGTAAATAATTTCAGAGTTTGTCTATAACAAATTGAAAATTAATTCAAGGAAGTGAAATTAATTCACTTCAATCATAATACTCATCTAAAATCAACAAAATAAAAAATATGACAAATTTCAAAATTGAAAACAGTTGTGCATTTTCATTACTGGCAATAAAAACTGCAAGTGTTCAGTCATAATCTGAACTAATCTAAAACTAATTACGATCACAATGTTTAAGATTCAGTAGTTAATCTTATAATCTTATAATTACAACTAAGTAAGCATGTGGAAGGTATTCTTTTTGTTTTTTAATAGAATTTGAAACATATTATGAGTAGGTTTTTAGGAAGCAAAACAGTTCAAATACTTACTTTTCATTCATTTTCACACCGATTTTATCCAAGCCAATAGTCCTGGTGCAAGCATCGCGGCCAACAGCTATCAAAACCTAAATAAAATGAATCATGTTTGAAATATAGTGTGGCAGTCCTATATAAGAACTCTTTTGCATACTCAGAAGCAGTTTTGTTTAAAAGCACAATAGATTTTGCTATAAAACAAATTCAAAAAGTGTTGGCAAGCTTTCATAATTCATTTCTTTAACATTATTAATGGTAAGATGTTAGCAATTAAAGGGAGCAATCCAATAACAACAAAAGTACAATGATTTTTGCAAAAACTGCAATGGCAAGCTATTGCTAAACTCTATTCTAAGATTTACCAAAATGCAAAAGTGTCTTACAGTGTTATATTCTCCTTCAATTACTTGTGATCCTTCAGTGGATTTTGCAATTACTTTGAGTTTTCCGGGCATGCCATCCTCCAGCTTTATAATCTGCATGGAAGAAGAACAAACAAAAAACCTACAGCATACTGTATTGCTACAGTCTTTATTCTGATTTGTATATTAGCCATTCCAAATTAAATCATTGTTTATGCTTATATTTACCCAATACTGGAAAGGAAAAAAAACCCTTACACTGAAGAATACTTGCCTCAATAGGAACAAATTTTCGGATGAATTTTACTCCATGTGTTTCCATGTAGGCACCTGCTTTCTCTGCCATTTCTTGATCAAAGCCACGAAGAAGGATTGAGCGTACCATAACAGTGACATCCAAACCAAGGCTCGCAAGAAATCCTGCACATTCTAAAGCTACATAGGAGGCTCCCACAACTAGAGTCCTTCCAGGGCAATAGGGGAGGGAAAAGAGGTCATCGCTGAAAAGAATAAATATTAGTGTAAATTATTAAAAAATTAAACATTCTGTCAAACAAACAAAAAAAAAAGTAATGATTTCATTTCAACTGACCTCGTGATACAATATTCTTTATCTCCTGGGATACCCAAATATCGCGGTCTTTCTCCGGTAGCAATAACAAATGTCTCTGCTGTATAGAAAGTTTCTTGTCCTTTTCTGTTGATTGCCTTGTAAAAGGAATCACAGCATCACATCTACTATCCTTTTAAACAGGAAATATTTTCAAAAATCTATTTCCAGCAGCATATACTTATTATGTCCTGCTCTTAAAACATTTTATATAGGGCATAAAACATTCAAAGGTTACTACATGTTGTGCTTAAGTTGATCATTTTCTTTTGTTCTGACTTACATACAAACTATCCTACTTTGGATCATAATGCGAAGACCTAGCTCTCAGAAAAAGCATTAACGCTGGGAAAGGTAAAGGAAAGAGAAGGGACAAACAGTAGCAAGATGGCGGATCTCAGTTCCTGTGGCAATGAATGCACAGTTGGAAAACCTGAAAGAGTAGATTAAGATCAGCTAGGACTCTACAATGACTTGATGGCACACAATCAATCAATCAATCTTATGTTGATGACATAGAAAAAAACTGTTGCTACTTTATTTTTGATGTGATTTGCAAGTAGGTACTGATAGCGTCAGACCTGACAGTCTGATCCCTTAGGGAAAAAAACCCTTGACTCCATTTGGTGGAAGTGAAAGGTACTTTTACTAGAGATGCTGGTTGCAGTAAAGTCAGGTGGAATCAGAGTTTCCCATGCCACAATACAAAACCATTTCCTTCAGTCCTTCTCTCCGCCCATGAAAAGTCCAAACCCAGCCAATGCCAGGATGTTTTGCGAATGCTGAGGTATTTGGGCTGGTTACTTTCCACACTCAGGGCAAATGGCCTTGAAGATGCCTTGGTACCAAGCGGTTCCACATTGATCTGCTTTTCTTCAGCTTTCATCCCCCCTCCCAAATTCCCACACAAAAATGCATACGTGTTTATTGCCCATTTGTTCCCTCCATTCCTCCCCACTAGTCCTTTGACAGCAGAATGCAAATATGGCGCCAAACCAAAGATGGTGAATCTGACACATACACTATACACACAAATTCTCTATACGCCTCTAGCCAATAACTAAATAAGTATATTGTTGATGTTGCTATGTTGTCCATATATGGATATAAATCCTTCATTGAAAATTAAATATTGCTTCAACTCTTTCTGACAGGGATTGAAAAATATTTAAATTTTATAATAAAAAGTCACTTTCTTAACCAAGTTTTCTGTAAGCAGGAGACAGGCACCGTACTTATTTTTGTTACTCTTGAACAAAAAATAAGATACTTGTTTTAACTTCTTCAGTATGGGACATTTGAGAAGTTTAGAGTTTAATTCCAATGTGAATTATGTTATGATAGAATATTTTGAATGGTGCTGTTTAATTTTAAACTTGGAATATTTTTTCTTCATTATGCATAGAGCCCTCCTGTTTATAGAGGACAAAGAGAAATAAAAAATTGTAAACAAATAAAAGAATCAATACAGAAATTATTAATTTGATTATTCTAAATTTAAAAACATGCATATAAAAAATCAAAGTTGTGTAACTAATGTAGGAAGGTAGTATTAATCTCTCTCTTCATATGCATTCAAAACATGTTTATCTAATTGCATGCTATCATAATGGGAACAAGTGGGTTTCAAGCTTGTTCTAATTAGTTTTAGAACTACCGTACTTAGTTGGATTTCTTACCGTAAGTACTCATTCTTTATTGAAACAATGCCTAAAATGGACTTAGTCCAATAACAGTTTTAATGGAATAGCTCACAACTTTTGTTTCAAATTTAAATGTCTTTTTTCATTTTCTTACTTTCAAGTGTATAGAAAGCCTCTTGAATTCTTACTACTTTACATTATTCGTATATGGAGCTTCACCACTCTAACTTCTTTCAAGTAATAAAAACAGAATGTACATTAACATGCAAAGCACAGCAACAGCAACATAATCAGATACTTGCATTTTTAAAAACTGATCTTTGCTTCAATAATATTCATAACCAAATGCAGTTTCAATTTAATACAGCAGTCGGAAACACATCTCATTCAAATGCATATAATAAAATCAGCAATGAAAGTTGTATAATGTAATATCAATTTGCAAATAAATTAATTTAAGCGGTAGATATAATAATCTTAAAACTATTTTCCTTTTAGCAAAGCTCCAGTTAAAATTTTGTACTTATTCTCTACAAGTTCCTCCAAAACTGATTATAATATGTTAATGTATCTACCAGCTCTATACCTGTGCTTTGCTATGAAACTATGTGATCGGGCTTAGTTTTGGGGAAGGAAAATAAGGGGGAAAAAATTGTTCCTCTGTCTACCAGCATCCATCGGTATTCATCTGGCTAGCATCCTGTCAGTGTGTGAGACAGTTGAGAGCTGTTTGGAAACTAAAACATGGAAACTGAAACTGTATTTGCTGTGTGAGCAAGGAGCATGGCCGTGGCTTAGCTCAACTGTTCTGTACTAAAGCTGGTTGCTGCTGTGAAACTAAAACTGAAACTCCTCTGCTTCTGTTTTGCATTTGGAGCAAATTTCTTTTCAGGTGGGGAGGAGGAGTAGAACTCCTTAGCATCAGAGCATGTTAATAATAATAAACTAATGCTCCGATGGTCATTTCAAAAAATCCTTCCTTAGTGAGCACCTAGAAGCAAGAGGAACATACATGCCAAATTTCAAGTTTGTAAGCTTTACGGTTCTGGAGATTTTGTGATGATGCGTGAGTGGTATTTCGCTTTTATATATATAAGATTGGTTACTTATAGATTCAATGTCTTTTGAGTTGTTTCAGATTTAAGATAATGTAGTCTGCAAGCAAGGTTAACAAATTTCAAGTTTTTCTAACCCATATTCACTTTTTTACTGACTTTTTACTCTAGTATTAGACATAAGGTTATACCAAAAGCCAGACTCCATAGGCCAATTACAATGTTTCATGATTTTTTGATTTTCAAAGAAAATATTACTGTACCTAGGAATATTCAAATATCATGCATCAAATGAATATGTTTAGAAGCAGATTGGCAACCAGTCCAAATATTTAATGAAATTTATGTAATAAATTATTTATGGGGCCTGACTTCTGATACACCCTTTAGATACAGCCAATTTTGGAAGATTAAAACTTATGTAAATTTCTGCAAGTACCTTGACTTTATGTGGTCCAATAAATTCTCCATACGCATTAAGGTATGTCACAGTCTTCTCACGTAAAGCCACCCGATAGCCCCAATTTAAAGACCCTATGTAATTTTGAATTCCTTCAACCATGGTTTCCCAATTGTGTTTAACTGAAAAAAGATACAAGAATCATAGGTAAAACAGTATGCAAACAGATTAATTCATATAATTTATAGCAAGCTTGTACAAGTACAGTGCAATATTTAATTGGAAAATATTTAAAATCCAAATGCTTTAGAAAGAACTCAATCGTATCATATTGAATACAAACAACTATTTATCTGTCTGTCTGTCTCTCACACACTAGTCCTCTATATATGACCAGTCACTTATTGGAACCTTATAATCCAGATTTGAAGTAATGAGCACCTCCTGTGCTCATTTGATAGCATTCTGGGCTCCTAGCAACTGGTCTATATTTACAGCCATTTGCAGCGTCCTACATGATATGACCACAATTTATGATTATTATTTTTTGCCAGAAACCAGCATTTACTTCTGATTTTTAGTAAAAAGTGTCCCATTGCAGGTATTTGCTTAACAATGGCAGTGTTTCCTTCATGACTGCAGTGATCACTTTATGACCATTATGGTGGCTTAATGATCACTTCTGAGAAGGATGTAAAATTGGACAGAGTCATTTGGCGATCCTCTTAACAACCAGCGTAACTTACGTTGCAGTTCTAGGCTGAATTATGGTCATAAATCGAGGATTACCTGTATTCATGCATACAGGTAGTATACCTTCTAGTATACCTTCTGAAAAACAGGGACTAGTCCAGGCAGTCTTTTATAAAGATACTATTGAATGGGGAAAAATACACATACATACATATGAATGATAAAAGAATATTCATTGTTTTTTAAGAGGCAAAGTACTGAATAAGTCTATTCAGACAAAATTGCCAAGTTTGAGAATATTCAATGAAGAGACAAACTTAATTTTTACATTAGTTGCAAAATTTTACATTCTAGCATCATGAGTTCTTATCTTGCCAGAAAAAATATATTCACAAACCTTGCTGATCATACTCCCAGCCAAACCTTCTTGAATCTTGCAGTGCCTGACCTAATAAAGCTGCTTGATGCATCAACTTTTTAGGAATGCAGCCAACATTTACGCAAGTACCACCAAGCCCTGAAACGGAAGATGCTATTTTAATTGTTTTGTTTAATGTTATAAGTATTTAAGTAATGTTATCATTGATGCATAGCCATCTTTATCCATCCTAGCTGCCTTTCAATATTTAAAAACAACTTTTAATGTACTTATACGGAAATGAAAAATAGTGGTTATCTTAGATCCGAGGAGGGCCTAGGCACTACAATCTTTTGGGGGAATGTTATTCCAGGAACCATGAAAACAAGTAATAGCAGAATGGTATAATTAATTCTAGCACTTAAGTATGAGTGAAAACATGGCTTAAACATGATAGAATAATAATAAAAAAATCACCTATACTCATTTCTGATCATGTTTTTCTATTGTAAGCAAACAATACTTCTTTACAATACTTTATATCAAACTATAATACCACTTATATGGAGAACTTATTTGCTCTAGCAGTTAAAAACACTGAGTTGGACCCAAAGAGACTGGATTCTAGTACTGCTTTATTAGGGACAAAGCTCATTGGTAATGTAACAGCAAAACACATTCCCCCCAAACATTGCCTTGTCTATGTAGTCACTAGGAAAGAGGCGTATAGGTTGCACATTCATAAAGCTTATATAATAACAGCAAGAGTAATAATACTGTAAAAATGTTAAACCCATTTAGCAAAAAAATATGTGACATGATGCATAATCAGGAAGCAACATTGCAGAAGAAAGTCAAAGCATACCAAATATATCCACATGTAAAGCACCTATCCAAGCAGATTTAATACATCAGAAAAAAAACCACTTTCCATATTTGCAGAAAATGTTTTTAAATAACAAAAAAATAGCTATATGAGTAATTGCTTTTTTCTGTAATTATAATAATAGAAATAAGCTTGAATGAGAATCGAAATATGTTGACCAATGGTTTTCTCAAAGAAGTACACATCTGTGAACTCATTAGACACAGTAATTTTACTGAATCATTTAGCATAAACAGAATCAGGGATGTCAGCAAATTAAGCAATGTGGCATTAATAAAATTAATGCAAGCATGAAACATACCCCATGTAGTACCCAATGGTGTTGGCACAACGAAATCTAAAACCATGACCTTTTTCCCTAAGGTGGCAGATTCCTGAAAAGAACAAAAAATAGATAAGCAGAATAGTTTATGACTTTAAACCATAGAATTTAAGAGTTACAACACGTAACAATAGTCACTAACTAAAATAAAATGCCAACTGTAGGCGTTCACGAGTCAATTTAGCATGTATCAGATTTATTCAAAAGAGTGATAAATAGAATTAAACATGGTTCCACAAAAACAGAAGTAGAATATATAAATACAGAAAGAAGTTCTGTGAACTCTCAGCTTCCTTACATTACTAACCTTGAATTATTAAATCTAGTAAAAACCAATCCTGGAGATTTTCCCTTCTCTGATAAACATATGCAAGTTACACACTTGTGTATAGGTATGTATATGTTAAGCATATATATGTATTAATAAATTTATATGCTTGCATCTCACTGCTGAATTGACTCTAAGTGGTTTACAAAGTAATAAAAAGTTAATATAAAATGATTAAAATTAAGAGGGATTAAATACAGATTTAAAAATCATTAATTCAATTAGGTAAATATAGCAATGTTTGTCATGATTATCTCCTTTTTTGCAGTGTACTTTCAGGCCGATATCTTTCTTGTTAGGAACAGAACATTCTGGGGAACTCCCGAACATTCTGGAGTGGTCTTGAGGGTTTTGTTATGGGGGAGTTAATCCTCTGAAAGTGGTTTGGGTATCTAGAATATTGTAAACAGCTTTCAGGTTTGAGGGTTAATTTCTGGAAGACTGCTGGATCATCTCTAGAATGGCTGGAACAGTATCCTCAGAATAATAAGATTTTGAACACATACCTCTTAATTTTAAAGATTTTTAATCTTTAATCCCTCTTAATTTTAATGGTTTTATATTAACTTTTTATGACTTTGCAAGCCACTGTTGCAAATAATTAATCCATTTATGAAATTAATTTATCCTCAAGTGTATATATAAAACTTTCTCTCACATACAATACGTAAGAAAATGTGTAGACATTTTTCACCCTGCTTCAAGCAAAAATGAAAAATTAAGATGATGAAGAAGAAAAAAAGAGAACCTTAATTAGCGTTACAAAAGGATTAAAATAACTAGGAATTGGGAAAAGGCCTATCGCTCTCAAATGGCTGCTGAGGCTAATTTTCTAAGGTATCCTAGGCAACTATGATGCTTTTTGCATTTTTTTCTATTCATTTTCATCCTGACCGGTATACATTTTTATTTTCCCTCACGGCCTCCAAGAAATACAGAAAAGTACAAAGGGCCAATTTTTTAAAAGAAAAAAAAAAGATAAACAATACATACTGGAGCTTAGAAAGCATAAGCCAATTTTTGCAAGATTATGTGCTATTAAGTCTGTGTTGATTCATAGTGACCATATAGAGTGTCAAACTCAAGGCTTGGGGGCTGGTCTAGCCTACAAGGTGCTTAGATATGGGCCATCCTGGAAATAGTGATGGACCGGCCTGAGGTGCCTCTGTCAGCGAAAGCAGAGCTGTTTTCACTGGCAGTGAGTTGCAGGAGGCCATCACAGCTGAAAACGGAGCTCGGGAAGCCATTATCGCTGGAAGTGCACTTGGGCCACCGCAGCCCCCTGAGGTCATATACAATTGTGATGGGGCCCTCAGTGAAATTGAGTTTGACACCCTTGATATAGATTTTTTTCTGTATCTGCCTTCCTGTCTTCCAACAGTGCACCCATCACTGCTGTAATTGAGTCCATCCACCTTGCTGCTGTTCATTCTCTTCTTCTCATTTAACCTTTCCCAGTGTTACATATTTCTCAAGAGATGTTTACATTATAATAATTTGAACCTGGTCATTTTTGTGTTGAGTGAGAGCACTGGGTTTAATTTGCTCTATTACCTTTGTTTGTTTTCTTAGCTATTCATGGAATTCTCAAGAGTCCTTATCAATATTAAATAAGGTGTCCTTAATAAAATATAGGAGTGATTTGTTACTGCCCTCTCCTGAGCAGTATGAAATGATTCCTTTGCCATGACCAGTAAAGTGCTATTCTACCTCCAGCATCTTTTGATATCCCTGATGCCCAATATAGGTGACTACTTGCTTTACCTGAGCAGATGGAATATCCTTCACAATTTCCTTTACCTGAACATGATTGTTCTTGGAATACATTTCTGGCACTCTTCTTCACTCATCCTTCCCAAGAATACTCACTATCACCACAACGAAGTAGCATCACACTACTTGGGGTTGGGAGGGAGTTTGCAACATACAGGTCTATAACTCTAAATTGTTAAAATTTTCATGAAGAAAATTATAGTTCAATATGGAAATGACCAAGGCAAAAAAGGCCAATACATGAATATCTGTATCCACTTGCAGCTGTGTAGTAACTAAGGTACATGTTTCATATTATTTAGTGAAATTTACATACAGGACTCTATGTAGGACTCTAGCTTCACTTGATCTGCCCAAGGGCTTTTTGAACACTATGATGTAAGCAAATTGATTTGCCTATCAGTTCAACATCAATATGGAATACTGATGAATATCTATCCATCTATCTGTCTGTCTGTCTGTCTATCATTACCAATAGGATGAATCTGAATTTTAAAAAAATCCTAAAACATAGAAGTATCATTGAGTACATACCTTGGAACAAGCAAGTCCACCAGAACCACCACCAATAATAATTAGGTCATAATCATATGATTCCATCTCTTCACACTTTCCATTCCCTAAGAGCTTCTGCAAGGTACCATTGTGGTAAATCTGCAATAAAACCATGGCTTATTGAAAAAGAACTAATCTTTTATTAGTTTTCTTAAACTTCAAATGCATAACTGTTGAAGATTATATCTAATGGGTTTCTTCCTTTTGGAGCTGGCTTGTTGATCCCAGATTTCTGGAAATGAAAGGGACTTTTACAATTTCCCCTTCAAAAGTCAGATGATCCTCTGGAAAAGTGAAGGCTTGTCTTAGTAGACAAAGAAACCTGAAAAGTGCTTTCATTCCCTTTATATTCATATAAACTTTACTTCTATGAGCAGAAGGACACTAGACAAATCTTGATGCTGATCCTCAAGGTTTGTTTAGCTAACAGAGTGCAATTAACCAAGCCAGCAACCATACTGAATATCAGTGCTTTCTTGAGCTTTAAAATACTGTATAATAAAAACTACAACTGGAAAATTCATTTTTAAGCAACTAATGTAATCTATAGCTTTAGAGAATAAAAACACAAAAAGATAATATTAGGGAAAGCAAATACTACATTCTCAATCTACAAAGAAAAAAATATGTTGTATGCACACAACTTATATAAGTGAGCAGGCTATTCCTTACAATAATTCATTTCAGTAATAACCAGAATTTGTAAAAGTAATCTGAGGAACTGCTTAAAAATGTGAGTCACAGTTATATTCATATATAAGAGAAGGAAGTTGAAGATTACTTGAAAAGTTTGATCACATCCACCAATATGGTTTCCATTTATAAACACATTGGGGACAGTCCTTTGGCTCGTCAATTCTAGTAATACTTCCTGGATACTAGGTCCATCATCTAGAATTAATAAAAGGGAAAAGATTATTTATAATAGTAAAGTTCATTGATTTGCTATGCAGCATAAAGAGCACTACACAGCCTGTTAAGATCCATTCAAGTAGTCTCAAATTAAAATATCCATGTCTATTACAAAACAAGACTTGAAAAAATTAATAAAAATATTTCTTGACTCACTGAAAACACATTAAAAATTGGTTAATCTAAAGTTGAAATATGTTTTAAAAGTCTACCAATAAAAGAGTCTTTCAGACTTGTAAATTTCTGTGGAGATGCTCAGTCATCCAGGTCACAGCTGTCTCAAATGTGCCTTTTAAAAAGGCAACTGGACTCCCCCCACCCACCCTTTTAGATGTTTCACTTCTCATCAAACAGGCTTCATTGGCTATGGCAGGATGTTGGGAGCATTGGAAGATTAATTCAAGCTAGTCCTGTCAGAACTAATCCTTTCATCGCCCCCACCATCCTGACAGAACTGATGAAGCTTCTTGGACAAGATGTAAAATGTCTTCCTCAGGGAAAAAGTCTCGTTGCATTTTGAAAAAACAGCTTTGAGACTTCAGACTCGTAGCATTTAAATGCTGCAAATCTAGAAAAAAAAAAGGCATCACTGTTCTTGTTCTCATACAGTTTAGTCATAAAAAGGACAGACAATTCCATCTTGACTAATTTTGCTTCATATATTGTAGTTATTCTCAACAATAGCTTGTAAAAACAGGACAGCTTCATTATCACTGATTCCCAAAACAATGTTAAAGGCTTAGTATACCAACTCCACCAGCGGTGGGATCCTACCAGTTTCCCTACTAGTTGAGTGATCGCGCACTTTGCACCTAATGCAGGCACGCACTTTTCCAAACATCAACCGAGGCTCTGCTGCACCAATCAGTTGAAAGGATAAAGAACAGAAAAGCTCAGGGGCAGGTGGGAGGGCTGATCCTGTGCTTTTCTCTTCTTTCTCCTCTCAGCTGATCATCGGAGCTTTTTTTTTTAACTACTTGTTTGGCCCACTGGGTAGCAATTTTTCCTACCAGTTCGAGTGAACCGGGCCGAACCGGTAGCATTTCATCTCTGAATTCCACCCTTGATATTGTAACTGCCAAACTCTCCAGATTTTTTAAAACATAGTTTTGGATCTTTGTAATTAAAAAAAAAAAGGAGTGGGGTGGGGAAAGGGAAAACGAGAATAAAATCATCACTCATTTTTACTTTTAAGAATGTTTCTGGGCTCATAACAATTCCTAGAAGATACAAACAGCAAGGAGTTATAACTACTTATATGAAGTATACTTTTAAAATATAACTAACTTTCTGAACTTGCTTTCAATAAACCCAGTTATGTCTAGTAACCCAAAATATTAAAAACCTTTAAGCCCCAGTTTCAAACTGATTTGATAAAATGAAAACAGGTATAATTAATCAGATTTATTAAGGTTCAGATAAGGC
This sequence comes from Notechis scutatus, assembly GCF_049901735.1. NCBI lineage: Eukaryota > Metazoa > Chordata > Lepidosauria > Squamata > Elapidae > Notechis > Notechis scutatus. The sequence continues at coordinate 48,442,322 of NC_142010.1, forward strand.
AAAACACAATTCACATAAAATATAATTGAAACAAAATACCTCAAAATCTTTACCAAATCTTCAACTAAACAAGGAAGACAGGTGGAAAAGAAAGATTCAGACCATTCTACTTTTCTTCTGAATCTAGCATTACATTTAGTCTGCTCTCTATATAAGATTCTGAGCAGAATCACTTTCTTAAAAAGTATTTTCTTGCGCTACAAATTTATTAGGAATTAATAATTCCTATTTAATATTCCATCACCGGATTTATACAGTAGTGTTTAGGAGTGAGTTGTTCTGCAATATACCAGTTTGGGTCAATACAATTAGAATCAACCACTTTTGGGCCGCTAAAACACAAATAAGCTAACAGATAAAAATCTGTTTTGCGGAATTCAAAATCTAGGAATGTGGAGATGCAGTTCAAATGGTTTCTGTAAGCCTCCAACTTAGTTACCACATCCGGCATTTATACAGAAGATAAGAACTTGCTTGTCTCATCTGGCTGGTTTCTCAGTTAATATATACAGTAACACCCGAGACTTAAACAGATAACACCAAACAAAAGATGAAGCACTAAAGAGAAATACCATAAATATATTTCAACATAGGACAGAAATTTTAGCTTACGAAGAAAGCATTTCCTCAAAGCATTGGTATTTTTCAGTCAAGTTTTTATGGCAAGTGCATTATTTTATTTTTACACTGAAAATATATTTCGGGAGAACTGTAAGTCAAACTGCAGCACAGTATATTTGAAAAACATTTTTAGATAATTTATTATTTTCTTTTGTGGAGAAAAATGTGATAAAAATAATTTGTTATATTGTGTACTCTATAACATATAAAAGAAACAAAGCAAAATCTTCAGTTTAGTCTGAATATATGATAAAATAATAAAGATAATTTACATGTTATCTGAAAATGTTTATTCTGACAGCTCTTAAAAGAAGTCTAACCATTTTGATTAACCTATTCAATACAGCAAAATGTGCCAGATATCTGCTAAAATCATAATTCCCATCAGAATAAGCCCAATTAATATAACTGAATAGATTAAGAATCAATATGATTTAAAGCATGTTATTGCATGCAAGACATGTCCCTATGGAGCGCACCTCATTCTGACAAACTTAATATGGAATCTAATTCCTTACTACAATTAAATAGTCTTGCTAATAATTGAACTCTTTGAAAGTTACAGTTTTCCAAATTTTTACCTTGATGGATACACTTCAAATTTTGAGAACATAACATGGATGCTTCTATAAACCATTGGTACTTTTGAGGAAGAGACCTGTCCATTCACAATAGGCACAAATGGTGACTGGCTTACTAGAATGTTTGTTCCCCCACAGAATGCTCCCTATCATCCTTGCTGGTCTTTAGCTTTGTTATAAATCTTTCCACATTCTCAAAGAAAACAACCACTTGCAACACACCCTTTTCCCCCCAGAGACATTTTAGAAAGTTAAAATGAGGCTGAACAGTCGGCACAGATTTGCAGTATTCCAGTCTCAGTTGCTTAAAGGAACAAGCAGGGGACCTGATAGGCACACAAAAACCTGTGCACAGGGACCATTTGGGGGGACTCTGGTTGAAGTTATTTTTAACAAGTTATCAAATAACCACTACATTTGGGGTGGGGTGGGGGAGGGACTGTACAACTGCTATCTCCATGCCATGGAAATGCGAATGCTCAGGCATCTCCTTTCTTGACTACATCACAAATGACACTATTCAACAACATTTTGGTGTGCCACCAATTATAGAGAAGATGAGAGAAGGCCGGCTCCGTTGGTATGGACATGTCTGGAGAGCGGCACCTTCCGTTGCCAAGACTGCCTACCACTAGAAGTCAATGGGTGGTGACCTCGAGGGCGTCCAAAACAGAGATGGCAAGACACCTTCAACAAAGATATTCAAGCTGCAGGCCTGTGCCCTGGAGATGCAGCTGACCATGCAAAGTGGCATTCAATGATCTGAAAAGTGGATCCTGCACTTGCGGAAATATGCTAGGAAGAAGAAACTGTATAATTCCAGAGGTGAAAGAAATTCACAGAAAGTTTCAGTATGAATTTTACGAACTATCTGTTCAAAACAAAGTCTTGAAAAGTTGTAGCATTTTATTACACATTCTAGTTGAAGGAAGTTTGAATTGTATATAGAGATTGATATTATCCTTACCAATCTTGTCAAGCTCCAGAGCACTATATTCTACTCCCAGAGTACGAAAGAGATCTTTCACCTGTAAAAAATAAATTCTGATAAGGAAATAGGAAGACATAAAACTAAATTTATGCTCCTCTTGGAACAACGCTGCTCTTTAGATTAAGCAAGCATTTAAAATAAATAAATAATTGCTTAGTAATTGCAGCCTACAGTTTTGCTTAAAATATACTGTACATAGGGATGCCAGTTTTGATCATTGTCTATTTATTTTTTTTACACAAAATCATTAGCTTGTTTTTTAAATACACATAATCATTAAAAAATGTGGGGAAAATGCTCACTTAAATAAGGAGCCAAAGCATTTAGAAACAGATGCAATAAAGCATCTTTTATCTGCAGGTACAACTACAGTGATCACTGGGATCCTTGCTAGAAGAATGCAAAAGAGGCCTGAGGGTCACTAAGTTACAGGTTATAAACCTTTTAGAAATGATACATAAGACTTACAAAAGCAGAGTAATGTCAGCCTTATAACAAAACCTTTATAACAGGAATGAGGGATCTGATATCAATATGGGACGATCTTACTATGAGATAACTCAGTTCTTCTGGGCATATATTCTGTTCTTCTAAGAAACACTAAATCCACCCTTTTTACTGATACAAGCACCTTTCTAAGATAAACAATGTCTCTTTTTGTACCCATAAAATACTGTTGTTCCCCATAGCAGTTTAATCTAAGGTCACATTCCAACAATATTCTGCTGCATCATGTTCCAGTCATCTATATGCTACTAAAACTCTCGTCTGTTTGTGATCTTCAATTAGTTCAAATTGTGCATCATAGCACAACCATTTTTAAATGAATGTACTTAAAATCTGCTTACTTAAAGATTATATACAAAATCATGAGCCCATTACTCCCTTATAATTGAAATTACAAGGATCTTCATAACAGATGCATTTGCAAAGTTGCGGCCACTCTCTCTATATATCATCACAGCTGTGGTCATATGATTGTGATTTCCAGCACTCCATGCTAGTTTCCCATAAGCAAAATCAATGGGGAAGAGGACTAAGGATAGAAACTCCTATGCAGGAAGGAGAATGGCGTGTGTATCAAGTTCTAGAGGAGAGAATTTGAAGGAAAAAGAATGTTGTGGATGTTCCAGCTGTGGAAGGTTGCCACTAAGTTCTAATTAAAGCTCTTGGTTAATTCTAAAATGAAATTAGTAATTACTTTATACATAGCAACAGTTTATTAAAGACATTTACACACTCTAATATTATCAAAAACAAAACTATTCCAGATAAAATGATAGTTAATCTCAGAATGATAGAGCAATTTGGCCATAAAACAATTTACTACATTCCATGCTCCTCTGGAGTCAGAAGGGAGGTGAAACTGAAGTTCTTTTATGATATAAATGAATGTCACTTGTTTTGTTATCTGAACGATCAAGCTCTCAAAGAAATCAACTTTATCTTGGATATGATATTATATGTCTCATATAAAGGAACTGACTGGTTTACAAGAATATTTTTGCATGTTGCCTTTTTTGTCTGATCAATCCAAAGTTCAATAAAGTTCTGCAAATGTTTCTAATTTAAAGAAATAATGGTTTTAAGTAAAAAAAAAAAAAGGCTTTCATTGTTTCAATTTGTAAAAAATACCTTAATTGTAAACTATATTTAAAAACCTATGATGTTAATGAAGTACAGAATTGCTTTTACATCTGTGACCTCTTTAGAAATAAGCAATACAGGAAGTCTTCGGGATACAATCAGCAATGTTTAAAAGTTACGATGGCACTGAATAAGAGGGACTTATGACTGTTCTGTAATGCTGTGGCCATTGCAGCATCACCACAATCATGTGATCACAATTCAGGCACTTGGAAACCAGTTCACAATTACAACAGTTGCGGTGTCCCTCAGTTGCATGAACAGCATTCGTGACCGTCCCTGCTGGCTTTCCACAAATAAAGTCAATGGGGAAGCTGGCAGGAGATCACAAGTTATTCCCACTACTTTTCCACCTACTGCCCATGTTCCACAGTGCCTGCCTGCACATAAGTCTCATTCACCAGCCTGCTTGTCTGAGACACCTCTTCCCACATCACAGTCATATGCGGTTCTCACTTAACTACCTGTATGGTCCTGAGGTTACAATAGCAACTGGGACTGCCATCACTAAGTGATGCAGTCATGTGACATCATGCAGTTCCGCTCCCAATCAAGGGCTAACTGTAGGCAGCAATTTGACACTTGAAAAATACTGAAAGCTTTGAGAGATACTCTTTTTATTGATTAGCCTTTGATTCAGTGGTACACGACAAACTACTCCTAAAAATAAAATCCTATGGTATCTCTGGACAACTGAATAACTGGATAGAAGCATTCCTGGCAAACAGACAACAAATGGTCAAAATTGGGAGCGTCCTATCAAATTCTGTACCTGTCAATAGTGGTGTCCCCCAAGGCAGTGTTCTAGGACCAACTCTCTTCATACTCTACATAAATGACCTCTGTGATCATATTAAGAGCAATTGCGTTCTTTTCGCTGATGATGTAAAGCTGTTCAATACCACAGACAATACTGCTACCCTACAAAAAGATCTTGACTATGTATCAGAATGGTCAAACAAATGGCAACTTCAAATCTCAACAAATAAATGCTCTGTCTTACATATTGGCAAAAAAAATACAAGCTGAATAGTCAAGATCTTGTTGATGACCCAAGCTCTGTAAAGGACCTTGGAATACTCACCTCTAATGATCTAAGTGCTAGAGCCCACTGCAACTACATAGCCAAAAAGGCATTAAGAGTTGTTAACCTAATCCTACGTAGCTTTTTCTCTGGTAATATCACACTACTAACCAGAGCATACAAAACATTTGCTAGACCAATACTCAAATACAGTTCATCAGTCTGGAACCCACATTACGTATCTGATATTAGCACAATTGAGAAAGTCCAGAAATATTTCACAAGAAGAGTTCTCCACTCCTCTACTGTTGTAGAATACCTTATGCCACCAGACTTGAAATTCTAGAACTAGAAAACCTTGAATTACGCCGTCTTCGGTCTGATTTAAGCATGGTATATAAAATCATACATTGCAATGTCCTACCTGTCAATGAATACTTCAGCTTCAACCATAACAACACAAGAGCACAAAATAGATACAAACTCAAGGTTAACCGCACCAAACTTGATTGCAGGAAATACGACTTCAGCAACAGAATGGTCAATGTCTGGAATACTCTACCTGACCCTGTAGTTTCTTCCCCAAACCCCAAAAACTTTAACCTTAGACTGTCTACTATTGACCTCACCCCTTTCCTAAGAGGTCTGTAGGGGGCGTGCATAAGCGCACCAACGTGCCTACCGTCCCTGTCCTATTGTTTCTCTTATTCTTCTTTTATTTTTCTTATATATACCCATTTCATGTATTCACAACTATGTATACACTTATACTTATTATCTTGTAAACAATTGGCAAATCAAATAAATAAATAAATAAATAAATTATGAAATAGAGATGTTAGATGCAGAAAATTAAAGCTGCAATTTAAACTACGAGACTTAACTTATATTGAATACAAGCACAACCATCCAGTAATTTAACATACAGAAAATGAGAGCATAACTCCTTATTAAAAATACGTCTTTAAAATAGAACTAAATGTGTTATAATGTACTCTGAATGTATGGAATGAGAATAAATTAATTGATGCTTGGTATTTATGTAGTGAACCTTATTTGCCACCTCCATTTTCAGAGTGCCATCTACTATATACGTGTTTACTTAACTTATTTAAAACAGTTCTTAAACTTACATACTTATAACAGCAGTTCTTTTGATTTAATTACCAATATCACTTTTTTCTGTCTTATACAGGTACTCTCTGGATAATCTTCAAGGTCTATGGGTAATAGCAGTTTCTTCTATTAATATGACCAGGAGTTTTAACTGGTTTTTTGTTTTTTTTTGGGGGGGGGGTAGAATACAATTGGTTTTCGTGTACTTTAAAGAATAATTTAAAATAATTTAACTTTTTAAACATTTTATTTAATATGTGGTTCCAAGTGGTTTTGCCCAAAATGGGGAAGCACTGGGAATTGGCACAGGTCATAAATTGTGCAACTATCTCTATTATATTTCACTTCCACAAAAGCCTGGGGAAAAAAATTCAACTGCTTTGATCACTGGACTAAGCTCATATACCAGCAGTATGCACAAATTCCAAAGCACTTCTTCGGAATCATTTCTGAAATATGTATAGCCCTAAAAGTCAGTTATATATTGCAATTGATTCTTGTTTCTTCAGAAGACTTAAAATGATGGCAAATATATGAAGCTTACCCCCAAACTATAGTACAACCTAGCCAACAAGTTGACATTCAGTAGTAATAGCAATAAAGATCTATTATCAATTAACAAATTAATTCCTAAATTATTTCACTTAAAATATGTTAAGGAACCCAAAACAGTATTTTCTTAGAAGTAGCAGGATGCTAATTCAAAAACTGCCTTGGAAGTTCTCTAAACCAATTCAAGTACCTTAAAATCTATAGCGATCTAAATGTTTGCTCTCATGCCTAAAGTTTTGAAGATAAAATTAGGATTTTGAAACGTTAAGTTGACTTGACGGGTTATTTTATTTAAATATATATACATATCGGTTTAGTCCGAGCAACAGATGGTTTTCACATTTAAAATTTAATCTTAAAATTTAAGATATGTCTTCTTTTCCTTTCCAATGTGTAGTGTTTCAAATAAACAATGGGTTTCTTATTATTAACCACACATTCATTTTTTAACATGGCAAGCAAAAATATATTTATAATTTTACATGTTCCATCTATGAAAAAGGAAGTTTCATAAATACTATACATCAAATATAAAGATTGTTATTCCCTCTGCATTCTGAAAATTTTCTCTGCAGGATTGTGGATCCTGCCAGAATAATGTGGATAATTAAAAAAAATGAAAATGGGTCTCCCCACCCAGCCTTTGGATCCCAGTTTTTTATTGCATGCAGATAAAATTTCTGTAAAGCTAATGGGCTGTGTATGCACCAGAGCATACAAACAATTGAGGAAACTCAGCAAAGCAACAATATTGCTTCCAATTTGTGGTTTAAGTTATATAAACTAAAATATGGCTAGAAGCCAGTTACTATAATTTATATCAAGCACAAGTAAGAAAATAATTTAATTCCTTAGCAGAGTGAAAATGTAGGGTTTTTAACTAGCCTAATACTAAATATTAGTATCTAAACTGTTTGCTAAACCAGTATTTAAAAGGTTCCAGAAATAAAGTATGGGAAGATATTTACTACTTGGATTAGAAAAGCTTTACCATTTTGTGCCAGCACACTGTGTATTACAAACAACAGTAGTACAAGTAATGCAGCCATTAAAACTGCAAATTGAAGAGAACTTGGAGGGAGAGTCTATGGTTTCATCTCCATACCCAGGGGTGAGTTTCTACCAGTTCTGTCCACCTCTGTAGAACCGGTTGCTCCAAAGAGCAGCAGACATAGAACCGGTTCTGCTACTGTTTTGGCCTACCCCTCCCCCACCCAGGCTCTTATCTGACCTTTATTTCCTGCTTTTTCAACTACAGCTGCTTTGTGCGACACAGCTGCAGCTCAAAAAGCAGGAAACAAGGGCTTTTCCAACCACTGCGCACTTGCACGCAGCGCTGCCCAGCAGGTCGTAAATTGCACTTGCGCGACTCGCGCATGCACGTGTGACGCTAATAGACAGAACCGGTAGTTATACCAGTAGGATCCCATCCCTGTCCATACCTAAAAGACACTTAGTATTTTATTGGAGATGGTACTAGTCAAGGAAAATTGCAAACCAAGCATGTTGATAAACAGCTAAAGGAGATAGGGTAAAAGCATTGATAGCAAGAAAAAAAATGAAATGTTTTAATTGTGGAAAACAAGAACATTTGAAAATCTACTATCAAAAATAGAAAGGCAGTTAACTAAAAAACAGACAGGAAAAGTTCAAATGCATATTTTTCCCTCCGGTCAAAATACTATTGCTGGATGAAGGAAATGGAAGTAACTGAAGACTATGACTGAAGACTTCTGTTGTTGAGATCACTCTGGCTATACATGATTTGATGAGTTCTATTCATATCTTGAGGGCACTTTCCATTTCTGTATTTTCGGTCAGAATTTTTATATATGTAACAATTGGGAAGATCCATGAGACTTACATATTGATGATAATTCACATCAATACTTACTTGTTGACACAGAGAGAGGGGGGGAGGGAGAGAGAAACAATTCAACATAAGTACAGCTATTTTTCTATTATTATCCAGTGCTGCATATACAGAATTGTACCATATTCATTCATGACCATACCTATTTTTGAAGATTTGTTAAAAAAAAACCCTTCTGTATTATGAAAAATATGAACATAACAAAAGTAGAACTATAAAAACAATTAAACTTTCTTAAGTAGATTTGGAAATAAGTATTTCTGAATTCAACACATACCTATCTATTCAGGACATTTAACTGATTTTATTTTAAACCTTCAGGGACATTTGTAAGATAATAAAACAACCCCATATTTTTTAGTACTAGGCCAAATAAACATTTTTAATTGATTCTTAATCCAATTAAGCCATCAGAAAGAAACCTCACTTATAAGATTTTTTTAAAATGTCATTATTAAATAAATAAAGATCTAGCAGAGAATCTTTTTAACTGCATGCAAATAAGATTCAGTGGAATCCTATCTAAGAAGGAATTCATACTGTCAATATTAGCAAAAAGTCTGCATCTTACTATTTTGACCCGGGAAACATCTGCATATCCTGAAATCTTTTAGTATAGCCTTTAAAGCTCCTCCCAAAATTATTTCACAATGAGATTAACTGTGTTTAGTTGTTTTAATTTGTACTTATTTATATTTAGATTTTGATCTGGTTCCACCTATAGTTTAAATGTAGCCATTCAGAAGTGAAGCATGAAAAACTCTGTGCCTTTTTGATGTAGTTATACTTTCTTAAGCCTAATATTTTTCTTATTCAGTATAATTTCTTCCTTATATTGCCTTTTGAGTTTACATTTCTATAATCTATAGTATTTTTCCTTGTATAATTTCATTCTCTTTATCCAGCTCACATTTTCTACTTCTTTAGAGATAATGCAAGATTAGTATATTCTAGTCAATGCTTATTCACATTAGGTCCTGTCAAGTATATCATGATGGTATTTAATTGCCACATAGTTGAATTTCCATCATGACTCATTATATTAATGTCTTCCTAGGCCCACAGCTACACCCAACAGAGTGCAGCATCATATTAGCAAGAGTTGTAACAAGAACAAACTGTTGTACAAGCAGTGTTACTCAATAATAAGCTGTTTCTTCATAACTCCCAGATTTTCTTTTATATAGAGTATTATTTTACAAATTAGCCATAATTAGAACCTGCAACAATTACTAAATTAATGGAATCATGTATGCTTGTTAGTAATTAAAACTCCACTTCCAGCAATAGATCAGAAGAATATCGGAGAAGGGATTCAACATTTCATTCCACCAATCTGTTTCTCTGGAATCTGTTTAATCATATACTTATTTGTCTAAATTAACATTTACATTAATTACTGCCACAATCAATCTTATTTCCATTAAGAAAATCTCTATCCCAACAACTTGAATGTGAGAGTTCAGAAATGATACACTAAAGGGAAAAAATTAAAAATATATATTTTACAAAGAAAGGCAAATATACGTGTCCCAGGATCTAATCTGGGTCGGTCACCAAGATCAACGGTTTAGTTTTCCAAGCTTTCGGACTTGTGCTGGAGCCCATCCTCAGGTAGCTTCTCTCTTACCAGAATGACTGAAAGACTAAACCTCTGGTAACCGACCCAGATTGGATAGTATCATATTTTAATCCATGCTTAATTACCATTATTTTAATTTCTATGATACAAGTATTGCACCTTCTCTCCTCTGAATATTTTAAATGTTTCTGAACATCTTAACATAAGGCATAAGCATGACAAATAGGCTATGTACAAATAGGCTAAATACAAGTGGAATTTCATGTGTGAGCACACATTTGCCCAATTGTCAAAGGACACATTTTATGCCCTTTCAATGAAATATTTATTTCCAAAGAACGTGAAGCACAACATTCCTTAATAAAAGACTCACTACCACTCCACCTGGGATTTCCAATTGAGGTGGATGATGAATTAGCTCTTAGGACAAAACTTGGTAAAGCTAAGGAGATCCGGGTTTTTCCTATTTTGTCTTCAAAAATCATCAGTGTTGACTCCTGGCACTGCCTGCACAAGTTCCTATAGTTTTGGGGTTTTCTGTTGGCAAAACTTCAAAAGTGGTTTGGCACTGCCTTTTTTCTGAGGGCTGACAGCCTTGGCCACGATGTTTCAAATATTACAAAGCCCATGCTGTGTGGCTCTCAAAAGAGTGATTGGCAGAAGGTCACCCAGCTGGCTTATTGCCCAAGAGGGAACCAGAATTCATGTTCTCCTGCTCTCTTGCCTGGTGCCTGCAATCCCTACACAAAAGTTTACATTGCCAAATTATTACTTCGGAGCCTTGACTGAGAGGTTAACTCGGACGCCCTATTTATGTCACTTCTCCCGTCTGCCCGCCGGCCCGCCTAAGCCTGCTGGCGCGAAAGCATTGGAAACCACAGCGAGGAGGGCCTAGCCTGCGCCATGTATATACCCCATTCCTCCAGAGATAGCGGAAGAGGTAGCACAACGCCTCCGGGAGGGGAGAAGTACGATAGTTCAAGAGCAGGAAGAAACGGGAAACAGCAACGGAAGCGAGCATGTGTGTGGGGGTTCAATGCGAGGAAGCCCCGACCGACCTGACACCAGCAGAAACCGAAACGGCGGCCTCAGGCGGCAAGACGGGCCCGGCAGGATCGTTGCCACGGCAACCCCTGCTTCCTCTCTCTCTCTTCCTCTCTGTCCCCCCCCCCCCCCGCTCACCTTCCTGCAGAAGGGGCAGTAGCTCTTGCTGAAGATCATGACCCAGTGGGTGCTGATCAGGCTGCGGACGCGGAGCCTCACCGCATCCAGATCTGGGAGGCGGACTTGACCCGGAGGCGGCATGGCGGGGGTCCTCGCTTAACACCCCACTACCACCACCACCACGGAGGCCGAAGAAGCAGCGCGGGCTGCCGGCAGGATCTCAACTGTGCGGTCACCACAGTCTCTAGGCGCTCCGTTTTCCTTTCGTGCATGCGCGGCCCGGTCGGTGGGAAGCCCCGCCCCCTAACTCCGCCTCTAACCCTTCCTCCTTCGTGTCCAATGAGAAAAACGGAAAGGAGGCGGGGCGGCGGTGGAAAGACGAGGTTTTACTCGGCGGTTCTCGAGAAGGCGGGCTGGGAGGGCGAACTCGCGGAAGGCGAAACCGGACGGGCGGCTCGCCGCACGATGGCAGCCAGATGGAAAGCGAGACGGGTGACGGTGGAGTTGGTCGTTTGCGCTGCCCTTTCCGCCTCGGAAGCTCAATGAAACGAGGCATACGGTCGAGAATAAATAATGGGAGAACAATCGGGTTCTGGCTTCCCCCCGGAATAACTCCGTTTGACTTTGGAGGGATTTTCCCCCCCTCAAAATACTTGGGTATGAAATGGAAATTTATTTGACATATATGCCTATTTACAAGTATACCGAAGAACGCCTATATGTCCGTGTATAGTACAAACTTTGTTTTGTATTGCAAATAGTAATAATAAGCAATGCGGTATAAGGAGCATAGGAGACTTTTTATTTGATTATGAAAGAGAAAAGAGATCCTCTTTGGGATCTAACGCCTTTGGTGCTGTCTCTAAAATATAGAAAGGTGTTCTCAATTCAAGCTTTCAATATGAAGTATTTAGAGACGTCTTCTTTTAATCTCTCCGTATCTGCGTTGGATAAGATGATCCTTGCCTGGTTGCAGGATTTTTCCAGCTTATTCTATATCCACAATAATTGCTATTGTACCTTTAATAATGACTGAGCAGTTTTCAACAACAGTGTCTACAATACAAAATACTGCTGTCATAAATGTGGAGGGAGTTGAAGGAAAGTCTGGATAAAGAAGGTTGTTCTACTGAGCAAGTTTATAAATCCAAGCTTCATGCTACATACAAATTTCTGCATATCATTTATCCATTAAAAAAAGATTCCAGAATGATTCTAAAGATGTAGAAAACTCAGAAGTTAAATTTATATTCTAAATATTAAAACTGAAACACGGGACAGGAGAGGGGCTGGAATATGAGGGGAAAGACAGCCTAAATAGAAATTTCAGACTAAACAACATGCACAAAAAACTCCTCATGTACTGGAAACATTATCTCCTATTATGGGAGAGCTGAGCTGCAGTAAGACCAGCTTTGAGAAAAGAATACTAACTGGTAGTGGTAGTGGTAGCACTACAAATAAAACCTTAAATGGTCTTCATAGGCTACTGGGAGTACAAGATACCTCTAAAAGTCAAGATAAAAAAGGATCTCTACACAATATAGGATGTGCAAATTGCTACGAAATAAATGGCACTGAATTTCTGTTTTTATTCCTTTTCACAGAATGACAGAGTTGGAAGGGATGTAGAAGACATTTTAATTACCATTAGTGTGGTCCCTTTAATAGCAGATTTAATGTGTCATGTTTAATGCTTTGAATGCTTCTAAATAGCTCTTTTCTGTAAAAACAAAACAAAAAGCAAATTTAAATATTGAATCATTTGTTTTATTTAAATAAATTGAATGTAATACTGTGTGAGTTTATGATATGTTTATTTGGAAAAAGGAAGGTCAGATATTTTAGTTCATGCTTCTCCCACTGAAAAGCAAGTAAAAAGAAGTAAAAGAATTTAAAGCACTGTGTTCCTTCAATTAATTGTCTATTTTTCATACAATTATAATTTTAATAAAATTAATTTACTAAAATTTACTAAAATAGGAAGTGGATATTGAATAGTGACCACTAGTAAATATGACAAGAATATCTGATTTGCAAAGCATCAGAAACTAAACACAGGCTTGATATAATTTAGAGACCTCCTGTGTGGCCCACTGCAGGTGTCCAGTTATCACCAATTCGTCTGTATCCCCATCTCTATATTTTGCTTCTGATGCCATCGCATCAGGGATTCCCTTCTCACAAGCCTAGTTCCTAACATGGCTGCAAATCCCGTATGGAAGTTTCACAGCCTATCAAGAGCCTGATGTGCGCTGGAGGAGTGGCCACATGAGGAATGTGTTCTTTTCAAAGATTTATGATGATTTCTATATGGAAAGCATTATTTTTATTTAATTTATTTTCTTGTATCCTGCCTTTATTATTTTTACAGTTAACTCAAGGCAGTGAACATATCCAACATATCTTCTTTCTCTTCTTTTCCCCATAACAATCACAATCCTGTGAGGTAGGTTGGGCTGTGAGAGAATGACTAATCGAAAGATACCCAGCTGGCTTTCATTGGCTAAGACATGCCTTAAACTCACAGTCTTCTGCTTTCTTGCCTGGTGCCTTAATCACTAGACCAAACTGGTATCTGTGCAATGTCAGAGCCACTTCCTGGCAGTATATGTGCAAAAGGCTGTCCACCTTTAATAAAGACAAATTGAAGCAGTTTCTGAGAATGATAACAAGGTTGGCACAGGAAAAACATTCTCCGAATAGGTTACTGAAGAAGGGACTAACTGGAGACAAGAAGACACTATGGGGGACTATCAGTGTACTAGATCTAATCTGAATAGGAACAGAGTAGATTACAATTTATGAGTGGAAAAAAACTTGACGATGAGAAACATTCAACACCAAATAATTGGTAGTGTGCTGTTCCCCTCTGAAAGTTTTGACGATATCTGATGTAGAATTGTGAAAGAAAATTATTTGCAAGGGTCTAATTATACAAGAATGTCTGCACAGAGCAGGAGGTCAGATAAAATAGCTTCAAGGGAATTTCTAATGCTATAATTCTAAATTTTAGTATATCTAAAATTAACCTGGTATATAGATGTACAGTATATTAGCATGTATTTCCCCTCCCAAGCTATTTTTTTTACTTTTACCATCTTGCCTGACAAAGATGTCTTGAAAAGCCTGCTTGAGTAAAAAATTGGTCTAGTAAAAATATTGCCCCAATATAAAGTTTATACTCAGATAAAAAAAATGTACTACTGCTATATTAATTTAATATACCAAATTTGCTTAGAGTCAATGGAATGACATAAAAGCTAAGTAAGTAAATAAGTAAATAGACAATGAGAGAAAGAAACAAGTAAATAAACAAATGTCTGGTACTACCAAATAGCAAAAGTCAATAATGCAAGATTTATGCAGAAAAAAAACCAGATAAGACACAGAAATTTTGTTTATATGCCTTTGTGCCTACTTACGACCTGGTCATATAATTTAACCATGATTTATGGAATTAACCTAATTTTTTGGATTTGCAGAACATATTGAGACAAACTAACAACACAGATTAAAACAGGATAGACTAATTTGTTTTTGGTTATTTGTTAATTCAGTGTATTATGTGAATATAGCCCTTGTGACAAGCAAATAGTGTTGAACAACATCTATTAGCAACCCAAAGGTGCTTTTCAAAAGGCAACTGGACTTTCTTGTTTTTATCCCCTTGAAAATGTTTCGCTTCTCTCTCATCCAAGAAGCATTAGTTCCAGAACTTCAGAGCTTCAGAACTTCATTTCCAAAACTGAATAAGGTTCTAGGATGAGAAGTGAAACATTTTCAAAGGAAAACAAACAAGCAAGAAAGCCCAGTTGTCTTTCGAAAACCACTTTCAGAACAACCATGACCTGGATGATTGAGAATCACCATAGACATCTATTAGCAATTATGTTATTTCTTTTTCATTATGGGGCTGGATATTCTGGAAATTATTGTCTAATAAAATTGACAAGATAGTAGAAGAATATTTAAATCTTGGATAGAGCAAGGAATCAAGAACTTTTGGTATAAAGATGCATGATAATTTGATAAATCCAGTTAACTGAAAACCTTTTTTAGACTTTGATAAAAGAATATAAAATATGATATAATTCAACGGAATGTTTTACTAAATATATTGCATCGTTAGGGCTGAGTCCAAGGAAGAAGGCTAGAGGTCTCAAAACTCCTAGAGATCTGTAGAGTAGCTTGGTCTCCTGCCTTGGATTAACAATGGTAGTTATTCCTACTTCCACCTGTCTTCTAGGGGGAGGCCATTGCTTGATGAGATTAGGCCATTATAGCCAACCTACCTTACAGAAAAAAATAATAATGAAAATGTAATTACAGAGTTCCTGGCTTTTTTAACACGGGCAGGAGGCTAGCTCTACTATTTTGGGAGATAGATCAATCTCTCAAGTTCTATTTATAATTTTGTTTTAAACAAGAAAAGATAATGAGTAAAGTTTTTTTAAACTCAGTAATCATATGTAAAACATTTAGTGGTAGAGGAGATAAAATATACTGACGTTACAGAGTCTTCAGTGGAAAAATATGCAAGAAAAGATAAGGTTCTGACAGATCACAGAATAATGCTGGTCTTTTTCCTAATTTAGAAACTGCTATGATGTAATGAAGTTCCACATTTCTCAAAAGCAAGCAAGTTACTTGATGTATCTAGAGAACATAAATATCAGCCAATTTATGAGATTTAAGTGCCCACAGTGAAAACTAACTTTAGGCAATGTTTTCAACTAAACATTTACTAGTCTTTTCAAAGGTAGCCATTTTTCTTGAAGCAAGATTTCTCTCTGCCTCGGTTGGTTTTACAATCTCGAGCATTCCACTCAGTTAATTCTAGGGAGATGAAAGATGCCTTGTTTCTTCTTCTTCTCATTCCTCGGTTCACAGCTTTGTTTTTAAAAAGGGAAAGAGTTTTTCTCTAGTAAAATATGAAAGGAATTAAGAGATCTGCTTGTCGTACAGGTGGTAAAATTCTTGCCCTTCTGCTCAACCAAAGAAGATGAACATTCCCTGTCGGGAGAACATCTGTCAATTTTGTGAATGCCAGATGGTATCATCACACATCAGTTCCATCAATATCATTTCTGAGTAAAGACCAAGGACCAAATTCTGGAAAACCATTACTTATGAAGGATGTTGACAGAGAATAAAGTGACATTCATTTTGGCATTCTTATTTCAGAGACCCCCAAATTGATTGGGCGTTGGTTCTTACCTGACCGCCATTTCTCTGGAGCCGTGAGGATCATCCAGAGAGTGGGAGGTGCTTCAGTCTGCGTCGTTGTAGGCTGAGCTTAATTACTGAGGATCGCTCCGCCCTTCATCACGTGGCTGCCTTGCGATCCCCAGTTTACGCCAGGAATCGAGAGTGAAGAGAATACCTTGCTCTCATCTTACTATGCTAAGGGATTCATTGGCGAAACAAGACCCCACCAGACGGAGAAACTAATCAGGGTGGGGCTGGATGATCCTCACGGCTCCAGAGAAATGGCGTGTCAGGTAAGAACCAACGCCCATTCTCCTGAGAGCCGTTCAGATCATCCAGAGAGTGGGACATACCAAAGCTTGGCTGTCCTACGGGAGGGAGTCCGTCTGGTCCTGCAATCTCTGCGGCTCCTTGAGGACTCGCTGTAGAACCAGTCTACCAAGCGAAGCCTCCGCCGAAGCAAATATGTTGATCTTATAATGTCTGATGAAGGGAGATGGGGAGGCCCAAGTGGCCGCCCGACAAATTTCAGCAATTGGAGCCTGGGAGGCCCAAGCTGCAGAGGTAGCAGCACTTCTAGTGGAGTGTGCCGTTATTCCGCTGGGAACCGGCAGGGCCTGGGACAAGTACGCTTTGGAAATAGTAGCTCTAATCCAGCGGCCGATGCTTGACGGGGACACTTTGTGGCCTAATGATTTGGGCTGAAAGGAGAGGAATAGGGATTCGGATCTCCTGAAGGATTGGGTACATTAATGTAAATGAGAAGGGCCCGTCTTATGTCCAGGTTGTGCCAGAGCTTCTCCCTTTCCCGCGAGGGATTGGGGCAGAAGTTCGGAAGTGTGAGTTCCTGTGCCCTGTGGAAGGCTGAGTTGACCTTGGGCAAGAAGGTAGGATCCGGCCGGAGAACTACCCGGTCGGCATGGAAGATGCAAGGTCCTTCCTCCCGACAAGGCGCTATCACTGATATTCGGCGAGCCGAGGTAATAGCCACCCGGAACACTACTTTGAATGTTAGGAACTGGAGAGTGGATTCCCTGAGAGGCTCAAGGGGTGTTTAGTAAGGGCCACCAGGACCTTATTGAGGTCCCAGGTAGGGTATCTGTGAACCATCAGGGGACACAAGTTAGTGGCTCCCCTGAGGAATGCCCTAATGCGAGGGTGGAGGGAAAGGGACCCCAGATTGTCAAGACAATGACGGTTGAAAGGGCTGCGACCTGGCGCCTCAGGGTGTTCGGAGAAGGACCTTTCCTCAGACCCTCTTGGAGGAATTCCAACATTTGAGTGATGGAGGGTGAAAGCGGGTTGACCTGGAAACCGAGCACCACTTGCAGAAACTATTCCAAGTGGCATTGTATATCCAGGTTGTGGAGGGCGCCTGGCGGCTAGAATAGTATCGATAACCTGGTCAGAGAACTGCTCCTTTCTTAAGCGCTCCCGCTCAACCTCCAAACGGCTAACTGGAGCCACTGAGGATCTGGTGCTGGAAGGACCCTGAGAAGGGATATCCTGATCGGAGGGATTTTCTAGGGAGGGCCACCGATGAGGTTGCGGAGGTCCGTGAACCATGGGCGCCTGGGCCAGTAGGGTGCCACCAGAATCTGTTCTGCTCTCTCGGAGATGAGCTTCTGGATAACTCTGGGGACCAGGGCTAAGGGAGGGAATGCATATAGAAACCCTGAGGGCCAGGGGCAATGGAGGGCGTTGTAGTTCTCAGCCCCGTGGGAGGGTACCTCGAGAAAGAACCTGGGGAGTTGTGTGTTGAGGGGGATGCGAAGAGGTCCACTGACGGGAGACCGAAAAGCTTGGTCGCTTCCCTGACCAGTGATGGGTGGAGCGCCATTTGGCCTGGTCCACCATGGTCCTGCTCGACCAGTCAGCTAGGGTGTTTAAGACCCCTGAGATGTGCTCGACTTTGAGAGAGAGGAGATTGCGCTCCGCCCAACGGAAGAGGCGCTCGGTCTCTCATCAAACGGATGGACTGGGTGCCCCCTTGTCAGTTGACATGTGGCGGTGATGATGGCCGTGAGTATGAAGACATGCCGCCCGCGTACCTGAGGGAGGAAGTTGCGCAGGGCCAGGTGGATGGCGTGGAGTTCCAACCAGTTTATACTGCATGCCCGTTCTACCTGAGACCATCTGCCCTGTTGCGAGAGCGAGTGGATGTGAGCGCCCCTCCGGACAGGCTGGCGTCTGTGGTGAGGGTGAGGCGCTGGGGCTCCTTGAAGCCATGTCCCTTGTAGATGGCGGGACTGGTCCACCAGAGGAGAGACTTGAGGACCTTTGGAGGCACCTTGACCGTGGCCTTTGAATTGCTCTTGCCGGACCGTTGGAGCACGGGAGCAGGAACCACTGTAGGGACCTAGTGTGTAACC
Source organism: Notechis scutatus (assembly GCF_049901735.1). Classification (NCBI taxonomy): domain Eukaryota; kingdom Metazoa; phylum Chordata; class Lepidosauria; order Squamata; family Elapidae; genus Notechis; species Notechis scutatus. The sequence goes on from NC_142010.1 coordinate 48,461,056, forward strand.
AGGCCCAGGGAACAAAGGAAATACATGAGACCATTTACCTAGTAGCTTAGACAATTCCAAAAGTGTCACCCTCCCTGAACGTCTGATGTGTTTGACGGTTTCCTGAATGTTAAGGAATGTTTCCGAGGAAGGGAAACCTTTCCTCGAACCGAGTCAATGACGGACCCCAAGTGGGTGATCCGTGTAGATGGTAACAGTCGGCTCTTTTGCCAGTTTACCAGGAACCCATGGTCTTGGAGGGCAGAGAGGGTAGCTCTGACATCCTTCTCTGCTTGGAGTCTGGAGTGGAACAGGATGAGAATGTCATCCAGGTAACAATGGAGACGAACCGGGAGGTTCCTGAGGTGGACCGCCAGAGCCGCGAGGACCCTAGTGAAGGTCCTCGAGGCAGAGGCCAACCCAAGGGGAGAGCCACATATTGTAAGTGGCGGTGGTTGTAGCAGAATCTGAGGAATTTGGAATGGGAGGGCCGGATTGGGATGTGAAGATACGCCCCTGAAAGATCTATAGAGGCTAGCCAGTCCCCTGCCTGATGCCCCATAGCATGGACTGTAGGGTGCTGGAAGGGACCCTGAGAAGGGATATCCTGATCGGAGGGAGATTTTCTAGGGAGGGGCCACCGATGGGTTGCGGAGGTCCGTGAACCATGGGCGCCTGGGCCAGTAGGGTGCCACCAGAATCTGTTCTGCTCTCTCGGAGATGAGCTTCTGGATAACTCTGGGGACCAGGGCTAAGGGAGGAATGCATATAGAAACCCTGAGGGCCAGGGGCAATGGAGGCGTTGTAGTTCTCAGCCCCGTGGGAGGGTACCTCGAGAAAGAACCTGGGGAGTTGTGTGTTGAGGGGGGATGCGAAGAGGTCCACTGACGGAGACCGAAAAGCTTGGTCGCTTCCCTGACCAGTGATGGGTGGAGCGCCATTTGGCCTGGTCCACCATGGTCCTGCTCGACCAGTCAGCTAGGGTGTTTAAGACCCCTGAGATGTGCTCGACTTTGAGAGAGAGGAGATTGCGCTCCGCCCAACGGAAGAGGCGCTCGGTCTCTCTCATCAAACGGATGGACTGGGTGCCCCCTTGTCAGTTGACATGTGGCGGTGATGATGGCCGTGAGTATGAGGACATGCCGCCCGCGTACCTGAGGGAGGAAGTTGCGCAGGGCCAGGTGGATGGCGTGGAGTTCCAACCAGTTTATACTGCATGCCCGTTCTACCTGAGACCATCTGCCCTGTTGCGAGCGAGTGGATGTGAGCGCCCCCTCCGGACAGGCTGGCGTCTGTGGTGAGGGTGAGGCGCTGGGGCTCCTTGAAGCCATGTCCCTTGTAGATGGCGGGACTGGTCCACCAGAGGAGAGACTTGAGGACCTTTGGAGGCACCTTGACCGTGGCCTTTGAATTGCTCTTGCCGGACCGTTGGAGCGGGAGCAGGAACCACTGTAGGGACCTAGTGTGTAACCAGGCCCAGGGAACAAAGGAAATACATGAGACCATTTACCTAGTAGCTTAGACAATTCCAAAAGTGTCACCCTCCCTGAACGTCTGATGTGTTTGACGGTTTCCTGAATGTTAAGGAATGTTTCCGAGGAAGGGAAACCTTTCCTCGAACCGAGTCAATGACGGACCCCAAGTGGGTGATCCGTGTAGATGGTAACAGTCGGCTCTTTTGCCAGTTTACCAGGAACCCATGGTCTTGGAGGGCAGAGAGGGTAGCTCTGACATCCTTCTCTGCTTGAGTCTGGAGTGGAACAGGATGAGAATGTCATCCAGGTAACAATGGAGACGAACCGGGAGGTTCCTGAGGTGGACCGCCAGAGCCGCGAGGACCCTAGTGAAGGTCCTCGAGGCAGAGGCCAACCAAGGGGAGAGCCACATATTGTAAGTGGCGGTGGTTGTAGCAGAATCTGAGGAATTTGGAATGGGAGGGCCGGTTGGGATGTGAAGATACGCCCCTGAAAGATCTATAGAGGCTAGCCAGTCCCCCTGCCTGATGCCCCATAGCATGGACTGTAGGGTGCATCTTGAACCTGTGGTAGATCAGGTAACGGTTCAGGCGTTTCAGGTCTAGAATAGCCCTCCATCCCCCTGAGGATTAGGGGATCACGAAGAGGTGGGAGTAAAACCACTTCCCCGCTGGGATGTTGGGACGGGTGAATGGCCTGTACGTTGAGGAGATGCTGAATGGCTGAATCCATTAAGTTGCGTTTGGTGGGATCCCTCGAAGAAGGGGATGCCATAAAGAAGTTGGGGCGCTGGAATTCAAGCGCGAGACCAAGTCTGATGGTGTCACGGACCCAGGTATCAGAAGTGGAGGGGTCCCATTGGTCAGCGAAATGCTTGAGGCGTCCGCCGATGGGAAGGAGGAACAGGGTCTATCTGGTGCGCCGGAAGGCCTCCCTCCGGGACCCCTGAAGGGCCGTCTGTAGCTGCCGCCCTCCTGTTCCTGTCATCTGGATCGACTTGATCCTGGGGCTGGAGTGGCCGGAAGGAGGGGGTCTCAGATACCTGGGCTGGAAAGGGGACTGGTAGGAGGGTCGGGAGGAACCTCTCCAAAGGCTTGAGGGGTTCTTGACTCTGACCTCCGAAAAAGGGGGAATTTTTTCTTGCTTCGGGTTTTGGATAGCAATGGTTCAAGGCGGTGCCAAATAGTCTGTCCCCTTAATGGGGCAGTGGCCAACTTAACCTTGTTTTTATGTCCGCCTGCCCGTGCTTGAGCCAGAGCAGGCGGCGAGCTGTAACGTGAGAGGTTATTGCTCGGGCGGGAACTTAACCGCATGGTAGGTGGCGTCGGCCGAGAATTCTGCTGCGGCCGTTAACTGCGATGTCCTGATGTGCCCTAGTGTTAGAGGGGGAACATGCTGTTTCAGTTGGCAGAGCCACCGGATCGAGGGCTGGTGAAAAGGAAGCGGCCGTGGCCGATCTGATAGCCCAGGTGTCAGCCTGATGAGCCCTACTCAACGGCAGTTCGGACCTCTTGTCCTCGGGTTTTAGAGCCTCCAAGGGGTCACTGGGGAGGACAAGGATACTAAGCCAACGATGGGTTCGTCTACCTCGGGGTGTTAAGCAAGTTGCAGAAGCTCGAATCGAGGTTAAGAACCTCTTGTCCTGGCTGGATGGGGCAGGGGGAGCTCTTATAGAGTCCAACTGGTCTGAAACTAGGTCATGAAATATGGGTGGGGCCGGAATAACTTCCGCCTCCACCACGGGTTGCCTAAAAATGGTGTCCTCTTGTCCCCCTGCCGGAGGGGAGAGCGAGAGGACTGAACAGATAGGCCAGAAATGCTCTTGGCCTTAAATATCAGGGATTTAAACATGTGTAGCTTGAACAAACCCACAAGGTGGGTTGATCGGGAGTGAGGCCTCGTCCTCGGACATGTCCCCTTCCATCGGGTCTATCTCCGATAGGGGTTCCCCTTGGTGTATGGACCCCCATTCAAGATCTTCCTCCTCCTCGAACCGATCCAGGTCCTCTATAGCCTTCTCCATTTCCCTTTCTGGGAGGGGCTGTCCCCTATAAAGGTACCTGACCATGAGTAGGGTCCAATCTAGGCAAGGACCTGACTGATGGCGAGTCGTGTTCGGGCGCCATCGAGGGGGACCGGACCTGGACATCTGTTAAAGGCCCTCTGCTATCCCCTGGTGGATAGCCTGTTCCATCCATGCCTGCATGTGCGCAGGAATCTCGACAGAGCGGCCTCCTCCTGGCGCAGGCCAGCGGCCGTGGGCGTGAAAGTGGCTTCGAGCGTTCGTCTGGTCATTGGTTCGGGCACCTGGTGTCCCTGTAAGCTGAGCCTGGAGAGGGAAGAGGAATCTGGAGGAGGGGTGTGTGTGTCTGGAGATAGAAGGAAGGGAGGGTGGGAGGGCTGGGGGCACTGGTTGTGCCTCTCTAGATCACCTGTCAAATTCTTTCTCTAGTGCCCTATGGCTCCTTAGGGCGTCTCTCTGAGAAGCCTTGGAAGTTTCCTTAGAGGCTTCCTTAGCCTGTCTGCGCAGGTGGTAGGACTTAGATCTGGCCTTCAACGAAGGGCCTCTAGTGGAATTGTCATCTGCCATTATAGAAGAAAGGACTATAGCTCCAATTTAAGGCGGTTGGCTCGCCAAGGGTTCGGCCTACAACAAAGGCCGGGTGTCCTTTCAGCTGGCCCGCCCCTTTTGGAATTTAGATATGTAAGTTCTACAATATTATTATTGTTATAATTATTAATATAAATATATATACCTGCGTATAAGCACTGTATATGTAATCCAATCAGTGTTGGTAATGCGTTATTGCCATGTACCAATAGATATATATGTATATCTCTATATAATATTTCATTATTATTATTATTATTATTATTATTTATTTATTTATTTATTTATTTATTTATTTTTCATATACAAGAAATGAACAGGGATCTGTTCAGTGCTCCCAGGAGGGAGTGACCTCAGATATAATGTTAAAAATCTCCAATTGGCCAAATAAATGCCTGAGGCTGGAGTGAGGCCTCTGGCAGCTGGAGCTCCCAGGCACAAACCGGGAGGGATAGGCTGCGATTTTCTGCCCTGAGCATGCTGCGGAAAGCCAACAAGATAGCCAATTATATTGCATCTGCTGTAGCTCTCATAGGCTGGCAGGCCTACAACAGGAGCTAGCCCTTCGCAGCCCAGCGAGGCCTATTAGAATGACGCCGCGGCGGCGGCGCCAAAAATGGCGGCCGCCACCTAGTCTTTAATCTCGGGCCGCTCAGAGCACTACATAAGCCTCTCCGGCACACCTAGGAGCCGAGCGAGGCAGCCAAGTAATTTTCGCCCCTTGCTGGGGCGATCGGCGTTTTGGTGGGGGGAACACCAGCTGCGCTTATCAGCGCGATCGAGTAGAGCCGCTATAAGAGCGGCGCGAAAACAGGCGGCAGGCAAGGAGCCGAATTGAAAGGGGGAGGATTGGCGCCGGAGCGCGAAAGCCGCCTGCTCTCTATACCCCCTGGGGGCGAAGAAACGCGTTCCCCTGTTACAGCCACCCCAATTGCGCAGAGGCTAAGGGAGAACCAGGAATAAAAGGCAAACCTGAAATAATAAGGAGTATGCTTGAATCGGCCAAAGAGTGGGAGATACACAGCCTAACCTCACGAAGGCTGAGCGTAAACTGGGGATCGCAAGGCAGCCACGTGATGAAGGGCGGAGCGATCCTCAGTAATTAAGCTCAGCCTACAACAACGCAGACTGAAGCACCTCCCCACTCTCTGGATGATCCGAACGGCTCTCAGGAGAATGAACAAATTTATCACCTGATAATAATGATAAGCCTAAGTCCAGGGTGGCTTATATCAGTGGTCTCCAACATTTGTGGCTTGGTGGCCCAACGGAGGGAGAAGAACCAGGCCACGTAAGTGGTGGGTCGGTACGCATGCAGCTCAACTCACTTAAGTGATGGACTGGTGCTCATGCACACACACTTCGACTGCAAGTTGACCTGCGTGCACATGCACGTTCCTGCCAGCCCACCGCTTGCATGGCCTGATTCCGAATAGGCCACGGCCTGGTAATGGGTTGTAGCCAGGGTGTTGCGGGTCCCTGGTTTATACAATACTTTCAAAAAATGAAACAAATAATGAGATAGGAAAAAAAAATAGCTCATGTATGTCTAGAGTAAAAATTATATGAAGCAAATGAAGAAATATAAAATATATAAATTATAAACCACTTAGAGCTGTAAAGCACTGTGAAGTGGTACATAAGTCTAAGTGCTATTGCTATATACAACCCTAGTTTTTTGTTCTTTTATCACACATGATTCTCAGAGACTGGACAAGTCCCTGCAGTTTTCTTGGCAGTTTCTTTTTTAAAAAACCTGCCATTCTTGCCATTGTCTCCTTGCTAGGGCTGAGCGAGGGTGACTGGCCTATGGTCATCCAGCTGGCTTTTTATCCAAGGTAGAACTAGAACCCACAGTGTCCTTTCTAACCTTGTGCTTTAACCACCACACCAATCACATGCACATAATGCAGCATGCTTATCAGCGCCTAGGTTGCTATTGTAGACTCTGAACCAGCTGTAGTTTCTGAATGGTTTCTATGGGCAGCCCCATTACAGCAATCCATTTGTGAGGTGACTAAGACATGAGTGACTCTCTAAAGGCTTTCCTGATCTAGGAGTAAACAAACATCTGGCACATTAGGTGAATCTGTGCAAAGGTTCCTTGGGCCAGTTTCCCCCTGCACCTCAGGCAAACGCGTCCCTGCCTCACTGGTAACAGAAGGAGGAGTACAATCAGGCATACAAGATTCAGTTATTGTAGCTCATCTCAATAAAATCGGTTATAATGTTCTGCAGATGGTCCTAGTAAAGTCTATCAAGTAGGACTACCACTACCAGACATTTGGGAAAAACTCAAGCTCTTTTTGGGACCTTATCTCCATGGGGGTGTGATGACCCCAGCAAGACAAAGGCAATCGAAGAGCGATCTGCCTTCAATGTCACTGAAATGTCCTTCAGTGCCAGATCATGTTGCAGCTACTTCAAGACAAAAACACAAAGTGCAATGACTGGTATGCACTGAGCCTTCTTCAGAATAAGTCCATGGTTGCTATGGAGGCCACGAACTCCTGTGCTGCTCTGGACTCAATGTTACTTGGCAGCAAATCGAAAATCCCTGAGGACTAACACTCTTGGGGGCTCCATAGGCCACTACCATAGCTTGAATCCAGCAGGTCTGGCAGAGATGATGCTGTGCTTCACCTGGATGGAAGGGTTGGGGTGGGGGGACTGTTTCCAGAAGCTCCTGTCTTGTTATTTGCAGAGCAGATTCTCTGAAAGTCCTTAATGTTTTGCAGATTACAAAAGCCACTCATGTCCCTCCACCGGGCTCTCAGGTGGGCACATTTTCAAAAGAGGACTTGCATTGTGCATGGAGCAAATCTATTACAGATTGACCTGGCATTCAAGAGCAGCAACCAAAGTTCAGATTTGAAAATACAAAAGTTCACTTTAAATACATAGCAAAGAGGCAAAAGTTTCAGCCAGATTTATTTCAGAATAATTAGATTTTCTGTGTTGAGTTCGGTGAATGAATTTTCTTAATAAAAACATACTTTCTATATAATTTTTCTCAAGACAGTACTACTTCAACACTACCAGTAGTAAGAGTGTCACATCTAACTGTATGTTGGAAACTGGAAATGAAATATTTATATGACCATATATAGAACTAATTATTATATGAAAGAGGAAATGGTTAGTATCTAATGGAGGTCTGTCAGATTATAACACTCATCATCCAGTGATGGATAGTCCTTGCCAATATGTCATTTGCCTTAAAATACTAAATTTAATCTACATACAGTATATTGTCCACAGTATTTCATTGTATGATTATACTCATAGAGGAAAATATATATAAAGTGACTGGTTAAGATTCCATCCAAAGCACATCTTAAAAATATTACATAAATTTAAATTTCCAAAACACATTTCTTTCTTTCCCATGAGGTAGCCGTCAGAAATAATGTTCCTGCTTAAGCATGTAATTACAAAAAGCATTTTGAAGAGAGATTCGAGCACAAAGTTAGAATTTACCATGAAGTAATTATGTTAAATTGAATCAAGATAAGGGCTGTGGGTTTTCTTGCAGATCTTAATTAACATAGAAAAATTGAATGTTTCGTAATATCAAGTGTTCCTTTCGTGAATACTATAGACATTTCACACCTCTAAGTTTTTGCTCATCACTGATACAAGCCATTCTTCTTACATCTTATTGTGATTTGAGTAGTCTTGGGATTCAATTTTTTTTACTCCCGGTTCTGTGGGAGTGGCGTGGCTTAGTTGGCATGTCTTGGTGGGTGTGGCTGGGGAAGGATACTATAAAATCTCCATTCCCACCCCACTCCAGGGGAAGGATACTGCAAAATCTCCATTCCCTCCCCACTCCTGGGGGAAGGTTACTGCAAAATCCCCATTTCCTCCCCACATCACTAACCTGCTTTCCAGCTCCATTTTCCTGTGCAGGGCAACAAAAGAAGACCCAGCTGATCAACTGGGACTCGGGAGGCAGAGAATAGATGGGAGTGGGGCCAGTCAGAGGTTCTCCGAACTACTCAAAATTTCTGCTACCGGTTCTTCAGAACTGGTCAGAACCTGCTGAATACCCACCTCTGGATTTGACCCTAATGACGATTAATGAAAGGGCTACCAAGACTCTTAATTTGTATTTTCTTTTTATAAATTTTTAAATAAGCCCTTGTTTTAAAGTCAAAATTTCTGCAGTTCTGCAGCAAAATTTCTGCAGCATAAATCTTTGGATTTATGCTTCTTTAATATAGGAGTGTTATGTGCAGTTTCATATGCAAATTATGAAACTATATTTTGCTGATATAGCAAATGGAAGCAGCAATCTTAGGTGATCCTGAAAGATAAGCAGAACTAGATGAAGGTCACGTGGTATGCCAGAGAAATTGGCTAGACTGGGGGGAGGGGGAGGACACATTCCAGAAGATGTAAATGGTGAAACTGGTGAGATGTGAACCAGTGATGCCCAAGCCAGAGAAATCTGTTATGTAAATGGATTTAATTTATTCAATATGTATGGCACAGATATTGCACAGTTACCTCCCAATTTCACAGTAAATCATTCATGTATTCATCATTTATGAAACTTCTACATCACTTACAGCAGTGGTCCCCAACCTTTTTTGTGCCAGGGACCAGTTTCACGCAGAAACACTTTTTCAAGGACCGGGAGTCCGAGTTTGGTGGTTTGCTTGCAGACGTTTCATTATCTGACTAGGTAACATCTGATGTTGTTACCTAGTCGGGTAATAAAACGTCTGCCAGCAAACCACCAAGTTCAGGGAGCGCCAATGCCTCCTCATTGCAACCCTGAGCGACAGATAGTCCCTGCAGGACGGCTGAGAACCCCCGCCTCTCGGCCCTGCCTTCATCAGCCCCATCCCTCAGGTGTCTCCCTCCCTCCCTCAGCCTCATCCCTCAGGTGTCTGCCTCGTTCCTCTCTCAGTCTCTCTCTCGCTCCTCCACCAGTCCAGGAAGAAACTGCTTCAAAGAAGCCTGCAGGGTGGCTTTTCCTGTCGGCGCAGCTCTTCCGAAGCGCCCGTTCACCCCCACCCCGCCGCCCACGGTTCAATCCAGTGCTCCGTTCTGCCTGCCTGCCTTCGTTTCTGGTGGTTTCGGAGCGCAGCTCCTCCAGCGCCCGTTCACCCCCACCCCGCCGCCCGCGGTTCAATCCAGTGCTCCGTTCTGCCTGCCTGCCTGCCTTCGTTTGTTTCGGAGCAGCTTCGGCTGAGTAAAAGAGGCGAATAGTTATTATTCTCAGCCGAAGCTGCTCCGAAACAAACGAAGGCAGGCAGGCAGGCAGAACGGAGCACTGGATTGAACCTGGATTGATTGGCTGCGGGGTGGGGGTGAACGGGCGCTTCGGGGGAGCTGCACCGATAGGAAAAGCCACCCTGCCGGCTTCTTTGAAGCAGTTTCTTCCTGGGCTGGTGGAGGAGCGAGAGAGCGACTGAGAGAGGAACGAGGCGGGAGGAAACCGAAGCCACTGAGCCGGAGAGTAGGACAGGCTTTGGTTGCTTCCTCCCTCCCCTTCTTTCATTTGTGTCCTTGATCCCTGATCCCAGCAGCATTCACCGAAGGCGAAGAAAGCCACCATTTTTATTTTATTTTTATTTTCTTTGCGGCCCGGTGCAAAGTGATCCACGGACTGGTACCGGTCCACGGCCCGGTGGTTGGGGACCCCTGACTTACAGTACAATAAACTAAGCAGGACACATATAATATAGAGTGCATAATACATCAGCATCGTATAAATGCCCATAAAACAATAAATTGCAATAGCATCTCCTTAATGACAATAGAGTACTACTTGCTGAAGTTCTTCCAGAACAACGAAGTTTGGCCAAGTTTCCAGAAAATCATGAGGAAGGAGGCACCCTCACTTCTTCCCTCAGAGGGGAGTCACTACCACACCTTTTCCCTCCCATGGGCCAACAAAGGGGACCTCGGAAGACATTCACAGTAGCACTTGGCAGACCAATTCTGCTTGGAAACAGGTGAGTGCAAAGATCTCAGGCTCCAAGCTGTACTGGGTAAAACCTGTATCTTGAATTGTAGGAAATTTTATTGAGCAAAGCAAAACAACTTTAAGTTCAGAATAGAACATAGATTGGAAATATTTACAGGCAAGATAATAAAATAAGACATGGCAATGTTCAATGTTCAAGAATGTTCTTTTGCCTGGCAAGACACCTCTGATCATTCTGGTTAATATATAGCACCATTTAGAGCTTCAGTGGCGCAGTGGTTAGAGTGCAGTACTGCAGACTACTTCTGCTGACTGTCGGCTGCCTGCAATTTGGCAGATCAAATCCCACCAGGCTCAAGGTTGACTCAGCCTTGCATCCTTCTGAGGTGGGTAAAATGAGGACCCAGATTGTTGGGGGCAATATTGCTGACTCTGTAAAACTACTTAGGGCTGTAAAATACTATAAAGTGATATGTAAGTCTAAAGGCTATTGCTATTAGTAGGTATCAAATCTTTGCTGAAATTCATTCTAGTATGGCTTTCCCATCTTAAAGAGCATGCTATTGTACTTACTTGTTCTTCTTAAGTGCACACATTATTTAAACATGTATGCACATAATAAGAGGTATGAGTAAGCACTAGCAAAATTTTATGTGAGAAAGTAGCAGCTCATCCCTCAGCCTGTTTTTTCATAGGTGGTTGACCTTGGGTTAAAAGGCTGTGATTGTTGAGCCAGACTGCATAAGAAAACATTAAAGAAGAAGAAGAAGAAGCAGGGAAATGCAGAGGCTCGTTTTTAAACATCTAAAGGGAAGCTGTGTTATACACAGAACAGTACAGAGAAAAATGGAATACCCTGCCTACATTTCCTGGCCAGTACAATTGTTTTCCACCAAACATACTTGAATAAATAGTGGTAGCCTGTGTAGTCCCACAGTAATGGTGTCATGTAAGAATAATGGATCTGATATTGTATAATGGGTAACTTTGTTTGCCTTCTTTGCCAACATAAGTTTCCATGTGGGCTTTAAAGGTAGTAGAACATGGTTGTCCTACCTTCTAACTTGCCTGGGCCACATTGAGTGAACAGGAATTGTCTTCAGCTGCATGTAAAATATATCATATAGTTTATGTATATAAATAACAAACTTCCTTAATTTTAAAGTATTCATTTACAGTATTCTTGTAAAGCCACATTACTAGCTGTCCAGGGCTATGTGTGTCCTGTGAGTCACAGGTTGAAAATGCCTGCAGTAGAATGTAGAATGAGTGACAGTAATCCAGTTGAGAATTTGACTGAATTCAGTGCCTCCCATTCCAGGAAAGGAAATAATTGGAGCAACAGCCAAAGCTGAGCAAGAAAGAAAAATGGATACCAGCAGGCTATTACTGGTACCAGAGCCGGATTTGTTTAACTGGACCAGCTATGGTTTAGCATATCTGTTATGTTCTGAGCATGGGCGCAAGGAACTGAGACGAGGCAGTGAACAGTGAACTTCAACTCTTTATTAACGATCAGGAACAGAGCAAAAACCCTGGGCAGCAGCAGCTCTTTTATAGAGTTGGCTGCTGACCCGTTAACCAATGACTTGCGTAAGACGTTTGAATTACACCCAATGTTAGGGTTTGGGGATTAACCCCTAGAAGAGTATTGCAGCAGTAGTCAAACCAGGAAGGGCCCCAGAGTATACACACACTGAACACAAACACTGTTTGTAGTTTAAATAGTTTTTAATCCAGTTAGAGTTTAAGCATTGTCATTCAGTCCATTAAGTCATTCACAGTATTTCCATCCAGTAAGACCCACTAGTATAGTCCAAGTTAAGAGTCCTTGCAATATCTTTATCAGCCGATAAAGATATCTTCTCCTCCTCCGGTTTCACTCTCCAGAGAAACAAACGCTGGATATTCAGCAAACAGTAGCAAACAAGAACAGTTCAGTCACAGGCACTCACAGTCAGTAATCACAGTTAGTAACAGCAGCACACAGTAACAGTTACAGTCAGTTAGTCAGCTCACAGTTACAGACAGAGAGTTCACAGCAAGCTTTCCAGCTTCTAATGCTTCCTTATATTGTAACTTCTAACCGCACCCTTAATCGGCTAATTGCCTGCTGCATTGTGCTTAAAGTGATAAGCACTTAAACCATGATATCTAAGTTTTATATATTTATTCACCCAAACCATATTTGGTATCAATGTTATACCTAACATACTCCCTTTTGGGTGAAATAAATATATAATACCTTTACAATCTTATCCCATATTTTTCACAACTCTCCTGGTGCTTACTGGCACCTTGGGCTTTAGTAAAATTATCAGCTAAATTGTCCTCCGACATACAGTACTCTAGCTGAATCATCTTACTTCTTACAGATTGTCTCACGTTTAGGTATCTTAGATCTGTATGCTTGCTCCTTGTTTTTACTCCAATATTTGTGGCCATTTGAATTGCTGCCTGATTATCTTCATGTATAATTATAGGATAATCTACAGTTATACCTATATCAATTAACATTTGTTTATACATTATTAACTCTGTACATAACAATGATAAACAGGAGAATTCTGCCTCCATAGTAGACAAACTTATATGCTGTTGTCTTATTGACTTCCAGCCTATTAATGTATTACCCAGCATTATGGCTGTTCCTGAAGTCGACTTTCTAGTGTCTCTTTCTGATGCAAAGCTAGCATCTGCATATGCACTTAGAATTAAATCACCCTTTGGTTCTAAATACAATGAATAATTCATTGTCTTTTTAAGATATCTTAATATCCTCTTAGCTGCATTCCAGTGTCTTTCACATGGTGCAGAATTGAATCTAGCCAACTGATTCACACAGTACGATATATCTGGTCTAGACCAATTACTAATATAACTCAAACTACCAATTAAAGATTGATAAATCACCTTATCAAACTCAGGACTTTGTTCATCAGTGTTGCTAAACTCCTGACTCATTGGAGTCTTAGCTGGCTTACAAAGCTCCATCTTGTAATCTTTTAGCAATTTGCTTATCTTATCTTCCTGTGATATCTTAAAACCTTTCCTTGTTTTCTTTATATTCAAACCGAGATACTTCTTTATCTCCCCTAATTGCTTGATCTTTATTCTCTTTCCTAATGATGTTATTATTTTATTTGCTTCATCATTAGTTTCAGTTATCAATGCAATGTCATCTGTGAACAGTAATAATAATGATACTTTCCCATTTGTCTCCCTCTTAAACAGACATGGATCGGCTAAACCAGCTTTAAATCCTATATTGTCTAGTTCCTTTACAATATACTGGTTCCATTCATAGCCTGATTGTTTAAGACCATAGAGGCTTTTCTTTAACAACCAACAATCATTATTATCCTTATTTTCACTTTTAATACCAACAGGTTTATTCATATAAATAATATGTTTTAATGGGCGTGCAAGTAAGCAGTTTCCACATCTAGATGGTTAACTATATAGTTTTTACTAGCTGCCCACACTAAAGCTGCCCTCAAGGTTGCTGCCTTAAGACTAGGTGCAAACACCTCATCATAGTCATTAGCATTCTGCCTAAAACCTTGGGCTACTAACCTTGCCTTATGGATTAAATTACCATCTTTATCTATTTTTACCTTAAAAATCCATTTGCAGCCAATGGATTTCTTTCCTACAGGTAATTTGGCATTTTCATACACCTTCATATCTCTTAATGAATTCAGTTCCTTATTCATTGCTGCATACCATCTTTCTTTTTCATTAGTAGGATACTTTTTAATTTCTTCAACAGAATTAGGAACTTGATTAATCTGGCACACTGTGTTAGCCTGGTACCTATCAGGCGGTCTAGATACACGTGTAGTTCTTCTGGGAATTACAGGGCTTACAGGAGGACTTTGTTGAACTACTACCTGTTCATCTTCCTCATCCTGTTCAGCTATTGAATCTGTTTCTTCCTTTATGGGCACTATTTCATCCTGTATTTGTCTCTTTACTTTATTTTTAAAGTTACAGGGATAACTAATGGGATTTCTATAGGATTCAATAATTACATCTTTATTGGCATCCTGTTCTAATTTCTCCCATCCTTCATGTTCTAGAAATTGGGCACTTGCACTACATAACACTTTAGATGTGCCTTTCTCCCAAAATCTATATGCCCTATGGTTTGCCTGATAACCAACGAAGAAAAATCTTTTAGCTCTATGTTGCCCTTTTTTTCTGAGTTGTGCAGGAATATGCACCCATGCTGGTGCACCAAATGTGTGCAGGTAACTTAGATCAGGTTTCCTGCCATGCCATCTGGTAAATGGTATTTCACCTGTTGTTGTATTAACAACGTTGTTCAATATGTTATTAGCACACATTGTAGCCTCCCCCACAAAGAATCAGGTAACCCAGAATCATTTAACATTGTTCTAACCATTGCCTGTAGTGTTTGGCCTCTTCTTTCAATAAAAGCGTTATGTTCTGGCCTGTATGGAGCAGACTTCTTATGCTCTATTCCAGCTATCTTAAGTCTGTTCTGGAATTTGTTATTAATAAATTCCGTGCCATTATCTGTCACCAGGGTTATCAGTTGTCGTTTAGACTTTCTTTCAGCAAACCTAAGCCAATTGAAAAAATGTTGATATGTTTCAGTTTTGCTTTTCATTAAATAGCAAAACCCATATCTAGAATAATGGTCCATAATGCTCAGTATATATCTAGCACCTCCCATACTGGGTTTCTTTGGACCTATTATGTCTGCAAATACTACTTCTAAAGGTTCTTTTGTTTTGAAACCATTTAGCCTATTTGCAGGCAATACCTTGCTCTTATCTTCACAGCAAACATTACAACGCAAATATTTATCACAAGGTTTTAACCTTATTCCTTCAGATAACTCAACTGTACGTTTTAGCATTTTAAAATTTACATGCCCCAAACGCCTATGCAATAAATGGATACATTCATCATGAGGCTTTATATTATTAAATACAGTATGAGCCTCCCTTTCTTACTATTATCTAAGACATATAATGTTCCATTTAAAGCTGCAGTTACCCTTTTGTTATCTTTTTCAATTATGCAATTATTATCCTTAAAAGTAATTACATAACCTAATTTATCTAATACCCTTACTGAAAGCAAATTAAACTTTAGTTGCGGTACATACAACATTTTTATATCCTGGTTTATGTACGGACAACGTGCAAAACCTTGACCTTTCGCTTTCAGGTTCCAGCCATTGGCAAGAGATATATGTTGAGAACTTGTAGACATTTTTATAAATTTTGTCTTATCTCTTGTGATGCAGTGGGATGCGCCACTGTCAACCACCCATAAATTATTCTTCACATCAGAGTTGCCAAACGTGGCTAGTTCAAATGCTTTCTTTGGCTTTTTTACATTCTGGCTTTTTCTCTTTTTGC
The DNA here is from genome assembly GCF_049901735.1 of Notechis scutatus. Classification (NCBI taxonomy): domain Eukaryota; kingdom Metazoa; phylum Chordata; class Lepidosauria; order Squamata; family Elapidae; genus Notechis; species Notechis scutatus. The sequence continues at coordinate 48,476,458 of NC_142010.1, forward strand.
AGAATCTTGCCAAATGTCCTCTGCCTCCACAATTAAAACACTTTTTAATTGTGTATGCTGTTGAAGATAAATTCTCTTCTTCCGGGTGCTTTACTTTGCTTTGCTGGTTTCTTTCAGGCTTTGAAGATAATTTCTCTTCTTTCTTATCTTCTCTCAGCTCGTCACGCTCACGCCTTCTTCTGGCTTCTTCTAGTAGCCTGCCTGTAATCTCGGTTAATGAGAGGCTTTCTTTTGGCAATACCTCTAACGAAGACACATAGTCATCATAGCTTTGATCTAATGAAGATAATATTATGTAGACTTGTTGCAGTTCATTAAATATAAGCTCTTTTTCTTGCAAATCTTGAAAAATGCTCTTCATACAGTTTAAATGAACTAACATATCTCCATTCCTCTGAAGATGCGTTCGAAAAAGCTTCCGTGTAAGATTTATATGTGCTCCTACACTGTCCCGAACATAAATCTTCCTGAGGTTCTCCCAGCAGTTTGCAGCATTTTCTTCTCCACGAATATGGACAAGCTGCTGATCACAGAGAGTCAGTCCTATGATGCATAAAGCCTGCTCATTCTTCAGTTTAAAGTCTTGTAACTTTTCTTTATCATCATCATTAGCAGGATCCCAGCTACTCACATCTGGTGGGTTTGCTATAATGTCCCACAATCCTTCTCTGCGTAGATGTAAACTACATTTCATTGACCATGAAACATAGTTTGTTCCATCCAGCCTGGATATCATGGACAGTTGTGACAAATTTACTTGTGCCATTACTCTTCAGATATTTTGACTATTTTAAACTAATTAAAACAGTTTGTTTTTACAGTAATGTGCAACTCACACCAACTCTCTCTGCTATATCCTGGTTAGTTAGACTATGCTGCTGGGCCCATAACCAATGTTAGGGTTTGGGGATTAACCCCTAGAAGAGTATTGCAGCAGTAGTCAAACCAGGAAGGGCCCCAGAGTATACACACACTGAACACAAACACTGTTTGTAGTTTAAATAGTTTTTAATCCAGTTAGAGTTTAAGCATTGTCATTCAGTCCATTAAGTCATTCACAGTATTTCCATCCAGTAAGACCCACTAGTATAGTCCAAGTTAAGAGTCCTTGCAATATCTTTATCAGCCGATAAAGATATCTTCTCCTCCTCCGGTTTCACTCTCCAGAGAAACAAACGCTGGATATTCAGCAAACAGTAGCAAACAAGAACAGTTCAGTCACAGGCACTCACAGTCAGTAATCACAGTTAGTAACAGCAGCACACAGTAACAGTTACAGTCAGTTAGTCAGCTCACAGTTACAGACAGAGAGTTCACAGCAAGCTTTCCAGCTTCTAATGCTTCCTTATATTGTAACTTCTAACCGCACCCTTAATCGGCTAATTGCCTGCTGCATTGTGCTTAAAGTGATAAGCACTTAAACCATGATATCTAAGTTTTATATATTTATTCACCCAAACCATATTTGGTATCAATGTTATACCTAACACCCAATGAGCGACGTTCAGCTAATAGCCAATCAGGTTGCTCCGTTAAGGACCAATCACAGCTCGCTATTCATGGGCCAATCAAAAGTGCAGGATTACGAGCCTGCTTTTCTAGCAAGGTGGTCAAGCTTTATTAAATAGTTTTTATTTGTTCATAACAATATCCATATATGTAATCATATTTGGTTTCATGTTCTGTAGTTTATAAAGCATAGATTTTAGCTTAGCCTGATCTATAAACCTCCTCAATTGTCATTCATTCAACAAACCCCATTAAGTTACTCATGTTCTTGGCATGTTATGTGAATGAGGACCACATTTTACACACTGCTTACATCTGATGAAGGGACTGTAGCCCACAAGACTCAATGCTACTAGAATCTCTGATTCCACAGTTTAACCCAAAATTGAAAGAGAAAAGAAGTAGAGAAGAAAGAAAGAAAGAAAGAAAGAAAGAAAGAAAGGAAGGAAGGAAGGAAGGAAGGAAGGAAGGAAGGAAGGAAGGAAGGAAGGAAGGAAGGAAGGAAGAAAGAAAGAAAGAAAGAAAGAAAGAAAGAAAGAAAGAAAGAAAGAAAGAAAGAAAGAAAGAAGAAAGAAGAAAGAAAGAAAGAAAGAAAGAAAAAAAAATAATTGGAGTGAACTGAGTAGCTGAGAGAAGTTCGAAGAGAAAAGGTAAATGTACAGATCAGGTGTTGGCTCTGATTGGGAAGGGAAGAATGGCTTCCCTGAAAGAAGGGAAGTAAGGACTTGCAGAGATCAGAGAACTCTGTGAATTTAAAAATGCACTTTTATAAAGTGATTTAGATGTGTAGTACAGTATATGGAGTAGAAGTATGCAGTGAGAAACTAGAAAAACCTGCCATCTGGAGGATTGGCTCTGCCATTGCATTTTCACTATAATTTCTAAATTTCTGTCCTGGGGAAATTAATATTATTTTTAAAAACTGCTCCCAAAAGATAGAAAGAAGGTCAAGAAAATGCAAAGTAAAATCTTTCTGTCAATTATATGAAAGATATATTATTTATCTGATACTATAATCTTTCATTCAGATGGCAAATTTAATTATATAGAGAACTAACTGTAACCCAACGCTGGATTAGGTTGCATAAACACAATGTGATATCAATCAGTTTAATAAACACACCTTACTTTCCTCAGGATTTGACCCCTGATCTTTAGATAAAAGATGAAAATGGAGTGGGAGGGGAAGAGAGCCATTGTGCAATTAGGATCATTTGAGATATGAGAGACTTGGTACGCATATATGCTCACAGACAACAAGACCAAGAAGCTATGAAGATCGTTACATGTACAGGCCTAAAATGCATAGTTATCCATAAATATATTTTCTGGGCCAGAAATTATTATTTCCTTCACATAAATTAAAACTACAGTTATTGAAAAAAAGCTAGAGAACAAAAAGAGTGTCTCTAGCTGCATACAACCTAATCAGGATATCTTTCTTCTACTGATTCTCATAGTCTCTTCTATCGCTGATCCTTCCTGGGCTGCTGGATCTTCTCAAAGTGACCTCAGTGAATCAGACTACCTTTCTATTAGCTTAGTCTAACCCAGCTTAGATGCCCTCCACTGCCTCCTCCAGATCCACTGTTCCTAATGATAAATTGTAACACAAAACATCTCCACCAACCTTTCTCCAGTCTATTATTTTCTAAACACGTTGGAGTTCAATCCCTATTATGCTCTGCCATTTGCTGATTTGAGAGAATCAAATACCATCTTTTCCCATTTTGTTTGACTGTATTGTTTTTTGTTTTTTGGTTTTTGCTGAGAAGATAGCCCATCAGGCTTTATCTTTAACTTGGTACATTATTTGCATTTTTAATAAAAGTAGACTCCCTTTGTGTCTGAACTTGCACAACCAAAGAAAACAATTCCTTTCAAAGACAAAAAGGATAACCATACTGTAACAAAATGGCCACAGAGAACATTAAAATGATATTTCTCGTGGTGAAGGCATGAAGTGTAAAAGAAAGCGTTCCATCCAAAATTAAAAAAGAAAAAATCCAGACCAGAACTATTTAGGAGTTAAATCCTGTAGTAGGATTACTATACTATACTGAAGGATTATAGTAGGATTACTAACTATACTGAAATCTAGTATAGTTGTGAATCCAGTCTGGTCAGTTTCACCACTCAGACAGCTGCCCTTAGCTTCCATATAGAAAGCAAAAGTAATTTAGAGCCACCCCCCCCCAAAACACCCCCAATTAACAACAACAACAACAAAAAAACCCAGATAAAGCAACAAAATAAAATTAACATTAAAATACAGCAGGCAATTAGAGTAAATCATCTTTCAACCAATCATTAGCTTTTTAAAATAAGTATCAGATTAAAAGAAAAAAAACTTTGAAATATGCAGTTAAAAGCCAAGCGTGCTTTAAAAAATGAACAGCTGAGAGGAAAGATGGAGACCAGAATTCTGACTGCCTCTGTTGAGAATTGCAACCTCCAGGATTCCTTTTCCCAGGAGTGTCCATGTTCATCCAAGAGTTGTCTTGGATAATTACTAGATGCTCCCATTCAACCTAGAGAGCCGGGTGCCAAAGAACCCATTTTACCCACAGATGTAGCTGTCTTTGGTAAACATGCATAGGATTGCTTTATTTATTTATTTGGGTTTTTTTATCCTGCATTTAGTTATTGCCAAGGCATAACAATATATATACAAATTGTTCCATATGCTTCTGTATTCTAATTTCATGATGGGAGCAGAGTTGGAGGCATAGTTTTTAAATATAAAACACATTTCAGTGGACCATCAAGGAGGTGATGAAAAGATGAGTTACAATATTCGGATGCTTCTGCACCAGATAGAATTTGCAAGTGGTACATAACGGTAGCTAGGCAAAGGCCTTCTAGCTACAGCCTCTACATAATCTTCTAGCAGGAGCCACGAGTCTTCAATGACCCCCTAATCATGAACCTACTCTTTCCTGCATAAGAGAAACAACGGAGATAACACTGATGACAACAGAGAACCTAATGTACAAATAATGGCTCTGACTTATTTGGGTTCTTTTTTGTCTCATTCAAACCACCATGACCTCCAATTGCACGATACTCCCTACCCTATCTCCTTCAGCCCAACTCTACTGGGATAAAGTGCTTATGGAATTAAAAAAAATGGTTACATGCTGGTCCAGCAAAAAACATCCTCAAAGAAGCCAATCCATCATCAACACACTTCCATTTGAATCTGTTGTCTTCTCTTGGTAATGGTGATAGCGCAACAGCAATGTTTGGTTCAGTCACTCAAACAATGTCCCTGTTGAAAGTCTACTGCTATGGCAAGTTCTTTAACTTGTAGACTCCAAGGGGAAAGAACTGGTAAAAACTGAGGGAATGGGGGTTTGGGGTGTGGGGACACAGTGTTCCAAAAATAAATTATTGAGATCAGTACCTGCAGATGCAATTATGTTCCATCTCCTCATACATTTCCTCTTCTCCCTACAGTGAGCTAGGCTGTTCTTACTTTGAGCCCACTCCAATAAGAACAGAAAAAAAAATTTCAGTGTGAGCAGCAGACATGTGGCTTGCTCCAAAAACACCCAGTTCTATCACTCTAAGAAAACAAAAATTAAAAACAAAGAACCAAGAGAAATGCACATGATCAGGTGGACTAACAGGAATAGCAAGTTTTTTCCCCCACATCCTTGGTTGATTAAAGAAAAAGATTCTGTGCTGTTTGGAATTTGGAGAAAGGTTAGGGAGCCGTGAATTCAATGTACCATAAGACCTTGAGAAGAACTGGCCTAGTTGTTTCCAAATTCTCTTTCAGGACTGAAGGACAATAAATCATGCTTCCTATGCTGCAGGGTACATTTATTCATATGACAATTTAAATGCCTAATGTAAAACAATGAAAAGCTCCGTGTATTAGAAAGGATAATAGGGTGAATGAGACATAAGAATGCTACATTATGCATATTTCCATTGTCCAGCTCTTTCATCTCAACCTCAAGCCTCCTCAGTAGACCTTCAGTAGTCCTGGTCTTTTGTCGCTCTTATTGAATGCAAGGTCACACTGTAATAAGGTCTCCCTAATCCACAATTTGATTGTGAATGAAAGGGTCAACCTGACATGTACTACTAAGACCTGTCTGGGTCCTGAAACAGGATTGCCTTTTCTGAAATTTGCCCAGCTGGGTTACGAGTATGGCATCAACTGAGACTCCAGGTCAAGAGTGAGGTGTGGCAATTGTCATCAGAATCTCATGGCTTTTAGGAGCACTGCCCCACAGCTCCCCAATTGTGAGACCCTGTTCATTAAGTTGGGCTTAAGGGAATAGCTGGGATTGTTGCTGTTGTACCAACCTCCCTGCTGCATAACAACCTTTCTGCCTGAGCTCCTTGACTCCATTTCTGCGTTGGCAGTGGAGTCCCCCAGATTTATGGTTCTAGGGGACTGTAACCTCCCTTTCTTAGGAATGGGGTCTTAAATGTAATACTTGCCTCTTGAAAAGGCCATGTTCCTTTCACACCAGCATTCTGTCCTTCAATTTTCACACTTGCCAATTTCATAAATCATTCTATCAATCCTAACAGCCAGGATTGAATACTATAGTCCCAAGATTGTTTTCAGCTCTCCAATACAGTGTAAAGCCATTTATGCCAATTCTCTTGAGTGTAATTAACTACCCAGTTATGGAACCACTTTATTCTAGTGCCATCCAAGCACTGCTTTAATAACTTGCCTGTAAGAATATTCTATAGAACCTTGTCAAATGCTTTGCTGCAGTCAAGGGGGATGATTGACAATTACTGATACTTGACTGATACTTCATCATAAGCCACATTAGAGAGCCAGTTTAATGATTAAGATAGTAAAGCTAGAAACCAGAAGACAGTGAGTTCTAACCTTGCCTTAGGCATGAGGCCAGCTGCATAACCTTGGACTAATCATTCTCTCTCAGCCCTGGGAAGCAATCAAGGGCAAAACACTTCTGAAATCTTGCTAAGAACACTGCAGGAACTTGTCTAGGCAGTTGACAGGAGTCAATATTAAACACAAAGGCATCCTTCTCCAAAGCCACTTTGGGAAGATTTTATTCTGATTGTTGGAACATGGGTATTTATAAGAAACAAACAATTCAATTAAAAATTAAAATTAAAACAACTGAAAGCAGTCAAATGACCTTGTGCTACAACTATAATAGTAGAAATATTTAAGCTTTGAATGTCAAGAATTAGGTCATCAGAAAGGGAAGAATTGACTTCAGTTGAAACTTTGAAGCTTTCTTCAGACAAGCTCTTTGGTTTAGAAAAGGATTGCCCTGCGTCTACCCACTCCTGTGACCCACAAAATCCTTTTTATAAGTGGCACTAATATGGAAGGGATGAAGGACAAAAGGTTTCTTTTTCACCCTTCATCTTTTCTTTCCATCACCTAGGATAACAAAATGACAGCACATGGAAAACTTTGCAACTGAACCCCTCAAATTTTGGGAAGAACTGTATCTCCAATACAACCATCCACTTTTAAACACCCATTAGTCAAAATTGCAGAAGAATGGTAGGAAAGGGGAAATCTCTTCCTTTTCTGTCTGTGGAGATTCTCAGTCATCCAGGTCACAGTTGTCCCAAAGGTGCTTTTTCAAGAGGCAACTGGACTTTCTGGTTTTTCTTTGAAGTTGTTTTGCTTCTCATCCAAGGAGCTTTTTGGATGAGAAGCGAAACGTCTTCAAAGAAAAATCAGAAAGTCCAGTTGCCTCTTGAAAAAGCACCTTTGGGACTCTTCCCTTTTTGTATTTCTTCTTGTATTTCTTCATTCTTTTGCAGCAATGACCACCAATGGAAAGCATAAGGAGGGTCTAGTTCAGAGGTCTCCAAACTTGGCAACTTTAAGACTTGTGGACTTTAACTCCCAGAATTCTCCAGCCAGCTATGCTATGCTGGAGCTATGCTGGCTGGAGAATTCTGGGAGTTGAAGTTCACAAGTCTTAAAGTTGCCAAGTTTGGGGACCCCTGGTCTAGTTCAATAGCTGGGAAGTTTTGAGGATGAAGGCAATGTCTCTTCATAGTTTTGAGGAGAACTGCTTGCCAGCTTTTGAATCATATTGAAAGTTTAATTTGTAAAAAAATAAGATAAAGGTGGCTTTATCTGAACTTTGATTTCAAGACTAAACATGGAAAAATTCACATCACATGTCATTTAAACAACATGCAGCATAAGCATCTTCCCCTAGTGATACTTCTAATAATAATTAAAAGGCATACAAAAATATCTGCAGCCATATACCAGACATTCAGCTTCAACTATAACAACACAAGAGCAAACAATAGATACAAACTCAAGGTTAATCGCACCAGACTTGATTGCAGGAAATACGACTTCAGTAACAGAGTGGTCAATGTCTACCTGACTCTGTGGTTTCTTCCCCAAACCCCCAAAACTTTAACCTTAGACTGTCTACTATTGACCTCACCCCTTTCCTAAGAAGTCTGTAAGGGGCGTGCATATGCGCACCAACCTGCCTACTGTCCCTATCCTATTGTTCTTTTATTTTTTTATTTTTTTATATGTATCCATGTATTCATAATTATGTTTTTACTTATATCTATTATCTTGTAAACAATTGACAAAAATAAATAAATAAAAATAAATAAAAACATCAGGATTTGTAGCCCAGATATGGAACCTCATTGAAGGAAAGACAAAAAGTAGACCATACTTAAAAAATATACGAAAACAAATCTGCCTGAGGTAGTAGACATGGAAGGAGGGCAAGCTTTATATAATCTGTATTGTCTGGTTTTATTCCAGATGTCTGATCATCTTAACTGCATACAGAATGCTGCTGTAACAGCATTGCCATGCACCACAGCAGTTATGCCTTCCTTTGTCATTAATGTATTAACCATTATATAGTGCTGTACTTTGTAACATTCAAAGTTGTTTACTTTGTTCTACTCGTTTTATTGTCCTTATGTTCTATCAGAGAAATTCACTTCTCATAAAGTGATATATGCACATAAAAAACCCCACCATGCCATTTCTCTTGAGCACAGAAGATGACTCCAATCATAGCTAGCCACATTGTTTAGAGCAACAGTTCCTTATACCCCTTCCTTTCACCTAGTACAGGGGTGTCAAACTGGCGGACCGTGGGCTGGATGCGTTACAGGTAGGCCATCCCCACCTCAGCTCTGTGAAGAGAAAAAACATCATGAAATTTCATGTGATGGCAACATGATGCTGCGAGTTTGACACCTGTAGCCAAGTATATGATTTTTCCAAATCTTCACATTAGTTTCCACAAACTTGCACCTCCAGATATGTGGAATTCTAGCTTTCATCTATGATTTCTTGAGGTTATATCTCAAAACTACCAGAAAGCTGCAGGTGGGAAAGACTCCCTATTCAATCTTATGTCCTGTACAATACGGACTTAGCAGATAATCCCATCTTCTTCTGAAGAAGTTCATGAAGAAGTTCCTGCAATGTTTTAGTTTTGGCAGTACAGCATGCAAGGAAGCAGAAATGTTGGAATCTTGAGAACGTAGACTTTTGTGAAATGTTGGCAATGTTCATTTTTATTTTATTTTCAAGTTTTGAACCCTGCTTTAAATAAAATAAGGGAGGAGGGATAGATAAGGGTAAAGATTTCCTTTAGTCAAGCTTCATTCTTGGTGGCTATTTGGACATGTGCATAGTCCTGGCAACAATATAGAAATGGCTGATCATGGTTTATTGGCATATTTTTCTTCCAGTTTTATAGCCTTGGTTAGAATCCTGTGATTGTCTAATGGCTTCCCATCCAAGAAGCAACTTGGATTTTTTTCAAGGTCAGCTCAGGTCACGTCGTCCTCCATTAACTAGGAAGGGCAAGTGATGATTTGCTCTCAATAACCCTATGACTGATAGCGACTTGCAAAAGAAAACATGCCCATTCCCTTGCTTTCGGAGTTACTGAAATAGCTTGCTTAAGTCCTTCATGACTGGGTGATGACGGTAATGATTACTCAACAAATAACCTGTCATAATAAAATCTGAATTCCTATCTCCAGGTGGGTTGGTTTGTTTCTAGTTCTAAACACTTTCCGTACCCAAATCAGGGCCTTGGATTGGATAGCCAGGCCAACACCAATAAAAGGTTAAGCTATCTGGACAAAAGAATAGTCAGATATTTTCTGCTTGCTTCTTTGTTTTGCACAGCCAATTTATTTTTTCTCCTCTGGTAGCTTAAGTATGCACAGCAGGGAGGTCAGATAATAATTCAGAAGCAGAGATTTTTACATTGCCTTTCATCACAGATGTATTCGTAGTGGGTCTCTTAAATTATATTTACTGGACTTTTTCTCTTTGGTAGGTAAATGATCTTCCATTCAGTGCACTGGCTCAGAAACAATTTTGTTTTTCAGAGAGGAATGAGCAGACAACTCATCAACCCAATTTACTTTTTAAGTTGACCTTCACATTTTCAGTGAAAATTCAAAATATAACTTCATGGCTGCCGTCATCAGTTGCATGATAGAAAAAAAAATATTGAAGGCCGCATTCAGAGATATTAACTTCAGCCTTCTATTATTTACATATATTTGGAAGTTGGCTTCCTGAATTACTGCTTAATGGATGTGTAGATCTTCTCAACTGAACTCAGTGAGATTTAATGGCATTGATTCAAAAACAAACTTACCATTTCAGGATTGAAATGTCAGTTCTCTTTTAGTACTATGGACATTTTGAACATATCTAGAAGACAGTAGTTGGGGAAGGGTGATTTAACCTTCTTTCTCCACTGCAGAACACTGAAGGGCAAGGGGAAAAATTACATGCTAAAATTCAAAACCATTCTTAAACAGAAGCACAAATTAAAAGTGTTGCAACGTCTTCTTGAGCACAGTAATCAGGTCAACTATTGTGCTTTGCATCCAACGAAGTGGTGCTTCTGGTGGTGGAGAATATTGCATTTATAGCATCTCTGTTTTATGTTAATGCACTGAATTATAATCTAGTGAAAGGAACATAAGTGCTGTATGACAAAGGTCAACTGCCCAAATCAAAGCTAAGAGAATTATGGATTGATTTAAATAAAATGAAATAAAAACATTGTCAGTGGTCAGAATAGGCCTTATGACATCTGAGACATCTTATGGCAATAAGACTCTTAATAGGAGTTTTATTCTAGTCTTACGGTTTTTACCAAAATCTATTTAAAACCTCCAAGAATTGCAGTTCAATATACATGAGAGATACCAGTGTAGCAAAGGCTGTACTATAAGAACTCCTCCCTGCTCTAGTTCATGAATGATAGGCTGTAACTCTTTCTCTATAGCTAGAAGTCAACTGCTGCCTCTGTTGATTAATTGCATGAATAAGCTCTTAATTGCCCCAAGGCCTTTCTCCACACCAGTAGTTGCCAACCAGTGGGCCAGGGACCACTGGTGGTCTGTGAGAAAATGTTGGTGGTCCACAGAGAAATGTCACCCCCAAAGCACCCCCCAAACAATTAATCCAGGCTGCGTGGGAACACAAGGCTTGCATTGCTTGCATTGCAAACAACACGAGGTAGTGAGGGGAGGGGGAGAAGGGGGGAAGGGTGAACTTGCCCGCTCGCTTCACACGCCTGGCCTGGCCACTGGGCTGCTTCTTTCCACTTTTTTCTTCTTCTGCTTTTGGCTGCACACAAGGAAAGCAGCAAAAGTCTTTCTTTCTCTCCCCAAACTCAGCCAGAAATGAGTCTTTGGGACCCTGCAAGGCATCCTGCTCCATGAAGCTGCACCGGCATGACAAGTCTCACAAAGACTCATTTCTGGTGGAGTTTGGGGGAGAGAAAGAAAGACTTCTGCTGCTTCTGCTGCTTTCCTTGCATGAAGCCAAAAGTCTCTCTCTCTCTCCCCCTGAGAACAGAGCTGGAGATGGTATCCTGCGATCCCAAATAAAGAATTATTGATCGGTAGGAAAACAGGGAGGGGAATTTTCCTGCAGACTTTTGGGGAGATTTTCCCAGGGTCTCTGGTTCGCGGGATTTAAAATTATGAGGTTGGTGGTCCCTTGAGGTCCAAAAGGTTGGCGACCCCTGCTCCACACTACTATGTGGCTGGGTCATGCTACACAATGAAGCCCAAACAACCCAACCACACACAGAAGAGTGTAGTATGCAAACCGGGTCCATATGGTTAGCTTCTCAGTGTGTGAAAAAGTTGGTGTGTTGAATAAATTAAGGATAAGCATGTTGTGCAATCAGCCACAGCCTATGTGATCGTTTCAGTTTTATGCAATTTTTCAATGATTTTCAGTTTCTTGGATTGAGTAAAACCCAGTGTTCTGACCAAGGCTTCCTAAGAGAGTAACAATCACACACTTAGTCCCAAAAACCCTCTTTTTATTTCAATGGCTGTGAATTATATCATTCACATATTGTCCGTAATGAGTCCCCAGCAGTTTATGAATAATCCAATAGAAGTCTGCCACAGTCTTTCGGGATAAGGTTGATAAACACCCACCTATATCTCCCCTGAAATGCTGCCAACAACTAAATTGCCGATTAGCTGTACAAGTCAAATGGAGCACAAAGTCAGCACAGAGCTTCAGATTTTAAACTGACCAAAACGAACAAAGTTGCTTCCTGCAAAAACTCATGTCCCTTTTCTTCCCTTTTATGACTTATGGGAAGGGCCAATCATCTCCAAGCCTTACTCCTGAGTTGCCCCTTTTCTCTTAACTGTTCCTGCCTTCTGGCAGCTCTGCGCAAGCGCGCACTGGGAACAGGCTCCCCCTGTTCCTCTGCCTCCCTGATGTCAGATTCTGGAGGTTCTGGAGTCAGCACATAACTTTCAGATGGCCCTGGCCCCATCTCTGTGTCGGACACAGATCCCTTGTCCGAGCCCTCCCCAGACTCCAGGACTGGCCCATGTTCCTCCCCACTGTCCGACTCTGCTGCCAGCTCTGCAGGCCACCAGCGGACCACAACACCCGCAACCTGTTATTTTAGGGTGATGGAGAATCTCCATAGACTGTTTTTTTGGGTGCATCTTGAAAACCAGTTCTTAGAGTTGTGGTTCAAAAGACCAATTCTTCCATTTTAACAGAAGGGTTTTTTTTCCCCCAAAAAAAGAGGAGAAAAAGCAAAAGCTCCAAGGGTTTCTACTGTTTTACTTAGTATCAGCTGTGTGCCTTCGGAACTTTGATAACAGGGTGTGAAAAGGAAAAAAAAAAAAAAGACAGAAAATCATGTCGTCTTTCTCCCTTTTAATTGCTGTGGCTGTTTTAGCCCAAAACCTGTGAACCTCAACCTACAATCCTCGCTTGCTACACTTTCCTGTTTTTCATGCAGGAATAGATCCTGTAATCGATAACTTTTTCTGCCGGAAACTTGAAGGCTAGTGACCCATTTATAAATGCAAACAATCTAACTGCTTGTGTCCACTTAAAAATGAGTATGAAGAAAAGAAATGGTGCTTTCTTGTTATTTTTCAGAGACAAGAAGGATGCAGCAGAGGGCAGCATATCATCAAGTTTAGTGAAACATGCAAAGAATGATCTTGCACACGGATGGGAGCTGGGCCATGTTAGTGCCTCAAGAAGTAAATGACAGAAAATTAAAGGACTTCCAACAAACATGAGGGTTTCAAAGGATTTTCTTTTTTTTAGAGCAGTCTTTTTATGCAGTAATGATTTGACAGCTTTCATTTTATAGTAATAGGAAACTGCTAGCATCAGTATTTTTCCCCATTATGTATGGTTCCTAACAGCAGCCTCATTAAAGAAGGAATCATGAAGTACAGATGGCAATGATGCAGGTTGGCTTCCTGTCATAATGTAACATTTTATCATTGAGTGAATGTGGGGTTTTCAAGCTGAAGCCTTTCCTAAGCAAACAGACCCAGTGACAAATGTTTTCTGGGGTATGAGAGCAAGGAAGCAAGCAAGGCAGCAACTGGAATTACATGATAGCAGGCATCTTTCGCAAGATGAGCGAAAAGGCAGATGTTGAGACCAGACTTCAGTCACCCTTAAAATTCTTGAGAACTGTATCATCTCCTTGGGAAGCCCAAACATCATAGCTTCAAGTGGTGTCTCTGTTTACACTTTCAAAAAACTAATTCTCATGAATAATCCAGTCAAGAGTATAATGATATTTCTAGGCAGCATCTGTGGATCTCCCACATGAAATGAAAATCTAAATTTAAAAATATCCAAAATCTCTCGAGATCCAAAAATCCCATCTATCAACTTTGAGTAAAGTATCACCAATCTGATAAGGAGACTTAATCGTGCATCACTACTACTCTGCGCTGAGCTGGAGATGCTGCTGAAGTCCTGAACTAGTGCTTGTAGACCGTGAAGATCGGGATGGGGCAAAACAAGCTTAGGTTGCAGCCATAAGAGATGGGACTGCTGATCATCAAGAGATGCTGTCCAATCCCCGTAATTACATTGAATGTGCCTGGGTTGGACATCTGGTTCCTGCCTAAATAGGTGGTGAAAGACATGGTGGCAACAGGGGGTGCAGCTTCTCCCAGCTTTGACAGGTATGCTAGTCACACCTAATTAACTTGATGACGGTAACCTTAATTGCAGGACAACTGTAATGTACTCTAAATGAGGAAGCTTTTGGCACCAACCAGGATACGGCCACTGGTATGGCTACAGTGCTTTCAGGTCGATCTTGCTTGTGCATAGTGACATCTGATTTGAAGTCACTGCATTGGTTGCCAGCAGGCTTCCAAGCCTAATTCAAAGTGAAAGAACAGAACAGAACAGAATAACAGAGTTGGAAGGGACTTTGGAGGTTTTCAAGTCCAACCCCATGCTTAGGCAGGTGACCCTAGACCATTTCAGAAAAATGGTCCTCTTCTAAAAACTTGTCCTGGTCATTATTTTTAAAGAAGCAAAAGGTTACATTGTGTGTAGTGTAATGTAATGTTCTAGGTAGAATTTGACCACCTGGTTTGGTCATTATGAGAGGGACTGCTGAGAGTATCTTCCCCCTCTTCTCTGTTTTTCAGTAAGAGATCCAACCTCTCTGTCTCCCTCTGGAGACAGCTCACATTCTGGCTTTTCATAAATAAGTTCAAATGTGCGTACAGTATTTCACTGTGTGTGGTGGGCTATTGTGTGTGTCATGGTGGTCTTGTTTTCAATACAAATATTACTGTACTAGTTAGTACTTTTAATGGTACTGTTGTTTTATGGGGAATCTTTTGGGTGGGGTAGGCTTGAAATGCCAAAGTAGTAGCATTCTCAGAATTAAATTAAAGAATTTAAAATTTTAAATTCTTGAAATTTTAAAGAATTCAGCTTTCCTGGGCAAGATTTTGTGAGATTTAGATCTCACAGCTTGTCTCCAGGAATTGTGGGTGCTCCATCACTGGATGTCTTTAAGAAGAATCTAGACAGTCATTATCTGAAATGGTTTCGGTTTTCCTGTTTGAGGTCTCTTCCAGCTCATTCTATTCTATTCTAGATGTTTTTATGTGAAGTTTTAGGTGAGATTTTATAATTTCATGGTATTCCCATGTATTAAAAAAAGAGGGGATGCTAGAACCTTTGCACAATATGATCCACATAATGGCACTCAGTGCCTAAAATGCTATCAAATCCCATAGCACATTTTTTTTCCTTTTCTTACACCCCTCCCTACACAGTGCTCACTGCTCACTCCAGGAGCTCAGTTCTGAGAAGCTCAAAGTTAACTCAGCCTTCCATCTTTCCAAGGTCGGTAAAATGAGGACCCAGATTGTTGGGGGGCAATAAACTGACTCTGTAACTGCTTAGAGAGAGCTGTAAAGCACTGTGAAGTGGTATATAAGTTAAGTGCTATTGCTATGTGTTGGATTACAACCATCCAACACAGCCAACACAGCCAATGGTGGAAGTAGGAGCTATACTCCAAAATATCTGGATGAGTGTATATATTTGCCTTTAAATAGTCCTACTTAAGAAAAAGAAAAACAGAAGTAGATCTGCCTGGAGATAGGCTTGGAAATAAAAGACAGATAGCACTGTGTTAACAATTGAAATTCTTCTGCCGGTTGACATGTTACAATGATTGTCTGTTGTGCCCAATCACCATAGCAATTTTCACCACACAATTAATGTGACTTGTAGTCTGTTAGGTAGAGGGCACTGATCATAGACAGCTGCTCTAGATTGAAAGTAGGAAATATCATCTCACTGCCTTCTACACTGCAAGATAGGTTGTTTTCCTTAGGAGCAAATATAATTGGTGCTGAGAGTTCCATCATTAGCTATATTTCAACTGGGATGTAATTGCTACTGAAGAAGTGTGAACACTGCAGGGGTAGGGGCAACCCCAGTGGGTTAATTATATTATCAGACACAGTAACAGAATTTGTGTGTGGAAACAGACTGCAAAAAAGTGAGTCAATCAGTAGGAAGCTCCTGCCTTTGTCTGGCTCTCAAGCTTTGTATCAATGCTTTGGGAACTTTTGAATTTCTCCTAAGCCCTTCCTTCCAGGTGGGTCCTATCCTTTGAGTTTTTCAGTCATTCTGATATTTTTAGATGATAATCTATCACAGGGCTGTCAAGCTTATGGCCCATGGGCCAAATGCGTCACACACTGCCCACGCCTGTTTTAGCAAAGGGAGGAAAAATTGCAATAAGTCACGTGACACCTCCATGACACCATGAGTTTGACACCCCTGATCATGCCTACTTTAAAATAATTCTCATTCACAGGACTTTTTCATTTTCACAAGTTTGAGTTTCCCAGTTCAGATAGGAATATTTAGCTGACCTTGGATGATTTCAGAAACAGCTTGTTTTCCCAGTGTTCTGTGGTGGGATTCAAATTTTTTTTACTACTGGTTCTGTGGGCTGTGGTGGCTGTAGCGTGGCTTGGTGGCCATGGCTTGGTGGCCATGGCTTGATGGACATGTCTTGGTGGGTGTGACAGGGAAAGGATACTGTAAAATCTCCATTCCCTCCCCACCCCACTAACCTGCTTTCCAGCTCCATTCTCCTGTGGAGGGCAACAAAAGAAGTCCCAGCCAATCAGCTGGGACTTGGGAGGCAGAGAACAGATGAGGGTGGGACCAGTCAGAGGTGGTATTTGCCGGTTCATCAAATTACTCAAAATTTCCGCTACCAGTTCTCCAGAACTGGTCAGAACCTACTGAATACCACTTCTGGTTCTGGGTAATCCATCATTGGAGGTTGATGATTCAAGGCCCCTTCCAACCCCATGATTCTATGAGAGTGGGCGTGTTTCCTGGTTTTCTGAAGTAGCAATTTCGGGATATATGCATTGACCAAACTCCATTAAGAGCAGGTAATGTGTTGCCTGTGTCTTCAAGGCAATGGCCCATCCCCATTGTTCTAAATTTCAAAACTTCAAAAAAAAAGAAAAAGCTGATACAAAAATTTATGCCATCAGATAAAGACTGAATGCACCAATTATCACATTAAACAAGAGGAAAACTTTCTATGCACCAATTCCACCCGCGCTTTCTACAATTTTGTAAACAAAAAACTAAAAAACTCAAGGTCCATCCCACCCCTGATAGGACCTAATGGTAAAGACTGCAACGATGACTCCATTAAAGCCAACCTCTTTAACACATTCTTTGGCTCAGTATTTGTAAACAGCAATGGATCATGCCCAGTATTTCCTAGCCGAACCACAGAAAACTACAATGATCTAATACATATTGATTTTGCAGTAGACAATGTTGAAAAAGCACTACGCAATCTAAAACAATCTCTATCTATTGGACCAGATGGAATATGTGCATACTTCTTAAAAATGCTATCCACTGCCACAGCTGAACCTCTAAGCATAAACTTTGAAAAATCTTTCAGGACCAGCTCTTTGCCTAACCTATGGTCACAAGCCACGGTCATCCCCATCTTCAAAAAGGGAGACCCCAGCGTAGTTGAAAATGACAGACAAATCTCCTTATGCTGCATCACCTGTAAAGTCATGGAATCAATTATTAACCAATCCATCATCCTCCACTTAGAAACAAGCAACCTACTCTCTAATAAAGAATTTGGTTTCAGAAAAAAACTATCCTGTAATCTGAAACTCTTACACTGCAAAAACATATGGACTACACAAGTCGACCAGGGCAAAACAATAGATGCAATCTACATAGACTTCTGTAAAGCCTTTGATTCAGTAGTACACAACAAATTACTCCTAAAACTAAAATCTTGTGGTATCTCTGGACAATTGCATAACTGGATAGAAGCATTCCTGTCAAACAGACAACAAATGGTCAAAACTGGGAGTATCCTATCAAATTCTGTACTTGTCAACAGTGGTGTCACCCAAGGCAGTGTTTTAGAACCAACTCTCTTCATACTCCTCATAAATAGCAAATTAATAAAAAAATAAAAAGCAATAAAAATAAAAAGACAATTGCATAACTGGATAGAAGCATTCCTGTCAAACAGACAACAAATGGTCAAAATCAGGAGCGTTCTATCAAATCCAGTACCTGTCAATAGTGGTGTCCCCCAGGGCAGTGTTCTAGGACCAACTCTCTTCATACTCTACATAAACGACCTCTGTGATCATATTAAGAGCAATTGCGTTCTCTTCGCTGATGATGTAAAGCTGTTCAATACCACAGACAATACTGCTACCTTACAAAAAGACCTTGACTATGTATCTGAATGGTCAAACAAATGGCAACTCCAAATCTCAACAAATAAATGCTCTGTCTTACATATTGGCAAAAAAAATCAGAAAATAAAATACAAGCTGAATAGTCAAGATCTTGTTGATGACCCAAGCTCTGTAAAGGACCTTGGAATACTCACCTCTAATGATCTAAGTGCTAGAGCCCACTGCAACTACATAGCCAAAAAGGCATTAAGAGTTGTTAACCTAATCCTACGTAGTTTTTTTCTCTGGTAATATCACACTACTAACCAGAGCATACAAAACATTTGCTAGACCAATACTCGAATACAGTTCATCAGTCTGGAACCCTCATTACGTATCTGATATTAGCACAGTTGAGAAAGTCCAGAAATATTTCACAAGAAGAGTTCTCCACTCTTCTACTCGTTGTAGAATACCTTATGCCACCAGACTTGAAATTCTAAAACTAGAAAACCTTGAATTACGCCGTCTTCGGTCTGACCTAAGCATGGTATATAAAATCATACATTGCAATGTCCTACCTGTCAATGAATACTTCAGCTTCAACCATAACAACACAAGAGCACACAATAGATACAAACTCAAAGTAAACCGCACCAAACTTGATTGCAGGAAATACGACTTCAGCAATAGAGTGGTCAATGTCTGGAATACTCTACCCGACTCTATAGTCTCTTCCCCAAACCCCAAAAACTTTAACCTTAGACTGTCTACTATCGACCTCACCCCTTTCCTAAGAGGTCTGTAGGGGGCGTGCATAAGCGCACCATCGTGCCTACCGTCCCTGTCCTATTGTTTCTCTTATTCTTTTATTTTTCTTATATGTACCCATTTCATGTATTCACAACTATGTATACACTTATACTTATTATCTTGTAAACAATTGGCAAATCAAATAAATAAATAAATAAATAAATAAATAAATGACCTCTGTGATCATATCAAGAGCAACTGTGTTCTCTTTACTGATGATGTAAAGCTATTCAACATCACAGACAATACTGCTACCCTCCAAAAATACCTCGACTATGTATCAGAATGGTCAAACAAATGGCAACTTCAAATCTCAACAAATAAATGCTCTGTCTTACATATTGGCAAAAAAAATAATCAGAAAATAAAATACAAGCTGAATAGTCAAGACCTTGTTGATGATCCAAGCTCTGTAAAGGACCTTGGAATACTCAACTCTAATGATCTAAGTGCTAGAAACCACTGTAACTACATAGCCAAAAAGGCATTAAGAGTTGTTAACCTAATCTTATGTAGCTTTTTCTCTGGTAATATTACACTACTAACTAGAGCATACAAAACATTTGCTAGACCAATACTCGAATACAGCTCATCAGTCTGGAACCCACATTACGTATCTTATATTAGCACAGTTGAGAAAGTCCAGAAATATTTCACAAGAAGAGTTCTCCACTCCTCTACTCATTGTAGAATACCTTATACCACCAGAATTGAAATTCTAGACCTAGAAAACCTTGAATTACACCATCTTCGGTCTGATCCAAGTATGGTATATAAAATCATACATTGCAATGACTCACCTGTCAATGAATACTTCAGCTTCAACCATAACAACACAAGTGCACACAATAGATACAAACTCAAGGTTAACCACACCAAATTTGATTGCAGGAAATACGACCTCAGCAACAGAGTGGTCAATGTCTGGAATACTCTACCTGACTCTGTGGTTTCTTCCCCAAACCCCAAAAACTTTAACTTTAGACTGTCTACTATTGACCTCACCCGTTTCCTAAGAGGTCTGTAGGGGGCGTGTATAAGTGCACCAATGTGCCTACTGTTCCTGTCCTGTTGTTTCTTTTTATTTTTCTTATATGTATCCATTTCATGTATTCATAACTATGTATATACTTATACCTATTATCTTGTAAGCAATTGACAAATCAAAATAAAAATAAATAAAAATAAATAAATAATTGAGCAGTTCCATTGCCAACATCTGACAGCAAGTTGCTCATTTGGGGTGGCCTTTTTTTTTAACCCTCTTCCCCATTTGCAGAGAGTATACTTTAACATGATACAGAAAGAAATGTTTTTTAATTCTTTCATCCCCAAAAAATTCTTCGCTAGTCTGAGCTAGATGGAATCATCACAAATTCTACTCCCTTCTAGCACTGATGATGTTACCTAGTTGGGTAATGAAACATCTGCAAGGAAACAACCAAGCTCAGAGAGCACGAAGGACCCCACAGAATCATTGCAGCAAAGAGATGAAAGAAGACAGGGATTCTCAGAATAAGAGATGCCAGTGATGCAGTTAATCAGGTGTGCAGAGAATA
Organism: Notechis scutatus; assembly: GCF_049901735.1. Taxonomy (NCBI): domain Eukaryota; kingdom Metazoa; phylum Chordata; class Lepidosauria; order Squamata; family Elapidae; genus Notechis; species Notechis scutatus. Next base: position 48,496,863 of record NC_142010.1, read on the forward strand.
TGTGGTAATTACCCAGATCTGGGAAAACTAGGAACTGCACATCCTTCCACCACTTACAGCAATAGTAAAATGTGTGTGTGTGTGTGGGGGGGTGATGCTTGGGGAAAATACTGAAGAGCTAAATGCTTTTAAAGGACCAATCCTTTAAAAGCTTGGAGTGACTGGAACAACTGTCTAGAACAGGGGCATCAAACTGGTGGCCCATGGGCCGGATGCGTCACACGCAGGTTATGCCCATTCCAGGAATGGGAAAAACATTATGAAATGTCACGTGATGGCAATGTGATGCCGCGAGTTTGACACCTGTGCTCTAGACCAGAGGAGGTATTCAGCAGATTCTGACCAGTTCTGGAGAACCGGTAGCGGAAATTTTGAGTAGTTCGGAGAACCAGCAAATACCACCTCTGACTGGAGATTTTACAGTATCCTTCCCCTGCCACGCCCACCAAGCCACGCCCACAGAACCGGTATTAAAAAAAAATTGAATTCCACCAATGGTCTAGATGGCTTCTTTCAATTCTGGAAAATTGTGAGTATAGACTCAATATGTTCAATATCTTGTCATTTTCAATTCTGGAAAATTGTGAGTATAGACTCAATATGTTCAATATCTTGTCATTTAACAAAATTGTAGCCTGATTTAAATCCCACGCTGGTATCTGCCTCTTGTTTTTGATTGCAAATATATATTTGAAGGGAGAGAGAGAAGACAACTTCAAGGAAGTGATGGATTTGTCCCAGTAATGATGACAGAGCTTGTTGGAAGATATTATTTAGCTAAATGGTTTGGTTTTCCAATCCATTTCTGTGTGCTCAGATAAAGTTCAAAACGACCTTTTAAAAAATCCATTCTAAAGATTCTCTTTACTTTGGGAAAGTCTGACTTTAGCAGCTTAAATTTAATTTTGTTCTTGAGAGAGATGGCTGCAGGGGAGGGTGGGTAGCACTGAAGATGCTCACATTATCCAAGTGGCAGAGAAAATGTCATTAAAAAAAAAGCAGAAAAGGTATGTGCCAGTTACAGAAAAGTAATTAATGGATTTCACTTTCTCCAGTTCTCTCTGGTTTGATATTCAGACTCTTGACATTGTAATGACTGACACTCTGCTCCTGCTGCTTATGTTAACATAAAATTATTAATCTAATTAAAGGTATCTATAGGCAAAAGTGCAGATTCCACAGTGAGCAAGTCTAGGCTTTCAAAGTTACATTCCCTCTTTTCTTATCCCTTTCCCATTCCCAGCTTTGCAAGGGAAAATCTAAATGCTATTTTTTTTTCCTCTCCAAATAAACACTGCAAACTTAAGAATGCCTAACCCAAGTAATCCCAACTATGCTATAGTGGCTTTGATTTCTATGCTAATAGGTATAGAGTTATGACCTAAGAAGACAATACAGATGAACCTCATTACAGTCTGGAACAATGTCCAATGTTATACAATTTAGGAGGGAATTTATTTGAACTTTTAATAATGGTAGTAAGAAAATGTTAATAGTTAGAGCTGGAGACAAGAAGCTAATGAATTTGCCCCCCAAGAGTCTTTTGAATAATTAATATTCTTTGAATCTACCCCTCTCTTGAACCTTTTATATTCCTCTTGAAATTTGTAGAGTATTTATGTCACTAATTGCTGGAAGGGAAGCATGTATCTATTTTCCACTCCCTCCTTTAAGAGAAAGGGGGTAATAATGCTTTCTTATTTACCTATTTTGCTCTAAATTAGAGCACTGTCTTCTATTCTTACTTAATTATATCCAATCAAGGACTTATTGATTGATTCACTTCATCCTCTCTCCTTTTCTCTTACATGGGGGCCTCCTTTAATTTTGTCCTTACATCAACACATTATGAAATAGGTTGGTCGAATGAAGAGTAACCAGCCTAATGAGCTATGTGATCAAGTAGATACATGGTGAGTCTCTTTATCCATTCTCCTACAGTTATCTTCCATAAAAAAACAGAGAATAACTATCTTCAGCAGACTCTCTTTTATACTGGATTTAGATGAAATCTATGGTAGGTATAAGGATTTTTAATGCAATCTTTGAATAAATACATCTATAATATAGGGCTTGTTTCGAGGATATTTTAGATATCTAATATTTCTAGTTACCCAGTCACACAGAGACAGCCTATCTGTCCAGGTTCTACAAACATGCTTTGTAACTCTAAAGGTTAATGAAAATTCCATCAAATGTTCTCTATGTGAAAAATACGCTCATCATGACTGCCTGTTATTACCCAAGCAAATGACTCAATTTCTAGAAACATCCAATTATGCATTTCCATTTTTCTGCCCATCATGCAAACCCAAACTGGACAAACATATAGCCCTGTTTGAAAGAGTTGACTCCATAGAAATGCAAACATCATCCCTTGACATCATAGTAGCATCCCTGGACATTTTAAATGAAAGATTAACTAATCTTGAAAAAAAAGACACAACACAAAAACCTGAACATCCAATAGCTACAAACCAAGTGCCACCTAATCCACAAAAAACATAAATCCAACAAATAATGATATTCCAATCCTCATCAGAGAAGCTGTCAAGCAGGAACGAAAGTGTCCTAACGCCATCTTATTTGGTCTAGAGGACATCAATAACAATGATGATGTCACAATTGTCCGCAACATCATCAGTGACTATCAAGCATCAACCATCTCCCCTGATGAAATACTTGACATTTCCCACATTGGCCCAGAGCTCAAAAACAGAGACGGCTCTGTGGCCCCATGCTTCTACAGGGTCATTTGCAAAAATGAATTAAGCAAATGTAAATTCATTCATACTATAAATTCATTCGCCAAAAACAACACCAACCATAAAAACCTCTGATCTCATCCTGACCTTACCTTACAGCCATGTGCCTGCTCCCAATGCACAGAACTCAAAAATCGTCTAGACAATGGAGAGAAGGACCTGTACATTGATTACCATGTAGACTGTATCAAAAGAAAGTCACGCAACCCACAACTCAGAATCCAACCCTACTTCAACCAATCCACCATCACCCAAGACGAGGCACGCACGCCCCCAACTACCTCAATTCAAACTAACAACTGGCCTTAAATGCCAGCTACTCAATGCAACAAGCCTTGTTAATAAAATACCTGAATTTCTCCTCTTACTAAATTCTACATTACTAAATTACTAAATTCAACATCATATTTGTCTGTAAAATATGGCTCAATGCATCTCTCCCTGACTCCATTACCTCAGTAAGAGACTATCATGTTTACCGATCTGATCATGAAATCCGTAGAGGAGGTGGTATTGCTATCTTCTATAAAAAGTCCTTACATTTAAAAAACATCTAAGTTACCCAAGAGCTTGCTCTTCCTGAGACCAAGTATAATTTCAAAAAAGGCAACAATGACCTTATAATCAGAGATCTCTCTTCCCTTGATTGGCAATTTCTATTCACAGGATGCAATACTATTGAAGACCATTACAACATATTCTTACTAGAAATCAAAAGAGCCATCAAACTATATGTACCAATAACAACTCCCAAAACCAGGAAAAACAGATTACCCATAACAACAAGGAAGCTTCAATCCAAAAAGAGATCACTTTAGTGAAAAAACAAATCTGGTCATGTTGCCAACTTCAAAAGCTGATACAAAAATCTATGCCACCAGATAAAAACTGAATGCACTAATTATCACATCAAACAAGAGGAAAACCTTCTATGCACGAATTCCACCCGTGCTTTCTACAATTTTGTAAACAACAAACTAAAAGACTCAAGGGCCATCCCACCCCTGAAAGGACCTAATGGCAAAGACTGCAACAACGACACCATCAAAGCAAAACACTTTAACACATTTTTTGGCTCAGTATTTGTAAACAGCAATGGATCAAGCCTAGTACTTTCTAGTTGAACCACAGACAACTACATGATCTAATACATATTGATTTTACAGCAGACAATGTTGAAAAAACACTGCGCAATCCAAAAGAATATCTATCTATTGGACCGGACGGAATATGTGCCCACTTCTTAAAAAAGCTATCCACTGCCATAGCCGAATCTCTAAGCATAATCTTTAAAAAATCTTTCAGGACCAGCTCCTTGCCAAACCTATGGTCACAAGCCACAGTCATCCCCATCTTCAAAAAGGGAGACCCCAGCCTAGTTAAAAATGACAGACCAATTTCCTTATGCTGAATCACCTGTAAAGTCATGGAATCAATTATTAACCAATCCATTATCCTCCACTTAGAGACAAACAACCTACTCTCTAATAAGCAATTTGGTTTAAAAAAAAAAACTATCCTGTAATCTGCAACTCTTACACTGCAAAAACATATGGACTACACAACTCCATCAGCGCAAAGCAATTGGCGCAATCTACATAGACTTCTGTAAAACTTTTGATTTAGTAGTACATGACAAACTACTCCTAAAACTAAAATCTTATGGTATCTCTGGACACCTGCATAACTGGATAGAAGCATTCCTGTCAAACAGATAACAAATGGTCAAAATTGGGAGCATCCTATCTAATTCTGTACTTGTCAACAGTGGTATCCCCCAAGGCAGTGTTTTAGAACCAACTCTCTTCATATTCTACATAAATGACCTCTGTGATCATATCAAGAGCAACTCCGTTCTCTTTGCTGATGATGTAAAGCTATTCAACACCACAGACAATACTGTTACCCTCCAAAAAGACCTCAACTATGTATCAGAATGGTCAATCAAATGGCAACTTCAAATTTCAACAAATAAATGCTCTGTCTTACATATTGGCAAAAAAAAACCCAGAAAATAAAATACAAGCTGAATAGTCAAGACCTTGTTGATGATCCAAACTCTGTCAAGGACCTTGGAATACTCATCTCTAATGATCTAAGTGCTAGAGCCCTCTGTAACTACATAGCCAAAAAGGCATTAAGAGTTGTTAACCTACTCGTACGTACCTTCTTCTCTGGTAATATCACACTACTAACTAGAGCATAGAAAACATTTACTATACCTATGCTTGAATACAGCTCAGTCTGGAACCCATATCATGTATCTGATATTAATACAATTGAGAAAGTCCTGAAATATTTCACAAGAAGAGTTCCCCACTCCTCTACTCATTGCAGAATCCCTTATGCCACCAGAGTTGAAATTCTAGACCTAGAAAACCTAAAACTACGCTGCCTTCGGTCCGATCTAAATATAGTACATAAAATTATATATTGAATGTCCTACCTGTCAATGAATACTTCAGCTTCAATCATAACACTATAAGAGCACACAATAGATACAAACTCAAGGTTAATTGCACCAATCTTGATTGCAGAAAATATGACTTTAGCAACAGGGTGGTCAATGTTTGGAATACTCTCTCTGACTCTGTGGTTTCTTTCCCAAACTCCAAAAACTTTAACCTTAGACTGTTGACTTCACCCCCTTCCTAAGAGGCTTATAGGGGGCGTGCATAAGCAAACCAATCGTGCCTACCATCCCTGTCCTATTGTTTCTTTTTATTTTTCTTATATGTATCCATCTCATGTATTCAAAAGTATGTTTATTCTTATACCTGTATCTTATAAGCGATTGACAAATCAAATCAAATCAAATCAATCAATCAATCAATAAATAAATAAATAAAATAAACATAGCAAAAACATTTAGATCCTCAAATTATTTAGTTCTTCTAGTCAAATTCTAGGATAGAATAACCAATATTGACAGAGATATGTAGAGCTATAATTACAACAGCCATGGGTATCATTGTGTGCAGGCAACAAATTTTGGGAGAACATTGATCCTACTTCTGAACTACTATCAAAACCAACCCATCCTCCTCCTCCTCTCTCTTTATTGCATACAGTATTAATGAAACTACTATCATGTATTCTGTGAGCTCTGGCTTAAATTTGGTCTTGCACTTTTAAGATGGGCTGTGAATAATGTCTTTTTCTGACTCTGTTTGCACATAAGCTGAAATGTATTACATCTGTTTCAGCTTAATACAAATGCAGTCTTGGGCAGTATGGCTTGAAAAGTTTAGCTTATAGCTTATTAGACTATGTGAAATCAGCAAACTGTTAAATAGCAAACTGTATCAAAACATGGTTTAGCGTAATATATGAACTCAGACTTAAGTATCTCAGACCTTTTTGCAATACAAATAATACTAACTCTAACCTTAACATCTATAAGCACTAGTGAAATAGCATATGGGAAACACTCTGGCCCCTAACATCAAAAGCAAAGTGGTATATCTTGAAAACCACATGCATGGCAGGGAAAGCATTCAGCCTGTAGCTTTAAAAAAACCTTTGCAAAAGCACAGCAAAGTTGAGCTCAATTAGCTTTCAGTAAAGGACTATACAAGTCTCATTTATTTTTAAAATCTTCATGATTTCTTGTTATTGTTTCTTGAGTTGTCATCATCGTTTCTTGTGTTGTTACTAATGTCGCTTGAATTGATTGCATGTTTGGTGTTTGACTCGTCTTCTCAAGACTCAGCGTATCCTCAATCAAACATCCTGCTGGAAATGTTATTGTTGATGCTGGCGTGGATGTTATTTTCTTCCCAATTTTGGTGACAGTTGTAGTGGTAGACATCATAAAAATTCAAAATTTATCTGATTTCTTAAAGAATTCTTTCAATATTACCATCAATTTTATCAAATCATCTCTGATAAATGTCAATATTTTTTCCTAACTTTGCCTCTCTCTCTCTCTTTTCTCTTAAATTAGTCACTCAAACTTATTTCTACAAAATCTAATATACTTATATCTATTTTATATATGAAAATTATAAATATATATATTTATGCAATAATACAATTTAATTTATTTAATGTAATATAATATAATTTATAATTTAATTTAATATAATTTATGCAACAATATATACAAAAATATAAGAATAACAACAATATAGCAACAAAATAAGAATTATTATGACTATTATTTATAAATTATAATTTATAAATTTAATTTAATATAACAACAATAGAACTCAGAAGGTTATTACAGAGGCCATTACAACCCAGGAGATTACAGCACAAGACCCAGGATGTCAAAACAATTAGAACTCAGAAGGTCATCACACAGCCCATTACCCAGGTCGTTACAACACAGGAGGCTGATAGACACACAGCCAATACCTCAGCCACACATGTTCTTACGAAAAAGCCAGCCAATCTGCAAACATCAACTCCATCAACCAATCAAGAAATGACAACACAGTCAACCTTCCCACCAGTATTTATAGAGAGACAGCAGCTCAAATCATGCTTTGCTCGCACAAGCACGAAGCCGAAAGCACCAGCCTGAAGATGGCGAGTGTGACCTCATCGAAATGTTGCCAAGATACTCTCAATCTTACACGGGAAAAAACCAGAACACACCAAGACCTGCATATATATGTCTATGTGAAAATCTACAAAAGCACACACACACACACACACATGTATGTATGTTTATGTATATGTATATGTATATGTATATGTATATGTATATGTATATGTATATGTATATGTATGCAGCTTCTGGGAAACCAAAGTCTTTGGGTTCCGGGGGGAGTATGTTTTCGGGTACAGGTATGCAGGTTTTGGCATGTTTGGGTCTTTTCCCGTGAAAGATTGAGGGTACCTTGATGACATTTCAACAAGATCCCACTCACCATCTTCAGGCTGGTGCTTTCGGCTTTGTGCTTGTGTGAGTAAAGCGTGATTGGAGCTGCTGTCTCTCTATAAATACTGGTGGTGTGGTGTGGTGTGCTGGCTCTGTTGTAAGCGGGCTGCTTACCCTGGATAATGGGATGTGTGATGACCTTCTGAGTTCTATTGTTGTGACATCCTGGGTCTTGTGCTGTAATCTCCTGGGTTGTTGGCTGTGTTGCAACATCCTGAGGTTTTGTGGTGTAACCTCCTGAGTTCCGTGATGTGATATCCTGAGCGGATGGCTGTGATGTAACATTCCAGGTTTTGGTTTGGCTCTGAGTTTGAGGTCTGGCTATGTGTTCATGGTGTGTGTCAGTTTGCTTAGTTGGTGAGTCAGGGAGTGTGGCAGCTGATGATGCAGCTGTGGTCTGGTTTCTGACGGTGGTTGCCTTTCATCTATGGAATGGGTTTGGGTTTGAGTCTGGTGAGGGAGATTGGTGGTGGTGTCATGCGTTGTTTTGGGTCCGGTGTTGGTTTTCATGGATGGGATTCGTTTGTTGATAAGGGCTAGTTTCCAGATGTCTGGTAGGCAGGAGGTATTGTCCCATTTATTCATGTTATGGGGGTGTTTCTCTATTTCGATGGCTTCCCTGATTATTCTCTTGTTGAAGTGTTCAGTACTGGAGATTAATTTGGTTCCCCCAAAATTAATTTCATGTCCTGTGGCTTTAAGGTGCTGGAAAAGAGAGGAAGTATTTTCTTCTTTTCTGACTGTGTTCTTGTGTTCTGCGATGCGTGCATTTATTCTCCTGTTGGTTTGTCCAATGTATGTCGCAGAACACAAGAACACAAAGGATTAAATTCATACAGATTTCCCAAGCCTCAAGCTTATTGAATCTGTTAGACATGCTGATATCTTTCATATATATATATATATATATATCAGTTTAAATATATTTGATTATTTTCTTATATATTATATGTCTTATATTTTAATTGGTTAATTAATTGATTTAATAAAATTATAAAAATCTAGAATATGAGGTGATATATCTTATAAATCAATTGGTTAACTAATTAATCCAGTCAGAGTATGAAAATCTAGAAATTAAGGTACATAAATTCATTATTCTTACAAGTATTTATCTATATTATTTAAATCCTTCAGTTGTTAATCAAACTCCTTCTTTCTTCTTTTCTTATTTTTTCTTTCTTTTTTCTTCTTCTCTCCTGTTCAGCATCAAGTTGCTTTTTACACTTCTCTATTTCATCAACTGTCTTTATTTGCTGAGTCACTGTCTCTCTTAATTAGCACAGTTACTGTCTTCCTTCAAAATTCAAAATTCTTCTGAATCTCCCTCTGTTCAACTGTCAAATTGGTTAGATAGTTGACTCAATAAAATTATAAAAGTTTAGAAGATGAGGTGTTATATCTTATAAATCAATTTGTTAAATAATTAATCCAGATAGATTATGAAAATCTAGAAATTAAGGTACATAAATTAATTGTTCTTACAAGTATTTATCTATATTATTTAAGCCCTTCAGTACTTAAATGTTAATCAAACTCCTTTCTTCTTTTCTTATTCTTTCTTTCTTTTTTCTTCTAATTAGTCTGATTTGTCAATGTTTCTCTCAATTAACACTGCCACTTTCTTCCTTCAAAATTCAAAATTCTTCTGAGTCTCCCTCTGTTCAACTGTCAGTTTGCTCGCCATTAATTATGTCTTCCGCTCCTTTCTGCTTCATATTCACCATCAATTTGCTATCAAATTCACTTTCCCTGGAGACTCCCTCTGTCAATCACCTTTTACAGGACTCTCTCCTGTCTCATCTCACCTCTTTAAATTATTTAAATCTGTTGTTTCTTCTCCAATATCTTGTGTTGATCTTCACTCTTCTGCTTCCCAATCGCAGCTGATTATCATGGCTTTGGACCCATCATGAATGCTGGGTTTATTATGCTCCGGTTTCAAGGGGTTTCCTCATGTCACATGAGAAGGCTGTTTCCCTTCTCAATGCTTCCAAAGTTTCCCCTCTATTTCATGTGCCTCTTCAGGGTCCACAATGCCCCGAAAGGCTCCCAAAACATAAAAAATCAGATTTCGGGGTACAGACATCGTTCCCTCTGCTCCGCTCCACCAGACTTTGCCACCAGAAGTCCTATGCAAGTCTCATTTATACTAACACATTGGTGTAGAATCCTTAATGCCACTATACAGGGCTAGAAATCATGCATTCAAGGATGGACAAGTACCAATAGAAGAGAATATTTATAGCTCAGGGTTGAACTGTGAGGCCCTTGTTGCTCCCTGAGCTTGGTGCAGATATTTCATTAGAAAACTAGGTAACACTAGCGCTAGTAAGGAGCAGGGTTTGCTCTCAATTTATATTCCAGTGACTTGCTCTGTCAGTATTACTGGGGCTGGTCTTTTTGGTTCTTTGGTTGGGCTGTTTACAGTATTATTAGCTTATTTGGCAGGCCCTTGGTTGGGGTATTGTTTACTTCTTGATTATTGGTCTAAAGTTAATCTACTCATCTGAGTGTTGATTGCTGGTGATAAGGTCTTTAGGTCTTTTCAGCTTGTCAATTGTCTCCTCATCAAATACTTCACCAAAATCTGGATGTTTAGACTTAGTTGCTCCAATTGATCCTATTGATTCAGTTAATGGGAAAATAGAATCATCACAGGCTGTATATCTGGAGATATGATCCTTACTCTCTCAAGTCAGTTGATCTAGTTTTTGAGGGATGTTATATTTACTTATTTTGGTTTACAATGTCATTTTTTTGGTTTTAAGCATTTAGGTTTCTAATCAACATTTTCAGGGTCCTTATTTTTGTCCCATTAACTTTTTTTCCCAGACCAACTTTCTACAGTACATGCATATCTGTGTCCCACCTTTAGTTGTCCTACTTGACCTATAACCAGTAGTGGGATTCAAATAGTTTTACCACTGGTTTAGTGGGCATGGCTTGGTGGGCATGCTTTGCCTAACACCGGCGCAGGTCAAATGAAATTGTATACTGCTCTGGGCAACTTACAAGGGATGCTAAAAACATATATTAACACCAGTTTAAAACATAAGAGATAAAACAGAACAGATAAGAACTTCCGGTTTGTCGGCTTCGCTAGCGGCAGGGATTTGCGATCCTGCGCGATCCCTGCCACGCTAGCCGCTTTGGTGCCTCCGACCCGCGGATCTGGAGGCTAAGGCTGCCACGAAGAGGCAGCCGAAGATAAGGGGGAGCTGGTGAGGGGTTTGGGGGTGTTGCAGACCCCCTTCCCAGCCGACAAAACCCCCTTTTCCCAAGACGGTCGAGCGGCGGTCTGTAATGGCTGCCTCAAAGAAGCCGGCAGCTGGGCAAGATTGAGCAGAAGAAAGAGAGGAGAAAGTTGTCAAGAGAAAGTTTTTTTGGCTGACCCAGGATTTTAAGAGGCGTTTAATCCTGAGAACTATGGTTTTTTGAACAACACTTCGTTTCCAGAGGAGGATTACAAGTGACAAAATTGAGTGCTGAAAGGGAAAGTTCACTCTCCTTCCTTATGGAATCAACAAATGGCCATTGAGAAACCTGTTGTTTTTTTATAAAAGGTAAAAACTTGGCTTCTTGTTTTAAGTGGGAAGGAAGAGGACAAAAATGTATATATATATAATTAAGATTTTGTTGGAGGGGATGCCTTGAAGATTTTGAGACCAGAAATTAATTGCAATAAGGCTTTAAAGTATAGATTGGAGGTTTTTTCCTTTCCCTTTGATACCTCCCCAGGAAGAGAAAGTGAGAACTTTGTGTATTGTTTGGACTGATTGACTCTCTCTGGAACTTTGGGGAATTGCTCTAATTTTTGAAACATTTTGGTTGCTTTAAGAAGAAGAATAAAGAATGGCTTTATCTGTTGATGAACTTAGAGAATATGAAGAAAGAAAGGACGCTGTGAAAGAAGCCTTTCTCTTTTTAGAAATGGCGCTTGTTAATTATCAAATACAACAACAGATGAAGGAAATGGAAGGAGAAGAAGAAGAAGAAGACGCCATCTTCAATGAATCTAAAAATTTAGTTAAGAGAGAAAGGAGAAAGAAAGGAAGGAAAATGAAGGACTTAAGACTTAAAAAAATACTTAAGAAAGGAAAAAATAAGATGCAAAACCAACTCAATGTTAATGTTATTGAGCAAAAGGAGAAAGGAATACAACAGAGAGGGGAAGCTAAAGGGGGAGGAAAAAAGGTTAGGTGGGATAAGAAAGGAAGGGAAAAGGGAGGGAAAAGCCACAAAGGTATAAAACAAGATGGGAAAAAAGGAATTTTGTTTAGGGATAAAGGGTAATGTATAATTTCTTTAAAAAAAAAGATTCTGCAAGGTACATAAGATGGTATTGTAGTATTCATATTAGAAATAGAAAACTAGAATGTTATAAGAATTAATAAAAGATTAAAATATTGAAATGTTTAATAATGATAGATTTTAAAATTTAATAAAAGATTAAAAGGAATGTTTAAAATATTGAGTTTAATTAAAAAGTTTAATTTACTGTTGTTTTGATCTTATTATAAACTCATTATTGTAGCACTTGTTTCTTGAAATAGACAATTGGAATGTTATAAGATTTAAAATTTAGATTTATTATTTAATTATATTAATTATTATGGATTTATTATTTTCTCTCTTTAGAGGTTAGTAGGTTGAATGTACTAAGCAGAATCAGATTGGGAATTTTAAATATTTTTAGGGGGAGGATAGAAAGGCATCATACCTTGATCAGTGATTTCAGAAGAAATTCTTTTTTTTTTATTTGCTCTAGGGAATGAGACAAATGGATAATTTGGAGAATGGACAAAAAATATAAATATAATGATTTAAATTAAAATGAATTAAATAAAATAGAAATAAGAAGAGTGAAAAGTGGGGAGAAGTTATATAGAAGATATAGAATGGTAAATAAGATAGGTAATGGTATATAAGATGAGCACGAATTTAATTGAAGTCCATACAAAGAGAGGTAATCTGGGGCCAAACTACTTTCTTAAAAGAAGTTTTTATGTTTTTGTGTTTTGTGTGTCTATGTTTTCTTTGAGAATTAATAAAACCTCGGAGGAATGTTGGATGAGAATAATGTTAAACAAGACAGAGAGGAATGAAGATGATATTGAAATGGTGAAAAACAGAATGATGTTGTATAAAATAATATTTTATTTGACTTGTAAAGTTAATAATGGAGGTTTTATGTATTTAAAGGTTAACGATGGTTTGTTTGTCTTTAAAATCAATAAAATTTGTTTCAAAAAAAAACAAAACACAACAGATAAAATAGTAGCATTATAATTAAATTTATTCTATAATATGTTGTGGAAATAAGTCTGAATGCCCAATGTATTTGTTGCCCTCCCAATATAGAGATTTTAATCCTCCAAATTTCCCATTCAGCAGGGCTGCCAAAACTGGGCTGCAAAAGTTTGCACAACCTCTTAGTGGCAGCAAAGAGTTTTCAACAACTTTATACTAGCAGCTGTTTTCTAGCAGTGACCCATACTACTTTAGATGTAATAGACAAACCATGCAGCTTGCTTAATGCTGAGAATTCTGGGTGTTGAGTCCAGCCTTCAGAGAGCCGGAGAAAATACAAATTAAGAAAGGTTGGTTAGGTTATAATTTAGAGCTATATCTATTACAGCAAAGGTGTCTTATCACATAAAGAGGGATGACACACACCAGATACCGGAGAATTCATACATGGGTGTGAGCCTTGATCCTTATCGTAACAGTCACTGGAGATGGAGAAGACCATGTTACAGCTCACTTCCTTAACCTGGCATCCTCCAAATATACAGTATTTAGATTCACTGCACCGAAATGGATAGGTTGACCTTGGAAATGAAAGACAAGGATGAATCTGATTATTATATGATATGGAATAAATTTTATTATTGAAAGGAACTGAACTAGCCCTAACCCTAACCCAAAATAAATGATTCAACTGATAAGAAACTGAAAGGGTTTGAACTCTATAAAGACCTAATGTATATAAATGTATATAAGATTTTGTATAAGATGTAAGGACAAAGAAGTCCATCATGTTCAATGTTTTTAAATATTGTAATCAATAACATTTGGATATATATGAATATATATATATACACATATACATATACACATATACACACACATATATACACATACACATATACACATATACACACACATATATACACATATACACATATACACATACATACATACATACATACGTACGTACGTACGTACATCTATCTATCTATCTATCTATCTATCTATCTATCTATCTATCTATCTATCTATCTATCTATCTATATATTCTATCATCTCCATTTCATCAGGGTTAATGGGGAAAATTGAGCTGTTTGGGAAATGCTACATGAATCCATGTTATAGTGATAGTATTCACTTTTTTCTCCAGACTTATCACTTTATTGAAGGAATAACACTCTCCTCTCCTCTGACAATTAATAAAAGAATCTGAAGGCTTTCAGTATGATAGGTACATCACCGCAAATGCTCTGGATTGGATTTCTTCTCTAGTCACAAAGCAGTAAATGTTTGCTAGTGGCAGCCGCAGACTGCATTAAGAAAGAACAATCAGACAAAGAGGGACATTTTCTGGCCAATTCCCTAGCCACCTCATTCTCGGAGTTGGATTGTATTTGGGGCCTCTGCTTGCCTTCTCCACATGCATCAGCTCAACTTTTGGTGCTATGCAGGTGGGAGCAAAGACCTGTTTTGAAAAACTGCCCAAGGCAGAAATCGAAGACAGCGTTTAAGGCAGGATAAATTATTTCACAACTGTATAATCCCATACTAGCCTAGAGGTTTTGCGTTGTTTTATACAATTTTTGATGCAGAACTTAAAAAAAGATGTTGCCACTTTCACAAACACTCTGGTGGCTTAGAAGCTGTTTCTACAGACCACTCTTCTCTCAGTGCCCCATGTCTCGCCGGTGAAAGCTGAAAATGGATAATACTAGGGGTGACCATAAGAAGGACCCAAAAAGTCAAGACAACAGTTGCTTGATCAAATTCCTGCCCCCTTTTAGGGGCGGGACTTCAATTTTACAATCAGTTCTGCCATCTTGGCTTTAGTGTCACGCACCACCATTGATGTATCTTGGACATTGGACTCAAACCATGCTTTATATGAAGTAGAACATGTAAATATGAAATATATTTATGAAAGCAGTTGAGTTTGGGAGGGGCTGATTGCTACATGGAATTCAATAAGCAAAGTGGGTTGTTAGAACCTGATACTATAGCTGTTAACCTCTTACCTGAGTTCCTTGAACCTTACCTGTCCTTTGATCAGTTTTTAGTTCAGTTCTCTCTAGACACGGGATTGGGTTTATGGGCTTTATACTTGCTCATTAGACCTGAATAATTATCTGGAGCTCATGACTGTGGGACTAACTTACAAGCTTTTGATCTCAGCTGCCTGACTCTTACAGCTGAGTTTCTTGGGGACAGAATAGGATGCTTTGGGGTATCAAGAAGAGTCTTATCTGGTAACTCGTAAAATCTCACTCTGAGGCAAACTGTTTGCAGCAAAGGATTAAATTCATGCAGATTTCCCAAGCCTCAAGCTTACTGAATCTGTTAGACATGCTGCCAAGAAATGTGGGGAGTTGAAAACTAACACATATTGAAGACACCAAGCTGGGAAGGTTGTGATTGCATATGAATAAATTTATATATACCTGAATATCTGGGAAGGAATAGGGTATGAATAGTTTCTTTGTGGTCAAGGCCCCTGTTTTCTGAAGACAAAAGTCAATGGTGGGTATGTCTTCTGGTGATTTTTTTTTCAGCTCAACTGATTATTGGAAAGAAAAATTTCCAAAGAAACTCAGGACACTGTCTGCTAAGCAGGATAATTCTCTGAAAACTGAACAGGATGGAACCAAATCTGATATGTAGAAGACACTAGCAAAATAATGATTGAGCTAAAAAATGAGCAGGATTTGGCTGGAAATCCAATTCCCTAGTGCACCACTATGGGAAATGCTAATTACTCAATTCTTCAGATCCTTGTGATCGTAAGACCCAGAACTCGCTGCTTTTAAGGGCTTGGGGGAAAAAATCCTGACTTTCTGCTTGTTTCCCCACTTCTTTCTTTTTTTGGAAAGAAAGCCTTGAAGTAGCCATCCCAAGTTCTTCCTACTTTTTGTTTTCCCTCCTGGGACTTTAAGTAGCTAGAGGAGCACTGGACCACATCTAGTTTCCAATTATAAAAGGAAAATGCTGATAGCATCTCAGTGTAAGGGTGTGTTGGAGGATAATTTGTCTGGTGTGGAAGATCAGAGAGAGAAAATTTGTAGCTAAGGGAGTGGAGCATCTATAAGGATAAAGGACAGTTTAGCAGGCAACTAGTTGTGGACTCTAGGATACCAATAGAAGACAGACTGAAAGGGAAGCCTCGCCAGCCCAGCAGATACTGAGAGTCTACAGCAAACCATCATCTGGTCAAGCACCTTCTTCTCTTCCTCTCTCAGAACAGATTGAGACCATACAAAGCCAAGTTTGCAGTTCAGAACAACAGCTAAGAGCAACAGAAGCCAACTGACTTTTGAAGGTGGCTAAAGGCTTTATTATAAGCTCACATAACAAACCATAACAGAAATGTTCATAGGACTGTTTAGGAATTATATAAACACATATTTATAGACATTAGTATTTGTATTGGATCTAAAGCAGAACCAGAACTCGCAGTCTCCCAGTTTCTATCTTGATGCCTTAACCATAACACCAAAGTCCTCACATAGAGTAATATAGCAGAGGTTTAATGTTAAGTGTTAAATGTTAGAAAATAAGCAAAGCTTTTCAGCTTTTTGTATAATAAAAAATCTTTCTAGAAACACAGGGAAGATAACAACAGACTCTTTGTTGATGGTGTGTACCATTTCCCCCCCAAAAACCTCTCACATATCTATCACAACTTTTTCTTTTGTCACTCTGATCCATTTTCTTGTCTTTGCTAGTGAAGAATCAGATTGTTCTTCGCAGGCTGAATGTATTGCTTGGAGTGAGCTTTATTACTTATTTTACACCATTTTTAGCTGACTCCATTACTAATGGATGCTGGGGGGGATACAACAAGTTCAAAGCAAGCAGCATGAAAAAAAAACTTTTCCAAATTAAGAGTCAACAATACATGACAGTTCATCAAATGAACAGAACTAAACTCTCAAATTAGATGGTTTGGGTCTGCTTACGAAATGCCAGCATGATTGAAGTCCTCCATACCTTTGGGGGAGGGTTCACAAAGGAAGTGCGAAGAAGTCCTATTGCCTGATCCATGTCACAAGAACCTTAGAAGGAAGGGGGACTCTAAAGCAGGGGTGTCCAACCTTGGCAACTTTAAGCCTGGAGGACTTCAACTCCCAGAATTCCCCAGCCAGCAAAGCTGGCTGGGGAATTCTGGGAGTTGAAGTCCTTCAGGCTTAAAGTTGCCAAGGTTGGACACCCTGCTCTAAAGCCTCTCTTGATGAACAGAGTGGATGATCAGTTGCAGCAAGTGTTGACTAACAGATGACAGTGTCATAACAGAAAGGGTTCCAAGGCTGTGGAGCAGCATAGTGAACAGGGCTTGAAAAACAATATACAATATATATAAAAGCCACAGTGGCACAGCGGTTAGAGTGCAGTACCCAGGCTACTTCTGCTGACTGTCAGCTGCCTGTAATTTTGCAGTTCGAATCTCACCAGGTCTAAGGTTGGCTCAGCCTTCCATCCTTCCAAGGTCGGTAAAATGAGGACCCAGATTGTTGGGGACAATAGGCTGACTCTGTAAACTGCTTAGAGAGGGCTGTAACACACTGTGAAGTCATATATAAGTCTAAGTGCTATTGCTACTGACTTCAAAATAGGTATTATTCTAGTTTAACGCTGATGAGACTATTTTCAGATTTTCACTGGCTGTTCATATATCCATGCAAACTCAGACAAAACAGTTTTCAGCTGAGGAATTGAGGGTAGAATTTAGTCTAGATCCTCATAGGAAAGCTTCACAGGGGAGAAAGGAAAAGATGCAGATGTTTTGTCAAAGAGGAAATCTTAATCAGAGGAGAACTCTGTAAAAAGGAGATTAGAAACGAAGGTGATGGCTGGCAGCTAAAATGAATGAAATAGGCAGCAATGGAGGTTGATGAAGATGAACTGTTGGTTTTAGTCCACAGAAGGGATGGCCAATGATCCTAAAAATGGATTAGGCCATATTTGCACTGCTGATGTCCCATTAATTCGTAAATCCACAAAGTATTCAAGGGCACAATCTGGGGAAAAAGTTCTAATGAGGATTGATGCAGGGCCTAATCTACTCACCAGAGGATCCTTGATGGGACTGAAGATGATACAAAAAAAGAAAGATCAAAGGTTTTCTCTGTAAAGAAAGAAGAAATCTTGCCAGAAGTTCCTGAAATACTTTGTTTTTAACTCTAGGATTCAGAAGAGTGGGTAGAGATAGAATCAGAATAGTAAACACAAATGTTGAGCTCGTATCATAATCTCCACACATTGCATGCTTAGATATGAGAGCTGAACGCTGGAGTTCAGAAAAAAAGAATATGATCTCATTGATACTTTTGAAGCACAGCTTTATCTGAAGCAGGGAATGCAGAACAATTAGATCACTATAAATTGCATTCGCACAGCTGGAGGCTAAAGAAATGAAATTGTCTTTATCACCTTTCTCATTGGTTTTTTGTTTATATTTTATTTGTACTTTGAATACAAGAAAGGGGGACGGGGAGAAGACTTGGAATGCTGTTTTGTACTGACTTTTCCAATCAAATCTTTCAAACTCCTTGCTGGATCCCACAAGATTTGTTTTTTTTTTATTTATTTATTTTTGTCAATTGCTTACAAAATAATAGGTATAAGTAAAAACGTAGTTAGGAATACATGGATACATATAAGAAAAATAAAAAATAAAAATTAAAGAAACAATAGGACAGGGACGGTAGGCACGTTGTTGCGCTTATGCACGCCCCCTACAGACCTCTTAGGAAAGGGATGAGGTCAACAGTAAACAGTCTAAGGTTAAAGTTTTTGGGGTTTGGGGAAGAAACCAGAGTCAGGTAGAGTATTCCAGACATTGATTGTTTGATTGTTTGATTGATTGATTGGGAATCACATGGAAATCAACTAAGAGTCACATGAGGTCCTAAGGCCACAGGTGGCTCATTCCTGAACTAAATGCTGGTGTGGAACTCATTATGGTTTTCTCATAATCACAGAATTCTTTTTTTTCTTCTTCTCTGTATCTTATATCAGTCCCAGAAAGGTAGTGAAACTTCAGAGCATCCCTCATATTGTACCTGATTTTTGCTGACTGACATGGCCATGTTGAATTTGTTTTCTTTCAGTGCAGAACTGTTTTGACATTTTTTTTTGTTTAGTGTATGGCATGTGTTAGCCAGGGATCACCGAGGTGGCTGGCTGCCTCTATGAAAGGAATTTTTTTGGGCGGTTTTATCTTTTACCTGCGGGATGCCTGAATGCCGGTAGGCAATTGGGGGAGGCTCCTTTCTTGTCCCTACGCAGTTTATTTGCTCATGGGCCTCAGTGGTGCACAGGCCCAGCATCTTACCACATGAGCCACTGCCTGAACAAGGAGAGATTTAACCTGGAAATAAGGAGAAACTTTCTGACAGTGAGAACCAATGTAACAGCTTGCCCTTGGAAGAGACTTTGAAGAAGAGATTGGACTCCCATCTGTCAGAAATGGTGTAGGGCAGGGGTGTCAAACTCATTTTCACCGAGGGCCACATCAGCGTAATGGTTGCCTTCAAAGGGCCACATGTAACTGTATGACAGTATAAATGTAATCAAATGTAACTACTCCTAAATGTTAATTAACTCTGAATTTATTATTTATTCAAATCACAAATATTACATATGCATTTGCATAAATGTAAAAAAAAAGGTTGCTAGTAGCTCTGTTAATATAACATAAAAAAATGTACTTTGTCAAGTTAAGAAACCCACATTACTCCATCAATCAATGATCAATCTATCCAAGTGAATAATAATAGAAAAACATCATCCAACATCAGTTATGATAATAACTGTTCAAATCCTTTTTGTCACAGCTAGGAGGGGCAGAATAACAGAATAAGTACAACCAACAATTGTGAGCTATTAAGAACATATGTGACAAATGTAGCATTTCACAAAAACAAATGGCTGCATATAGCCTTGCACACTGTAGCTAGTGTGTCAATGTCTGGTTTTAGGTCTTGTGCTGAAGCAATCCGTAGAATAGCGTGGAGGTTCTCATCAGTGATACGTGATCTATGCTTGTTTTTGTTTAGATTCATTATTGAAAACATCTGTTCATACAGATAGGTGCTCCCAAACATAGACAGAACACGGGCTGCATGACATCAAAGCTGTGGCATTGAACCAGGGGGTATTTTACGGTAAAAGTCCTGGATCGCAACATCCTTGAACTTTGCTTTCAGGCTACGATTGCTTTGAAGCTCGATTAACTCCATCTGAAGGTGCTGGGGTGCAGTGCAGACGTCGGTGGTGAAAGGATCGGCAAAGATGGCAAAGTCTGAGTGCTGCGCTTTAAAGTCAGAGAAGCGCCAATCAAACTCATTTATTAATTGGCTCACTTTGGTAGCCGACTGAGCACATGAAAAAACACCAGGAAATGAGGCTGAAATGCTTTGACAAACAGGAAAGTGAGCAAGATTGTCCTGTTTGACTTGGCACATCCACAGATCAAGTTTACGCTGGAAAGCCGTGATCATGTCGGACATCTGCGTAATGACTTGTCTACGTCCCTGCAGCTTCTGATTCAGATGGGCGAGATGCTCGGTTATGTCACATAACATAGCAAAGTCACACAGCTAGTTGGGATCTGACAGTTCAGACATGAATTTTCCTTTACTTAGCATGAAAAGAGCAACATCTTCCGTAAGTTCAAAAAATCGTTTGAGGAGTTTACTCCTACTCAGCCACTGTACTTCTGTATGGTATGGCACGTCTCCATGCTCCTGCAAGAACAGCTGGAACTGACGGTGATTCAGGCCATGCGCTCGAATGAAGTTCACAGTTTTCATGACTGGTCACTACATGATCCATCCCCAGCACCTTCCCACACAACGTTTCTTGATGAATGATGCAATGATACATTACCAGAGGTGTCTGACAATTACTTTTCAGAATTTTGTCTTTTATTAGTCCAACCAAGCCCGCTTTTCCTCCACACATTGCGGGTGCACCATCTGTAGTTAATCCCACCAACTTTTCCCAAGGCAATGCATTTTTACTCATGGACTTCTCCACCATATCAAAAATGTCCTGTCCCATTGTGGTCCCATGCATGGCAGCTACATCCAACAGCTCCTCAGTGACAGAGAGGTCCAGCTTCATGCCTCGAATAAAAATGGATAGATGCGCTGTATCTGTGTTGTCTGTGCTTTCTTCAAGAGCTAATGAAAAAGCTATGTAGCTACGTGTCTCTTGGGCTAGCTGCGTCGACAGGTTTCCTGTTAGTTCTGTAACTCGGTCCACAATGGTGTTCCTTGATAAACTGACATTTTTAAAAGTCTGTATCTGGTCGGGGCACACCTGCTCACAGACCTTCAGCATGCACTGCTTCAAAAACACGCCCTCTGAAAAACACTTTGAAGCTCGGGCAATTTCTTCTGCAATGATGAAGCTAGCTTTCACTGCCACAGTGTTTTTGGTTGTGGCTTTCGTGAACACATTCTGCTGCAATTGTAATTTGCTTTTTAATTCTTCAGCAATCTGTCATTTTTCTGAAAGGCTAACTTTGGCATACTTAGCTCCGTCTTTGGTTTCAAAATGCCGATGTAGATTGTACTCTTTGACAACCGATAATGCCTCGTAACATAAAAGACATACTGGTTTCTCTCCTTGAAGCACAAACATGTATTCACCTTCCCATCTTTCTTGAAACATCCTTCCATTTGCATCACCTTTCCTCTTCCTGGACATTTTGGGATCATTTGTAATTCCACATAATTCAACTTGCAGAATATAACATTGATGCGGATACACTGCAACCTAGTGGCGGGATGTCGACAATTCGCTGGTAACATAATTGGTATGCATTCTGGGAAATGTAGTTTGTGGTCAATGCTCTCTTTTGCTTTATTTATTTAAAGACAATCGGAACTTTGTAGCTCTCGCGGGCCACATAAAATGACGTGGCGGGCCACATTTGGTCCGCGGGCCTTGAGTTTGACACCTGTGGTGTAGGGTCTCCTGCTTGGGCGGGGGATTGGACTAGATGATCTACAAGGTCCCTTCCAACTCTGATTATCTGTTAGCTGTTATCTGCGGCCCCATGCTTTGACATTGCCATCTTCTCACAGAACGTTTATTGAATTTCCAATTCTGCCAGCACATAATAAATACTTTTAGTTTAGCCTAAGCATTGTAAATAAATAAATAAATAAATAAATAAATAAAATCTAGTCTACAAACTTTCTTATCTAAATACTAACCAAGTTTCATCCTGTTTAGTTTTTTTCAAGATCAATCAAGGTCAGTTAGGTATTATCACCTGCTCGGACATAATAAATATACTTATTCTTGTTTACATTTTCCCTGTGTGGCTTCTGTGTTTACAGGCATTTCAACAAATGAGTAGATTCGTATCAGCCTTTATCATGATCTGCATGATCAGCATGAATACAATAAGTTCATCAGAAGATGGTCAGGTGCTGTGTTTCTTTCCTGTGCCCTCCTCTCCCTTTATACTTCAACAGAGTTAAGGATAGTATAATTCAATGTTCTCCTACATTTCCAGGAACAATAGATAAAGTTCAATCTGTTTTGATAGTGAAATCCCCTCTTACGGTTCTATTGTGCTTTCTTTTAAATCAGCCCCAAAAACAGTAAGGGCAATTTTGATAATGAGAAAATAATAATATCTCAAAATTCAGTCAATGTAAAAGTTAATATTTATGCTTAATAAAGCAAATAAGTGAAAGTAATGAGTCACCAGTTTTAGTCATTTAGCTGCTATTGTGCACAGCAAGAGCCCCATCAGTTTAAAAAGGGGAAAACAATAGAATTTTATTTAGCATAATAGGACATTGCAAACAGTCGGAAAAACAAACCAGGTGCACTGTCCTTGAAATCACTGTCTAAATGTATTCATTGCAGATGTACTTCTATCCTCACATTCAGAATGCATTTTATACTCTTTTATGTATAATTTATACATGTATAATATTAGCAACTCTTCTAATATTATGTTAATCCATGTAATATTGCCACTCACTTGTTTCTTAGATTAATTAAAAACAGTTCCAATCTGAATTTACTGATAGAACAATCGAAGATGCATCTTTACTCATGGTTAAGCGAACCAGGGTTTAGTCAATTAGCCCAATTTTCTGGGTTCATATAGCATATTAAAACATAGACTCATTCCACTGGCTGGGTTTACATGCTACTAGGCTAAAATGTTGTTAAGCATATTGTGAAAATTAGTTTTCTAATCTTATCACATTCCCATAATCAAATCAGGATAATTTTCTTCCACAGATCTTCAGAGATTCCTAGCTCCTCCCCACAGTATCTCTTTCCTGGGTGGTCCCATTCTGCAGGAATTGTTTGTGAGCAGCTCAGGTATCAACAGAGGAAAGGGGATGCCTTCCACATCATATATTGATCTTAGTAGACATGTTGATTCTCTGCCCCTGTCTCTGATAATGAATATTTATAAAAGCATAGTTACAGAATCACCGTCTTCTTCCTCAATCTTCCCAATGCAAAGAGTAGCTTCAGATAAGACTGTTTTGTTAAAACTGTCATTCAGAGAAGGAATTAAATGTCCTGTTTCTAGCCCTACAGGAACTTCCCCAAAATAGGTACATCCAGGAAGATCCATTCCCTGGAAGGAAAGTAATTAGCCTTTTCTTTCCTGCAGCCAAAAGATGGGAGGGAATAGCAGTAGGAAAATTATCCTATGGGAAGACAAGGGTCCTCTGCAAACTTGTAATTGATTACTATAGTGCAGGGCTATCAAACTCACGGCCCACAGGCCGAATGTGTCATGCGCTGGCCATGCCCACGCCCGATTTAGCAAAGGGGAAAAAGTTGTGATACATCATGTGACAACGTCATGATGATGCAAGTTTGACACCCCTGCTATAGTGTATTTAGCCAGATATGACTTTCTTAAACCAGTCTAGAGTTTAGATCAGTGGTTCCCAAAGTGGGCGGTACTGCCCTCTGAGGGGTGGTGGGATAACTTAGGGGGGCATTAAGAGGCAAGGAGGGTGGCAGAGGCAAGGGGTGGTGGTGGCAGAGGAGTGCTGGAGGTGGGCTGAGTGCAATTCAGCTTCCCCCCACCCCACTTGCCTGGCTTGCTGGTGGCCAAGAGGAAGGTGAGCCAGGGCTGACCCATTGCTGCTTGGGTCCCATCTGGATTCTCCACAGCTGCTGGGCTTTGTTGCTAGGGGTGGGGATTGGGCCTTGCCTACTAGGGGTGCCCCTTGCCTGCCGCCCCTTTCCTCTACCGCCCGCCAGCCTGTGTGCTTTGGCTTATTGTGGGCTGCTGCTGTGAGAATGATGTGAGTCAAGCCTTGCAGAGCAGATCTTCCACCCATGGAGCTTGTATAGCAGTAGCTTGCACTCAGCTAAAATGCTCGGAGGGGTGGCTGGCAGAGGGGGATGCAGGTGGCGTAAACCTCATGCTTCCTGGTTGCCTCCTGCACTCCCCCTGAACAGCCGTGACCCATGAGCCCCAGCAGCTGACGAGATGTGGGTTGGTGGGGAGCTGAGTAGTGACAGGTCTGCCCTGACTGGCTCACTTTTCCCTCTGCCACCAGCCACGGGAGTAAGGTAAGTTTGTAGGCAGTCGGGAAAGCCCAAACCACTTCGGTGGGCGAGGCTGCAGCCTCACTTAAAGTTCCCAGCCCTTTCCCAAAATAGGGAGGGCTGGAAGTCCTGCCCATGGCCCCTTTGTTGGACCCAGAAGCCTTGCCTGCCGGCTTTTCCAGGTAACGTGGGATTGGGCATGAATGGACAATCGTGCCCGATCCCTGGGACCCTGGAAGACTCGTCACAAGCGATGCTGCCAGGTGACTACCTTGTTGGAAGTGTGTGTGTGTGTGTGTGTGTGTGTGTGTATGTTGTTTGTGTGTGTGTGTGTTTCAGGTGGGTCTCCTAGCTTAGGAGGAGAGAACAAAGGAGGAAGGGAAGGGATAGAGAGAGAGAAAAAGAGAGAGGGAAAGAGAAAGAGAGAGAGAGGAAGAGACAAGAAAGTAAGGAAAGAAAAGGGAAAGAAAGAAAAAGGGAGAGAGAAAGGAAGAGAAAGGAAGAAAAGGGATAGACAAAGAAAGAGGGGGATGGAAGGAAGGGACAGAAAGAAAGAGAAAGAAAAAAGAGAGAGGGAGGGAGGAGAAAGTGAATGGGATATATGGAGGGAGGGAGGCAGAGAAAGAAAAAGAGAGAGAGAGAGAAGGAAGAGACAAGAAAGAAAAGAAACAGAAAAGGGAAAGAAAGAAAAAGGGGGAGAGAAAGGAAGAGAAAGGAAGCAAAGAGATAGACAAAGAAAAAGTGGGGGATGGAAGGAAGGGACAGAAAGAGAAAGAAAGTAAGAAAATAGGAAGAAAGAAAGAAAGGGAGGGAGGGAGGAGAAAGTGAATGAGATATCTAGTCCAACCACCTGCTCCAGCAGGATTAGAAGGGTGTGTGTGTGTGTATGTGTGTGTGTGTGTGTGTGTGTACACGTGCATGGCTGTCAAAACTTCCAAAACAAGTCAAGTAGTTCTGGGGAGGTCAGCCATAAATTAGAACACTTGCTAAGCAACCGGCCATTAAGCGAGGACCACGTGTATTTGGTTTGCCAGTCACACAGCCACCTGGCCACACCCACCCAGTCACATGACCACCAAACCATGCCAACCCAGTCATGTGATCACCAAGCCACACCAACAAATTAGACCACACCCACATTAAGAAATTTGAATCCCACCCCGGGTAGGGGGCAGTGAGGATGAGTTTGTAGCACCAGGGGGGCAGTAAACTGAAAAAGTTTGGGAACGACTGGTTTAGATGGTATGAATACAGAACAGGAGTACTTTCTTTGTTTAAAAGATTTATATGGTCCATCTTAAGCAACTCTGGGTGGCTCACAATAACAAGTTTAAACTATACAAGTGGAAATTACTGCCAAGGTTCAAGTAGTAACTTGGTAAAAATTATAGCCATTAATACAACATTAGTAGTGAAAACGCAGCTGTAAAAGGTAATAGAGAGCAAAATAAACACTGATCAGGGACAGTCCAGTTTCAATGAACTGTTGAAGTTAGCCTGCAACAAACTGAAGTCAACTGTCCTAAAGAGACAGAAGGACTCAAGATGACATAAGGTGGGAAGTGTCTTTTAGACATAGAGCAGAAAAATGCTTTGTTAAGTTGCTTTGATGATCAATGGAGGAGTAATAAAGGGCAACATTCTGCCCTGTGGAAAAAAATTGCCTTCTCATTCTGGTGATGGAGCAACTGGATTGTTTATATAAGCCATGAAATAACCCTCCCATTTTAAGATTAGTTAAGAGGGGAGATACCCCTATCATACTGAGTACATAGTGAGTAATAATATTGCCTCTGCTCATTTAAATTAAATTTAAATAAAAGAAATTTGAGTTCTTTGGACTTTATTCATTTTGTTGTTCTGGTTTGTTTGTCCATTTTTTGGAGTGCGATGAATTCCCCATATAATTGCAAAACTTTGGCTCAAGCCTTATGCAGACAGCCCGGCATTTTGCCAGCTGTGTCTTAGGCCACAGATGCCTGAGTGTTCAACAGTGCACATCGGCAGCAGGAATTGAAAGTTCTTTCCCTTCCTTTTTCCACCCACTGGTCAAAATCCTTGTCTCTAAGAGCTGTGAGTAGTTCCTCCTCTCTGGCTTAATTTCTGCGTTGAAATGATTTTTGATGGCTGCTCTGTTTCCTTTCCTCCCTGCTTTTGAATTGTTTTGTGACTGCCCTGTGGCAGATGTTGCTGTGCATGTGTTTTTCAGATAATTAATGGAACCATCTAGGGGTGGGATTCAAATTTGGTAACAGCTGGTTCTGTGGGCATGGCTAGGTGGGTGTGACCATGTGACTGGGTGGGTGTGGCTCCCCCCTTTTTTTGGCACCAGTGCTGCGCCCCCCCCCACTCCATTTTTTGTCTTCCTGGGCCTCAGGGAAGCCTCCTGGGTGAAGCAGTAAGTAAGTGAAGGGAATCCTGGCACAGCTGATCATAGGAGCAGCTGATCATTGGGAGGGGAAAAAATACCTTAAGGACTGACTGGGCAGGGAAGAACGCAGTCAGCAAAGTCGGGCATGTGTGCCATGTTGCGCATATGCGATAAGGACTGACTGGGCAGAGAGGGACGGGGCCAATTTGCCAGTTCTCTGAACTGTGCAGAATCATAACAACCAGTTCTATAGAACCTGTCCGAACTGGTAGAATCCCACCCCTGGAACCATCCTATGGGAGTGATGGTGAAGGGAGGAGATTTAGTGGCAGAAAAATGACCACTGCCAGCCATGCCAGCAGATGCAGTGTGCTCTTTTCTCTCTCTGCCCAAGTCAGCTTTATATAAGCATGTCTTCCTACTGACCTGAATAAGTAGGAATGTCATGCATTTTCATTTGTTGGTTGGTTGGTTTCCTAAAGTCATATCAGATGATAGGGATTTTGCTTCTATTGGCTGCAAGGCATTCTTCAACCCACAAATATGTTTCTATTTTTAACTCATTTTTTTCATCATGAATCTGGGAATCTCTTGGCACCTGGATTTTCCTGTCCACCTGAAGATGAAGAAATCCATAGTGAGACTATAAACTCAGTAGGATCCAACATTCCTCATTCCAGAAATTGTAGACTAATGCCCACAGTTTGTAATTTTTAACCCATTAGCTTTCCAGTGTTTGAGTGGCATAGTAACTTAGTGGTTAAGACACTTGTCTTCATCTTGGAAGATCGAGTGTTCAATCCTAGGCAGCAGCAGATGTTTCTTTTCTAGGGCACAAAGAAAAAATATCTGCTGTGAATTCCACATGGTGTGAGGAAGGGTATCTGACTAGCTCAGCTCCATACAGTCCTGATTCAACCCCAAATTAAGGGATTACAGGGTGATAAAAAGCTATCCAGTGTTTGTTCAGCTAAGGCAGTGCATACACATTTAAAATAATTGCTCACTGTTTGTCCTTGAATATGATTTCTAAATATCTGGCATGAAATGGCAGAGTCTTTTGCATCTATTCTTAAATGTTATCTTTTTTTTTTTGCTATACAAGGATGCAATATTCAATAGATAAACAAAACTAAGGAAGCAGCTGATGCTTTTATATTGCAGCACTCAGTCCAACAGCTGAATACCCAGGGCCAAGTAATGCAGCAGAGCTGAAAGCTTGTTCAAAAAGTGACTTTTGTTGTTGTTGTTGTTGATGATCTGAAAGCTGCCAGTGAATAAATATGCTGAAAACAGCAACCTGTATATTTATTTCAAAGGATGTCTCCCAATGATTAAAATAATGAAGCAGAGGCTGTTTAGGAATGACCCAAGCACATAACTATAATTCAAGCGTTCCTTTCCATCTATTGTTGAGCTATATTTTATAATCAGGGATAGTGGAACATTGTGAAGTGGAGATTTCCACGGGTAGAAGAGGAAGACATAATTTTTGGTGCTTCCCAGCTCTCCCCAGTGCGCTGGGAAATCTGGAGGATTTAACTTGTAATGGGAAAGTACAAATAAGGAAAATTGTCACCCCACCCTTTTAATCATGGTGGTGAGATATTGCAGGATCCCCAGGTCCTTCTGCTAATGAAAAGTTTCTCTGTTGTCAGAGGGACAACAATGGACTTGCTCTTTTATTTCTTTATTGCAGCACATCTCTCCCACTATCATTCAACCCTTAGTTCTGTCCCATCTGGAGATGGAAATGAAAAGGAATTGGAGTACCAGCAAGTTGACCATATTTTTCTGCTTTCAGTCACTTTTGATAGAATCACCATTGCAAGTTAATTGTTCAGTAGGTTACAACTCCAATATGCAATTTTGTCCCAGGCTTCCTACATAAGCCTCTGTTTTTAGTCCTCTAGAGAAATATGTATCTGTACCATCTTTAAATTAGGGACGCCGTGGCTCAGTGGCTAAGACGCTGAGCTTGTTGATCAGAGGGGTTGGCAGTTTGGTAGTTCGAATCCCTAGCGCCGCATAACAGAGTGAGCTCCCATTACTTGTCCCAGCTTCTGCCAACCTAGCAGTTCGAAAGCATGTAAAAATGCAAGTAAATAAATAGGGACCACTTTGGTGCGAAGGTGTGTTCTGTGTGCCTTTGGCATTTAGTCATGCTGGCCACATGGCCACAGAGATGTCTTCAGACAGTGCTGGCTCTTTGGCTTTGTAACGGAAATGAGCACTGCCCCCTAGAGCCGGAAATGACTAGCACATATGTGCAAGGGGAACCTTTATAAACCTTTACCTTTTACCATCTTTAAAATAGAATTCATAAGGACTTGCTGGAGCAAGTGGATTAATTCTTTTTAACTCCAAAATATAATCCATATTTTTAATTATTTTATATTTTTTATTCTGCCTTTATTATTTTATAAATAACTCAAGGCAGGAAACATACTTAATACTCCTTCCTCCACCTATTTTTCCCACAACAACCTTGAGCAGTGAATTGGATACAGAGAGAATGACTGTGTCAGACCTGCCCCAGTCTGATCTCCTAGGAAAGTTAAACTCTCAACTCCATTTGATTGAAGTGAAAAGACACTTTTACTAATAGATGATGATTGCAGTAGGGTCAAACAGAATCAAACAGAATCCCGTGCATCAATTCAAAACCAACCCAATTGTTACCTCAGCCCTCCCTCCATAATCCATCCATGGGCAACTAATCCGGCACCACTGAGAAGTTTTGGGAAGTGCTGAGATATTTACGTTGGTGAAATTCCACTCTCAGAGAATGCAGCCTTGAAGATGCTGGCACAGACCGGATTCCAAAATGCCCTATTCTTCCTCAACTGTCAATCCACCCCAATAATTTCCCTTCATAAAAGTATACAGCTTTATTGCCCATTTGTTCCCCATTCCCTTCCCTGGTTGATAGCGGAACACCAGTGAGACGCCAAGCTGAACATGGTGGATCTAACAACTTGCCCAAACTCATTCAGCCAGTTTTTAGGACCTGAACTCACAGTTCCCTGGAACTATCTTGGTGCCTTTACCACTGGACCAAACTGGCTCTTTAATGTGTTTTAAGAACTGACATTTCTCAATATCAGTTGGAATTTGATCACATTTTGCATTTAGATACCGAAGCCTGCTTAATTTTTTTTAATACTCAGCTTTCAAAATTGATATTTCCTAAATAGGTTTTTACTAATAAAAATTGATATTTCTTAAATCGGTTTTGCTAAATCACCTTCCCATATTCTATTTACATATATTCAACTCATCAGCCTCCTTTTTCATACACACATTTTGTTTAAAATTTAACCCCTTTACCATTTTATTTTTGCAACAAATTTTAAATCTGTTTCTAGTCTTATTTATTTTAAAACAAAAGAAACCTGGCTTGTATATTTGCTGCCAAAGGTTTATAAACTAAGGGAGATTTTTCTCTTCCTCACAAGCCAAGGTTAATCAACTCTGCTTCTAATTTTCTAACTCTTCCATTCCTAATCTCCTAAATTCTTCTGGCCAAAATAAGATAAATTCTGCAAAACTGCACATATGCTGCCAAGAGAGCAGATTATGAAAAAAGGTACAGAGGTGTGAATATGCATTATTGATGTTAAAGCACAGGGATTTTTAACGAGTAGAGAATGGAGTATTCAGCATGGGAAATCTTACTCTACGAGGATAAAAATCCTTCCAGATTCATAGACATATCCTGAGGCTATTTAAGCTAAATTTGACAGGAGGATGTCAATGCATCATCTTCTATTTGGGCTTCTTGATGAGTCAGACTCATAGAGTCAGTGACAGAGGATGCAGCTTGCTGAAATCCCCTCTTTGCATCCCTTGCGGGGGCATTAAAAAAAGATAGTCTTGCATTTTCCCTAATGTGAGAACAAGCAGAACTTTCATATTGGAAAGCATATGGGATAAGACATAAATTTCATTCATGAAGACCAATCTAAACATTTCCCATATACCGTATTTGCCGGCGTATAAGACGACTTTTTTGCCCTGAAAACATGCCTCCAAGTGGGGGTCGCCTTATACGCCGGGAGGACTCCGACTCCCACTTCGAGCTTGAGTTGCAGCCGGGAGGAGGCTGGGGGGAGCGGTGTGTGTGTGTGTGTGTGTGTGTGTGTGTGTCACTCGCCACGCGCTGCGCAACCTTTCCCCTCTTCCTTCCTTAGCGGTGTGGGGAGGAGAGGATTCAAGATCCTCACGTGCGGCGTACTTTTCTTTTTCTTTTTTTCTTTTTGCACGCAGGTTTTGCATGCGGGCGGCTGTAGGTTAAGGATGGGGAGCCCCGGGTGGGTTATCAGGTTTTACGGTGCTTCCAACATGTGCGAACGGTGGTAGAGCGGAGAAGAGAGCGAGCGAGCGCCCGCTGTGTGAAATCCTGCCGTCAAAGCAACACTGGGGGAGGCAGGGTATAAATTTACCAGGTTAATGTAGCAATGGTGATTAATGCCCAGAACATTGTTTGCGGGTATTGGTGTGTGTGTGTGTGTGTGGTGGTGGTGAGGAGAGGTTGTCCTTTGAATGCGGAAAAGTAGGTGTGACCTTGTGTAGGAAAATAAAGAGATCCTTTTAGCGTGTTTGGCTTTTTGCCTCCCCTCCTTCGCTTTGACGTGGAGATAATGGCCTTCGGGCGGGAGGGGAAGAAAACGGTAGCTGGATCATTTCAAATTTCACTTACTCTCCTGCCTCACTTCAATATGTCTGAGCGACTCCAGATACTGGAAGACTTTTTGAATGAAAGTGTTACCTCCATTTTTTTTTTTTTAAAGAGGGCCACTTGGGGAAAAAAAAGATTCTAAGGAATTCCTTGTTTCTTGATTAAAGAGAAGGCATTGAATATACTGTTCCTTGGCAGCCTTTTCAGTGTCCGGGTTTTGGTGTGTGTGTGTGTGTGTGTGTGTGAGAGAGAGAGAGAGAGAGAGAGAGAGATCAGCTGTATTGAGAAGAGAACGTTTCCTGTGTTCTCATTTTATTTACAACATATTTTACGCTTAATGGTAAGCAATGAAAAATATTTTAAAACTCATTTCTAAACTCCATAGCTATTTGCATATTCTTGGTTCAAAATTGGATTAGCTCATTTCAAAATTGTCCAAAGCAGAAAAGTGCGTCAAAAAAAAAAAAAAAGTGCAAAAGTGGAAGGTGTGTGGAAGAGGGGGTAGTCTTATACGGCGAGTATATAACAAACTCTATATTTTGAGTGAAATGTTGGGGGTCGCCTTATACGCCCAGTCGCCTTATACGCCGGCAAATACGGTAAATAAATATGAAACTCAGTGGAACAAGTTGCCTCCAGAAGTTGTGAATGCTCCAATACTAGAGGTTTTTAAAAAGAGATTGGACAACTATTTGTCTGAAATGCTGTAAGGTTTCCTGGCTGGGCTAAAAGACCCCCCAAGGTCCCTTCCAACTCTGATATTATGTTAACTGGGGGGGGGGGGAGGAATTTACCAGTCTGGGATACAATGTCCTTGGTACAATACTTTGCAATGCTTTAAAAAAAATTGCCCTGCCTGGCAACTGTTGGGGTCTAGATGGGATGAAGCAATCAAACTACTAACTAGAGCATACAAAACATTTGCTAGACCAATACTCCAATAGTTCAGTCTGGAACCCACATTACGTATCTGATATTAGCACAATTGAGAAAGTCCAGAAATATTTCACAAGAAGAGTTCTCCACTCTTCTACTCGTAGAATACCTTATGCCACCAGACTTGAAATTCTAGAACTAGAAAACCTTGAATTACTCCGTCTTCGGTCTGATTTAAGCATGGTATATAAAATCATACATTGCAATGTCCTACCTGTCAATGAATACTTCAGCTTCAACCATAACAACACAAGAGCACACAATAGATACAAACTCAAAGTTAACCGCACCAAACTTGATTGCAGGAAATACGACTTCAGCAATAGAGTGGTCAATGTCTGGAATACTCTACCCGACTCTGTAGTTTCTTCCCCAAACCCCAAAAACTTTAACCTTAGACTGTCTACTATTGACCTCACCCCTTTCCTAAGAGGTCTGTAGGGGGCGTGCATAAGCACACCAATGTGCCTACCGTCCCTGTCCTATTGTTTCTCTTATTCTTCTCTTATTTTTCTTATATGTACCCATTTCATGTATTCACAACTATGTATACACTTATACTTATTATCTTGTAAACAATTGGCAAATCAAATAAATCAAATAAATAAAATAAATAAAAATAATAAGGTGTTGCTGTTTGTGCATTAAGTCTGTCAGCTTCAGTACTGATGTTTGATGGGGAGTACTATATTAAGGGCCTTCCAGGAATAGATGATGTTTAAGTAGACGAAGGCCATGGCCAGATGGCTTTTGACCAGCTTCATTCAGTGCATTAATTGTGCCCCTACCTGGACCAGGAAGTCCTTGTCACTATAACTCATATTCTCATCATCAGTCATCTTGATTACCAAAATATACTTTACAAAGGGTTGTCTATGGAGATTCTCAGTCATCCAGGTCTTGATTCTTCCAAAGGTGCTTTTTTTTTCAAGAGGCAACTGGACTTTCTGGTTTTTCTCTGAAGACATTTAGCTTCTCGTTCAAGAAGCTTCTCATTAATCTTCAATTACAACATAGTCCTTTCAATAGTTCCAAGAAGGTTCCACATCCATTTGCACCACTCAGGTGACCCTGATGACAAAGATAAACCTTCAGGTGACCTTAACGACCTGCTAAAAGCATGCAAATGAACAGCAGTCTACAAGGAGTAAAACTCCTTCCATTCCCCACCATTGAGTCAGAGCTAAAGAAGCTTCTTGGATGAGAAGCGAAACGTCTTCAAAGAAAAAACGGAAAGGCCAGTTGCCTCTTAAAAAAAATAAGCACCTTTGGGATATACAAAGGGTTGCCTCTGATGATTATGCAGAAGTTCCAATTGTGAAAAATTCAGCAGCCACTTTGCTATCTAGCTGTTTGCAATAACAATACATTACAATTGTGCTTCAGATTCTGATTGGCTTCCGTGTGTAGTTTTAAAATGTGGACTTTTGACCTATAAGGCCTTATGTGGCTTGACACCTGGATACCTGCAGGACCTCATTCTTGGATCATACTCTACACTGTTGTGCCAGAGAAACATGCTGGCTGTTCTTCACTTCACGATGTGAGACGGCTAAGGTACAATGACTTGCCCATAGGAATAGCCCTCAAACTTGCTCAGCCTTGATTTTATTTAAAAAGATGCTGGAGAGGGTTCAAGCTCTACTGCAAAGTATTTGTGGATGCCATACGTACTGATGATAGATTTTTGTTGGAGTTTGACAATTATTTAATTTGAATGGATGAAGAACGCTTCATTTTTTAATTTTTAATTTGTTTTTTTTAAATCATGCATTCATCATGGATGTTTTATTGAACTAAATTGTTAGCGACCAGGAGTCCCACAGGATCCAGCAATTATATAAGGTGAATGAATAAATAAACTTCAGACTTGGTATAAAATAATTTCTTATGTACCTTTGACATGGGTAATCTTTTCTACTTCAATATGAAATTCTTTAATATGCAGATATAAAGCCTACAGCTCCTTTGCTATGAATTTTATATCTTTTAACCTTAGCATAATAAAGCTACTCCAGGTTCTTTTTGGTACTTTCGCTGTCCCAGATACAGGTTTAATTTTAACTACCTATGTTGCTCTATAATAACATTCACTTGTGTATTGCCCCTAAGGGCTCTGAATTTGGAATTCAAATCTTGTTTGTATTTTCTTTAGAAAGTTCTCTGGTGTAAACCTTAGAGATACATATTCATACTGACTGTGTGGATTTTTCTTTCCCTGCCTGGTGAGCCAATTACTGATTGCAGCTTGATGAATTTTATTTATGTATTTTAAAGATTTATATAGCTGCCCATCTTATATATCACAGCCCTGGGCATCTTACAAACAATCAAAACAATAAAAAATGTAAAAGCAAAAATAGAAAGTCCAGGTACCTCTAAAGAAAACCTATTCCTCACATCCAACAAACCACTTTCAGAGTCTCCAGCTATACACTGCCCCAATGCTTGTGGGAAAGCCAGGTCAGCATGGCCTTTTGGAAGACTGGGATGATAGGGGCCTGCCAGATTATAGGGGGAAGGATATTCCAAAGGAATGAAGGAATTCTCTTTATAATTTATAATTTTTCCAAAAGCTTCAGTGCCTTATGCTATAAATTCATAAAGTCACTATTGCATGTAATAAGATTTTGATAGCTTGGAAATATTATGTGTATAGTAACCCCTGTATTTGTATATGCCTGCCCATGAAGTATATATGTACATGCATATATAGTCAGCATATTGCCCCTAACAATCTGGGTCCTCATTTTACCGATCTTGGAAGGATGGAAGGCTGAGTCAGCCTTGAGCTGGTGAGATCCAAACTGCCAAATTGCTGGCAGACAGTGATCAGCAGATGTAGCCTGCAGTACTGCATTCTAACCACTGAGCCACTGCCGCTCTGCCTGCTTTCAATGCAGGGGTGGGCTGCTACGGGTTTGGGCGGACCTGTAGCTAATGTTATGGCTGGTTCAGCAAACCACCAATTCCCACCCCTGGCTGGCCCTACCCCACCCCCTCTCCTCCCACCCCTCCCCTCCTATGTGTCTCCACGCGACCTGTTTTGGATGCGAAGTAAGTACAGGGCCCACACAGAGACTCAGGGAAGGGGGAAAAAAGGGCTTCTCAGAGGCTCTGGAAGGCCAGAAACAGGCCTGTTTCTGGCCTCCAGAGGGCATTTGGAGCCCGGGGGGGGGAGGCAGTTTTCGCCCTCCCAGAGGCTTGAGGAAAGCTTCCCGAAACTGGGGAAGGTGAAAATGCCCCCCATCACTGTGGTGCAGGAGGCTGACTAGGCCACACCCACCATGGCCACACCCACACAGCAACTGAGCAGAGAACCCATTGCTGCAATTTTTGAAGCCCACCCTTGATTGAATGGCATTTCCTCAGCATGATACATCACTTTCTAACAGTAGCGGTTTGGAAACAGCTCACTGGAGCCAGTTAGCATGGTATGAAAAGTATAATGTTTAATAATAATCAGAATGTAACAAATTAAATAACCCATCCTCTGGATTCCCATTCATAATAAATAAATGTAACCTCTCCAAAAGAGAGGTCACTGTTTATTTGGCAGCACTAAAAAACCTGTATTGTTAAGCAGCCTTAGTCAGTAAGGTGAGATGGGTTAAGATAAGAAGGCAACTTGAATAATGATGCTGCAGATGAGAATTCGACTAGTCTGTTTCTGGATGCATAGGGGTAGATGCAGTCAAAGAACACTGGAGCCACCGTGCAATTCTCTACATGGCTTTTATCACATAGTCTTGGTGTTCCATCTGCAAAATAGGAACAAAAATTCTTTAGAGGTACATAAGTCATTATCATTTATTTATTTATTTATTTTATTTTATTTGTCAATCGCTTACAAGATAATAGGTATAAGTATAAATATGAGTAAGAATATAGGAAATGGGTACTAATAAATGGGGACAATAGGACAGGGACGGTAGGCACGATTGTGCACTTATGCACGCCCCTTACAGACCTCTTAGGAATGGGGTGAGGTCAATAGTGGATAGTTTAAGGTTAAAGGACGGGGTTTTTAGTGGGTGTAACAACAGAGTCAGGTAGTGCATTCCAGGCATTGACCACTCTGTTGCTGAAGTAGTACTTTCTGCAATCAAGTTTGGAGAAGTTTACACTGAGTTTGTATCTGTTGTGCACACAGATGTATCTTGTATTGTTGCAGTTGAAGCTGAAGTAGTCATTGACTGGTAGGACATTGTAGCAGATAATTTTGTGTACTACGCTTAACTCCAACTGTAGGCGGCGTAATTCAAGTTTGTACAAGCCCAAAATTTCAAGCCTGGGGATAATAGGGTATTCTGTTGCAAGCAGAGGAGTGTAGTACTCTTCTCGTGAAATATTTCTGGACTCACTCAATTGTATTAATGTCCAATATACAGTGCAGATTCCAGACAGATGAGCTGTATTCAAGTATTGGTCTAGCAAAGGTTTTGTATGCCCTAGTTAGCAGTTCAATATTACCGGAGGAGAAGCTTTGTAAGATTAGATTTATAACTCTTAATGCCTTTTTGGCAATGCTGTTACAATGAGCTCTGGCGCTTAGGACATTTGATATGAGAACTCCAAGGTCCTTGACAGAGTGAGGGTCGTCAAGGAGGTCATATCTGCCTAGCTTGTATTTGGTTACTGATTTTTTTTTTGCCAATGTGTAGGACAGAGCATTTGTTGGTCAAGATTTGGAGTTGCCAATTTTTTGACCATTCAGACACATAATCAAGGTCACTTTGAAGGACAGTAGCATTGTCGGTGTTGCTGAATAATTTTACGTCATCTGCGAAGAGGACACAGTTGATTATAAGGTGATTGCAAAGGTCGTTTATGTAGAGTATAAAGAGTGTGGGTCTTAGAACGCTGCCTTGGGGGACACCACTGTTAACTGGAGCAGAGCCCTATTTTTACTATTTGTTGCCTGTTGACAGGAATGCAGTAATCCACTTATGAAGGGACCGGAAATGCTGTAAGAGTTTAGTGTTAACAGTAGTTTGTCATGTACCACTGAATCAAAGGATTTGCAGAAGTCTATATAAATTGCGTCTATTGCTTTACCCTGGTCAAGTAGAGTAGTCCATATGTTTTTGCAGTGTGTGAGTTGTAAATTGCAGGACAATTTTTTTCTGAATTCAAATTGTTTTTTGGAGAGTAGGCTGTTTGATTCTAAGTGGGCAGTAAAGGATTGGTTAATGATTGATTCCATGACTTTGCATGTGACACAACACAGTGAGATTTCTCTGTAGTTTTCAACCAGGCTGGGGTCACCTTTTTTGAAGATAGGGGTGACCGTTGCTAAGGACCAAAGGTTTGGTAAGGAGCTGGTTCTGAATGATATCTCATATATAGTGCTTAGGGGTTCTGCTATGGCAATGGAGAGCTTTTTAAAGAAGTATGCACATAATCCATTGGGGCCAATAGATAGGGATGGTTTTAGGTTACCAATTACCATACCAATCTTCCCAGACACCCTCCAAGAACTGGTCTTTGAAAGCTCATCAAATTTCATGTGAACCCCAAGCAACCACCTTAGTGACTGATTGAATATATCTTTTTTATGTAGTCTTGAATTCCTGGATTAACACTGTAGCTCAGTGTTCCATGGTGAATATTTGCAAAAACGATTTTGGCCTTGCTACCCCAGGATTCAGGGCATGGCACAAGCTGCTCAAGGTCACTCATAGAAAGAAAACTGTTCAAACAATCTGGCTTTCTTTAAAACATTCTTTAGTGTTTCTTGTTAAAAGCAACATTTGAAGCAAAGGCGAAGTTTATAACAATTACATGCAACTAAGGCAATATGTGGGGGTGGATTCCTTTTCACTCTGTTAAAATTCTCCCTTCATGGAAGACCAGGTGATTCTGAAGAAAAAGGAAGACAGTGTTCATAGTTATGCCTGGGGCCAAGAAACAGACATCAGTGGAGAAGAAGATGTGAAAGGACACATGCAAAAAGACTTGAGTTGTAGAACATAAACAACTGCGTTATTTTGTGAAGATTCTCCAAGTTAAGTTAAAACAATTGGTGTGTGTGTGTGTGTGTGTGTGTGTGTGAGAGAGAGAGAGAGAGAGAGAGAGAGAGAGAGAGAGAGAGAGAGAGAGAGAGAGAAGTACTATATATTACCTGCTCAGATTTTGATCTTGTTCAGAATCAAACCAAATTATTAATTTGGGAAGTTAGGCAAATTATTATGATTGTCAATGGTAATAATACAAAAACAATATCAGATTTGTTCTTTCAGTTTTATGCCTTTATCGAGGAATATAAAAGAAAATGTAGCTTCAGCTTTCCTTCTATAATGGAATGGACAATGCTTAACAATTTTATATGAGGGATCAAAACACTGGTGAGAAAATAACCTCACCCCAACTTTAT
Organism: Notechis scutatus; assembly: GCF_049901735.1. NCBI lineage: Eukaryota > Metazoa > Chordata > Lepidosauria > Squamata > Elapidae > Notechis > Notechis scutatus. Next base: position 48,535,680 of record NC_142010.1, read on the forward strand.
CCTTAGGATTCCAAGTTAGTATAAAGTAGCATCTTTGGGCATATGCAGGGCCTTCAGCACCCTTGAAGGGACTATTAGCAATCTCTGAGCTACAATCCTGGAAAAAAGGGCAGTTCCCAGGTTCTGACTTCTTTTTCTCTTCTTCTAAGAGGCCTAGAATATCTCTATAGACCCCTTTCTCCATGAGAAGAAATGGAGATTTTGATCCTTCCTTTGCATCTGTGCCCAGTCAAAGAAATCTCAGGAATCATTTTTAAAAAAAATCATATCAGTCAATGTAACATTTGACTTTGCAAGTACAGTCATATAAGAAAACTTAAAACATGTAGTTTGCATTGATGGAAAATGATGACACTGTCAAAATCTGCTTCATGAAGCCTTTTCAGGATGCTACTGCTCAACTCAACAAACCATTTTACATTTATTTATTCTTCTTTCTAGTTTATAAATACCAGCTTCTCTTTATCAATTCTAGTTCATTATTTGATTTTGCTGTTAACAGATACTAGTAGCAAAATCATGTTTATTTTAAGGAGACAAAAGTAGTCCAGATGTTCTTAATCATGTAACTGAGTTATGTTAAACAGTGTTTGTGTGTATGTAAATATAAATAAAATACTAAATGAACACATTTTTAAAAAGCTTAGAAAATCTCTCTCAAAATGTAGTTACTATTCTGTTCAGCTCAAGGAAAACTGAAGTATTTGATTGCTGTATCTTTTTTATTGATAAGGTAAAATTTACAGAATGTAAGTATATCGAGAAATATAAAAAACATTATAATAAGTACAAAATAAGGTAAACATTATTCAGGATATAATATAATATTGAATAAAAATACAATTAGTGTAAGTATCATAAATAAAACACTTTGAGAAAGGTAGGTCAAAAACTGTACTGAAACTGAGGTTGGTCTCATAGTGAAGCGTCACCCACAAACACCTCACTACAGAAATTATTTAAGTTTAATTGTATTGATTGTGTAGAACAGGGCTGTCAAACTCCCGGACTGTGGGCTGGATGCGTCATGCACTGGTCACGCCCACCTCTGTTTTAGTGAAGAGGAAAAAAGTCCCAATATGTCACGTGACGCCAATATGTCATGTGACACAGCCGTGACAATGTGTGTTTGACACCCCTCATGTAGAGATATATGCTGTATGGTCTGTCTCATATAGCTTTTAAGATTTTAACTGTTTCCATATTTACCTTGTTTATTGTTTCTAAACTATCCTGATTTAAATGAAGGCTTCCATTTTACATCCTACAGTTTCTAAAAGCTTAGAGAAAGGACGTTGTTCCCTGATTTTGACGGGTGATTTTCACATTATTTAGTAAACAGCAACATCTGGCCATATCTTCTACTGGGATCCTCTCACTGCAGACCCGAATTACTAAGAAGGAGCTAAGAACTACAGAATAAAAGAGTAATGACTCTTTAAAAGCCTAATAAAGGGACTGATCTAAGTTGCATCTAACCATGGCATGAATGTGCCCCAACAACCTTATTTTGTCTTCTGTTTCCTCATGACATTGCTTAATCTTTTACCCAATCCACACTTGAGGCAATTTAAAGTCATCCTTAGCCGTTCTAGTGTAATGGTAATGTTTTCTTTTTAAGCAGGCAATGAGCTATAGCAGTTTTACTGTTGGAATAGCAAATGGTTTGCTTGGTACAGTATACTTTTCTGCCAGCAAAAGGACTGATGGATAACAGCTCAACTCAGCTCTGAGGAAGAGTCTAAGGACTTGACGAAGGGACATAAGGGTAGTCCCCTCTATTGGAACCTGTGGATGATGTTGGGGAATGTGATGCTGCCTAAGGAACAATCAGACAAGACAGGCAGAGAGAGAAAAACTTAGGATGGACCTATGCTAATAGTTCAGATACTTAAAAGTGACGGTGGGGGGAGGGGGGAGAGTTTGTACCTTTAGATTTGCAAGATTCTTTTTTAATGTAAAATCTGTAGAATAACAGAGTTGGAAGGGACCTTGGAGGTCTTCTAGTCCAACCCCCTGCTTAGGCATGAAACCCTACACCACTTCAGAGAAATGGTTATCCAATCTCTTCTTAAAAACTTCCAGCATTCACAACTTCTGGAGGCAAGTTGTTCCACTGATTAATTGTTCTGTTAGGAAATTTCTCTTTAGTTCTAAGTTGCTTCTCCCCTCTAATAATTTCCATACATTGCTTCTTGTCTTACCGACAGGTGTTTTGGAAATATTGGAACACTGCTATCCTGTCACCTGTAGTCTTTCTTTTCATCAAACTAGACATATCCAGTTCCAGCAACTGTTCTTTATATGTTTTAGCCTCCAGTCCCCTAATCATCTTTGTTGCTCTTCGCTGCACTCTTTCTAGAGTCTTAACATATTTTTTACATTGTGGTGACCATACTGGATGCATGTAACCTTACAATAAAATAGAATTAGCTTATCTAGTCGTGTTTCCTCTCTGGTTTATCTGAGGGAGCTGACATCACTTTCGTCATTTGCTTTTGATTCTTATCTGTGAAATTTGTCATTAATTGGATCCATATATTGTTCTAAGCTATTATCCAATCATGATTTATTATATAAACCATTATTGGATAGCTTAATATGAATGCTAAGGCATTGTCAGCCGTTTGAGATAAGAAGCACGAACCATGACACCATCTTTATTATAAGGTTACAGTAAGTGAATCTTGTAGGTCTGAAAGGACTTCTCCCCTCTTTTTACTTTTGAGAAAGTTGGAAAGCTAATTCTGAGATGTTTCTAATACATTTTTTCCTTCTGTGGTGTGAGCTACTTTTTGCACAATAGTTGTCCAGGCTGTGGCTTTTCCTTCTGTCTCCCAAGTTCATCCCCACAGACCATTTCAGCCACAAACCATGGTTTACCAAGCTCGGCTAATCCCACCAGGCAAATCACATAGAGCTTTGGCTATGTCTGTTTTTGCCAGATTGCTTTTCATTTCCATATTCCAAGTCTTTATTATTCATAGTCCGACTTTGCATTTTCTCTTCTGAGCTGCACTGAAGGAAGCCTTTGTAAAACACAACATCAGAACCCCATTGCTGTATGTCTATAGGTGGCATGGCCACATGTCTTAAATTTATGGAGAGCAATCTTCTGTTGAAGATGATTTCTATTTGAAGGGCTGTCTAGTCCAAACGCAAAGAATAATAAACAGTGAGACTTGATATTTCCTATGAACAGTTAACATCTGGATTAAGGCATACAAGTCACCTAGTTAGTCTTCCTGCTATGTTCCATTTCAGTCTAACCAGAATAGGTTTTAAAGACACTGTTCTAGAATGGCTACATTTGTTTTTGGAAGAATGACTGCATCTGGAAGTAAAATTGGACTCTTATTCATGTTCATTAGCCTGTGGTTTCTCTTGGGTTATTCCATTTTCTTTCTATTCATTATACCATTTTCATTCTATTCATTTACTAGGCAACCTGTGCTGCTTTGGGTCATTGTTTCAGAGAAACAATTTACCTAAATAGCAAAACAGAATGATCAAAGGAGGTGGGAAGCATTGGGAGCTAGAGTGATTTCTGACTTTCTGGCAAGGATCATTAGAAATTCCTTCCTTCCTTCCTTCCTTCCTTCCTTCCTTCCTTCCTTCCTTCCTTCCTTCCTTCCTTCCTTCCTTCCTTCCTTCCTTCCTCCCTCCCTCCCTCCCTCCCTCCCTCCCTCCTTCTCTCCCCAATAATTCATTAACCACATGTTCCATCATTATGGAGAATACTCTATTTGCTGTCTTGAGGATCCAAGAAGTAAATTTGAATAACTTTGGCTTGCTGGCTGGGGTCTAGCATTAATAATTGGATGTAATGATGGATTTGCCCTTGAATATACTCAGAGAAGGATTTCATCTGTTCCTCATTCGAAGGGTTTCTTTGGCAACCAAGGATTTCATTTCGAAGAGGCAATTATATTGTCTGATGTTCTTCCTGAACTCATATGCGATAAGTTCATCATGCTATATAAATTGAGGTGTTCATTAGTAGAGGTCTGTGATGGATTGTGTCCAGGGGTGGGCTGCTACCAGTTCTCCCCAGTTTGGGCAAACTGGTAGCTAATTTTATCATTTTTAATGGCTGGTTTGTCAAACCACTCCTGGCTGGCCCTGCCCACCCCTCCCCTCCCAGGAGTCACCACGTGGCCCGTTTTGGATGCCAGGTAAGTATAGGGCCCACACTGAGGCTTGGGGAGGTGAAAAATGGGTCTCCCAGAAGTTCCAGAAGGCTGGAAATGGGCCCATTTCCGGCCTCTAGAGTGCCTCTGGAACCTGGGGAGGCCATTTTCACACTCCTGGAGGCTTGAGAAAAACCTCTGGAGCCCGGTGAGGGTGAGCTGCAGGAGGCTGATTAGGCCAAGCCCAACATGGCCACGCCCACCCAGCAACCGGGCATAGAACCCATTGCTGCAATTTTTGAAGCCCACCCTTGATTGTGTCTACAAAGGGGGAAGATCGTGTGATGGGCTACAGTGAAAAGAGACAGTTTCCTAGGAAGGTGGGAGCACATTCCAAGGAAACAGATGAAAGAAGACACCATTGGGACAGTATGTCAGGAATATGACGGTTTGGTACCAGTAAGATCCCAACAGCACCACAAATTACCATTTATTCTCATGGAACCTGATGCTAAATGACCAAATTCTGGATTTATGTGAAGTCAGTGGAAGGTGAATAAACTGAAACAAAATCTAAAAAATGGAAGGATTTTTAAAAAATATCAGGTGGTATTACTGTGGTCTTGTGAATTGGCTCACAGTGTAGCTATCTTCCTAAATTTAGCCTTGAAGTTGAATAGTTTCAAGGAGAACATCTGCAGAACCATAGTTAATAGACTAGCTGCACTGATTACTAAATATATTCTGAACTCTCTGGCTAGTTTATTCATCAGAACTGGTTATAGAGAATACATGATTGTTGTTACAGTAGCTCCTCTGATTTATTTCTGAAATTCCTGGGTCCATTTTTCAATAAAATTCAAACTGCTGAATTAACAACAGTAGCTAAGTTTCACGTCCATTGTACATATGTGTTTATTAGTGGCATCATTAGTTCAGAGTCATTACACTTCTGTGTAGTTTTCTGAGATTGAAAGGACAAATTTACTGAAAACATGAGAGTTTAAGAGCACAGAAGAATGTTAATTTGGGTTGGTGTATTGTGCCTTCTGCAATTTCTGATGAGCCAAAGATGTTTAATTTTAGATTAGTTACATTTTAAAGAAAGAACCTGCTTTCTAATGCAGATTTATGATTCTTAGAAGGAAAAGAAAGAAAACATATTCCTTTTTGTATTACCATTATAATTTAGGAAACAGGTGGCTTAAACTTTAGAAATTATTGAGTGTTTTGTAAAATGTGATATAATAAGCATCTCAACTGAATATAATCAAAGTGTCTATACAAAAATTCAGTGGTTCATATTCAAAAAGTATTTTAGAGAAATAACTGACCTTGGTATAGATGAATGTTTTATTTATTTTTATTTATTTTATTTTATTTGGTTTGTCAATTGCTTACAAGATAATAGGTATAAGTAAAAACATAGTTATTAATACATGGATACATATAAGAAAAATAAAAGAAACAATAGGACAGGGACGGTAGGCACATTGGTGTGCTTATGCACGCCCCCTAAAGAGCTCCTAGGAAAGGAGTGAGGTCAATAGTAGACAGTCTAAGGTTAAAGTTTTTGGGGTTTGAGGAAGAAACCACAGAGTCAGGGAGAGTATTCCAAACATTGACCACCCAGTTGCTAAAGTCATATTTTCTGCAATCAAGATTGGTGCGATTAACCTTGAGTTTGTATCTATTGTGTGCTCTTATAGTGTTATGATTGAAGCTGAAGTATTCATTGACAGGTAGGACATTCAATATATAATTTTATGTACTATATTTAGATCAGACTGAAGGCGGTGTAGTTCGAGGTTTTCTAGGTCTAGAATTTCAACTCTGGTGGCATAAGGTATTCTGCAACGAGTAGAGGAGTGGAGAACTCTTCTTGTGAAATATTTCTGGACTTTCTCAACTGTGTTAATATCAGATACGTAATGTGGGTTCCAGACTGATGAGCTGTATTTGAGTATTGGTCTAGCAAATCTTTTGTATGCTCTAGTTAGTAGTGTAATATTACCGGAGAAAAAGCTACATAAGATTAGGTTAACAATTCTTAATGCCTTTTTGGCTATGTAGTTACAGTGGGCTCTAGCATTTAGATCATTAGAGATGAGTAGTCCAATATTCTTAACAGAGTTTGGATCATCAACAAGGTCTTGACTATTCAGCCTGTATTTTATTTTCTGATTTTTTTTTTTGCCAATATTAAGACAGAGCATTTATTTGTTGAAATTTGAAGTTGCCATTTGTTTGACCATTCTGATATATAGTCGAGGTCTTTTTGAAGGGTAGAAGTATTGTCTGTGGTGTTGAATAACTTTACATTGTCAGCGAAGAGAATGCAGTTGCTCTTAATATGATCGCAGAGATCATTTATGTAGAGTATGAAGAGAGTTGGTCCTAGAACACTGCCTTGGGGACATCACTGTTGACAGGTACAGAATTTGATAGGACGCTCCCAATTTTGACCATTTGTTGTCTGTTTGACAGGAATGCTTCTATCCCGTTATGCAGGTGTCCAGAGATACCATAAGATTTTAGGAGTAGTTTGTCGTGTACCACTGAATCAAAGGCTTTACAGAAGTCTATGTAGATTGCGCCTATTGCTTTGCCCTGATCGAGTTGTGTAGTCCATATGTTTTTGCAGTGTAAGAGTTGCAGATTACAGGATAGTTTTTTTCTGAAACCAAATTGTTTATTAGAGAGTAGGTTGCTTTTCTCTAAGTGGAGGATAATGGATTGGTTAATAATTGATTCCATGACTTTACAGGTGATGCAGCATAAGGAAATTGGTCTGTCATTTTTAACTAGGCTGGGGTCTCCCTTTTTGAAGATGGGGATGACTGTGGCTTGTGACCATAGGTTAGGCAAGGAGCTGGTCCTGAAAGATTTTTCAAAGATTATGTTTAGAGGTTTGGCTATGGCAGTAGATAGCTTTTTTAAGAAGTAGGCACATATTCCGTCTGGTCCAATAGATAGAGATGGTTTTAGATTGTGTAGTGCTTTTTCAACATTGTCTACTGCAAAATCAATATGTATTAGATCATTGTAGTTGTCTGTGGTTCGACTAGGAAATACTGGGCTTGATCCATTGCTGTTTACAAATACTGAGCCAAAGAATGTGTTAAAGAGGTTGGCTTTGATAGTGTCATCATTGCAGTCTTTACCATTAGGTCCTTTCAGGGGTGGGATGGACCTTGAGTCTTTTAGTTTGTTGTTTACAAAATATTTAAATTTAGATTTTAAATGATCTGTTTAGACACAAAATTATGCCAGTTCATTTAAGGACAGGGGAATAAATGGGAACTTATTTTTGGAATAAGGTTGGTTGTAATGCTTGGTGTGGTTTCCCCCCCCTTAGTGCAATGAAAATGCCCAACATGCTCACAATAGCATTTCTTTTTTTCTTTCTTTTCTCAACCAAAAGAACTCATTGACTCATAACAGCATGGATTTTACTGCTTTTCTTTTACAGCACTTGCTAGAATTACCACATTACCACAAAATGATCTATAATCATACAGTATAGTTATTTCAGGAAAAGCTACAAAGACTCAACTAACGTGTATAGCATTTCACTGTTGTGTATGAAGACTTTGTATTGCAAAAAGAGAAAACCCAGATCACCTCATACATTTTCCAAAACTGTATTTTTTTCTAAGGAGCAATGATCATTTAGCTTATCTTTATGTCGGTAATATCCATCTGGTTATGGATCCCTGGAAGCAAAACCCCACATTTACTGCCAGCATGAACCATGGTGAAACCCTTTTATGTTTCTATTTATAAACCTAGATTAATTAATCAGAAGATGGCATTCTCTTTACATTATAGACTTTATCAAAATACGATGGCATATTTGCAACCCAATAATGAGTCAGAGCAGATTTTTCCAATCTACCATTCTAGAATGCTTGTGACATTTTTTGCAAATGGCTTTGACAACACAATCATATTAATGTTCATCCTGGACAACAAGGAATGAAACATGGGGGTACTAGACATATCACATATTGTTTGCTCTGACAAGATAACATTGATCAAACCATGGCCTTATTAATTACTGTAAAATTTAAACACAAGAGAAGTTCAGTTGTCAAAATATAAAATACTTGATTCCATATGCTGGTTGCTGCTCTATTCATGGGTTTATTGCAAATATATTATTTAACTCTTTGAAAAGAACGGCTTAGAGCACCCAGAAGTAAACTTATTTGATTCCTTTGTGGGCAATGCAGTTGTAATAATAAATAAAATAAGTGTTCTCCAAGAGTTGCCAGGTACTTCTTCTATTTTTAGGAATCCTTGCTGGGTGGTTTCATTTTTAAACCTGCCTCTGTTAATGATGTTTTTATATATCAACTTCCCAGGATTTTGAACTTAATATGCAGCCTGCATCATTGACTTCCTCTGGAAGGATCGTTAGTGCATGGACTTTGTTAAATAAAAGTTATCAACTGTATTATCTATATCTAATTTTTTAAAATCCCAGTGTGCTTACCTTTATGCACAATGTTTATGACTGCAGGGTCCCATCTCAAACTGTAGATCATATCATGACCAGCTGTAAAGTAAGGACATATAGCAGTCCAGTATCTGCCTTTTTAAAAAATATATAAATGATACTGCACTTCAATTGTGAGATGGTCTAGAACAGGGGTGTCAAACTCATGGTGACATGTTGTCATCACATGACGTATTGCAACTTTTTCCCTTTTGCTAAACCAAGGGTGGGTGTGGCCAGCGCATGATGCATTTGGCCTGCGGGCCGCGAGTTTGACATCCCTGGTCTAGACATTGGCATTTGAACACAGATCTTTTTAACATTTATATTTTATTGTGTTTTACTAATCTAGATTAAATGTTAATGTATATTGTTAATCTAGGTATGACATCCCATCTGCTAAATAAATAATAAATATGCACGAAGGGTGCAGTGCACGATCCACTAATATAGAGATGTGGGAACACTGAAATGTATCTTTGCAGTCTTAAGTCATAGCAAATTGGGAGTATCACACCATAGTGTCTCCAGCCAAAAGTAGCCAGAAGTAGAACCCTAATCAGAAGGGTGAATCCAAACCTAGAGGAATTGTAAAATCTAATTCAAGCTCTTTTTATAACTCAAAATTTGCAATCGTAGGACATAATAGAGACAATGCTGCTGTAATTTCAGCATAAAATGTGTGGCAAAGCTTAGCAAGTCACTCATTTAGTACTCGGTATGAAGGTAGCTCAAATCATCTAGATGTCACAAGGTCAGTCTGTAGTGGTAACCAATTGCCTCATTAATTTGCAAGCTGTAATGAGACTAAATAGTTCCACATTCTTCTTTTGAACTATTCACTCTTTATTCTCTGTCTTTTGTACCTTTTGACTTTGACTTATTGAATATAACTAATGAGAAGACAAGAGACCACAAAGGATTACAATTACAGTGAAGAAACAATGGGGATTGGAATCTGGTACAGGATTCAGCCCAATCTCTTCTCTCTGATGTAATGGAAGGAAGTTCATATCTGGATAGATGTCATTTTTGTCTCTGAGCAGGAGATCATGAGGGGCATCATTCAGTTCTGGGTCTCTCTGAGGCAAAAAGAATATTGTCTTCTGATTGGTAGAAGTTGACCTGGTGTAAATCCATGGGAGGAAATGCTAGATGGACTAATAGCATCACTTCCATAGGGTAAGTGTAGGATAAACAAATTCTGTACCTGTGCCCCCTCTTTCTCCACTTAAATGGCAAGATGTGGTTCAAACGGATTCTGGAGAAATGCCAGCGATCTCAGCCTTTGCTGATTAAGTTTACAGCCCACCTTTTTTTCCTGGAAGATCAGGTCAATGTCTGAATGAACTGGGAAAGACCAGCAATGGTGAGGGTGCAAGGCTTTGGGAAAACAGATAGAGACTCCTAATCTCCTAAATGCAGGTTTAGGGATTTCTATCCTTGCAGCAAAGCATAAATTGCATCTCTATGCAAAATGGAATTAGTTTTCCTCTACAGACATGACCCTTTGGGGGTATAACTTGACAGGATTCTGAACTGGGACTGTTGAAAGGTGGAAAGGTTTATGATAGCCAGTAACTTTACACTCAGCAATTGCTTTTATATCAACAGTTCATCATTACCCAGACGAGAAGAATTTCTCTCTTGATTTAGAGTGGGTGGGGATCTTAGGAAACAATCTGCCTTGTAACAGGCAGTTCAGTTTAATGTTTCTGAAGGTTGTATATGAAGCCTCTGTCACAGTTATTTACAATTGTACGTTAATGTCTTTAGCTTTCAAACAAATAATGGAGACAATAATTTGGAAACATTTATACTTACACTAGTGAAAGATCCTATCAGATTGATAATTTGGTGTGCAATACATAAAAAACCAGCACACTGCATCAATTACAAAGTACAATAAGAATATGTGTGGCATTCAAGCACATATGCTTCAATAAATTAACCCCATTGTTCTTATTACAAAAAAAAAAAAAAAAAAGCTGCCTGGGAAAGAAAAATCATATTGTTTCAGCAAGGATGTTTAAATTGTGGTTCTTTTCTTGAGAGGTTGGTTTATCATTTTCTTTCAACTTGCAATGCAAACTTTAAATGTATCGAAACCATGCAGGTCATTGTTTATCTGTGTTTGACTTCTTTCTGATTTTCAACCTCCTTCCTTCCACTTTTTCCTTTTTTAAAAGAGAGTGGGTCCTAAGCAGTGGTGGGATTCAATTTTTTTTTACTACCGGTTCTGTGGGTGTGGCTTGGTGGGCGTGGCAGGGGAAGGATACTGTAAAATCTCCAGTCAGAGGTGGGATTTGCTGGTTCTCTGAACTAAAAATTTCTGCGACCGGTTATCTAGAACTGGTCAGAACCGGATGGATATCACCTCTGGTCCTAAAATAGGTCAGCCCAAGCCCTCCTGACATTCACTAAAGACAATTGACCTAACATTTGAATACTGGCATTAAAATTGGGGTGGATACACCTTTGGAAAACCTAAATACTTCTTTTTTACACTTACATTCTCTGCCCTCTTCTCCAACTAATGCTGCAACCAATGAATGCTTGTCACATCACCACCCTCTTAAAATATCACTGTGTAGCAAACTATGCTTCCCTTGAGTAGTGGTAATTATCCTAGTGACATAATGGAGACAACCTTGCTCTTGAGCAGGGAGGGAATTTACTCTCCTCATGATCTTGAAGATTAGATTAAGGCCAGCTCTTTATTTCTTAATGGAAGAGGGATCAGAACTGCTGTCATTTGATAAAATCTATTCTAATCCATGTTGCCCAGTTCTCCAAGCCAAAAGTAAGACATATGTACCTATTCTCATTACCTTAGCAGTAAGCCCAGGTAGCTCTGGCCACCTGGTCCATCCAACATCAAGTCACACAATCCTAGAGTTGGAAGATGCCATTCTAGGCTATCAAATCTAATCCAAAAAGTGTAGGAAAAAGTGCCTAGAAATATCCACCTTCTCAGGAGCTTGGGACAAATGTTTTTATGGTCTTTTCTGCACAAGTATCAATCTAGCTTTTGTTCTAGCAGTTTAAGGAGCTTGTGCTTTGGAAACGATGATTTTGTACAGTCATCAACAATCTGAGTTTTGCTGCAGAGTAAAATAATACAACATTGAAAGCTGAGAGCTATTCTTTCTCTGTTCCCAAGAGAATCAAGACAGTAGTAGTGGTAAATCTTGAATTTCTTCCTCATTTCCTCCTTCCTTCTGAACTTAAATTAGTGTTTATGTAGTAACACCTTTTTCAAGGCCATCTGCTTACTTTTCTGCACTTAGATTTTGATTTGTCCCCAAATAACTAATCCATGTTATTCCACAGCTTCACTTCTCTTATCCAAGAATAGTGAGAATATGTGTCTAAGCTGCTAACCTTCTGAAATAACGTCTTGAGAAATGAACAACAAAAGAGTGTGTGCCTGCAAAAGGCTTTTCACAGATTAAATCTAGAATTTTCCTTCCAGTCTCTTCCTAGAATCTGCTCCTCTACTGCAAATGCAAAAGCAGCCCGCTGAAGGAATGGCTGTGGAAAGGGTGTGGAGAGGGGTCTAGGACCTTAGGTGCCTACCATTGGTTGCAAACACACCACCTCTGCCACCCACCTCAGTCCATTTACAGCTAGCTTTCTTCCTCTGCTGGCCCTCCCTCAGTGATTCTCCATGGCCAATGGCCCCCTAGTCAACTGCCACCAGCCCTTTGGCCTGACTCCTTTCCCCAGGCACTGTTTGTTCTGGGCATTTTGCTCCAGGAGTTAAGAAGCCACCAGGCAATTGGATGGTGGATGGCAGTGATGTCACTGGGGGGACAACACAGGGTGCTGTGGTGGGGGCAACATGCCACAGGATCAGTGGCAGTCTGGGGGAGATGAAGATCTGCAGTGGCACATGGCTTCTGGTGCTTCAAGAGAGTGGCAGGCCAATGGCAGTAATGCACAATTGCTGATGCTATGGGGTAAAATGGTGATGGTGCATGGCTGCTGGCATTGGGGGCCCCATTTGTCATGAGGGGCAGAGGCAATGGTGGGGAGGGTCAAATACGGAAGCCCCTCCCACTGCTGCCTGCCCATTGGCTGCCCCACCCCAAACCAACCCACCTCCACAACCTCTGACAGCTTAAAAAAAAGCTTGCATACTGGCAGTGACACCATTTCCCATCTTGACACACACACACACACACACACACACAGAGAGAGAGAGAGAGAGAGAGAGAGAGAGAGAGAGAGAGAGAGAGAGAGCTATACCCACACCCTGTTGCTTTTGTGCCTGGACTCCAGCCTGATGCCAAATGGGCTTTTCAACTACCACATCAGAAGTGGTATTCAGCAGGTTCTGACCAGTTCTGGAGAACCGGTAGCGGAAAATTTTGAGTAGTTCAGAGAACTGGAACACCTCTGACTAGAGATTTTACAGTTTCCTTCCCCTGCCACGCCCACCAAGCCACACCCACAGAACTGGCAGTAAAAAAAATTGAATCCCACCACTGTACCATATCCCTGATACTACCGGCCTGATGCCGCATGGTGTTTTTTTTTTTTTTGCTACCATGGCCCCTCTCTCAACACCAGCAGCTGCATGTCACCACTATTCCCCCCTACAGCACCAAGAGCTGTGTGTCACTGCTGTTGGCCTGTCGCCCCTTGGCCCACAGCACCAGCAGCCATGCATCACTGCCATTGGCCAGCTGCTTGTCATCCCTATAACACCAGCAGCTGTGCATCACTGCCATTGGTCTGCTTCCCTCCCACAGCTTCAGCAGTTATGCATCACAATCATTGGCCTGCCATACCTGCTGTACCAGCAGCCAAGCACCCCTGCAGATCTTGTTCTCTCCCCCAGCCTGCCATTGATCCTGTCTCAAGTTGCCCCCATAGCTTCCTTATTCGATTCCCCTCAGTGCTATCGCTGCTGACCACCACCCAATTGGCTGGTGCCTTCTTGTCCCATGGAGATAAATTCTGGGGACAAATGGTGCCTGGAGGAAAGGGCCAGGCTAAAGGTCTGGCAGCAGAGGGCTAGGGGGAATTGGCCATGGAGAATCGCTGGGGAGGATTGGTGGAGAAGGAAAGCTATCTGTGAATGGAGTGAGATGGGTGGCAGGTGTGTGTGTGTGGGGAAGTGGACACAGCCAATGGTCGGCACCTAAATGTCCCATTCTGGGGGAGAATGTGTTAAGTATGGAGAATAACGGAGACCAGACATCTGACCAGTGACTTCAACTCTTTAATAAAGTGATAGAACATAACAGAGCAATGCTATGGGCAGCAGTAACCCTTTTATAAGGTTAGCTGCTGCCTTATTAACCAATGAAAATGTGCAACAGGTTCAAACTACTGACCAATAAGGACAGTCCCAAAGTGGCCAATCAGGGACTGGTTCTGGCCCAATCCCAAGTTGTTGTATAAGGACCAATCAAGTGTGCAGGTTTTCAACCCCTAATTTGCATTTAGGTTATTCACTTTTATTGATTCACAACAGAATGCATAGCCACGAGTATGTTAATGATATCCAGTTGTACATCTCAGTCTCTAGTTGCTCAAGGGTTGGAAGCTCTGGAGGTCTGGATGGGGAGGAACAAGCTCAAACTCAGACCTAACAAGACTGAGCAGTTTTGGAGATTTTGAAATCACTTGGATCTAGAAATTTCCCACCTTTGATTCTGGGCAGGATCACATTGCATTAGACACATCTGGTGCACAGTTTGGAAGTCTTCCTAGACACATAACTCTTGCTTTCAGAGCAGATAGCAACCATGGCTGAGAGGAACTTTACAGAAATGCATATAATATGGAATGACAGATTTGGAAGGGACCACGGAGGTCTTCTAATCTAGTCCAAAATCCTGTTCAAACAGGAGACTGAGATCAGAAGAGCTCTCAAGAACCCACCACTTTGGAAAGCAAGCTGTTCCAGTGGTTTTTTTTTTTTTTTTTTTTTGTATCCATCTTTTGTATCAGCTGCACTCATTTCTGGATTGAGAAGCCTGACTGGTGATCACTTGCATTTTGGTTACCTCTTACCTTGCTTACTAAAATATGGTATACCTAGGACCAGAGGTGGTTAGCAGGTTCTGACCAGTTCTGGAGAAATGGTAGCGGAAATTTTGAGTAGTTTGGAGAACCGGCAAATACCACCTCTGACTGGAGATTTTACAGTATCCTTCCCTTGCCACACCCACCAAGCCATGTCCACAGAACCGGTAGTAAAAAAAATTGAATTCCACCACTGCCTAGGACTACCCTTGTAGACAATTCAGAGATTTCAACTAGTACAGAATGCAGCAGAATATATAACCCCTCTTATTCTACTAACTTGTGATTTGCACTAGTTGACAGAGGGCTTCCACTTGCAGTTCAAGGAGGCTGACTAACACCTTTAAAGCCCTGCATGCACAAAACCTGCATATTTGTGGCACTGTCTGTCTCTGATTTCCCCTGCCCATGGGAAACTGCAGTTGGCATACTCTAGGTTCTGTCACTTAAGCAGTGTCATCTGGTGGGATCTATCAGATATGCCTTTTATATCACTAAACTTTAGCCCTATGGAATAACATGTCTTTTCCCAGTTCAGAAAAAATTACAACAAGGAAATCTTTAGCATAGGTTAGACATGATTTAAAAACTGTTCAATGTAAATGGTACATAAATTGGAAGTTAATAATAAATAAAATAAAAGTTAATAATAAATAAAAGCAATAGATGCAATCTACATAGACATCTGTTAGAGTCTTTCATTCAGTGGTACATGACAAACTACTCCTAAAACTAAAATCTTATGGTATCTCTGGACACCTGCATAACGGGATAGAAGCATTCCTGTCAAACAGACAACAAATGGTCAAAATTGGGAGCATCCTATCAAATTCTGTACCTGTCAACAATGGTGTCTCCCAAGGCAGTGTTCTAGAACCAACTCTCTTCATACTCTACATAAATGACCTCTGTGATCATATTAGGAGCAACTGCATTCTCTTCACTGACAATGTAAAGCTATTCAACACCACAGACAATACTGATACCCTTCAAAAAGACCTCGACTATGTATCAGAATGGTCAAACAAATGGCAACTTCAAATCTCAACAAATAAATGCTCTGTCTTACATGTTGGCAAAAAAAATCAGAAAATAAAATACAGGCTGAATAGTCAAGACCTTGTTGATGATCCAAACTCTGTCAAGGATCTTGGACTACTCATCTCTAATGATCTAAGTGCTAGAGCCCACTGTAACTACATAGCCAAAAAGGCATTAAGAGTTGTTAACCTAATCTTACGTAGCTTTTTCTCTGGTAATATTACACTACTAACTAGAGCATACAAAACATTTGCTAGACCAATACTCCAATACAGCTCATCAGTCTGGAGCCCACATTACGTATCTGATATTAACACAGTTGAGAAAGTCCAGAAATATTTCACAAGAAGACTTCTCCTCTACTCGTTGCAGAATACCTTATGCCACCAGAGTTGAAATTCTAGACCTAGAAAACCTAGAACTACGCCGCCTTTGGTCTGATCTAAGTATAGTATATAAAATCATACATTGCAATGTCCTACCTGCACATGAATACTTCAGCTTCACCAATAACAATACAAGAGCAAACAATAGATACAAACTCAAGGTTAATCGCACCAAACTCGATTACAGGAAATACGACTTCAGCAACAGAGTGGTCAATGTCTGGAATACTCTACCTGACTCTGTGGTTTCTTCCTCAAACCCCAAAAACTTCAACCTTAGACTTTGTACTATTGACCTCACTCCATTCCTAAGAGGTCTGTAGGGGGCGTGCATAAGCACACCAACGTGCCTACAATCCCTGTCCTATTGTTTCTTTTATTTTTCTTACATGTATCCATGTATTAATAACTATGTTTTTACTTATACCTATTATCTTGTAAGCAATTGACAAACCAAATAAAATAAATAAATAAAATAAATAAAAACAGTCCAAGGCTGTAGCAAACCATTTTATGTCCTTCACCTGTCCATCTGACATATTCCTTAAGCTATTTTGACATGCAAAGAAAGTGAGAGGCACTTAAGTCCTCAAGGGAAAAGTAACAACAACAAAAGCTCTAATTCAGTGAGAGACCCAACAAAATTAAATATGTATGCAATCAGAAAGGTAGCATACAACTTAAATATCCATGTGTTGAACAAATACAAATAATACATAACTGGAACAAATATTTCAGTATTGATTTAATTGTTGCTGTTCACTAAAAGCAAGGTTGAAGATTTTTTTTTTGGTCCTCCCAACTTCGTTGAACTACCAGCATTTTCCACTATGCTGACCAGGGCTAGCTTCAAAGGATTCAGATTGCTTGAACATTTGGCGTGGATTTCACACACCTTAGGAACTAACAAGTTAAAAAAATACAAGTATTTGGGCTGCTAAAAAAGCATGATCAATATAGCATCAATATCATTCTGGGATGGATAGATTAGATAAGTAGGTAGGCAGGCAGAAAGACAAACAGATGGATAGATGATTTGACATATAAGTTAGATAGATAGATGATTCGATAGATAGGCATACATACAGACAGATTTTCAACCTCTGAAATCCCTACTAAATATCTGTACTATAGAATCATACATGTCCCAAAGCTCTTTCCTGTCACTGGGGAACACTAAAGGAGATTGGTGATTATGGTATAGGGATTGAAACTGAAATGTGCAGTAGGCTGTGTTTTTATCACACTGCTTATTTTTTTTATTATTATTGTTCCTCATAATTTCAACCATTTTGTTCAAGTCATGGATATTAATCATAGGCTTTGACTTTCATGCAGTTCCTGGAATCTTACAAATTACCCCCTGGCAATGTTTCTATAGCTCTATCAGAGCTGTGATTAATGTCTATGAACCGGATAGAAAATCGACTCAAGTAAAAAGCAAAGAAACTCTTAATTGTTATTATTTGCTTAGCTGTTTGATAAAAGTTTTCATTGCTGACCATACTTTTGCAGATAAACACAAAGTTTTGATTTTATATTCAAGTGGAGAATGTTGTGAGGGAGTGAATGATGAACTAAATCATGTTTGTTTCCTTGCACACTGAGAAGAATAAGAGGAATGTATATTCAGAACCACATAGTGATAAACTTTTGTGGCATTGTTACTCTTAATTCTGCTCAAAGAAAATCATTTTAGGAGAAGCTGTTTGCTTGTTTTTGTTTTTGTTTGTTTTTGGCAATTTATCATTGTTTTGGTACAATATTCATTGTTTGCAAAATTATCAAAACTTCATTATTGACTTGTTTCTGTTTTCTTTTTCTTCTTTTAATGCTGTCAAATTAATTTTGACTTGTATATAATTTTTTAAAAAGGGGTCTCATTTGTACTTTGTTTTTGCTTCAATTAAATCTTTCAATTTTCATATATTAGATGTTCCACTTTGTTGTGTTCTTCATTTGATGCCACAATGGTTTTGCTTGATTTTCTCAATTACTGCAGGCAGCCTTCTTGGTAATCTCCAAAATTCTCCACCAGCAATTCATGACATCACCATCACATTTATTTATTAAAAAACATATTTGAATAGTCACTTCTTTCTTTGGACTTTGATCAAAGCATTCTCCAATATATCCATTTTTATGAACCTTTCTAATCCCTTAGGGAGCTTTGAAATGGTGATTTGATTCAATCTTTTATATTCGAACCTTTAAATTAATTTGAGACATTGAATCAAGTGCCTTCATATGATTTCAAACATATTGAAAGATAATTTGAAGATCCTGGCTATGCGGTCTCAAATATTCTTGTAGCTTTCCTATATGGACAAAACTGGAGAGTTAGTGGTGTTAGGATTTTTTCATATTGATATTATCACCTCTGCAAAGGATGTAGTACAACTCACCAGCGTGGCCAACTCACCATGGCCAACTCACCATGGCTTATTTGTCATGGGTTAACTTGCCGCAGCCAATTCACCACAGGGCAACTCACCGTGGGACAATTCAACACAGGATTGGTACTTTTTATTATTCATCAAAGCATTACAAAAGCTGGTAATCATAAGAATGATTTCCTTTGATATGGGAGCTAAAATAATTTTGATGAAAATGTGGTCAACCAAACTAAAGGGATCCTGTGGCAAGTTGAGTATGGTAAGTTGGCCATAGTGAATTGGTCGTGGTGAGCTGCCTGTGACGAGTCATCCCATTCTGCTCTACAAAACCTGCCTACCAGAGTGCTTGAAGGCTGCTGCTCTATGGCTTGTCTCCCATGCTCTTCTGCTGAAATTTATTTTTGTAGATTCTTGAGGAGGGAGAGAGACTGAAATTTATTCTGTTGGTTTTTCTTATCTATTTTAGTCTTTCCTGTGTTATAGTTTCCACTTGTTCAAGTTAATACATCCTTTAAATCCTTTCATAATTCTATTTGTGTGACCTGTATTTTAACTCCTGTGTCCAATCTATCTGCAATTCTACAGTTCTGTCAGTCTTGTTTTTCTCTGTCTAGTCTGCTCTGTTTTCCTTTTGCCTATCTCTACCTTGTCTATACTAAGTGAATGCTTTCCATTGCATAAGTGACTCTGACATAGCGTGGCTACTGTTCGATTATCATGCATAATACATTGTGACATAAAGAAATAATCAGGATTATATATGCAATATTGATAACATGATACACAGAAGAGGCTAACATTGCCAATGAGGCATGAAATAAGTCAACCAGCCAGGAAAGCAGATAGTCAAATTGTGATAGACTCTTCAATCTTTAAAAATAAAAACACTTATTTTTTTCCCTTAGTAATTTGGAATAGAACATGTTCCGCATTAATTCAGCACTATTTTTCTATGGACTATTTGGTGAATGAGGTGGACTATTTTTTTTTTATTTCTACTATTGTTCCCTTTTAAAAAAAGGGAGAACACACACACACATATACATACATATACATATACATATACATATACATATACATATACATATACATATACATATACACACACACACACATATATATATATATATATATATATATATATATATATATATATATATATATATATATATATATATATATATAGGAAAATTTGGGAGATTAAATTTTGCAAGATTAATATTGGCTAAAGAATCTACAGTACTATTCTGTTTAAATAGAATTTATTCTTGTCCAAATAAAACAAGAATAAGAATGTTACAGTTTGCTTCAATCGGCTCAGTTCGTTGGAGCATGTAATATCCTGTTTATTTTCATCCCATTCTAAAAGCAACAAGCAAACAAAAACATCTGCAACATTTTGCTCTTTCCCTGGCTAACCTTATAATTGAATGAAATCTTGAATTGGATCAAATCTTGACACCTTCAAAACTCATACAATTTAATTTTCCACTTTCAGATTGTGAATATATATTAGATAATTGGTTAAATTTCACAATTTTACTAATTTCCATTTTTTCTCCTCAGATAGTTAGCTTATGGGCAAGTTCAGTCTTTTCTTTTGTTTATGAATAGTGTTTTGTACTGAATATATTTCATAGCTAATTAATCTCATCTCAACATTATTTTTGTCTCCCCTTTCTTTAGAGCCACAATGAAACAGTGAGCCTGGGGTGCCCCAGGAACCTGGAATTTGCTTCCTTCCAAACCAGACTATTAAAATGAATGTTGTTGGTTATTGTGTATATCACAATTCTTTTGATTTGTAAGTGATATACTATTTGTGAACACATTACATACTCAGGTTTAAAATGAATCTTATTATACTGCAAATACACCAAGTGTGAAAATCATTTATTAATGGATTATTACTGAGGGCTAAATTATTATCTGTTTTTAAATCTTTAGATAAATATGTATTTTTCTTTCTTTTTCCTCGCAACTTTCTTCTATCTGGCTGAAAAATAATTCAGCCACCAATTGTATACCATGTCAGCCAATAGAATAGAATAGAATAGAATAGAATAGAATAGAATAGAATAGAATAGAATAGAACAGAATAGAGTAGAATAGAATAACAGAGTTGGAAGGGACCTTGGAGGTCTTCTAGTCCAACCCCCTTCTCAGGCAGGAAACCCAATACCATTTCAGACAAATGGTTGTCCAATCTTTTCTTAAAAACTTCCAGTATTGGAGCATGCACAACATCTAGAGGCAACTTTGATTAATTGTTCCAACTCTCAGGAAATTTCTCCTTAGTTCTAGGTTGCTTCTCTCCTTGATTAATTTCCACCCATTGCTTCTTGTCCTGCCCTCAGGTGCTTTGGAGAATAGCTTGACCTCCTCTTCTTTGTGGCAACCCCTCAGATATTGGACCACTGCTATCATGTCACTCCTAGTCCTTCTTTTCATTAAACTAAACATACCCAATTCCAGCAATCGTTTATATATGTTCTGGCCTCCAGTCCCCTAATCAACTTTGTTGCTCTTCTCTGCACTCTTTCTAGAGTGATATATATGAATGATTTTTCCTTTTACTGAACTTGACTTTGTAGCTGAAATATCCGGACACTATTTATTTGAAGTGTGCATATTCCCTTGGTGAATATGATTTTTGTACTCTTTTCTTAAACCCCAAATCAAGAGCCACTTTGATTTAGTAGTTGAAGATACCAGGCTAAAAACAGGGAGATGAGTTCTAGTTCTAGTCCTTCCTTAGGCATAAAAACTGGTTTGATAAGGTTGAGTCTTCATTCTCTTATAACCAGCCTTGATATGGGAAGTGGCAGTATAATGTCTGCTGCCTTGCACAAAAATAAAGGTGGGATACATCCAATAATAATAACAATAATAGTCAAACTACTTAGAGTAACTTTACAGCATCAACTGGGCATCTTGATCCCTTTATGTGGAGGTGCCAAGAACTGAACTTTGATTTTTTGCATGCATAGCATGAGCTATGATCTCTCGTTTGGTTTTCTATTAACCATGTTTTGGCTCGTTCTTGTCTTGTGTTAAACAACTTTGTGTAGCCAGCCTGCAAGTCAATATGGCTGCAGGTTTTGCCCTGTATTCCTGCTTGTTATATACTGGCCAAGGCAGTTTTGTAGAATTGTGAGGAGACCAACGGTGTGAAATATTGCACCGTTATTCTAGGGACAGCTGTGCTGTTAATAAATCTTGTCAGCCAGCCAAAGACACAGTGAGGTGGTTTTCCTGAAGAAGGAAAGTGATAAGTGCTATTGTTGCCCTTATAGCACCTCTTCACAGTAACAGCAATTGCTACCAAGCCAATAGTTAAAGAGTCTATGCTTGGGAATGGGGGTGGAGTGGGGATTTCTTTTGGAATTTTTTGCTTAAAACTACAAATGTATTCAAAAGGATTGCTCTGCTACATTTGGAACACCATGATTCTCATGACTAACCTTTGGAGTTTTATTCAAGATGTGTCTGAAAATTCTGCTTTTGCTTTTATCTTTCCCCTATTCATTCAGGGGATATTTCAAAGGCAATGTCATAGCAACT
Organism: Notechis scutatus; assembly: GCF_049901735.1. Lineage (NCBI taxonomy): Eukaryota > Metazoa > Chordata > Lepidosauria > Squamata > Elapidae > Notechis > Notechis scutatus. The sequence continues at coordinate 48,557,737 of NC_142010.1, forward strand.
AATTGGCTGGAGAAGAAATGAGTTTTGCTGCAAAACTCTTGGCAGTTGTATCAGTAAGTCCAGTTTTTTTGTCACTTGGTATAACTTGCAAAAAACAGTGACGTTAATTCAATGAAGAACTCATTATTATCACAACTATTTTTTATTTGTACACCAATTGCAGGAAATGCTGAATGCATTCCATCTGTTCTTACTTATCAAAGATATTCTTCACTGGTGGGAACATTTTCAGTCTGTGATTTTTCTACAGATTATTTGCATCTTATGTTTATATAATATTTATCTATCAATATTATTTATATAATATTTAAATATTATTTATACTTATATGAAAGAAGAGAGTCAACCCAGAAATAAGGAGAAACTTTCTGACAGTGGGAACAATCAACCAATGGAACAGCTTGCCTTCCGAAGTTGTGGGAGCATCATCACTGGAGGCTTTCAAGAAGAGACTGGATAGCTACTTGTCAGAAATGGTATAGGGTCTCCTGGTTGAGCAGGGGGTTGGACTAGATGACCTACAAGGTCCCTTCCAACTCTGTTATTCTGTATTCTATTCTGTGTTTCAAATGGATGACTTTTCAATGAAGATATCCCCAGACTAACGTTGCATCTGGCATGTTTCTAACACCGAACACAGATTTAGATCTTAAAGTGCTTCCTTGGATTTACAATTGAAAGGGCAATCTGGAAACCTTCCAAATGTTTTATCTAAAAGTTAACCGCTATGTGAGACAAGATGGCACCTCAAGAGAGACCACCAGCCGATGTCCAAAGAGTTTAACCAACCTCCCAAATTGTTAGCTTTTAAAATTGACCCTTCAACGTCTGGCTTCACCAAGTCACTACATTCAAGCTATTAAGAAGGACAACAATTTAATAGAAGCAGCTGAGAATCACTGGATTTGTTCATTACCAAGAAAAAGGTAATCTCCAAGTAGGCTCTATTCCATGGCCTAAATCGAAGACTAAATGAATTTATGCCTGTTTTTTCACTTAAAGGGAATTAGTGTAGTATAAGGGATAATGTTAGACTAGGAAAAGAACAAAGAAGATGGGAAAATATCAATTTGGTGTTCAATTTTGACATACTCTCTAACACATTTTGCATTGAATAAACCCTCCTTTAAAGGTATTCTGGACAAAATAGGTTGTATACATAAACAGGAATGAGGTAAGAAACATAGGAAAATATTATTATTTAATGGCACTCTAGGGTTCAGTTAAGCCTATACTTTGGATTTGCTTTGTTTGATATGGTTCAATCTAACATTTGGAGAAAGCTGATCTAGGAGGAATGGTTGTTTTTTTTCAGATAGAATTTTTTATTTTTAATACAATCAATCCATTTTCAGTTGAACAGTGTGTTGTCTGGGTACAAACAACTTCGTTAAACAATAATCAAAATTACAGCATCCTTTATTACATATTAATTCTGCAATATTTAACATAGTAATATCCACCTATTGATTATACAATATTAACATAATAATATTTAATATGTTAGTCATCATATTAACTTATCTTTTTTAACATATCATCTTTATTTTGTTTCCCTATTTCTCACTTCCATTTTTATTATTTAACTACTGATAGAATAAATCCCATACCATGTAATGTTCAGTTTGCTCTTTCTCCTTAATTGCCAAAGTTAATCTATTAATTTCCGCACATTCTAGTATTTTCCTAATCACATTCTCATCTGTAGGTATCTCTTCACTCTTCCAATTTTGTGCAAATACAATTCTAGCAGCAGTTTGTATATGAATAACTAAATATGCATTTTCCTTACTATATTCTTTGGGTAGGATCCCCAGTAAAAATATTTCTGGTTTTAAATCAGTATGTTGTTTTATCATTTTTTTCCAGCCATGTATGTATTTTGGTCCAATAATTTTTTTGCTTTTCAACAAATCCACCACATATGATAATATGACCCAGGTATCTGGTGGCATTTCCAACATTTAGCCGATTTGTCTTTAAACATCCTTGCTAGCTGCGCTGGTGCAAAATGCCATCTATAAAACATCTTGTATAAATTTTCTTTATATGCGGTTGACATTATTAATTTGTAATTCCTATTCTACAATTTTTGCCATTTCTCTAGTTCAATTGTGTAGCCAAATTTTTTTGCCCATGCTACCCTGCTGTCTGTTCTAGGAGGAATGTTGTGACCACATGCACTGACCTGGGCTTGACCAAAGTTGAAATAAAATAGTAAAACATCAACTCTTTCTACTGTTTAAAACAAACATTTTGCCCACACGTTTCACTTCACAAATGTTGACAGCTAGTGATTTTTGTGAGTGCAGAAGTGAAGGGCAAGCTGCTATGACATAAAAATTCCTCTAAAATGTGATTTGTCTTGGGCTGCTAACAGTTTACAGCAGACCACAGATGGAGGAGTACAATTATGAAAACTGCAATAGGAGACAGGAGAATTTCTAATAAAGTTGAGTTATGAGGCTGCTGAAGCTGAAAATAATTTGATGACACGTAATCATAATCAATCGATCAAACCTGTTGAAGTCAATTAACCTTAGCCTTAAGTCAATTAATTACCTTGGAAAACTAACCTCAATACCAGAAAACTTCCCTGCTATTACATTTTCGTACTTTACCCTCAACAGCCTAACAAGCAGTGGTGGGATTCAAATTTTTTTACTACCGGTTCTGTGGGTGTGGCTTGTGGGCATGGCAGGGGAAGGATACTGTAAAATCTCCAGTCAGAGGTGGTATTTGCCGGTTGTCCGAACTACTCAAAATGTCTGGTACTGGTTCTCCAGAATTGGTCAGAACCTGCTGAATACCACCTCTGCTAACAAGGTATATTTACTAAACTTCTGTATGGAAGCAGAATCTGTCCTTGAACAATAGAATTGCTAGCTCATTTTCTATTATGTTGTAATTTTTACAGAGATTCTACGATAAGGTTAATAGCATTCCTTATTAAACCTTTCCAGGCAAGCAGATTAATTCTATATCCATTACCTTTTGTGTGACTTGAACTCAAGAACAAAGTTTAATACAGCCACATTTTCAGTAATAACTTGCAGAATTCACCTGCAATTAATAGCTGGTTACTTTTGCCTTGATAATTTTAACTGGCAGTCTTATTTTAGGGGAGCATATCTTAGTAACTTATGAATATCAATGGTTTTAATGTCTTTTAGTTAGTGTGTTTTTATGTTTCTGCTCTCTTTATCCAGCAAATAGCTGCATTTTATTTGCATTTATTATATTTTATCCAGCATAATTATCAAAGGCAATCATGCAGAACTGAAACTATAACTTGTTACAGTAAGCATAATCTCCAAAATGAGTTCTATATTACATGCAGATTATTTTATAACTTAATATTTCAAGCTATAGAAGACAAACCTAAACATCTTATAGTTACAATATTACTACCTTCTTTTCTTTTCATAGAAAGGGAAACTTCTTTAAAAATCTGTGACAGTATGGACAAATTCATACAAGTACAATATAGTACCTTAGCTATTTGTATATCGGTAGTTCTAGTCTTACAGCCATTCAATTAATGATCCCTCAAAGTTACAATGGCACTGAAAAAAGTGACTTATGACCTGTTCTCACATTTAGGACCAGTGCAACATTCCCCACAGTCATGTGCTCAAACTGAGTGCTGGGCAATTGGCATAGATTTACAATGGTTGCAGCCTCCTGAGGTCCTGGCTTGTCATTTGCAACCTTCCTAGAAACTTCTGACAAGCAATGTTAAGATGGAAAGCCAGATTTGCTTAACAACTTCATGCTTCACTTAACAACTGTAGTGATTTCCTGAAAAGCCACGGCAACAAAGGTTGTAAAATGGAGTGTGTTTCACTTTAATAACTGCCTCGTTTAGCAACATAAATTTTGGGCTTGATTGTGCTCAGAAGGTGAGGATTACCTCTTCTGTATTTTATGAAAGCTGCATATAACAGGAAGTATCTTCTTGCTTGCAAGAGAAAATATTTCATTTTATTGTTCTATTTATGATTTACTATAATGGATTGTGAAGTATTAATCCAGAAACTTTTCTGTACAAAGTCTAAAATTGTGTTGTTGTTTTTTAAAATCCACAATATATTATATTTTAATTATTTTGCCATTTCTGTTTCATTTATATGGATCTATTCTTTCTTTTTTACAGGCAACTTCCGATTTTCTATACTTCCTGCAGCAGTATTTTCACTCAGTGCAAGTAAACCTATATGTTTTGCAAACAGGCAATGCCGTATCTTTTAACTCCCAATAAATCCTTTTGTTTAGTTTACTTTTATTGTCATTGCACCTTGTACAATGAAATCAAACACCAACTTCAGTGCACATCATGACATGAAAATAAACACAAACACACATCTTTCACACTCCACCCATTGAATTGAAAACCCCTGATACCACACCAACACTGCACTATACAGCAGAATTCAAAAGAGCTCCTGCTCTGGGATAGAAGCTGTTTTTCAGCCTATTTGTCCTTGTTTTTATTATTCTGTACCATCTGCCAGATGGTAATAGTTCAAAAAAAGGGTTCCTAGGATGAGATGGATCTTTGAGAATGTTTTGAACTTTTTTAAGGCAGCAGGAGCTATAAAGCTCTTCCAAAGAGGGGAGAGGGCAACCAATGATCTTCTGGGCAATGACATTAACCCTCTGGAGTGCTTTCCTATCTGCCACTGTGCAATTGGCAAACCATACAGAGGTGCAGTATGTTAAAATGCTATGGTGTAGCGGTAGAAGGTCCTCTGCCAATGAAGAATCCCCCTCAGCAGGGATGACATTGGTCGGTTGATGGTTTGTAATTTTGGAGTTTGGCTAGAGATTTATTATTTAAGTGTCAGAATCCTGACACTTGGTTTTATATTTTAATAGATCTGCTTGATTATTACTATTATTTTTGTATTAAAATGTTTAATTCCATCTTTCTGAGATCCTGAGGAAACATATTAGAGCTATTTGATACCTTGCTTTGCTTTCCCTCTCTCTCACAGACATTTCTTACATGCATAGCACACAGTTTGCTTTTGCTACCAAATTTGATTTCCAGCACTCAAAGTGTTTAGCCAACCACATTTAGCCATTGCTTAATTAGACTTAAAGCTACTCAGTCTGTTAAGAAACACCTTTGTGTTTCTTCACACTCTACTTCAAATGGACAAGTTACTGCTGCATTGCTGATAATCATGTACAATCTTTCTACATGCACTGTTTGCTGAAAATCATTTTTGGTTGTTTTCTTTCAATAGGAATAATTTGGGGACCTGGTTCTAAAAGAAAAAGTACTATTCCTGCACACTTGCTTATTTTGTTGTCGGTGGCAGAAAATGAAAGCTCGAGCACTTTATCTGCATTGCAAATGTTATCTCAAAGTGCTGGGGTGCTTTAATCTGTCTTCCAGGGTGTGTTTTAGTTTATTATTCATGCTTGAAGGGATTCATCTTAGTACTTGCAGAAGTTACTCATAGCACGAGAGGCAGGGATATCTAGCTACAGATGCTGTGACCAAATGCAGATTGATTTTATTTGGAGACAGACAAACATTGAAATTCAGCTCAGGAATGATTAACAAAGAAATGTAAACCGTGTTCTAAAATTATAAGTGGACTTTCAGAAAGCTACCCTTGTGTTGCAGTAGATGGCATATTTTCATCAAATTAGAATATATCTGCAGGAAGGTCTACGTTAAAACTGGATAGATAACGTTATCAGCTACAAAAAGAGACAGGAGTAACTACAAGACAAAGAGCAAGAATCAATTAGATAATGGATGAGGAAAAGAAAATATTATCAATTAATATAAATGGCCTGAATTCTAGGATTAAAAAGGAAAAAAATACTAACTAAACTAATTAAACAAAATGCAGATATAATATGTTTACAAGAAACCCACATAAGGAAGGTAGATGGAAAAATATTTAGAATGCCCCAAGCTAGGGAATCTGTATATGTCACCAGCAGACTTCAGGAAAAAGAAAGGGATAGCAGTATATGTGAAAGAGGATATGAAAGCAGAGCTAATTTGGACAGATTCCAATGGAAGAATTCTGGTTTTACAAATCTGGATTAAGTCAATCCCAATTCTATTAGTAGTAATTTATGCCCCTAACAATAATCAAAAAGAATTTTTTAAACAATTACATGAAAAAATAGTGGGATCAGAAAAAAGGAATATTTGTATCTTGGGGACCATCAGAAAGATCACAGTAGTGGGTGGAAAAAGAGGAAAAAGAGAGAATTACCGAAAACATGTGAGGAAATGATGACTGAACTAAATTTGATAGATATGTGGAGAAAATTAAACCTGGAGAAAAAGCAATTTACATTTTATTCCAACCCACACCAATCATGGACACAAATTGATATGGTATAGATGAATGGTGAGTTAGCAAATAAGTTAAAAGAGATTGAAATTTTACCTGACGAATGGGCAGATCATAAACTGATTCAGATAGTGTGGAAAGGTAGGAAAAGCCAAGGAAAAGGTGGACGCTAAATACACAGCTAATTAAAGAGAAAGTTTATGAATAGACTTAAGGAGGTATTAGACTACTTTTTAAAAGAAAATAATAATGAGGCAACTACAAAGCAGAATATTTGGGACACAATGAAGGCAGTAATAAGGGGCATAACAATATCATATACTGCTGGGAGAAATAAAGAAAAATGTGCCCAACAAAAGAAACTAAAACAAAGAATTAAAGAATTAGAAACGCAGTTACAAAATACTCCACAGGATTGTAGATTGCATAACCAGATGATAGTAACTAAACACAAATTAAACCTAACTGAACAGGAAGCAATGGTTACACAGTTGAATATAGCTAGACAGATATTCTTTGAACAGGCTAATAAACCAGGAAGATGGTTGTTCTATCAACTCAAAAAAAGAAAAACAGAAAAGATTAATTTACCAATTAATAGATGAAAATGGGGATGCCTAACAGGGAATAGAACAGAAAAAAGAAATTGCATGTAAATATTTTGAAGACCTTTATAAAAAGGAGGAGGTAAACGAGGATATGATAAGAAACTATTTGGGTGAAACAAAAGACAAAGTAATTGGGGATGAGATGAAAGAAATGCTAATTAGAGATATTATGTGGTCTGAACTGAAAACAGCAATAGAAAATCAAAAGAACAATAAAACTCCAGGACCTGATGGGATTCCAGGGGGAACTCTATAAGGTAATAGGAGAACAAATAGGACCCCTCATGGTGGAAGTATATAACGAGGTTTTACTTGCAGCTAAAATGGTGGATTCATGGAAGGAGACACTGATTTCGTTGATTCCGAAAGAAGATTCAGATCCACGACTCATACAAAACTATAGACCAATTTCTTTGTTAAATACTGATTACAAAATATTTACTACAATTATAGCAAACAGACTAAAAAAAATCCTGAATGAATATATACATAAAGATCAAAACAGATTTCTTCCCAATAGACAAATTAGGAACAATTTAAGAATAGTGTTAAATGTTTTGGAATACTACGAAGCCCATCCAGAAAAACAAATAGCCGTTGTATTCTGGGATGCACAGAATGCCTTTGACAACTTAAATTGGCAATTCCTAATTCAACAAATCTACAATATGAATTTAGGCACTAAATTTGAAAACATCATGACTACAATTTATGCCTCATAAAAGGTGAATATTATAATTAACGGAGAGTATATGAGCTCAATAAAAATAGAGAAAGGAATTAGGCAGGGATGTCCATTATCTCCCCTGCTCTTCATATTATCTTTGGAAACACTGCTCACATGAATTAAACAGAACCCAGGAATAAAAGGGTTAAGAAATAAGAAATAAGAATATACACTGCAGTCATTTGCGGATGATATGGTCTTTTTCATAGAGTATCCAATTGAAACAGGTCAAGAACTGGTGAAAGAGCTAGATCAATTTGGGAAAGTTGCAGGACTTAAAATTAACAGGGAAAAAAAGAAATTAATAACTAAAAACCTAACAGAAAAACAGAAATTAGAACTGGAAAAGGCAATGGGACTAAAAGTGGCAAAAAAAAAAATAAATACCTAGGAATCTGGCTGACGGCTCATTGTAAAACTCTACTGGAAAATAATAAAAGCAAATTACTACAACAGGTTAAAAAAGACTTAGTGTTATGGGATAAATTGCAAATCTCCCTATTAGGGAGGATTGCTACTATTGAAATGACCATTCTCCCTAAATTTATTTATTTGTTCCAGACAATACCAATAAAAATACATAAAAACTACTTTGTGGAACTTAATAGGATAATCACATTTATTTGGCAAGAGAAAAAATCGAGGATAAATTTAAAAGCAATGCAAGATATGAAGAGCAGGGGGGGTATGGCACTCCCAAATTGGGAATTATACCATACCATAGCACATTTACTATGGCTGAAAGAGTGGGTAAACTTGTCAAATAAAAGAATACTATTCCTAGAAGGCCATGACTTACAGAAGGGGTGGCATGCATTTTTATGGGACATGGGAAAAACCGAACAGAATTACTTCCACAGACATATAATTAGAGACTCTTTGCTGGCTAATTGGAATAAAATAAAGAAAAAACACTGTCTAAAAATCCCAATTTGGATCTCAACGATGGAGGCAATGATACATCCAAATAATTTGGATCTTAACAAGACGATAAAATACAAAGACCTTCTGGATGCACAAGGAACTTTAAAACCATGGCAAGATCTCCAAGAACAAGGGCTACGAGTAGACCGGTGGGTTTACCTGCAAATTCAAAATAGATACAGACAGGATAAGAAAAGTTTAAGAATTTACAATAAGCTACAACAATTAGATAAAATCTTACTAGGTCCAGATAAAAAAAATATAACCAAATTTTATAACCATTTATTAGAGATAGAATTAGAGGAGGAAGTAGTTAAAGGCAATATGATAGCTTGGAGTAGAAATATTAGATGTAGCATTATATTATTAGAATGGGAAAAGGTCTGGATCAGGAATAATAAAATCACAAAATCAGCAACATATAAAGAAAATGCCTATAAAATGTTTTATTGATGGCATCTCTCTCATTCGAGAATAGTGAAGATGTCTCCTAACATGAATCTGAATTGCTGGAAATGTAAAAAGAAACACGGAACATTCTTTCATATGTGGTGGTCCTGCACTGAAGCGCAAAGATATTGGCGCAGAATCAAAAAATGGTTGGAGGAAATAATGGCGGAGCAAATCGAATTAAAACCAGAATTCTTCCTATTAGGGATATTTAATAGACAATTCCCTAAAAAAGCCAAATATATAACATTGCACATACTTACTGCAGCTAGATTAGCCTTTGCACAGTGTTGGAAACAAGCTGACATTCCAACACAGGAAAAGATTATTCAGAAAATAGCAACCTGTGCAGAGATGGATAAATTGACCCTAGCGCTTAAGGATAAAGAATCATCAGAATATTACAAAAGCTGGGAATGTTGGTATGACTGGATAGAACAAAGATAGAAAATGTATTAGTAAATATTGTTAAACTGTAAAGGAGGTAGTAATTACATATTCGCATTAAGACTTACTTGTAAATATGACACCAATAATGATAACAAATAAGGAACCACAAACTGTTGATAGCAGAATTGCTTGCTTTTATTTGTTTATTTTTTGTGTTTTTTTCCACTTTTTTTCTATGTTGTGTATGTGTTTGTTCGTTATTTTAGTCGTATATTCAATAAAGTTTGTTTTAAAAAAAAACTGGATAGAGTTGGAAGGGACCTTGGAAGTCTTCTATTCCAACCTGCTGCTCAACCAGGAGACCTTACCATTTCAGGAAACTGGATCTCCAGTTTTTTCTTAAAAATCTACAGTGATGGAGCACCCACAACTCCTGGAAGGAAGCGGTTATTGTTCTCACAATCAGGCAATTTCTCCTTAATTCTACGTTGCTTCTCTCCTTGGTTAGTTTCCACCTATTGTTTCTTGTTTTGCCTTGCTTTGGAAAATAAGTTGATTATTTGTATTTGTATCTCAAGTATCCTAGATATTTTTGAGATGATTTGTATCTTGGAGCAAATGTGAGGATTAAAGAAAATAGTTTTATATTAAGGCAGGATTTGATGTACGAATTTCAGCATTGCTGGCACATTTGGCAGGAACTAACCAGTTTTCAAATGGTTGCATGTTTCAACCAGGAATGAATCTTGTATATAGATTTCACATCCATTACAGTGGTAAAAAGTAATGTTTTACTCACTCTAGAAATGGGCTGTAGGTCATTTTTCACTGATATGGTTCTTCAGACTTCATCACAATTGGAATGTGAGGAGATATTTATCCCTGGAGAAATTGAGCCTTTGTCTACATGACAAGCCTTTTGGATTTCATACCTCATTAATTATCAGGTCCCCCTGCCAAAGTAGTACAAATTTGGTCAGAATAATGAGTATTCTTTAATAAAGGAGTAAACTGAAGGTAGAGAAGGTTTTTTTGACACATTACTTGATGATTTTCAGTAGACTGACAATTAGGGCCCTTACAGATCATTTATCAGTACCAACAATAAAATCTTTCTCTTACTAACCTCCCACCCCCATCCAATTAAACATTTCAAACCCTTGATTTATAATGATTCTCATCTAAATTTGAACTGATATATGGTGATTATCCAGTGTAGAACTCATACGCTGAAATGGATAATTGGCTATACTTCCTGAACTACTGTTTTCATCTAACTCCAGATTTCTGGCCCTTACTGAGGGACATAGGAAATTTAAAACAACAAAACAAAAACACTAAACTTGCAAGCCTGAATTCTGACCATACGTTACAGTAATTTCATCTATATCATGAAATGCTAGGTATTATTTTGTGTGGTTAGCCACATCATTGGAGTAACTCAATATAATAATGAAGAACCTTCCAAATTGAATCTTTGTTTAGCTTCAGTCTCCCTGCTGTCCATTTCTTCTCAAAGGAACAACACTGCTGGCTTCGTGCATTATGCTGATTTGCTCAATAAGCAATCATATCCTGGTTCACATAGTTAGCCAAAACCAAAAAGCATGGTTTAGTGTAATGTGTGACACAATCCTGAACCCTCCAAATTATCTTACAAGCTGTGTATTTTATGAATGCACCAACAATTTACTGATGTTCTGAAGAGCCCCAGGACTCTTCAAATTATTTTGGAAACTAGGAAACAAGATCATTTTTGACAGGTCCACATCCAGGAGTTTAGAACTATAAAGGGGTTATTTTGTGGAAGCAGAAAAAAATGTTTTGGAGTACTCAAGGCCAGAAATTTAAACCAAATAAAAAAATAATCATTCTGACCACTGTGGTGGCCTAGAGGTGGAACTCTTGCCTCATAATCAGGAGGCTGTGAGTTCAATCCTAGGTAACAGCAGATATTTCTCTCTGGGTGCAAAGAGAAAATATCTGCTGTGAGCTTCATGTAGGTGCCAGGAAGGGCATCTGGCCATTTAAACACTCAGTTCCATTCAGCCACCCCGACTCCACCCCAATGTAAGGGTAATGACCCAATTAATTTAATGACCCAATGTAAAGGTCATTAAAAAAAAAGCATTTGCTCATTCCCAGGAAAAGTCTTAGCAGTTTTAAAGAGTTGCAGACAGGTGCTGTTTGTGTCACCATGCATTCCAAAGCATCCTCTATGCCAGTGGTTCTTAACCTTTTTGAAAGAATCGCCCCCTTGAGCCATTGAGGAAGTTATCATCGTCCCCCTCCCCCAACATAACCTCTCAATCACAACACAGGGAAATAATTCTTCAATTTATGCAAACATATTTTTTGTTTTCTTTAAAATTGTCATCAGGACATATCGATGCAAATAATTTATTTCCAGTCTTCTCCCCATATCGCAACTGTGTGAAAAATTCTGATGCCACCCATCACTTTACTCCCAAACTTCGTGATACATGTATTTCATTATTATCTTATTTATTCAAGACACTTACATGCAATGACCACTGAAAACAAAATTCAGTTGCAAGAAAATGAAATGCCCGAAAAAACCAGTAACATTTAATGATTTAATTACAAGTGAATTTCAAGACGTAAAAAGAAATATAAAAAGGGCATAAGAACAAACCGCAATGCAGGAACTAAGAATTTCAAGATGAAAACTCTGAAACTAAATTAAGATTTGAGGAAAATATATATTCATGTAAAAAGGGTTAAAAAGACATAAAGAAAATTTTTACAGAAGGAAAGCAACAAAAATCAGAGCGACAAATTTAATGGGTAGAGTGATAGAAGCTGCTGCACAACGTGCATGAAGATGAGCGATGCGCATTCACATATGTACAGCGTTCTGTACTGAAGCTAGCTGGAGGAACATTTTAAAACACAGTTCAATCTACTAATAGAGAGCGATTTGATATTTTTGTACAACAGATATACAGTGGTTCACTGTACGAAAAAAGTCTCAAAAGTATCCCCAAAACTTCTCGCTCCATCGCCCCCATATCGCCCCCCTTCCATTCCTTTGACCCCACATCGCCCCTTTTTGTTCCAAGGGGCGATATCGCCCAGGTTAAGAACCACTGCTCTATGCTACCTAATATGTGTTTGTGTGTGATTTGAAAATATCAATCTCTCTTCACTAGGTAGGCCAAGAGTTTCTTATTGCCAGTTGAATGGAAATCTATCTTCTCTTAAAATCTCCTTTGTCAACTCTTGGACTAAGTACACTGTTTTCTTCTTCTGTTTCTGATTTTGTCTTCAGGGGAAAACCTCCCTTCTAAAAGAACCAGCTCTTGTTAAATTGTTTTCTTACCCTTCCCATTGGCCCTTTGTCTACCACTTTTTGAGGCACTCAAATGGCTTTCTCAGAAGTAAAAACACCCCTCAGAGATAAATCTCCCCAAAATCAGCGGATTATACAACCTGGTAAATGGGACAGTAATGCAGTTTTATTTTCATGGCCTGTTGGAAGCATTAGAACCAAATTTGGTTCTCTTGCTGCATTTATGTTGTTGCCAAAGCACACATATCTATTTTAGCAGTGATATTTTCTCCTAATCCACTTAAATTCTGGGCACTAGCAATTTAAGAAGGATAAAAACAATCTGGGATGTGTCCCAAGGAGGGCACCGAAGATTCAGGGGCATCTTGAGGTGAGTTCTATGAGGATGGAAGGTTAAGTTTCATTTTTGAAAAAGGACAGATATGAATATTTCCAACTATATCAGGGGTCTCCAACCTTTTGGACCTCAGGGACCACCAAACTCATAAATTTAAATCCTAGGGGCCACTAACTGGTTTTGTGGGTGTGGCTTAATTTGTGGGTGTGGCTTAGTGGTCATGTGACTGGCTGGGCATGGCTTGTTTGCAAATATTATAAATATTTATATAAATATTGAATTTTTTATAAAAAAAGAGCAACTTTTACCCAAAATCAGGCAAAGCAGGCAGGCAGATTGAGTTGCTCACAGAATCACAGATTCATTCAGAAATCTATCTATCTGCTATTGGCTAGCTCAGTCTGTCACATAAAATTTGCTTGCAAGCAAACTCACAAAATTAACTCACAAAACACCATGTATGTAAATATTGAATTTTTTTTATTAAAAAAGAGCAACTTTTACCCAAAAACAGGCAAAGCAGGCAGGCTGAATGAATTGCTCATAGAATCATTCAGTGATCTATCTATCTGGCATTGGCTAGCTCAGTCTCTCAAATTTGCTTGCCATGAGTCTGCACTGAATAATAGAACTTTCAGTCCTAAAGGAGGTTCGGCTGTGCTTAAAAGCAGAGCCAAAGATCTAAAAGACTAGCTAGAAAGCAAGAAATCCAACCATTTCCTGCTTCCTAGTTAATCTAAATCTCTCAGCACAGCAGAAGAAATGATGGTTGGAAAAAGAAAAAAATAGCAATTTAGCAGGCAAGCTTGAGTGGGTGAGTGGGTGGCGAGGGTTCCTGCAAGCCATGGGTGTCACAGCCTTGTGTTTTTGCACAGCCTGGATTGTTTTTGGTGGGTGCTCTGCGGGTGAGATTTCTCTGAGGCCCACCAAAATTTTCTCACGGCCCACTGGTGGGCGACTGCTGAACTATATGATTTGTAGTATTACCAAAAACAGATGGGGAATTGCTGGGATTTCCAGATGTTGGTGAACTCTGAGAAGGACTGGTCAGTGGAGGTAGGTGAAGAATTTTATCTAGAAATTATTTTTTTTATCCCTTGTTTTTAAAAAGGTGAAAGAAAAATATAAGGTTACAAATGGGAGTCATTTCTGTTTGTTCCGTCCAACAGCCTCTAGTGATTGAGACAGAATGAGTGCACAATAATTGTCTTGTACATGATATAGGAATATAAATCCTTCCATTCCCCGCTATCCTGTCAGAGCTAAAGAAGCTTCTTGGATGAGATGTGAAATGTCTTCAAATGAAAAAACAAAAAAGTCCAGTTGCCTCCTGAAAAAGCACCTTTGGGGCAACCATGACCTGGATGACTGAGAATCTCTACAGACGTCTTGTACAGAAAGATCCCAAAAGGGTACATGATAGTTGCTCTTCGAGTATTTGAAGAGCTGTCACAAAGATGATGGAATTGATACTGCTTATCTTGCTTGAAATGCTCAAATAATAATGTATCTTATGATATTAGATGTAAGGAATAGTAAGGTAAGTAAATGTCCTTAAAGAGAAGAGACATGTCACTGTGTAGAAGTGGTTAATTTCTTGGACTAGGACCAGAGAGACCCAAATCCACTTCTGCTCAGATTGTCATTGGGTGTCTGAAATTTACTGGATGGCTTTAGTCATATCAGTTTTCTCAGGCCATCTTACAGACCTCTGGGGAGAAAAAAAATGGCAGATATGTCATCCTGAGTCCTGGAGGAAATGTGGAAAATAGAGGCAGCGGGACAGTATAGATAAATACATAAATACACAAATAAAGTAGGTTATAAGATTTTTCCCCATCAAAGTTCCCTACTAAAATGAGAAACTATAAGAAAGCCCCTTCCATTATTACAATTACTTTGTGAAAAACTTATTGGAGATCCCTTTGTTCTTTGGTTTTTCAGCAAGACAATAAATTGGTATTATATTTACAATTGTTTTTATGGCTCTAAGGCAGTTTGGAAAGACTCTTATGTTAAAAGGCGGAATGTAAGTGGTAATGTAATAAATAAATGTTTTGAAACAAAGGACGGCTTGTGCCTTAGAACTGGCTACCGATGGGAAAAGAAGGTTTGGAGATTATGTTAGAAACAGCTTCTGGTAGCTCATTTGAATGCAACAATGACTCATCAACTCTAAATGGCAGGCCATTATTCCTGGATACAAAGCAACTGGGCCTGGCATTCCACTGCATTCAAAGCATTGGGTGGTGTGGATCCAGCCATTCACAGCTGTCAGAATTAACTTCCAGGAACAATCAATATGGCCATAATTGTGACTGCTGCTTATGGAGCATTCCTTATGCTCCACCATTGGTTGTTCCACCATTTCAGCGACTCAGGAAGCAATGGGCTATGTGGGAAGCACATAAATGTGATTTTTTTTTAAAGGAAAAAAATAAAGGGCCAATTAATATTAGAACTGATACTTGGCTGCTGAAATCATAGGCATTGGCAGTCCTTCAGTAGAGATAGTTGCATTTCCTGCCTCTCCCACTCATCTGGAAATTTAGTGACAGAAGGATGATTTTCAGACTAATTCCTCTCTGGATTATTAACGTAGAAGCACCCAGAAATCGACATTTTACACAATGTGATGCTTGATCCAGACAACAGTGTTGCTGCCACATGACTGCAGAGAAAGCACCACACTTTTTCCCATTCTCAGCCCAGCCCTCCCAGGTATTCTTCTTTGGCTATTATAGATAACAAATCAAAATGTTCCACACTTGGCATACTTGGACTGAAGCAACATTAGAGTGGCGGAGTGTGCAGTACATCCAGTCCCTTTAATAACTCTCTGTTAATGTGCAAAGGATATGAAATCATTATGCGAAAAGATTGTTGGTCAAGGATAACTGGCCCACAGTTTAACCTGCTAAAGACAGTTGCAGACTTTTTAATGGGAAGAAAGTAGGAAAGTGTACAGTCTCTTTAAGTAGAAAAGCTACCCTCCGGCCACAGAGATAATTAAAATTAAAAACAAATAATAGTTACCAAGGAGAGCTGCCTTTTAGAAGCACTGAGGTCAAATTAGGCATTGGCACAATTCAGAAACACAGAATCAGTAATTCTGAATTTAGAGCACTGTGGTGGATTTTTTTTCTTCCTAGCAACAAAATTAATCAGATTTCTTGTTTCCAAACACAGTAATGCACAGTAATGCAGAAAAGGCTGATGTTCAAACAACATTGATAAGTTACTTGAACATTTTGAATTTAGGTTGTGGTTTGGGGAATATATATATATTATAACATATACATATACATATACATATACATACATACGTATGTACATACATACATACATACATGTTATTCAGCTTTGTTCGAGTATTTTCCCACGTCATTATAGTTGTGCTTTTAAAGTTGTAGCAACGTTTCGGTAGAATCTCATCTGCCATCATCAGGCTTCTGTATTGTATTCGTCTGTGAGTCAGACTTTTGCAGTTGTTTCAGTTTTAAATTTGGGGCTAGCCTACTGCTGTGCCAGAATGGTTTTTTCTTCATCCTGATTAGTTGGGAGTCTTGGTCTGTGTTTATTGGTCTTGGAGTTTGCTGTGTTCTGCTTGATTGGTGTTTCTAATATCTTCTATCTGTTTTGTGGCTTTTTTTGTGTTTTGATTGGCTGGCAACATTGTGTTCCTGTATTGGAGGCTTTTAGTGCGGCTTGGCTCTGAGTAAATGGACGGCTATCATTTGTTAGGAAGCTAGGTTTCATCTGGTTGCCTGGTTGGGGTGTGTTTGAGCTGGAGGTATCAGGGGGGATCTGTTTGTGCCCAGGTGTTTGCCTGGCTAGTGGTGTGGAGATTTTTTTGTTTGTGAGTGCAGGCTTCCAAATAATTGACAGTCTGGTGGAATCATCTCTTCTGTTCATGCTTTCAGGTCTTTTTTCAATCTCTATGGCTTCTCTGATTATTCTGTGGCTGGGATTTTCTATAGTGGCTAGGGTTTTGGTGCCACTGAAGTTGATGCTATGACCTGTGGCTTTCATGTGTTGGACTAGTGAGGAAGTGTGTTCCAGCTTTTTTACTGCATTTTTGTGTTCATCCAGGCGGGTACTTATTTTTCTATTGGTGATTACTACTGTGGCATTCCCTTTGTCTGCTGGAAGTATGATTATGCTGCTATCCTTTTTTAGGGCTTGCAGCACTTTTAATTCTTCTTTGTGCAAGTTGCTTTTAGGTGGTTTGCTTGTGCATAGATTGTTAGTAACTTGGTGTCTTATTCTATCAGCTTCATCTGTATTTAATTTAGTTAGGCTGGATTCTACTGCACATATGATGGATTCTGTGGGGACAAAGCTGAATAACATACATGTAAGTACCCGCGAAAACTTAAGAAAACACACACACACACACACACACACACACACACACACACACACACACACATATATATATATATATATATATATATATATATATATATATATATATATATATATATGGTATTCAGCTTTGTTCGGGTATTTTCCCACGTCATTATAGTTGTGTTTTTAAAGTTGTAACAACGTAAAGTTGTAACAACGACAGTGGTGATCCCATAGGGGCTCCTTCAATTTGCTTGTATCTTTGTCCTTTGTATATGAAATATGTGTTGGTTAAGCAGTGTTCTGCTAGTTCCATGAGGTGTTTAGCTGGTTGGTATTTATTTTTGATGATTTCAAGAGTTTCTTTTATCAGGACTTGAGTGAATAGTGAAACCACATTGAAACTTGCAAGCAGATCTTCTTGTTCCACGTGTAGATCTTTGATCATTTCCAAGAAGTGGTATGAGTTTTGTACATGTGAAGCTGCTGCTTCAGCATGGGGCTGTAGCTGCTTTGCTAAGTGTTTAGCTAGGTTCTGTAGTGGTGCTCCTCTGGAGCTGACTATGGGTCTGAGAGGTATGCCTTCTTTGTGTATTTTTGGGAGGCCGTATAGTTTGGGGCATCTGAAAGATTTTTCTCTTGGGATGATCGTCTGTTGGATCTCTTTGCTCATGTGGCTGGTTATAATTTTCTTCTTGGTTATTTTTTCCAGATATGTGGTTGGGTCCGTGTTTATGGGTTTGTATGTGGAGTCTCGGAGTAGGTCTGTCAATTTTGTTTCGTAGTCTTTTCTATTCATTACTATCAGCTTCATCTCTATTTATTTATTCTATCAGCTTCATCTGTATTTAATTTAGTTAGGCTGGATTCTACTGCACATATGATGGATTCTGTGGGGATTTTTTGGGTGCTATAGCATAATTGAATCCTTTGGTTAGGACATCTGTTTCTGTTTTGGTGAGTTCTCTGTTGGAAACATTATATACTAATTGTTTCAGGTGTTGTTGTGAGTTGTTGGGGGCTTTCTTGTCATGTTCTAATTTCTAAAAGCCCTGCAAGCCCTAAGGAATGACAGCAGCATAATCATACTTCCAGCAGATAAAGGTAATGCCACAGTAATAATGGATAGAAAAGACTTGTCTCTCTACTTCTAATTCTCTCTTCTGTAATACCCTCTTCTGTTGCTTTCTAATATTATACTTATTTTTCAAACTATTCTTCTTCTTTTTGATTGTTTTTTCAAATCTTAAACTTTTCACTCTCTTTGCCCCCCTTTCCTTCCCCCCCCCACATAAAATTACTTGAACATTAAAGATGGCTTCCTCTTTGTCCCTATCTTCTTGTTCTGCAAGCATTTCTTGTTGTTTCTCATAGTTCCAGATCTCCATTTCTAAGAGTTGAAATATGAAGCCAAAAGAACATCTCCCTTTTTTGCGCATCTTCTTTCCATTTTTAAGTTCCATTTTCAATTCTTCTAAGAGTGGTGCCATTTAAACACTTTTAAACAACCACCTGATTGATTTTAGTCATTTAAATGCAATAGCCAAAAATCCAAAAATCACCAAATAATCCAAATACTCCAAAGCTGTTTTTTCTTGCTTCTTTTTCCCACTTTCTCTTCCTGGGGTTCTATTATTTTGTTGCCAAGTTTCAGTTAAAATGTATCTTTTAGGAATCTTGTTGAGGTTTAACTGTAAATTCCTTTTAATTCCAGGCAGTCTCCTCCATTTTTCCAGATCCTGCTCTTTTATTCTTTTTCTCTCTTTTCCTGTTTTTAAAAGCTTTTAAGTATCCAGAAGTCTTTATTATCCCTTTGACATTTTATTTTCAGCTTAAATGCCTGTTAATGTCAAGGTGGATTTTTTTTTTTAGGGTACCTTATGCTGTTGTTTTTTCAGTTTAACCTGGTCAACCCAAACTTTCTCTTCTTATCTTCCTCCTGCACATTCTTTT
Organism: Notechis scutatus; assembly: GCF_049901735.1. NCBI lineage: Eukaryota > Metazoa > Chordata > Lepidosauria > Squamata > Elapidae > Notechis > Notechis scutatus. Next base: position 48,577,115 of record NC_142010.1, read on the forward strand.
CCGGTCGAGTTCTTCTTTGAGGTGGCCATTTCTGACCACTGCTGCAACCACCTTCGGGAAAGGGAGTAATGGCCATCTGGGGAGGAGAGATGCAGCTCTCCTCGACCCTGCTGGCAGTCTCCCCCCTCTTCACCACCTCTAGGGGGTGGCTTAGCCCCAAAACCAGCTGGCTTGGGGCGCTCCGGTGGCAAGCACGGATCGAAACCATGCACGATCGCGGATTTCAGTCTGTCGCTGAAGGAACTCAAACTGGAAGCCGTGATAATGGGTCTCTGAGATACTATAACCATTGTAAATACATGCTGGTTGCCAAGGGCCCAAGTTTGAACAGTTTCTAAACAAATGGTTGTAAGTTAAGAACTACCTGTACTTGCAACAAACTGGATCAAAAGTGAAACAGGAAATTTTAATTATTTTCTAAATATAAAACATTCAGGCTTCTAGTAACTGAATTGGTGACATAGTCCTAGAAGATGTGAGTTTAGCTTTTCTAAGTAGCCTGTGATCTCCTGGATGGACTTGATTCACCATCCCTTCCCCAGTTCTGGTTCCCTATCATTAAATAGAATATTGTGAGATGTTGTGTGCTTCAAGTCAGTAGGAGTCCTAGAAATGCAGAAGCTTCAGGTCTTGCAGATTTGTCAAAATAGGTGTCTTTGTCTCTCTTGTGTGTTTTCTCAGTTCAAATGATCTAAAAATAAATAGATAAATAGTGATTACAAAACAGGGTTGATGAAAGGAACACATCCCTCTTGGTTGCCATTGTTCTGCTCAAAGCACCCCCTTTTCTCTCTAGATGGTCATTTGTTGGAACATTACTTTTAATGCCAAACTGCATGTTCTAAACAGATATTTGGATATGCCAGGAGGTAAAGGCTGGGGAAAATTTCTTAGAAGAATGAGTGGCATCTCTATTGTGCATGTTCCATTTCCATTGAAATTCATAACTGAACTAGGAGCAACCTATGGGCATAGCAGAACTTCTGTAAGTAGCTTTGGAGCCTACTGAAATATCTAGGGTGAATCTCCTTGAAGCAAATAATAATATGATGCCCTCTTTCATAAGCAGAAGTTAATTTCATAGCCAAATGACCTTCCACATATTCTACAGTGTAGCATTTTCCACCATATGATGGATCTGAGAACATCCAGATAGTTTTGTAGACACAAGATAGTATGCTTGACACACAAACCTTCGCTGAGCTTTGAAGTGCTGGTAGATAATCTCAAGAAAACTGGATTTTCTTGAGATTTATTTGTTAGATTTTTATCCCGCCTTTATTATTTTTATAAATAGCTCAAGGTGACAAACAAAGCAGGGGTGGGATTCAACCGGTGTTACTACTAGTTCGGTGACTACGTTTTGCACGCCTGATGGGTGCTGCGCACGCGTGTAAAAAAACCAATCAGCTGTGCCACCTGGACAGCTGAAAAGCATTGCGCGTGGGTGCATAACATTTGAAAAGCCTCTTTTTCTCTGCTTTTTCAACCTCAGCTGTGCCATGCAAAGCAGCTGAGGTTGAAAAAGCAGGAAATAAAGGACAGGTAATAGCCTGGACGGGTGGGTGGGCCAAACAGCAGCAAACACAGAACCAGTTCAGTGTCTGCTGCTCTTCAGAGCTACCTGTTCTATAGCATCCCACCCTTGAAACAAAGGTAATACTTTTTCCTCCTCTTCTTTTCCCCATAACAACAAACCTGTAAGGTGGGTTGGGTTGAGAGAGATTGACTGGCCCAAAGTCATGCGGCTGGCTTTTATGCCAAGGTGGAACTAGAACTCTCCACCTCCTATTTCTGGTCTGGTGCCTTAATCACTACAATAGATTAATGCTTCTCCTAAATATGCAACCTTGGTTGGATTCTATTTTTAGGCATTCTCTGATAATCTGTGGAAGGGGGATCCTGGTTTTTTCTCTAGAACATAGTATATATAACTAAGAATAAATGTCTAGAAAGAGGAATACAAGTGGCAAAAGCTTCTATTAGTCCTTTCAGCTTATAATTGTTCAAAGACTGAACGTTCCCTTATTTCACTGTATCATTTAAGTTATAGCTTTTTTCATACAACTGGCTGTGGTCAACCACCATGTTTAAGCAAGTAGTTAATACTTGGAAATTCTATCAGACAACATGCTAGGTTCTGTTATTACTCTTGAATAGGCTGTTTTTCATTCCATATGTTACAATAATTTAGAACATAGAACATGGACTGTCCAATTGAAAACCTCTTGAACTTCTCCAGTGATGAAACACCCAGAACTTCTGGAGGTAAGCTTTTCCACTGATTAATTGTTCTCATTGTCAGGAAAGTTCTTAGATTTATGTTAGACCTTTTAAAATGATCGTCTGGCTGTTTCTTCGGGCGCTTTGGAGAATAGGTCCATCCAATTTTCTATGACAACCCCTGAAATACTGGAAAACTGTTATCATACCACCCTTAGTCCTTCTCTTCATTAGACTAGACATGCCTAGTTTCTTCAATTGTTCATCGCATGATTTAGCCTCCAGACCCCTTATCATCTTTGTTATTCTTCTCGTCTAGGGCAGGGGCATCAAACTCGATGTCAGCGTTCCAGCAAACCTCCATTCCAACCGATAACTCTGAGACAGACATCTCTCAAAAGTTCCTTTTATTTGGATAGCAACTGGTACATCTGTGGAATCCCAAATCTGAAGTTCCAGGCTTCTTTGCAAAAGTAAAATCTACAAATCCATCCTCCATTCCCATTAGAATAGAATAGATAGAATAGAATTCTTTATTGGCTAAGTGTGATTGGACACACAAGGAATTTGTCTTGGTGCAAATACTCTCAGTGTTCATAAAGAAAAGATACATTCGTCAAGTGTCAAGAAACATAAGGTACAACACTTAATAATAGTCATAGGGTACAATAAGCAATCAAATCTTACTAGGAAACAGTCAATATAAATCATAAGGATACAAGCAACAAAGTTAAGGTCATACAGTCACATGTGGGAGGGGATGGGTGATAAGGAGTGATGAGAAGGTTAATAGTAATAGTAGTGCAGACTTAGTAAACAGTTTGACAGTGTTGAGGGAATTATTTTTTTTAGCAGAGCGATGGGAAAAAACTGTCCTTGTGTCTAGTTGTTCTGGTGTGCAGTGCTCTATAGCGTCATTTTGAGGGAAGGAGTTTTACCATATCACATGGCCCAATCAACATCCATCCCAAAGTAAGACTTCCTTTTCACTATGCGCTGACCTTGAATCAGCAAAAGAATTTTATTTTGTCTAACTAGATATACTCAAATGAATTCCCCTCTCCCACTTTCGCAGGCTCAATTGTAGCAGCATGGGAGCATCGGATCTCAATATGGCTTCCAAAGCTGACACTCGTGGCCCATGTCCCGGATATGTCACACACTGGTCACGCTCACCCCCCAGTTTAGCAAAGGGGAAAAAACTTGCAATATGTCATGTGACAACAACGTGTTGTCACGAGTTTGACACCCCTGTTGTAGGGTTTCAACAATAAATAAAAAATCTCATTTTTTTGGACTGCTTATTATATCATCCAAAATCTGTAACCTGGTCATTTTTAGGTTGATCTAAGTTTAGAATATTCAAGATCATTTGTGGGCAAATTGATTTATCTAGGATTATTGTTTTCTTATTCTACTTAAAATGGTATTTTTTCCCCTCAGTCACAAAAGGATTTACTCTTTTGACATTACCTGTGAGGTTTACAATGAAAAGTAATTCACACAACTAGTGTTGCTTGTGAACATTTTACATGAAAAAGGGACATCATTTCTGCCCATGTCTTTTCGATAAGACATAATCTTTAGTAATCACAAATGATCATAAACAAAACTGTGCAAACCAGGATGGATGGAAAAAGAGATTTGTTGACAACTAACAGATCACCTGGATTGTCCAGAGGTCCTTGTGGGACTGAGTCAGAGTGCCTGTTAAATTCTCAAATAGTGAGGCTACAAGGTCTGAGTTGCAAATATCAAGATACTGTAGGAAAGAAATAGCTAAATTTGCAACCCAGAAATAATAGCACTAAGCAAGCTGCTCTGCAAGATATTTTGTTCAAAAACCAGAAAAATGTAAAAAAAAGGAAAAGAGATGGTGGCTAATTAATGAGAAAGGTAATTCACATTTCAAAGTCTGGAATATACTCTTGAACCTTCTGATGTCATTTGCTACAGCAGTTTAGAATTGAGTCTTTCTTGTAAACATGCAAAAAACATTGAAGTAGTTCGGTAGAAAAGTGTCATCAACTACCATCCACTAGGTGTCACCAATGTTCCACTATATAATCACTCTCAGGCACAGCCCACTATTAAAAGGGACTTTGGCAACAGTAGTAGTTTGCATCTCCCGTGGATTAGATCCCAATGCAACCCCGTTTCTTTTCACATATAAATGATATTAAATGTGTAATTGTATAAAGGGTGTCCATTTTTTCTATCCATCACTAACAAATATTGTGAAGGGTCCTAAAATAAATCACCACATCTAATTACAGTTACTGTAAATCCTGTGTGGTAGTATATGTCACATAGAGAGAAATTTGGTGTTAACATTCATCCTGATTATCCACTAGAAATTTCAACTTACCTACTGAGATTAATTTCAAAAACCTCTTTGTTGAGAATTGGATTATTACGGGTATTGTAATTTCTTCGAAGACTTGATTTAAGCAGAGGCCCATTTTACAAAGCTTAAATATTGTCTTCATATTTCTTCCATCTCTATTACAAGTTTATAAATGCAGACTGTACTTACTCTGAGTTAATGGTAGATATACCCAGTTTATTTCTGCAATATACTTAATGCTTACAATTCTGTTTTGATTGTTGTGAAATGTGAGGAAAAATTGCTTAGAGTAATCTTAACTACATATGCAATTTCATTTTCTATTTGCTTTTACAGATATTTTCATAGCATCCTTGCAGTGGAATGTGTTAGAACATAACCTGCATATGCTTAAATGGTTGTATAACTAGTAACTTGTGAAAGAAAAGCCAAGTCGTATTTCAATTGAGGGCAAGTAAACTCAGAGATTTTAAAAGATCCTATCAGAGTTGCAGAAAATAAGATGGACGATTTGTCTTCCCAGTGATTCTGAGGTTAGAAATTGAAAAATGCAGAGCTCTCTGCCAAGACCTATGCTAGTCTGCTTATGACCAGTCTCATATCTACACAACCCAGCATGTAAGAGCAGTAGAGAATTGGGAATTACAAGCCAGATAACACTGATTGAATAGTGCTGCTACTCATGAAAAATCTTCATCTGACATCTTTTCCTAACCAATCAGAGTTAATGGAGTCCAAAAGGTGAAGAGAGTTTTATAAACATACTAACAAAGGAAATAAATTCATATTTGTAAATGTCCATAATTGATTTTAATAGGACTTGTACCCAAACTCAGACTTGCTTTATATCTTGTGTGTAGAGTTGTCTATTATTGTAAATATAATCCTTAAGAGAGGATTATATTTACAATAATCTTTGAAAGTTAATTCATGAATTGGACTGTACTTCTCAGTAATCTTGTGCTGAATCAGTTTCCTCCCTCACTTAATGATAGGATTGCAGCCATACAGGGCACTCCTAAAGGTCAGTCCATACTTGCTTACTCAGCAGAAAAGCTTTGTTGAATTATGTGCAGTTTATTCCCAGGAAAGGACTGAATCCTTAATTGACACGTAAGAAACTCATCACAGGTAAATTCAAGATTTTCAAAATCAGAACATTCAATTTTGTGTAGACAGCTTATTTATTCTGACAGCAATGTTTTTCAGAAAGCAAAGTTTTTCAAGAAAAGTCTGGACAGTCTTTTGTCCAGAATGAGAAAGAATCTGCTGCTTGAGCAGAGGATTGGTCTAGAAGACCTCTAAGGTCCCTTCAAACCCTAGTATTCTAAATGTTCTAAAAAAAAACAACAACCCTGTTCCTCAGGGTGGCTGTGGTTTGTTCTCAGAATTTTCTGACAAGAGGCTGCCAGTATTAGGGAATGTGGTGGAATAGGAAGGGGATAGGGAAATCCAAATTTACTTTCCAGTTTGCATTCCATCAAGGTTTATTGTATCAACATTGTGTCTAATTCTGTTCTTCCTAATTTGCTCCTGGGAGTTTACTAAGTATAAAGAGAAGACAGCTTATCACTTTTTCAAGTAGAAAACTTCAATGTGATCTTTGAACAGAGAGAGGGGGGAGAGAGAGAGAGAGAGAGAGAGAGAGGGAGGGAGGGAGGGGGAGGGGAGGGGAGGGGGAGGGAGGGAGGGGGGGAGAGAGATGAAATGAAATGAAAAAGCTTGGCTGCTCATCAATAATATTACTGCTTTCTCTTCCCCATCAATGGCCCAGTTCTTATGAAGCATAAATTTTCAATGGATAAAATATACATTTTTTTTAAAAAAAGAAAAATCTGATTACTTAGTAATTTAGTATAATTTAGTATAATTAATTCTATTAATTATTCTATTATGCTTCTAACTTCTTCCAAAGAAGGCTTGCTTGTGAGTACTTATAGGTAAAAGAGGCTATGTCAGTTTATATTCAGAAATGCAACCAAGAGTGAGAGAGTCATACATGGCCAGTCTAGATGCAAAATGTCAAAAATCACCATAATAGAGGGGTGTGCTTGAAACAGTGCTATATTACAGAACGAGCTTCTTGGCACAAAGAAAAAGAGCCAGCTACACTGCAGCAGGTGATAAGCATGACAAAAGAAGAGGCTGGGCCCAAGCTTGAAAAGAAACAGACTAAGGAGGAGAGTTGTGTTGTCAGGCAGGCCTCATGGCTTATCATATGTTTTCTGACTCTGGGATAAAGGAAATATTTTGAAAGTTCACTTGGCTTCTTCAGTGTCTGAGACATAAAGTCAGTCACTGCATTTGGTGTAAATAAGATGGTGGGTGACCAAGGACTGTCCGGTCTTCATGACAGCCTGTCATTCCCTTCACCTAACCTTAACTAAAAAAATTGTCCCGGTGGTAATGTTACTTCTGTATCTAAGATAAGTTGGCAATTGGCTGCATTCTTACTCAGAGGTGCCTCTGCAGCCCATTCAACACAGCAAATAAGGTTGCCCGCTGTCACCTCTGTTGTTTGCGTTAACATTAGAAGTGCTAACTAGAGATATAAGAGAAGCGAAAGAAATAAAAGGAATGAAAATTAAGAAAGAAGAATACAAATTACAAGCATTTGCAGATGACCTGGTTTTTATATTAGAAGACCCATTGGCAACAGCGACTAGGTTGATAGAAAAGATAGAGGAATATGGAATGGTAGATGGTTTAAAAATAAATAAAGATAAAACAAAGATTCTGATGAAGAATATGCTAGTAAAACAGAGGGAAGAATTGGTGGAAGTCCTGGAAATCCAGGTCACAAATAAGGTTAAATACCTGGGAATATATTTGACAGCAAGATGTGGCACACTTTAAGAGAATAATTATAATAAACTCAAGCAACAGATTGTGACAGACTTGGCAAAATGGGAAAACTTACAATTATCATTAATAGGGAGAATATCAACAATTAAAATGAATATTTTACCAAGAATTTTATATTTGTTCCAGACAATTCCAATTAGATTAGGGAAAGAGTATTTTGATGAGTTGAATACAATAGTGCTGAAATATATCTGGCAGGGGAAAAAAGCAAGAATAAAATTAAAGTTATTACAAGATGCTAGAATGAGAGGTGGGTTTGGTCTGCCAAATTAGGAGTTATATTATCAAGCGACAACTCTGATGTGGGTCAAGGAATGGATTACATTGAGAAATGCTAGACTATTGACATTTGAAGGACATGATTTGTTGTTGGGTTGGCATGCTTTCCTATGGTACAAGGGAACTAAAACACATGGATATTTTAGAAAACACTATATACGAGAGGCTTTATTATTAAATTGGGAAAGGATTAAAAGACAACACTATTTGAAAATTCCAGTCTGGCTTTCAACTATAGAAGCGTTTTCATATCCAGTGATATATAAAATGGAACAAACAAACAAAATATGGCAAAATTATGAATGAAAAGGGTGAACTTAAATCTATGCAAGAACTGGAGCAATGAGGTATAAGGATCAATTGGTTTTCATATGCGCAAATACATTCTAGATATAATAAAGATCTCAAAACAGGAGGTTTTTATGATAAATTGACTGCTTTAGATAAAATTTTAACAGGTACTGATGAAAAGGTGATTAAGAAATTATACAGATATTTATTAGAGGTTAAATTAGAAGAAGAATAAGTTAGAGAAACAATGATTGCATGGGGGAAAAATTTTGGATACGGGATTGACTTAGAGAGATGGCAAAAACTATGGTCTCAAAATTATAAAATGGCAATGTCAACTGCATATAAAGAAAATTTGTATAAGATGTTTTACAAGTGGCATCTTCTCCCAATGAGAATAGCAAGAATGTTTAAGAATAAATCCTAAAAATGTTGGAAATGTCATCAGTTACCTGGCTCATTTTACCATATGTGGTGGACACGCACAGAGGCGAAAAAATATTGGACTACAATCCACACATGGTTGGAAAAAATGACAAAAAGTCATATTGATTTTAAACCAGAAATATTTTTATTGGGTATTGTACCAGAGATATATAGTAGAGAACTGATATATTTGATTGTGAATGTACTAACAGCAGCTAGAATTGTATTTGCAAAGAATTGGAAAAATAAGAAAATACCAACACAGGAGGAAGTTATTAAGAAAATAGTGGAATGTGCTGAAATGAGTAAATTGACATTTGAAATTAGAGAAAAAGAAGAAAAACAGTATTATAAGATATGGGATTTATTTTATCAATGGTTAGAAAAAAAGTATGGAAATGATATATTTTATAGATAACTTTACAATATAAAAATAATAGAATTTAAGAGAAAATGATATAAGAATGTATTTTTATTAGATGAGGTGGCAATGGAAATTACATTACATATTGGTTTAAAATGTTGAATATCCTATATGAAGTGGTGGAACAAATAGTTATTGTTAAATGAAAGAACCATAATGATAATATATGTATGTATGTATGTATGTATGTATGTATGTATGTATGTATGTATGTATGGTATTCAGCTTTGTTCGGGTACTTTCCCACGTCATTATAGTTGTGCTTTTAAAGTTATAGCAACGTTTCGGCAGAATCTCATCTGCCACCATCAGGCTTCTGTATTCTCATCTGATGGCAGATGAGATTCTGCCGAAACGTTGCTACAACTTTAAAAGCACAACTATAATGATGTGGGAAAATACCCGAACAAAGCTGAATACCATACATATAAATATGCGCGAAAACTTAAGAATATATATATAGGCAACGTTTCGATGAAGTCTCATTCATCATCTTCAGGCTTGTGTCTTCAGCTCTGTGCTTCTCAGAGTAACACACATATACATATACATATACATACATACACAATGGAAAATATGAGAACTTATGTGACTTGTGAAGGAGGACTATGGACATGTAGCACAAAAGAATTGCAACCAGTCAACACACTGTATGTAATTGAAATATGGTGTTATGTTTTTATGTATTGTTTTGTCTGTGTTTGTTTAGAAAAATTAAAAATTATAAAACCAAAAAAACAACACAGCAAATAGTTAGTTTTGCCCAGTTTCTAAGGTTATTGAAAGAGTAGTATGTTGTCCTTTGGGAAAGATGGCAAACCAGGGGAGAGGGGACATTGAAAAGTAATGATCTCTTCAACAAGTCTTCTGACTACCTACTGAAATAGAATCGAATAGAATTCTTTATTGGCCAAGTGTGATTGGACACTCTCAGTATACATAAAAGAAAAGATACATTCATCAAGAGTCAAGAATCATCAGGTACAACACTTAATAATAGTCATAGGGTACAATAAGCCATCAAATCATACTAGGAAACAGTCAATACAAATCGTAAGGATACAAGCGACAAAGTTACAGTCATACAGTCACAAGTGAGAGGGGATGGGTGATAAGGAGTGATGAGAAGATTAATAGTAATAGTAATGCAGACTTAGTAAATAGTTGGACAGTGTTGACCGAATTATTTGTTTAGCAGAATAATGGCTAAACAGTTCGGGGAAAAACTGTCCTTGTGTCTAATTGTTCTGGTGTGCAGCGTTCTATAACAGTCAATACAAATTGTAAGGATACAAGCAACAAAGTTACAGTGATACAGTCATAAGTGGGAGGAGATGGGTGAAAGAAATCAGGAGCCATTCCCTATGAGCTTCTATAGGAAGCAATTCATGGAAGAAGGCTTCTCCACAGAGCAATAAAAATAGCATTGCTGAATGGAAAAACAACGTCCTTTTTCATTTTGATTAGAAGAGGCAAAGAAATAGGGTGCTCCTCTAATTTATTGTGTAGTAGCTCATCTTTTCCCAGACTATTTCCTAAAATGACTTCCTAAAATATGACTTGCTTGACACAAAAAAATGTCAAATCATCTTATAGAGGTTTCCCAACTTGTGCCCCTTAAATGTACCTCAATTCCAATAACTCCGAGACAGCATGAGCACGGCTGAAAGTAACTGGAGTTGTGGACCCGACCCAATATATTTGCAGAATAGATTGCAGATTAGGAAAGGCTGATCAGATTGTACATTTCCCACTGAACAATGGCTTTCTGCCTTTCTCTCCACAAGCTTTATTCTAAAGACCAGACAGACTGAGATTAAATCCTTGGCTTTAGTTAGGCCAAAGTTTAGATTTCTTCAGTACCTGATTTAGAAAGAGGCTTAAAAGCTGTAATAGCAAAAGTAGCCTCTTCCAGGGGTGGGATTCAAATTTCTTAACAACCGGTTCTGTGGGCGTGGCCTAATTTGTGGTGTGGTTTGGTGGTCATGTGACTGGGGTGGGAGTGGCTTGCTGATTGGGCATGACTACGTGGTCATGTGACTGGGGTGGGCGTGGCCATGTGGCTGGCAACCCAAATTTAAGTGGTCCTCACTTAATGACCAGGTCCTTGCTTAGTGGCCAATTGTTTAGCAAGTGCTTTTTGCCAGTTTCCAAGGCCTGGGGAGGCCCAGGCAAGGCCCGGGCAGGTGGACATGTGGCTGGCAACCCAAATTTAAGTGGTCCTCGCTTAATGACCAGGTCCTCACTTAGTGGCCAATTGCTTAGCAAGTGCTTTTTGCCAGTTTCCAAGGCCTGGAGAGGCCCAGGCAAGGCCCGGGCAGGTGGCCATGTGGCTGGCAACTCAAATTTAAGTGGTCCTCGCTTAATGACCAGGTCCTCGCTTAGTGGCCAGTTGCTTAGCAAGTGTTCTAATTTACGACTGACCTCCACACAGCTACTTGGCCTGTTTTTGGTGTTTTGACAGCCACACACACACACACACCCTTCTAACCCTGCTATTCTTTGATTCTGTAAGGATCTCCTGCTGAAGCAGGGGGTTGGACTAGGTGACCTCCGAGATCCCTTGCAGGCCAGCCCTAGATTGCTGTGCTGCTTCAAAGTCTTCTGAAGCCAGGGTTTATGTCCTTCCTTCCTCTCCTTTTTTTCTCTCTCTCTCCCTCCCTCCCTCCTTCCATGTATTTATCTATCCATCCATAATATATCTCATTTACTTTCTCCTCTCTCCTCTCTCCCTCTCTCCCTCTCTCTTTCTTTCTTTCTTTCTTTCTTTCTTTCTTTCTTTCTTTCTTTCTTTCTTTCTTTCTTTCTTTCTTTCTTTCTTTCTTTCTTTCTTTCTTTCTGCCCCTTCCTTCCATCCCCCTTTCTTCCTTTCACTTCCTTTCTCTCTCCCCTTTTCTTACTTTCCCTTTTCTTTCTTTTCTTTCTTGTATCTCCCCTCTCTCTTTCCCTCTCTCTCTTTCTGTATCCCCCTCTCTTTCTCTCTCTCCCCTCCCTCTCTCCCTCTTTCTCTCTCTCTCTTTCTGTCCCTTCCTCCTTCCCTCTCTCCTTTTAAAGCTAGGAAGACCACCTGAAACACACACACACACATACACACACACAGGGGTGGAATTCTCCCAGTTTGGCCCTGTTCTATTGTACTCTGCCTCTCAGAGAATAAGCCTGCAGGCAGGGACTGTGCTTTTTAATCTTTGTGCAGGGTCTTCAAAAAAATTACATGCAATCAACAGAAACAAATGAGGCAGCTTAGAAACAAGAGGATGCTCAGAGCAACCCCAGTTCTACAGTATCATAGAATAAGAACAGCTCAGAAGAAAAGCAATAGCAGGAAGGAAGGAAGGAAGGAAGGAAGGAAGGAAGGAAGGAAGGAAGGAAGGAAGGAAGGAAGGAAGGAAGGAAGGAAGGAAGGAAGGAACCACCCTACTGAGGGTTGCAGAATCATGCAGTCTTTAACATTTCAGATTGGTGACCCTTCCTAGACCCAACTGGTGCTTCTTATTGTATCTACAGTACATGAGTTTCAGTCCCAAAGATGCTCCTTCTCCTCAGAAGCCCAACCTTCAATTCTGGATGAATACTTCTGCACCCTTTCACTCTTTGTTCCTCAACATCCTTCTTACATTGGATCACAAGCTATTGAACCAGATCAGAGGGGGGGGGCAGCCACCCAGGTGTGGGATTCTCTCTTTCCCTCGCTTTCTTTCTCTCTCCTCCCTCCCTCTCTCTCTTTCTCTGTCTCCCCCTCTTTTTTTCTCTCTCTCTCCTCTTCCTCTCTTTCCCTCTTCTCTCTTTCTCTCTTTCTCTCCCCTCCCTTTTTCCCTCTCTTTCTTTCTTTTTCTTTCTGTCCCTTCCCTTCCATCCCTTCTTTCTTCCTTTCACTTCCTTTCTTTCTCCCTTTTTCTTTCTTGCCCTTCCTTTTTTCCTTCCTTCTCTCTCTCTCTCTCTTTCTCTGTCTCCCCCCTCTCTCTCCTCTTCCTCTCTTTCCCTCTTCTCTCTTTCTCTCTTTCTCTCCCCTCCCTTTTTCCCTCTCTTTCTTTCTTTTTCTTTCTGTCCCTTCCCTTCCATCCCTTCTTTCTTCCTTTCACTTCCTTTCTTTCTCCCTTTTTCTTTCTTGCCCTTCCTTTTTCCTTCCTTCCTTCTCTTCTCTCTCTCTCTCTCTCTCTCTCTCTCTCACACACACACACACACACACACACACACACACACACACACACACACACACACACATGAGCGGTGCCATTTTAAAGCCTGCTGCTTTAAGACAGAGGGGACCTTGCAATGGAGCTTTGAGCGCCCCCACCCCACCCCAGCCGTCGCCGCTCCACTGGGAGATGCTTTCTGAGGGCTGAGGCAGGGAGTAATCATGCTTAAAGTGGTCCCATTGGGAGAGAGGCAACCCTTCTCCGAAGATCCTGCCAGCGCTGTGTCTGCATGCTCTACCAGAGAAGGAAGAGAAGAATTGCCAAACTTTTCTTACTCCCTTCCCTTCGGAGAGGAGCAGCTTCTGTCACCTGGCTGGCTGTTTATGGTCCCCCCCCCCCCCGTGTCGAAGTACCTTAAAGGTACAGGCTGTAGCAGCTGCCTTCATGCTGGGAAGCAGGAAGAAAAGTTCAGCAACTCTTCTCGAACACACACACACACACACACACACAGAGTGAGTCGCCCATGTGCCGACTCCTTGCCGAAGTTCCTTTGCATGTGCATGGCGCCGGAGGGACTTGCCCATGCACAGAAGGTCCCAGCCTCACGTGTCCGTACTCTGTGTGAATGCCCGAGGAGGAAGACAAGTTTTTCTTCCTCCCTCTTCTGACACACACTGGCCAGGCAGTTGAGCAGTGTCAAGTGGAGTAAGTGTCTTCCCAGCCAGCGCAGCCATGGGACTCCTACCTCATACAAATGCAAATTTGCAGATACTCCAGGATTCCCAGATTTGGCTGCAAGAACTGCAGACAGCCTTCCTTCCCCACCATACACATCTTCCTCCCGCCGCCCCATGTGAGGCAGGAGGCCCGACGGAAAGCGCCTGGCCCAAAGACACAGACCTCCACGATGGAGCCCTTCCCAGCAGTGAGGGGAAGTGAATGCTTTCTTCTGTCGCTGGCAAGCACGGCCCCAGCCCCGCGGTGGCTTTTCCCTGGCCAGCGGGGGCAGGAGAACACTCTCTCCTTTCGCTGGCAAGCACGGCCTCCAGCCCAGGCAAGCCCGGGGATGGGGCAGGGTGTTGACTCGACCGGGGCTTGCTTGTAGGCTCACTCACCCAGGGAGATCAGGGCCACGGTGGAAAGCAGGCAGCAATGGCGGGCAAAGGCAGGTGGGGAGTGGGCGGGCAGGAAGGGGTGGGGCCAACCAGGGGCACGATTTACCGGTTCTCCGAACTGCCCAGACTCATAATATCCAGTTCTATAGAACCGGTCCGAACTGGTAGAAACCCACCCCTGGCCTCTTCCATCGCTGGTTATTCTCAGGGAGAGGGGTTCTGATTTCCCATTTGAAACACGTATTTTAAGTATGTTCCTCCTGATGATCCGGTACAAAGTGTTTTTCATAGAACACGTTGGATTTTGTGTCAGTGGTCCTGGAAATTACATCACCACGTTTCCCCAAATTTTTGCTCCAAAAGACACATTAGGGTTTTGTTTTCTGGTTAGGTCTTATTTTGGGGGAAATACGGTACTAAATATGTCCGTCTGGCTGATAATCTTAACTGGGATTTATTTGGGGGATAGGGCTTATATTATGAGCGTCTTGACAAACAACGCTAGAGCTTGTTTTCCAGTTGGGTCTTATTTTCAGGGAAACACGGTATTATCACCTTATTCTGGAGCATTGCATACATGTGTATAGGATGGCCACAAATCAAATCATGAATACTGCAGTATATTTTAACTCATGGTGTCATTTTCTGGGACATACCTTTCTAGAGTGACTAAAGCTACTTAATTGTACCAATCCACAGCCACGGGTAGTAAAATGGATAGAGATTCTCATGTTCCATTTGTTCTTTGGACTGCTTCAGCTCATTCAGTACCCTGTGCATAAGATCCTCACAGCAATTGCGAAAGGGTCCAAGGAGTATTTTACTTCTGTTCAAAGTAACATATATGTATATGGCTGCTATTAGCTTGCAAAGCTGTATATATTTTTGATGAGGTAATTTGCCCTGGCAAAGCTTAGTTGAATCACAGTGGATTGCACAATCAGAATCATCCCCAGATTGGATCAAAATAGCTGTATTGCTTAGGTCTGACTGCTTCAGAAGTCTTTCTTCATATGCAGAACACATGCCTAAAGTCAAGTAGATAGACAAAGAGAGTAAGCTTGCTTCAGACCTTGGAATCAAGGTGCTGAGGTAGATAAATTCAATTTTCTCAGTCAATACAACATCTCAAATTGAAATGCTACAATGGTCTGGGTCAAGGCAATGCTTTGATTCAAACCAGCACTACTTCACATGGTTTCTATTAGCTTCACAACTGAAGAAACAATGGGAACTTTCACAAGAGCAGGATCCACGTGACGGGAACTCTCAAGTGCAAAAATTGGTGTACTTCCTCTCTCTTTCTCTCTTGTAATCCCTTTGTTCAATATTTATGAGGAAGAGAACAATTTGTTAAACGCAACTTTCAGGATTTTCTTTAGTTCATGTCCTGAACTATCATAGCTATCAGCTTTAAAGTTACAAAATGTTAATCAATAGCTAAGTCATTGTCTCTGTTTCCTTATCACCCTCTGATCCTTTTGCCCTGGATATCACTACTAATCTCTCTCCGTCCCCCTCTCCCTCCCTCCCGCACTCTTGCTCCCCTCCTCTCTCCCTTTCCCACTCCCTTCCTCTCTCTCTCTCCCTCTCTCTTTCTCCTTCTCCCTCCCTCTCTCACACAGAAACACATGTACATCTTAGCCCTCAAAACACATTCATGAAATATTTGCAGTAGACAGTGACAATTACATTGTGCTACTTTTGTTCTATGGCAGAGTCTGATTTTGGCTTTCACAATGCCAGGAGAAGATAAATGGGCACCCAGGGGAGCAGATAAAATATGTGTTCAATGTAATCCTGCACATGGCAAACAGATGTTTCAGACATCAGGTTACAAGTAGGCATTAGGAACCGTGGTGACGCGGTGGTTAGAATGCAGTATTGCAGATTAACTCTGCTCACTGCCAGAACTTTGATCCTGACCAGCTCAAGGTTGACTCAGCCTTCCATCCTTTTGAGGTTGGTAAAATGAGGACCCAGATTGTATAGAGCAATATGCTGACTCTGCAAACAGCTTAGAGAGGGCTATGAAACAGTGAAGTGGTATATAAGTCTAAGTGCTATTGCTAATAGAGGCGTTGGTGTGACGACATCACTGTGCACATATCATTTTGAAATTATGGTTTGCTATGAACTACAAAGGTACAAAGTAATTTTCTTTAGATAATAAGAACTGCTGTTAAATGCTATTAAGTCAGATCTCTATTGGAAAAGGGAATATCTTATCAAGAATGATAAAAGCCTTGGCCATTTAAATTTTTTAACAGGTCAGAGTGAAATATGTAAGCAGTGTAACCACTTCTCAGAAAATAAAATTGACAATTTTTAAGTGAAATTTCCAAAAGAGCCATGGTAGCACAGTAGTTAGAATGCAGTACTGCAGGCTTAACTCACTGCTCACTCCAGGAGTTTGAATCTGACCAACTCAAGGTTGATTCAGCCTTCCATCCTTCCAAAGTTGGTGAAATGAGGACCCAGATTGTCGGGGTCAATAAGCTGACTCTATAAACTGTTTAGAGAGGGCAGTAAAGCACTGTGAAGTGGTATACAAGTCTAAGTTCTGTTGCTACTGCTATTTATTTTAAAGCCCTTTCATTTCATTTCTAGTAAATTTTAGGCATGTTTTGTGTTTTCTGTGAGAACATGACAAATTTGGAACAGATTCTTTTATGCATTTGATTGGGTGCTGCATGCTTGGAGGAACTTTTATTTTTTATCTATCTCTATCTCTCTATCTCTCTATCTCTATCTATCTATCTATCTATCTATCTATCTATCTATCTATCTATCTATCTATTTATCTATCTATCATTTAGAAACTGACAATCTTCCTCACAGAGTAACTCTGGGTGGTATACAAATAGACATAAAACATGAAAGCTTTATATAAATATAATAAAAAGTTAAAAGCAACAATAAAATAATTAAAATTTAAAAAGCAGGAATTAAGACATTAACCAGCCACATGGCCCTCCTCTGTGGAGATCAAGTAAGTTGTCAGGTCTTCAAACACTTCCAAAAAGCAGGACCCCCCCCCACTCATCTCTGAGGAGATAATAGCAATAGTGTTTAGGCCTATATAAAACTCCATAGCATTTAATAGCACTCTCTGGGTGGTTTACAACGAAGAAGCATTATTTGCATATTGCTCCCATCAATCTGGCTCCTCATTTGACTGACCTCAGAAAGATGGAAAGCTGAGTCAACCTTGAGCCCTGTCAGGATCGAACTCCAGGCTGTGGGACAATTTTGCCTGCAATATTTCATTTTAACCACTGTGCCACAAGGGATCTTAATGTTCCAAAAGAATGGGGGCAATGGCAGGGAAGGCTTTCTTCTGGAGCCCACCAGTTGAAATTCTGTAACTGATGGGGTCTGCAGCATTCCTTACCTGTCTGATCGAGTGGCAGACTGATATAATGGAACAAAGGTGCTTCCATAGTTAACCCAATCCTATACCATGTAGGGCTTGAAAGGTGATAACAAACACCTTGAATTGGACCAGGAAGCAAACTTTGGCATCCAAATAAGTTCGTGCTGCAGAGATGTTATATGTGACATTTTGGGGTGTGCAAGGTTGCTCGTACTGTACCAGCAGAAGCTTCCAGATTTTTTTTTTAAGGGTAGTAACACAGTAATAGTCTAGATGGGATAGGACCAAGGCTTGAGTGACCAAGTGAAGAGCCTCCCACTCCAAGAAAGGGCATGGGGTAAGATTAAGAATCTTAACCATAGACTAATATGTTGAACACTTCATTAATATTGTATAATCAGTTAGTATCATTAATAGATGGACATTACTATGTTAAATATTATAGAATTAATATGTAATCAAGGATGTTGTAATTTTGATTATTAAAGATAAAGATGTTTGCAACCAGACAACACACTATTCAACTCAAAATGGAATGATTAAAAATATTAAAGTATTAAAAATATTAAAAGTATTCAAATTAAAAAAAATTAATAGGGAAAAAAAGAATCTTAACCATAGAAGAAATCAATCTATACAATATCACATTGAAAATAACAGGAAGCAAGAGATTAGATTTAGAAAAGGATTCTGGAATTAGTTTATTGATTGGAAAAATTGAAAAAAAAAAGGATTGAATCTGAGCATTCAAAATTGGGAGGGAGCTACCAAGGTGCCAAGATATCATATGACAATTTATTGGCTCATTAAACGAACAAAGAAATGTTCACATGAAATTAGACATTCTAAGTAAGAAGGAAAGCCTTAGCTAGGAGGTGGTGAAAATCCCTGCCAATGGAGAAATGGCCCAACCACAGGCTCCACTGAACCTTGGTGCTTTTACCAGAAAATGGGCTTTTTACTGTGTTTCCTATTGAAATGTAGCAGAGAGAGAAATCAATTGACTATTTCTTGAAAAAGAGCATTCTTTTTTTCTTTCTTTCTCTCTCTCTGTGAACAAAGCTTGTAAATGCATTGCACATCTTTCCTTCTGGTCTTGTGCCTGCAAAGGTGACAGCTCCCGAAAAGAGTCTGCTTTCTGCTGGAGCTCTTAAATGCTTTCCCTGCTGAGCCAACAGTGAGGAAGTGAAACAAGAACAAGGGAAAATATGACATCCTGTGCTAATAGATGCAAAGCAATGGAAAACAATTTTGCCAACTAGGCAACTCAAATGAGAGTCATCTCTCAGAGGAATATTGTCGATTTGTAGCTCTTATTACAGTGTAATCCTACTTCCCTAAAAGTTTGTGTGTGCATTTTAATGAATTCATAAAGCCCAGACTATAAAAACCCCATGGGGGAAACCTGGCAGCCCTTTAATTCAGCATTAAAACTCAACTGATGTCAATTGAATTGATTTCTGCACATAGAAATTGCATTCATTGAAAGAAAACTTTAGTCCTTGCTATTCCCCATTTTAAAGTTTGCAGTAATACAATTGGCTCCTTGAGTCAGGTTCAATTACGTGTTGAAAGTTTGTAATCGGGTGAAGCAAATGGAAGCTGTGAAATGAAGAGAGAAAACTCTGCTAACCTGATTAAACCTTACTTGGCAAATATTCAGGGGATGGAGAAACCTTTCTGTACTATCACGGGAGGGCCTTTTCTTTTGAAGTCTGCAAGGTGGCCTGATTAGAGTTTTAGACTTTATTCAGGCAGAATGATGCAGTGTCCCAGTTGCCTTGAACAGAATTATCTCATTTTGTACTGTGCCCATTGTTAAGTGGAGGAGATACAAAATAAAACAGAGTTGGACAGGTGTGATAATGGGGTCTAGCCCTTTGAAGCAGCAGATGAAAGGACTACAGTCATATTAAGACCTGGAATCCCTCATTGAAAGCTCAGCTCAGGGATAATCTTCAAGGATCTTCCACAGAGGTATGCACTGATTATCATATTAATTTCCAATGCATCCATCCTCCCCACCATTTGACTCACATTTCTAAATCATTTAGGGTTAGTAGAAATTAGAATCAATATGCCATTAAGATTCCTGTGTCTGTTTGATATGTTGTAACCTCCAGTTGGGTGGAATGGTGCATCCCAGAGCAATGTTCTTGAATCAACATACCTCAAATGGGCTAACAACATACAGAATGCATCCAAAATGCAGCTCTCATCACTCTCATGGGATTGAAGTTGTGATTATATCAAAGACACCATAGCTTCTGACTTGCCAGAAATTCATAGGTTGCATAGCAAAAGTTTAAGATGAGAGGAGCATATATATCCTCACCTTCTTTCCCAATTCCTTCTGGCTCCTGCGCTACAAACAGCCATTGGATGCTTTGGAATCGAGGTTGAAATTTGAAATATTTTTAAAATATATTTTTATTATTATTTTTATTATACTTCTGTATTGTGTGTGAACAGAGTTGGTAATCCATATTAATCAAAATCACATTAACAGTATGAGTAATCTCTATCACATTTATCCAATTTAAATCATTAGGTTTTTCAAATATATATAAACAAAAAATGCCTAACTCCTCATCTTTATCTTCATCTACATCTTTCTTATTCAATCTAAACATTTCTCTGCTATATATAGACAAATTTAACTAGGTTTCATTCCATATTAAATTTGAAATATTTTAATGGTGGCGGCCTCTGCTGGAAAAACAAGGGAGTGACTCTGATGACTGCTGGAAGGGTAGGACTGGCCAATGGGGCCCAACAGTTTGTGGGTGAGCCCTCTTCCTCCCTGAAGTAAGGAGACCCTTTGGGACATGCCAGAATTGGTGTGTGTATGTGTGCAGTTTTTCTCATTGCCCATGGCTTCCTTAGTTCCTCTTACCCATAACGAAGTCACAAGTATTTCCACAGGTGGGGAGGGGAGGAATAGGGGGACGAGGCTTTATTGGGGTTCTCCTGAAGATCTTGAGGGGAGGGAGGCGAAATGGTGCAAGCCTATACTTCGTGTGGAAGGATGAAGGGTGAAAGGACAACTCAGATGCCAGATTGATAAATAGGGCTGACTGGTGCTGCTGGTGATGGAAAGATGAGAACTCTTCAGAGGTGGGTATTCAGCAGGTTCTGAGCAGTTCTGGAGAACCGGTAGCGGAAATTTTGAGTAGTTCGGAGAACCGGCAAATACCACCTCTGACTGGAGATTTTACAGTATCCTTCCCCTGCCACGCCCACCAAGCCACGCCCACAGAACCGGTAGTAAAAAAAAATGAATCCCACCACCGGCCCTCTTCCTCCCTGGAAGATGGAGGGGACCCTTGGTGATGCACCAGAGTGAGAAGGAGGACTGCAGTTTTCCTCATTATCCATGTTTCCTTGTTTCCCCCCTACTCCCAGCAAAGTGGCAGGCAGTTCTGTGGGCCAGCGGAGGAGGAGGGTTCACCAGGGCTCTCCGAAGGGTCATAAGTGGGAGGAAAATGGTACAAGTCTATATTATATGTGGAAACAAGAATCACCCAACACGGGTCATGGATTGCCTAATGTCAGTTAAAAATAGGAACTCTTTCATCCTTTCCCCTTTCTCCCTATTCTGATAATTCCTTACATAGGGTACTCAGTGACATGTATCAGTTTCTACGCTTCAACATTTTAACAAATCAACAAAACTTTGAAACGGTTGAGATTCAGATCTGGTTTCCACCAGAGGATCTTCATTTTCCCTAGACCGTTTGGCATGGGATTAATTAAATCCAGAACATAACGTCTGGATTTCCATAATTTCCAGAGTTATTATTTCTGAAGGCTTGGATCCAGCCTTTAAAAGAGGTTGGTAATTGCTGAACAGCTCTGACTTTAGCAATAGAAAGTTGTAACAGGCAAATTATGGAAGAGCCTGAAGGGTACTTTTATGGAAGCTGCATAGAATTAAATGGATCCACACGCCTACCTTAGTATAAAGCAGTTTCTTAGTTTTTGCCATCAGTCTTTTCAAATGAGAATTATCGCAAATCAATATAATGCAAAAAATGGCACCAATGTACGATTAATTAAAAATATTCAGACAATCTAGGCAAACAGAAATTTTGAGGTTATAGGAAGCTTGATTGCATACATACCAGATGTGAATTCAGCTGCTTATCTATATCTGATTTGAAGAAAGGACCTGTAGAATACCTACTTTCCCATATATAGTATATAGGGATGTATGTAACCGGCATATTGATGGCCAATCTGTAATCTCAGAGTCACAAATACCTAGAAAAGTAAAAAAAAAAAAAAAACAATATACCATTTTTCTCCTCACGAAAGTCTCAAACTGCATATAGGTTGGGTTTAGACATTTTAAGCCTCTACAGGAGCTGAACAAGATGTCAGCACACAGCAGGAAGTGCTTTCTGTTTAATTTGTGTTAAAACTTTCTTAAAACTTTTCTTTTTCCATGAGACATTTGATTTAATGAACTAAACCAGATGCCATGCTGCAGGAATATAAAAAGTACAGCTTGCGGCTTTTTTGTGGATATTCTGTGTAGGTGACTAAAAAATTGGGTAATTCTATATATTTTTAGGATCTTAAAGCACCCATTTCACCGGTTAACTTACCCAAAAACCTTCCTCAAAAGTGTCTTTGGGTATTTGACCTGTTGACTTTCCATGCTAAACCTGGTGCTGCTCTTGAACTGTGTCCTACTGTCTACTAGAACTAGGTCTATAAATGAAAAGATGCTTTATGTTTAATAACATCTTTATTTATTTCTTCCTCCTTTGTTGTCACTGAACAATCCAATATTATATAGGCAGGAGTTTTTTCCCCCTAGAACCAGGCATACTGATGATGGAATAATACCAGCATCAACATTGCTTTGTACAATTTTGGAGGAAGCCTGAATAGCAAAAGCATTGATGTGATATCTACAGTATAGACAAGATTTCTATTTTAAGATATAGTCATTTTAGACCTTAAAAGTAGTGCATACTGTAGGTAGGTGGATAGATAGATAGTTAGACAGACAGACAGACAGACAGACAGACAGACAGACAGACAGACAGATAGATAGATAGATAGATAGATAGACAGAGATAAATAGATTAGATCATAGATGATAGATAGATAAATGATTGATAGATTGATATAAATAGTTGGTGATAGATAGATAGATAGATAGATAGATAGATAGATAGATAGATGATAGACAGGAGTGATGAAGTGTTTTTATGGGAAAGTAAAAGAAGAAAGGAAAATCGGGATTCAAGAAATGCTGTCAAAACTGGTTCCCATTATTGCAGGGCTAACAAGAGAGGCCCTTTGTAATTTGTAAGCATTGTGAATTTATAGGCATAGCCCACTTCCTTTGCTAGGTTTGATTAGCAAAAAGCTTGGAATAATGCACCTTGTCAAGAAGAAAGGAGCAGTAAAGGAATTGTCATTATCCCACCCATCTCTTTCATCCAGAGCTTGCTCCCTGCCTTCTTTTTTCCTGCTGTATCATCAACTTTAGGCACCAGCCAAAAATAGCTGTGAAATATGGAAATGTCTCCTTCATAGCACAGTGATTTTTTTAAGGGCTGTGCTGTGTGAATGCAGCTGAACTCACCTTCTATCATCTCTTGCTATCTTCTCAGCAAAACTGCTTTCTTTTGGTAAATAAGCAAAGAACAGAGACAGACTGTTCATAAGACTAAAATGATATCAAATTTTTTTTTACAGTTTTGATTTAAGTTGCCCCAAAAGAGATGGAAATTCCACAGCTGCAGAATAAGAAAGTGCTAGAAGTTTAGCTCTCTTATCTTTCACATCCTGACACAGGTTTGCTGAATTCGACCCCAATGAGAGTTAGGCTAGTCTCTGGCTTTAAAGAAGTATTCAGACTGACGAGGTTAAATAAGAAAACATTGGATTTCTTCTAATATTCTTTCCTTTGTTTTTAATGAAGCCATTTTTCTCCTCACCAATGCCACTTTAGCTTTGAGAAGGCAAGCTTTGTTAGTGAGAAGAGTCTAAAAGTAACATCTCTTTCTTAAAACAGCATTGTAAACATTTAGAGGAGGGGACTAGCATGTTGCTTTTGCTGTTCTAAATCAAAGATCATTCCTGTCTTGCAGTCCAAAATTTAGACAGTCAATAAGGGCAATTGCAGGAGAAAATGGAAGAATTTGCGTACAGGGTCTTTGTTACAGGTATCTGTAATCTCTTCAGGGAGTCTCAGTATAGTAATTATTTCATCTGAGGGCCATAACATTTGCAGGACTTCCTAATCTAAATTGCTTTCATTGAATGCTCAGTCCAGTTGGGAAATAACCCAGTTGGGAAATAACCCTGTTATATATTCCTTTTATAGGAGATTATGTTATGGGTCATGGGTCAGGGTTAGTTCAATCCTAGCATTAGGAATAAAATGTAAATTCCTGCTGCAATATGAACCCTCTATAAAGTTATATTGCAATATTAGCTGAAAGCAAATCTGCCAGGTGATACATGAAACAGGTCACCTTTTCCTTGGGTGAAACAATAGATGCTTTTGCCACGCTTCTCTTAGCTGGCATTCATTCCTGGCACATCTGTGCATAAACCTCCTCTGCATCTTTGGCAAGAAAGAATAAAATGGACCAACTATAATTACGGCACTTTCCCCCCTCACCAGCATCACAAAAGATGAGGCTTAATTCACAGCTTGGTTTTTGATCCAGCAATTGCTGAATTCTTCTACAACATGTATAGCACAGGTTAAAAATATCCCAGGGGTATTTTCTGCCTATTGGGCTCATTTGATTCTTCCAAGTAACTTTATGAGCACTGGAAAAAAAAGAGGGAAAGAAAGTTTTTATGATGTTTCTCCCAAGCTTATGAAAAATAGAGCTATTAAATCCTGGTTTGTTAAGGCAGTAGTTTCAAAATATCAGAGATCTTCCAGAAAAAAACCAAAAAACAGATAAGAGTGACAGATTTGAAAGGCACCAGTCCAAACAGTAGACCCTATACCATTTGAGACAAATGCTGTCCAATCTCCTCTTTAAAAGTTCCAGGGTTGCAGCACCCACAATTTCTGGAGGCAAGTCATTCCATTGATTAATTGTTCTGTCAAGAAATTTCTCCTTAGTTCTAGGCTGGTTCTCTTTCTGATTAATTTCCATCCATTGTTTCTTGCCCTGCCTCCAGGTGACTTAACCCCTCTTCTTTGTGGCAGCCCTTTATACATTGTAGAACACTGCTATCATGTCATCCCTCGTCCTTCTTTTCATTAAACTAATTCCAACAACTGATCTTCGTTATGTTTTAGCCTCCAGTCTCCTAATCCTCTTTGTTGTTCTTCTCTGCACTCTTTCTAGTGTCTTTTTATATATTGGCGACCAAAATGTATCACTTCTGATATATCATCTATTATTGGTCTTGAGCCAACCAGAACGGCCGGGTTGTAACCTAAAATGGATGATGTGGTTGGCCTCAGTATTCTCTGATGATAGCCCATATGTTTATTTTTCACTCTGATCGGCTGCAAAATATCAATTTCCTTCCACAATGTTATGGTACAAAATATATTTCAGAATTGATAGCAGTCAGGAGAGATTTCTGGTGAGCACCATGGCAAACTACACATCCCTGCCAAATTGGGATGACTACAGAGGTGATCAGTGGCTGGATGCTAGATTCTGGCTAATGAAAATTCTCTTGAGAAAGTGCACACTGGGAAGCCACTCCTCATGAGTAAACCTCAGAAATTGAGGTTTTGTAGTTAGTTTGAGTGGAACAGTTGGAAGTTGAGTGATGACATTTAAAATCATACCCATAATTCAGCCTTTTATGGACAAAATGCTCTGTCAAGTCCATTTCTTAATCCAATTTGGGATTATTTATTGCTTTAAAGCTTCAGACCCTTTGAAATGGCAAGTTTTTGTTGTGTGATTCTCTTTCTCCTTTGAGAAAGAAGTTTCTGTAAGGGTCCATATTTATTTAATTATTTGAAATTAATTATAAAAATCCTTCCTGTGAGAAACTGTCATTGTTTGCGTTCTTTGAAGAAAAACAAACATGATAGGATGGTACTCTGAAGGGAAACTAGGAGAAACTAGAACAAAGTAAACATTTCAATTAAATGAGAAGAACACTTAAATTTGACTTGTTAACATAGAATAGAGAATAATACTTTAACAGTGGATGTTTTAAAGGTTATTTTTGAACAACGGACTCAATTAATTTTAAGAATGTCTGATACCATTGGCAGTATCTCTATTAATGATGTCACAAATGAAGAACAAGCTATAATGGATGGGATTGAAACTGATATGAATGTGGATTTATATATGACAAGCTACAAGAAGGATATGGAAAATATAATATGCTAGACATACAGATGAAACCAATGGATGTCTTAATACTTATATGACATACAAGTAACAAACAAGAAGAGTGATTTGGATAACTTTTTCTTACTGGATGTGCAAAGAAATTCTATTAAAGTTTTGAAGAATTTACTGAGACGAGAAGAGATTAAAAAGTAAGATTGTTAAAAGTACAGGGAAACAATATATAGTTATTTGATCAATACTAAAAAAAGTTATTATTTCTGGTAACCCTTAATGGACTTGATAAGAAATGAGTGATGAGGTTTCTGCATTGTGTTTATAGTTAAGAGATGAGCTATTGGATGAACAAAGTATTTATTGTCTTTTAAGAGATAGTGATAAGTTGTTAAAATTGTTTATACTTATAGTAATAAAGGGGAAAGTTTTTTCTATTTTTTTCTTTTTCTTTTTTTGTTTCTACACTTTTTTTTCTTTTTATACTTTTTTGGAGTTGGCATGAATTTTTTTCTAATTGTAATAAAATTATTATGAAAAAGGGAGAACAGGTGGCAGTCTGAAGCTTATTGGTAGAGTACCCACTTCGTTGACAATATGATGATCAATCTTTTCTCATCTCTAGGTGGGATTGGAGAAAGTTTAGTTTTGCTGAAATCCAGAAGATGCAAATCAGAGTAGACAATACCAAGCTAGAGGAATGAACAATACAAATGTCAATCCTGAAGTGAACTTGGCTGAGGCCATCTTGGAAGCTTCAGGATTGCCACACAACAGTGGGAGGGGGCGGGAAACAGAGGGAGGTTTGTAGGCAAAACAATAAAGTTTTCCTGTGGGAACCAAGAACATTCTCACAGATGGCTGGCCAGAGGAGGAGTGAAGTAACCAAGCAACCGGTCAGTACCTGGATTGGACAGCGTGCTCAGTGACTTGGGGGAAAGGGGAAACATTCACATTTTAATTAAGTGAAAGCTGCAGGAACTTTCAAGGTCGGCTTTCACCAGCTGTGCCAATATGATGTATCTTTGAGGAACTTGCCTGCCTCAGAGTTCTGCTTTCTATGGGTGCTTTACTTGGAACACTGACAACAAGCTGTTTTCCGCATTCTTAAACTGTAAAAGTAAATCCTTTAAACCATTCTTCAGAAAGCCCCTGATTCATAGGAGAGCATTAGACTAATGATCTATACATTTCATTCAGGCTGTATGCAACAGCATTCTGCCTGTAATGTAGTCCATATTAGTAGATTTAAACAATTGTGAAAGTGAACAGATACATTTACCTCAGGAAACATGAAGGAGAGTATTAGTTTTAACTGCAGCTACAGTACAAACATTTGTCCAATCAATTGACTTGATCCACTTCAAAAGCATATATGAAAATGGAAGTCAGATACATTTAAACTCATTAAGCCATACACATTGAAACTCCAGGGAATATAGATTCTTGGAGCTGAAACTGTAAGTTGAACATGACTAAGAAGTTTCTTTTATTGGGGGAACAAAACTGTCTATGGAGATATACACTTTTAATTGCCTACAGGAAAAAGAAACACAAACTGTAAAAAGGTGGGATAGAATAAACCTTGGGTAGAGCAATAATGAATCAGTAGGTGTTGCTGTTCCTGCTGAGCACAGCTAGATTTGTCACCCTGTGGGTAGTCTCTTTTCATATGCAGTTTCAAAACACACAGATGCACTTTTAGGAATTTGGAGAGAAGATGTATGTAGGGCGAAAGTCGGTAGTGAATGTGAAGGCTTTTTCTTTCAATGATTTTTTTTCATACTTTCAATCTTAATTTTTCAGAAAACCTGATACTTCTCTATACAACAGAAAGTGGAATAGAAATATTTGTACTGGAATGCTAAAGGCTAAAGGGAAAAAAAGTAACATTTTTCATGGTGGAAAAAATTCATGGGAAAATACCCCCTTCTTGCTTACTTATTATCATTTATTTTTTTCCTCACACTATAAAATAAATGCTACAACATTGTAAAAGAGTTGCAAATGGCAAAAATGTGGTTGAAGGCAGCATGACAACAATGACTTCAAGTGCTTATCAGTCTAAAGAAATGACTTGCACCCGTGGCTTTCACATTCCCTAGACTGTTTTTCAAATAAGTCATCACAACTAAAAAGGCCCTGTCCACTTCTCATTGGTCACATACAAATGTTATGTTATGACAGCATTGAAAAAAATGACTTATGATCATTTTTCACACTCAGAACTGTTGCAGCATCCCTATGGTCACATGATCAAAATTCGGATTTTGATCATAGTTATGATGGTTGCAGTATTCCAGGAGGCCACCTTTTGCGACCTTCTGATGAAGTCAGTGGGAAAACCAGATTCATTTAATAATCATGTTACTAACCTGCAGTGATTCACTTAACAACTGTGAACTTCCTGAGAATACCCAGGAAGATAAATCTACCTCAGTATCTACATCTGTCCTACTACCACAGCACCATTGAGCAGCTCTGTAGTGGACAAAAAAAGCTCTACAGAGAATCATTAAAACTGCCCAGAATATCATTGGGCTCCAGCTACCAGCCCTGGATGGCATCTTCTCATCTCGCTGTTTGAGGAAGTTCCACAACATTCTCAGAGACTCTTCCCATCCTGCTTACAATCTTTATGAACTGTTGCCTTCTGGCAGAGGATACAGAACAATTAAAACTCGGACCACACATTTTCTGAATAGTTTTTATCCCAGAGCTATAATTGTACTTAATGAACTTAAGGACCACCATCGGTAAACTGTTGGACAGTATTACTTGGTCTGTTGTGTGGATGCTTGTGTGTGTTTTAGGAGGTGGGGAGTTTTGGCAGGTGGGGGAAGTGTTTGGGGATTGTAATATGTGTGTGCATGTTGAATCTGGTCTCTGGGTGTTATGTGAATTTCGTTGTATGTATACTGTGTGTTAGGTATAACATTGATACCAAATATGGTTTGGGTGAATAAATATATAAAACTTAGATATCATGGTTTAAGTGCTTATCACTTTAAGCACAATGCAGCAGGCAATTAGCCGATTAAGGGTGCGGTTAGAAGTTACAATATAAGGAAGCATTAGAAGCTGGAAAGCTTACTGTCTGTTACTGTCTCTGGCTGTAACTGTGGCTGTAACTGTTACTGTGTGCTGCTGCGACTAACTGAGATTACTGACTGTGAGTGCCTGTGAATGAACTGTTTTTGTTTGCTACTGTTTGCTGAATATCCAGCGTTTGTTTCTCTGGAGAGTGAAACCGGAGGAGGAGAAGATATCTTTATCGGCTGATAAAGATATTGCAAGGACTCTTAACTTGGACTATACTAGTGAGTCTTACTGGATGGAAATACTGTGAATGACTTAATGGACTGAATGACAATGCTTAAACTCTAACTGGATTAAAAACTATTTAAACTACAAACAGTGTTTGTGTTCAGTGTGTGTATACTCTGGGGCCCTTCCACTCTCGTTTGGCTTCCTGGCTTGACTACTGCTGCAATACTCTGCTAGGGGTTAATTCCCAAAACCCTAACACTGTGTATATATGTACAATGACAATAAAGAATTCAATTTTCATTTTTTTCAATAACTGTGGCAAGAAAGATCATAAAATGGGGCAAAACTCACTGAACTTAGCAACAGAAATGTTGGGCTCAGTTGTGGTCATAAGTTGAGGACTACCTGTACCTTGACATGGAGGAAACATCTGGATAGAGCTTTCCATCTAATCACAGTGCTGAAGGAGGTTAATGTCAGAATAGGCAAGCTCTGTAGGTCTTTGAAGGGAAACACCACCATTCCAATTTTCCAATGCCTGGAAACAGACCAGAAGCAGAACCAACAGACTGAGTGCCAGTGCAGTACAATATGTTAAGTGGTTCAAGTCAGTTGTCTGGCAATTGTGCTGATTATATTTCAAAGAGATTCATATGTCAAATGCACCTGAGCTCTCTGAACTGAACATTAACTCATCTAGCTTATTGTGGTGAGGCTATTTTTGATCAGGAAAGGCCTACGGAGAGACAAATCTGCCAAATTCACTTTTACTTTGTTGCTAATGTGTTTAGCATTACCTTCATTTTACTCTTTTGAGGAACATTGTGCTTCTTTTTTTGCAACCAGAAATCTGCATGAAAATGCTTGATTTTGCATTATTTGAAATGCATGTTTCAGACTGGCAGTTTTAGTGTATATTTGGCATTCTTGCTCCATACAAATTTAGTTTTGTCTTGTCTTTTCCTGTCTTTTCTGTAGTATGTCGAGATGGTGTGCACCTACTTCTCCAAACTCTTCCCTACAACAGTCTAGTAAAGTAGGCCAGCTTCAGAGAAGATGAAGTCATTTATGTGGTCCCATGGTCTTGAGGAACATGAATATGAGACTTGAAAGGGACTTTGGCTAGTGTAACGTATGAAGCTGCTGAAATGCATTCCATACTGTTCTAGTCCATCTGTGTGTTTTGAAATTGTATATGAAAAGAAACAAGCCACAGGGTGACAAATCCAGCTGTGTTCAGTTCCTTGATCCTCATTGACAAAACTGGATGTCACTGGAACACACAACCTGCAATTCTAGTCCTTTGAAGAAGAGGTGGGCAAATTATATCCCTAAAACTACACCAGCTTTCCATTTTTTTTAATGATCCTCCAACTAATTTCAAAATACTAGTCACTTACAAAATTTTTATAAGTGACTAGTTGGGATCTCTGGTAGGAATTGTCTATCTGCCTCTCTTCTCCATTGCTTTTGTTTAGGAGTTACTGTATAGATGAAGTGTCAGAAAAAGAATGTCTGTTTCTCACAACTGCAAAAACATGTTGACTCTTTGCTTGAGGATCTAAGTAGTATCGCCTAAAACAGGAATGTCAAACTCAAGGCCCGGGGGCAAGATCTGACCCATGGGGTGCTTAGATCTGGCTTGCAGGGCCGCCCTGGAAACAGCGAAGGACCAGTCCGAGGTGCCTCTGCCAGTGAAAATGGAGCTTGGGAGGGCCACATGCAAGATCAGGAGCCCATTTTTGCCAAAGAGCGCTTAGGCCACCACAGGCACCCACATCATGAGTGAAATCAAGCTAGCCATGCCCACTCTGGCCATGCCACCCCCCCCCCCCAAGGTCAAACACAACCCTGATGTGGCCTTCAATGAAATCAAATTTGGCCTAAGGAAATGTAGGGGGGAAAGTATCCACTTTTTTCCCCCAGCAGGCATGTAGAGATTATTGAATACCTAGGCTGACATCATTGGTTATCACTCTGAAAAGACAGTTTCTGACATTCTGATTTGGACCATGTTAGTTATAATCCCACAATTTGTAATCCCAACATTGAGACAATGCAGGTTAGTTTGTAACAGGCACATCCCTCAGAGGATGCCCTGTTGGGAGCTATGAAGTAATTCAGTCAACAATAAGCAGGATATCTTAGTAAAGTTTAGTTCATCATAAATTGGAGCATTTGGGGATTAATACCGGAAAGAAAAATATATATTTATTTATTTAATTTCTTCTTCTTCTTCTTCTTTTTTTTTGCCTTTTTCCTTCTTTCAATCACACACTCAAGCATCTTGAAGAGGGATTCTGGTGAAAAGCATATTTAAGGTAAATTTTTGAATGGAAAGAATATTTATGTTTGTGCATACTTTTGTGTGTGTGCAGGAAAGCACGAAAGAGAACCAAATACGAGAGCAGGGAGTTTGAAAACTACTTTTGGGTATCAAAGATATAGGTCCAAATATGTGAAGTGCTCAATTTCTTAAAACATGAAGAAAAGTGGAAGAGAAAAAGCAGTAATAGAGGGAGAAGAGATTGGGGGTTTATGTGGATAGAATGGAACTCTTTCTATCAGTTTAACTTAGGTACTCTCCCAAAAATGTTATGTGTAGAATACAAGTGTAGTTTGAAAGCATGAGGTTTTATACCCAGTGAGTCTGTCCCCACATCCTATACTTCAGTCATGTCCTGGACACAGAGCGTCAACATATAGGCAGCATTCATTAGATTAATCAGTATGTGGATGTTCAAATATACCTGCCCATCATATACAATTCTATAGGTCTTGGCCATCCAGATTGGATACCCAAAAAACCTTTGAAAGGATTCAGGAATCTGGGATCAGGTTAGTGTGGATCAGGATAGTATGTAAATAACGTTAATCTACCAGCAGAGATGACATATAAAAGTTAGATTCAGTATTGTTCAATTCAAATCAATGATCCATTTTCTTTTGTTGTTTTTCCTAAGCGATATCAATGTATACAGGAAGCAGTTTTAAATCTACATGTTAAAACTAATGCAGTAGTTTAAGCAAAAGGATTACAAAAAGCAATTGCTTCCTGGTCTAATCGTTGCTTATTTTAGCTCTCTGAAGCAGAGGGATTGATAGCACTTGTGATTTTTATTTAATAGCGATCAATTTAAATGGTCTTTCTTAAAACAAAAAGGAGAGTTAATGAAGGTAGAGACTTTACATTAAATAGATCAGAGCATCTCTGAGTTCCATGCTAACGACAAACAGATCGATGGCAACTTTGAAGTGTAATTGGAAATGTAAGAAAACTGAAAAATAGCCCTAGAATGCAAAGAGTAATAATACTCATTGCTCACTCACAGCACAACTTAGCTACACTGACATGAATTTCAGCTGCTACAGTCACATGCAAAAGTTTAGCAACCTCTGGTCAAATTGTATGTTTCAAGAAATACTCAAGTGAATAGAAATTGACCAATGTTCCCATAGCACAAAATTAAACAAGACATCCTTCTGAAAATTTCAGTGCATACCTACTTTTCACCAATGGTGGGAAAATAGTTTCTGAGATATATTGCTATTTAGCTGAATTCATTCTTCCTTGTACCAGTGGAATATTTCTTGTGACATGATTGCTAGGGAACCCCAAAGCATAACAGAGCTTAACAGTTGACATGATATTGTTTTGTCCAAAGAATTTTTGTATCTTTTTTTTTTTTTTACCAAGCATGTGTGCTTATGGCTGAAAGTTCAGTTTTAGTTTCTTCAATTTAAAACACTATGTTGCAAAAATAATAATAATCAGATTCATAGAATAAAGATTTGCTTTTGCATACTTCAGATGATAACTTTTATTTTAACAGGAAAGAGATTTCTATCTGACAACTTTCCCATATAGATCATTTTCGTGCAGGGAAATTGTTGAACTGTTAACCTGTAGCTAACCACTCTAGAGGTGGCTAAAATTTGCAATTGGCCATCTGTTGTAGCCTCCAGGTTTCTGTTTTGTACATTTGACCAATTTGGGGCAGTTCTTGCAGATATTTTTCTTGTTCTTCCAGATCCTGCATTGCAGAGGATTCAGCAGGTTCTGACCAGTTCTGGAGAACCGGTGGCAAAATTTTGAGTAGTTTGGAGAAACGGCAAATACCACCTCTGACTGGAGATTTTACAGTATCCTTCCCCTGCCACGCCCACCAAGCCACGCCCACAGAACTGGTAGTAAAAACTTTTTGAATCCCATCACTACTACATTGACTTCAACACTCCCATGTCACTTCTGTTTCTTAATCTTTTTTTTTTTACAGTTAACACTGCTATCTAGGAGCATTTAAAACATTATTAATAGGAAAAATAAATGGTATCCATATTTCTGCACCTGCCATATTCACTTTTTTGAGTCTGTAAGAAAAGGTTCATAAATGGTACATATACATTCAAATTGACAAAAATATATCATATTTAAATCTGTACCATGAACAGGTTGTGTCAGAAAGCAAGTCAAAGTTAGCCCAAAAGGAAGAAACCCAAATTTATTTATGGAATGAAGTTGGTGCACACACATACTGTGTATATGTGCTGTAAGCACAATTACTACAACCTTGGGCTACCACTGCTTTTCTCTGTAGCTGACAAAGGTGGATCTACAATGAAAATAGTGAAAAAATGTGGCCTTTCTTATTAATTCATTTATAACAATGTTTGTATACCAGATTTAAATCTGTAAAATAGCTCTCCTGGACTCAATGCTTTAACAATAGATAAAGTACTTTGTTTACCACACTTTCTGAAGCTTGATAATGAAACTAACCTATAACTATTGACAGCTACCCATGTTTCCCTTTCCCCTTCCTTAATTAGCCATTTATTCTTTGGCCTGTGTTCATTGCACTGACATAAACCAAAATGTAATAAAAATATTGATCAAAATGGTCCCAAGAAAGCTATAACCCCAAGCACACATTTTAATATACTAAAAACCCCAAAAGCTTTTATACAGCTAAAATATTTTAAAAGGACTTAGAAAGCATATCAGAGCAGAAGGATTAAAAGCCCTTTTAGAGCCACCCCCATCCACTCCTCAATCTTGCCTGCTTATCTGAAAACATCCAAAATGGTACCACATATTTTTTTTTTTTTGGGGGGGGGGGAGAAGTTCTAGGGCCATCTGAAAAGTATTCACATCACTGCCAAATATGCCCTGTCTGGTGACAGGTTGCAAAGACTCCTGCTGATGATTCTGATTACAAATAAAAACAGGCCTTTATATATCCTTTAGGTCAGATACTCTAAAACTAAGGCACAGATTGCTGAATTTTCACTAAAGATATTAGTTTTTCTTCCCTTGGCTTTGCTTCCCTTGGCATTCATTATGGATGACTCTATCCACAATAATGACCAATGTTCTATATTAATGGTTCATTATTCATTCATTTTATATTAAATAAGATATATGCTGGAATTTCCTCAGAGGATGACAGTGGAAAAGCATCTTGTTTTCAATAACTAGCAAATAAACCAATAGTCATGGTTTGGGGTTGCACACTTTCTAGCAACGGTGCATTTATAGGTACTTTTAGATCTCATGTTTCAGCCATTAGGATAAGAAGTTATCTGGACTGGAAGATCTCATGTGTGTATTTAGTTGAGCATTTCCCCAATATTCTGTCCCCACTACAGGTTAGTCTGTGTGCAACTCGGCATGCAGTTAAAGCCACCTATCCTCCAATAAAACAGACTGTGTGCATAGTTCGGAATGCTTTATTGAAAGAACAGGATATGGTGAAACTGGTGAAAATAGGGGTACATACAGTTAGAACCAAATACAAAATAGACAGTATTAAGTTACTGCTGAACATACCAATTAATAAATACAAGCAATTTAAATCTCACCAGCGATGCTCTGTGTGGAATGTGGGTTTGTCCTTGGATGACCATGTACTTCTGCCTTCTCCAAATGCTAAAGGAAATGGAGTCTGGCTTCCCAGCATGCAATTGGTTTGAGAGTGCGGGCTGATAGGTAAAATGGGTTGGGTCATTTTCAAAACAATTTACTTGGGGCATATTTGTCTCTCTGGCCACTAAATGGGGCTAGTGGGCAACAACAGTATATAAAGTTATATGGTATGGCATGACACACAAGATACCTAAATTTCAGTGGCATCTCTAGCTGTGTTTAGGCATTGCAAAAGGGTTTAATCTCACTACATAAGCAGTAAGGATAAGACCTGATTCTTCAAAGAAGGCTGAGAAGTTTAATAAATGAACATGTCTGCACGGACTAAGTTTTTGTATATGCAGTTGCACCAGGTAGGCCTTCATACAAGCCTGAACCCTACATTATTACTTTGACTTCCATCTCAGCCAAAACATGCATTTTATTCTTTGTTTCTCCCCCTCTTTCTGCTTTTCAAGCAATCTATAATGAATCCATAATGTGTATTTCATACAGCTGATGACAAATATGTATGGAAATTTTCCTTTCGGAATAAGGCTTTTGAGCAAGGATGAGCAACATTTGGGTTCTTCATTTATTATTAAACTTCTGTTCCCATCAGTCCTAACTAGTAATCTGGGTTGATAGTAAGAAGTGATGGTATTAGCAATCCACCGACATCTAAAGGACTTATGTTGCCCATTCCTGCTTCAGAGATGTAGACATTTCTGCAATTATAGATTCCTATAAATGTTTATATGTCTGGGGCAAGGTGTCAGCTTCAGGAACTTGTAAGACTTAGTTCAAAGAAAAGGCAAATGTTATAAAAGCATTCTTCAACAGCTTAGATTAAAAAATGCAAAGATGCTTTAATATTTATTTCAGCCCCTTTAATCCAGGGCTGTTGAACTTATGGCCCACAGACTGGATGTGTCACATGCTGGCCATTCCCACGCCCGTTTTAGCAAAGGGGAAAAAAGTCATGATACGTCATGTGATGACACTGTGATGATGTGAGTTTGACACCCCTGCTTTAATCCATCAAACTTTTCCCAAGTTTATTTGTCTAACATTCCATAAACAGTATTTACTTTGGAGGGTTGGTATTGGCAGCAGTGATACTTCTGAAAACAAAAAATATTTGCCTGCTTGATGATGTAATATATATTTATTTGCTTCAGCTAATTCCCCCCCTTTTCTACTCAGTACATATGCTTTTATTTATTTATTTGTTCATTTATTTATTTGTTCATTTATTTATTAAACTTGCTTGCTGATCATCTCATCATGAGGTAATTCTGGACATCTTACACTTAAATGCCTCAAAATCTGGCCCTTACAGGCTTTCTTTTAATTTTTTTAAAAAATATTCTTCTGTAAATGTCTTCTGTTGATTGTACTATATTTCTTTCCTGCAACTTTTAAAGATCCCAAACAGTTTTCTATAATCTTCTTGTGGATTTTTTTTTCTTCCCAGCTTTACCAGATGGTTACATTCTTTGCCTACTCCTTAAATATATCCCCCAGTTTTGGCATTCTCATTCAACATTATTTTATGGAAGTATTTCATATTCCATTCTCTTACTGTATCACCTGATTTCCCATGTTTCTGAAGAGTAAAAAAAATAATACAATTGTTTAGTGGTCAGTCTTAGAACTGATCCTTTTATAAGAGCATGAAAATATGTTGTAAAAATATCATTTAGGAAGAGGAAAAGAAATGTTTTTCAATAAATTACAATACCCATGCAATGAAACAATTTTTTTAAAAAATAAAATATTATCCATGCAAACATGCTCCCAAAACTTAACTTTAAAAAAGCTAAAATTTGTACTGATCCAGAGAAAAGGAACATGGTCCTTTATACTGGGTCCATCCCATTTGTTTTTGTTAAAATATTTTGCAAAATATGTTTTCCCAAATATTGAGCCTTCTCTGAGAATAAAATTTTAATGGTATCTGGGCATAGTATTATTACTTTATATAGCCTTAGTAAAACCACACCTGAAATACGGCATCCAGTTTTGTCACCACATTACCAAAAGATGTTGAGACTTTTGAGAAAGTGTAGAGAAGAGCAACTAGGATGATTAAAGGCTAAAAAACATATGAAGAACAGTTTATCAGGTTCCAAGTAATGCTTGACACAGTTGCAGGAACTGAGTATGGCTAGCCTAAAGAAAAGAAGGACTAGGGGTGAATGATAGCCATATTCCAGTATTTGAGGGGCTGCCACAAAGAATGGGGAGGGGGAGTGTCAATTTATTTTCCAAAGCACCAGAAGACAAGACAAGAAACAATGGATGGAAACTAATCAAGGAGAAAAGCAACCTGGAATTAAGTAGAAATTTCCTAGCAGTGTGAACCAGTGGAACAAGATGCCTTCAGAAGTTGTACGTGCTTCATCACTGGAAGTTTTTAAGAAGAGACTAGACAGCCACTTGTCTCAATTTGTATAGTATCTTCTGCTTGAGCAGAGGGTTGGTCCCTTCCAGCTATGTTCTGATTGTCTATTGTTTATATTTCCATGGGAAAATACAATTTTATCATTGAAGAGTTTATGATAGGCTAGAATTTTTGCTCCCCGCTTTATCCTTAAACCTGGTTACTAAGTTTATTGTCTCTGTTAATTAATTATTGGTTTGGAGATCAAATCCTAAATTTACAATGATGCAGCAAAACAGAAACACTTTTGTTCCGACAAAATTAAACAAAACTGAAGATGCAGCATTAACTTGTCTGTGATAAAATCAAAATGCCAGGAATATCTGGGATGAGTCTCCTCTGCTGGCTGCTACTTGAAAAGCTGATCCTGGGAACTCTCCAGAGTACTGACCTGGTCAGAAAAAATAATCCATTAGAAAGACTCTGTGGGTATATAGACAAACAAGCCCTTCAAATTAACCAGACAGTTTAGATCTCTCTTTAATCAATATCTCCTCGCAGGCACTTGCAAATATTTGATTATCTAACAAATTTACTTTAAAAGTCCCTTGTGGGATATGGGGTTTCATTTTGCTTTGCCTCAGTAAATAAAGGGGCGGAGTGGGGTTGCTTACTGTTTGCAGAACAGTGATGAGTGCCTATTCTGGACAAACACAGCTTGTGGAGAAATTCTTTGTCAAGCTTTTGGGTGCCCTTGTTGCTAGGCAACAGGAAAAGCTACAGTAATATTGCCTGAGTGTTGCAGAATAGAGTGTTAATCCCACTGTCAATTGCTCTGGGTGACAGCCAGAAGTCTGCAGGGAAACAGACTAGGTTTACGTTGATATTAATATTAGGGATGTCTGGGTGCACACCAGAGGTAGTATTCAGCAGGTTCTGACCAGTTCTGGAGAACCGGTAGCAGAAATTTAGAGTAGTTTGGAGAACTGGCAAATACCATTTCTGACTGGAGATTTTTCAGTATCCTTTCCCTGCCACACTCACCAAGCCATGTGCACAGAACCGATAGTAAAAAATTTTTTTGAATCCCAACACTGGTGCACACAGTCCTGAAACTGCTTCTAGGCTTAAATTTGGAGACTAGTATTCAGCAGGAAGCCTTGATTTCCAGGCATTTTAAAACTTATAGTGAATAGTATACCATATATCTCTGTTGAAAACTGGAAATTTTTTTGCAGCCCATTATTCATTCTAGATAAATTTGAGCATCCTGTGACAGAATTTGTAACATTTCCACTTCATATTTCCACCTTGTCCCTCAGCTACCTGCAATCTCTAACTGTTAAAAAATATTTTTCTGGTGCAAGTAATTGTTACTCATCACTGCTAGGCTATGTGCTTCATGTTAGTTATAGACTCTTCCTGGGAAAAAGTCTCATTAATGTTCCTGGGTATTTATTTATTCCTTTTTAATATTTATACAAATGTTTATATTTTATGAATGTAAATTGCCCAGAGTTATCCTTTGGTAAGATGGGAGGCCAATAAATTTTATAAATATATAAATAAATAAATATAAATTAACCAAAAAAATAAATGAATGAATTGAAAATAAATAGGGCAAATTCACACTCGTAGAAACAAATGTATATTTCTAATGATCTCCAAATGATAACTTAATTCAATATAAATGTAGAGACCAAACCATACACAGCTAGCCCAAAATGTTACTTATTTCCAACAATGTCCCTTCTCTACCATTTTTATGTTTTCCATTGTAAGGAAGAGTCCCAGCCCAGAGCTACTTCTCATCCTCTTCTAATCTCTCCATGAAGCATCCCAACATCTGGATGCATTTTATTTTGGTAACCACCAACTTTTTCTCTTTTCCTTCTTTGTAAGCATTGACTATTTTGGTGGTGCTTGCTCAGTACAGTCTCTTGATTCATTAATAGATCATAGCAACATCATAAAAATATAATTCCCAAGTTTCTTTGGGAGGGAAACAAAATAAACAGTGACAGTTAAATGGGTAGAAAACAAAACTATTAGATTACTGCTGGATGTTATCTTTTGACCTTTCAGAGGTGGAAATGCTGCTGGAGAAAAGATAGTTCCCAACGGAGTGATACTTGTAACTAAAAAAGACAATAAGCCACAGTCCACATATTGGACTAATATTTTTGGAAAGGATTTTGGGCATTTTGGGATCATAACTGGCTGAGGAAGTTGCCAAAGAATTGGACTTCCATCAATGATTATCGAATGGCACTGTGTCTACGGTCAAAGAGGGCATCATCACATCCAAGTATAGAAAAAATAACAAACTTGTTAGAAGAAAATGTTGCACCCAAAGCACCACCAGTTCTGTAGGTTCCAAGCAAAATGGTAGAAGCTGAACTAAAATTGAAGGAATGCTGCCAAAAGTTGTATGAGCCCATAGATTACACTGGTGTTTTCTCTAGCTAAAAATTGTGGGATTATCCAAATCTATGGGGATTTAAAAGTGTGTTTAGTCTTTTATTACAGGGACAGGAATTAAGACATTTGTCTAATCTTGTTGGGAGCCAACAATTTAGCAAAATAGACTTCATTGAAGTTCATTTATGGGTAAAAACAGAGGAGAATTCATGGTGTTTCTCACCATAAAAACAAGCACACAGTTATAACATTATATCTAGTTTGCTTCTTGTGTGGCATCTGCACCAATACGTTGGCAGACAGCCATAATTCAGGTGGTTCAAAACTGTCCAGGCACCCAATTCTATTTAAATAACATCATTGTCACTTATATGCATGGCCTCAAAGCATAATGCCCCAAGGTGTATCAGAAATGCAGGCCTTTTTAGAGCTTGTTAATTATTAAAACACATACTTGTCAAATGTGGCCATCATGTTCCACCTGTTGGACTCTTCAATACAATTCAAGAGAATGTAGCAGTAGACATACAATGGGAAAAATCTTTCACAGTAACAAAGAAAATAGTGATAACAGACCTGGTGCTCCCATGCAACACTCCCTAGTTACCAGTGAAGTTGGTTTGTAATGCCTCACATTATGCTATTATCAGGGGTGGAATTCAATTTTTTTAACAACTGGTTCTGTGGGCATGGCTTAGTTGGTGGGTGTGGCTTGCTGGTCATGTGACTGGGTGGGCGTGGCCAACTCAACATCACTCACATCAAGGGGCGCTTCTTCTCGCCAGGCCTCTCATGACAGTGGGGATGCTGCAATGGTCATAAATGTGAAAATGGTCA
This sequence comes from Notechis scutatus, assembly GCF_049901735.1. NCBI lineage: Eukaryota > Metazoa > Chordata > Lepidosauria > Squamata > Elapidae > Notechis > Notechis scutatus. Next base: position 48,617,722 of record NC_142010.1, read on the forward strand.
TAAGTCACTTTTTTCAGTGCCATTGTAACTTTGAATGGTCACCAGTTTTAGACCAAAACTCAAAAAGGGTATGTAAACTCACATTCAAATGTCAATCTTTCTAGCTAGCCAAGAAGCCTTGCTGAATGTCCCTCATCTTGGTTTCTTATCATTAAAAGATTCTTTCTGGCAGCTCTGCTTCATTATTCAATTATTTCTTCAAAGTACTAACTCCAACAGGGGAGTATTTCCTCCCAACAGCAGTGTAAAAAGCTTAAAACAACCCTTCCTCTTTAAGAAAGTACCAGCAAGGGAAAAAAATCTCCTTTGGAGACTAGGCATACTGCCAAGAATGCAAGAAGGGTGGAAAAAAACAAAAGGAGATTTCTTCCAACAACGGTTCTCTGAACTGCTTAGAAAGTTAACAACCGGTTCTAGTGAATAGTTGAGAACGTGTAGAATCCCACCCCTGCCTATTATGTCACATATTGCAAAAGATGGAGGTGAGCACTTGATAACTTTTAATTACACAGCTGCAAGGAAAAAAATGTGCTAAATTGATAGGGAAACACTGAGCTTGATTAGTTTCAACTAGAGATTGTACCAAAAGGAGTTTGTTTCCATCCCTTATCATCACTATCTAATGTCTGTCATTATTACATCAAAAATGATTGAAGCTGCTTGAATGCAGCTTTGGACTCTCTCCTTGAAGGACAAAGCACAAAATAGATTTCCAAAGGATGTATAATCCTATTAATCAAGAGACACTGTCTCATTTACTTCTAGAAGATAAAAATAATAATAATCAGAAATACAAATCTAATTTTGAGAAGAAGTGTTCAGGATGAGTAGCTGAAACAAACTGAGCTATTGTGTTGAAATGTGCTTCTCCAGTGGGTAGCAGTACTAACAAGAGTCTACCTGGGGGAATGTAAGTGGACAATTAGAAATATCAAAGAAAAAATTCATATTGTAGATATTTCTCTTGACAGCATTACCATCAGCTGTATCAACAGTCCTGTTAGTGATGATAGATATTACTTACATATTAAAATCTACAAGATCTAGATTTCTAAATATAGTAAGGCCAATTTTGTGGCAGGGCATTAATGAATTGCAGGTGATTGGTTAAGCTTGCCTGTGACCTTGATATGCTTGCTTGAATACCTTCATCTGTCTATATACTGCCTACTGTGTTTCCTGTGTTCAGTAAAGAAAGCATGAAAAACTACTATTTATCAGGTAAAACTATGTCTTCTTCCTCTCTCTCTCCCTCCTCCTCCCTCTCACTCTGCTCTCTTTCTCCCTCCTTCCCCCTCCCTCCCTCCCTCCTCCCTCACAGATATACACACATTTTTACTTTTCAAATGCCACTCTGGAGCAGCCCAGTGACATTCATTTCCTTATCAGAATACTCCATGGTTATAAATAATTTAGCACCATTTACATGGTACTTCTTGCTCTCACATATTCCCCAGTCAGGACATGCAAGGTCATGCTGACTTGCAGATGAAGGCTGCTAAAATCCAGTGCAAGCAGGAGGCATTAAATGGGGGAACAGTCAATTGCTGAAATGGGCCTCCATACAAATGGAATAAATAAAAAAGACTGCTGTATCACCATTCCTAAAATCGCTCCTAGTAAGGAAATAAATAACGGAGCTTCAGATTTTTGACAAATTCAATGTGTGGAGGGAGATATCCATTTGAATATTACTTTCAGTTAAGATAGATCAACCTCATCAAGGTATTTAGGATTGCAATCATAACCATTTAATGAAAACATCACCCTTCCACTGAAGATTACTGCATGGCTTTCCCCTTGACCTCTGCTATTTGAAGCCTTGCAGCCCTGCCTTATTAAGCATTCATATCACCACATTCCTCTGGTGATCGGGCATGATTCTTCAACCATTCCTTGGCACAAGCTCCATATTGCCTGTGATGGAAGGAAGTCTGTTGATCACACCTGGCCAAATAGGATAAAGAAAGATACTAAACAGCATCTGTGCACTGTGCATAAGAGTGCTGCCGCACCATGGCTTTTTGGGTCTCAGGACAAACAGGCATGTGACGGGGTTCAGTGCCTTGCTATTCAGGGATTCATCCTTCCTGTCTTCCTCACAGCTGTTTTTCATCATGGGAATAAATGTCTCCCCTTAAAAGGTCCATTTTAGTTACAGCACTTGCAATGAAGATTGAGGTACAGGTAGTTCTGTTCACTTAATGACTATTTCACTTAATGACTATTTGAAGTTACAATGACACTGAAAAAAAGTGACTTAGGGCCATTTTTCACACTTATGACCATTGTAACATCCCCATGTTCATGTGATTTACATTTGGATGCTTGACAACTGACTCACATTTATGACAATTGCAATGTCCTAGGGTTGTGTGATCACCTTTTGCAACCTTTTGACAAGCAAAGACAATGTGGAAACCAGATTCACTTAGCAACCATGTTATTAATTTAACAACTGCAATGATTCCCTTAAAAATGCGGTGAGAAAAGTCATAAAATGGAGCAAAACTCATTTAACAAATTTCTCATTTAGCAACAGGAAGTTTGGGGCTCAAATGTAGTTGTAAGTTGAGGACTACCTGTACTGTAGGGAACTTTATTCCTCATAGTCTATGGAGATTCTCAATCATCCAGGTCACAAAGTTGGTTTTTTCTGGATTTCTTTAAAGACGTTTTGCTTCTCATCCAAGAAGCTTCCTCAGCTATGACTGGATGGTGGGAAATGGAAGGATTTATACTCCTTGCAGATAGCTGGTCATTTGCATTCTTAATCCTAATATTTTTTTTTACAGAGATAATAACATCTGTGGAGGTTTATCCCCACACTGGAATCACTTCTGCGCTAGTGCCGTTTAGCATTATTAAGGCATCATGTTATCACAATCATGGCAGTTGTGATTCCATATGGCATTAGTTCAGTCTTTGCTAACTTGGCTTGTTTTAAACATAAGGCATTTTACTTCAGGCTTTCTACCATGGCACAAACATGTCCTAGAAACATCTTTTTTCTGCCATGTTTCATATCCATCTTATTCTGGGAGCAAGATAAGCTTAAGTCACCCTTGGCTGTACCAGGATTAAAGAAATATTTCACCTTCTTTTCCAACTTCATCCAAGGGCAGTCTTAAGGTTGGTAAAATCCTTTAGGCTCTTTACCTGTTATCTGGGAGGGAAGTCAAATGACTAGTCAGAAGTTGGCAAGAGAACTAATAGAGGCAAGAAGGAGATTGGCAAGAGGACAGCAAATTTCAAGCTGGTATAGTATTCTGCAGACTTAAGGAGAGTTTTCAACCCAGCAGTGGGAAAGACCTTTAGGGAATGTAGTTGGGATTGCATTAAGCAGAATGCCAAACTAGCATGGTTTCTGGAGTCAGTTTAGGGAAGGCTTGCTATGCCATCCAACAGTGCTGTGACAGAATGAAGAAGATTATCACCCACTGTTTGTCTGTCATGTGATTACCTAGACATATAAATGGTACTTTTAGTGACAGCCTGAAACTGGGAAAGAACTGAGAGAAAACTGGGAGAAACTGAGAACTGCGATAAAAGGTTTTTATACAAAAAGAATCTTCCATGGAGAAAGAACTGGAAAGGGAAGCTGGCAAAACATTAGCAGTACTGAAGTTGGACTCAGGGCTGGAGAAATAGTAAAGTGGCTAGCAAGCAAAGATGGAATTAGGTAGCCTTTGGTTGCTAAAGAGAAGCAAAAGGTAATTCAAGATCACTGGGGAAGAATCAGCATAGAATATACCTTGCAGAAGGGAGAATACTACGGTGTGGCATCCTTCTATGCAGTACAGTTGCCAAGAAGGAGAAGATATAAATACACTCAAAAGAAGATCAAAACTGCACAAGTAATGAGAGGTTGCTGGTTGCTTGAATAATTGTTTAGGGAATTTGGTCAAAATTACATGTTTAGTTGCAGTGTAAGATTGGCACAACATTATATTGTGGTTGTTGTAGTTGTTGTTAGTTACAAAGTTGTGTCCAACCCATTGTGACCAGGGGTAGGATTCTATTGGTTTGGACTGGTTTGGGTGAACCGGTAGTTCCAGTTTACAACCATACATTGTAACTAGCAAAGCCATAGCCTTGACTGTACACGCTTTTGTTGGCAGGGTGATGTCTCTGCTTTTTAGTATTATTGTAGGTTGAGAGATAGTTAACATTGAAATGAATTAATCCCATAATACAATTCACTACATTCATTTCTCCTTTGAAGGCAGGTCTTTCAAAGAGGAAGGTGGAACAGAAGCAGTTTGTATGTATCAGTAGCATGTAGCTTGCATAATTTCTTGGTTAAAAAGTCAATTTTGTAGAGAACTTAACTTTTTTAAAAAAATTCTTGACATATTGTAAATAAAGGAGCTCCAACCCCAGAAATTTGGTTCCTAAGCAGGTCCTTGTTTGCTACATCTTGTCTTATCAATCCTGAAAATGAATCATTGAAGGTCTACAAAAGAAAAAAGGGAAGTTCAAGATTGATAGTGAGAGTGGAAGAATTATTGGATGGCCCAGGCTGATCAGAAATGGGACTATAGGTGTGTGTAATGTCAGCTTTTATTAAGACTGCAAAAAAAAAAAAAAGTTGATTTTGGCTGACAACTTTATCTGAAACAAATCCATTAGAAAATTCCTCATGACATTTTATTAAAATCTTCCTTGCAGAGGCTTTAATTTTTATTCGATGTGTAATAAGTGTAAAATAGCCTTAATATAAAATAGCCTTAATATGGTGCAGCATTGGTGACAATTCCCCCCACTCCCCTTTAATTAGTTTATTCTTGTTTCATGGTTGGGGATACAGTCTTGTTTCATTGTTTGCCATCTACTGAAATAGACAATTCATTTCCAAGCAAACTCCATCAGATTACATATTTAAATTGATTTGATTATCAAATCAACTTTGGTACCTTTGAATAGGTTTGGAGACATTCAAAGGCCATTCAAAATTCAGGAGACATTTCGCTTTTGCAGTTTTCCAAATGGGATTGCAATTTTCCCTTCATATAAAGACCAAGTGGAGGGACATTGCTGTGTGGAATGGGCTGTCTGGTATTGTCACGATCAGTCAGTTGATGAATGTTATCAGCTCTGCAAAATCTGCCCATTGGAGTACTTTGGGGAGTTGCTGCTTAAGTATTTTTCTCAGCTACTTTGTCAGTTACAATTTATTTAGGCAGATTTAGGCAGAATGAAGAGAGACAAAAAGAGATTTAGATATGTTTTAATTGTATGAATAGGACAAAGGGATTGTATTTGCTATTGCACTATTACATGCTATTTGTGTAAGCCAGGCTATTTCTTTGTAACACAATCCCAAAAGTCCTTTTTCAAAAGGAAACTGGACTTCATTTTTCCTTGAAGTCATTTCGCTTCTCATCCAATAAGCTTCTTCAGTTCTGATTCGAGAAACTCAAGAAGCTTCTTGGATGAGAAGTGAAATGTCTTCAAGGAAAAACAAAAGTCCAGTTGCTTTTTGAAAAACCATCTTTGGGTCAGTCATGACTTGGATGATTGAGAATCTCTGTAGACATTTGTAGACACAATCTGCGACCTTTAAAGGAGTGATAATATAGGTAGTTCTCAACTTACGACCAGAATTGAGCCCAAAATTTCTGTTGCTAAATGAAACATTTTTAAAGTGAATTTTGCCCCATTTTATGACCTTTCTTGCCACAGTTGTTAATCACTTGATCCTGAGACAGTGCAATTGTCATAAAAATGAACCATTTGCCATGCACCTGAATTTTGATCACAAGATCATGGAGATGCTGCAACGGTTGTAACTTTGAATGGTCACTAAATAAACCGTTGTAAATCAAAGACTACCTGTACAACACTTTTCAAGTTTTTTTTACATGCTATGGAATCAAAATAACATCATTCATAGGAGAGGCTAACTTTGCCAACAAGCAACACATCATGCAAACAAGCTTGCTGTTAAGAAAAGCAGATAGTCAGAGAGTGGAATATCTCTTTGAACTTTAGTAGGGACTTACTTTCTAAACAAATTTTTAAAATAAAGTTTTATTGAGTTTTAACAAAACAAATAAAAGATCCTATTTAGTACAGCATGGTTCCGGGTTATCACATTTCCATACAGACACAATTTCATATGCATATTCATCTTATGTATTCAACTTCATATCTTATTACTCTTTTTCCAACTTCTCACTATTTCTCCCTTTACTTCTCTTAATTTTCTTTTATGGTTATCTCATTTTCTTCTTATTCAATTGTATTTCTTTTACCTACATTTCTATATCTTTTTATTCATTGTACTTATACTTTCGTCTATCTTGTTTACAATTTCATATGTTCTCTTCCAACATTCTTAAAAAGCAAAAGTCCCGCTATGATTGCCAATCGAAGTGCAACACCTTTAAATCTTATTGTTATTATCATATGAAATCTCATTAAACATTGAATTTGTGCATTCTAAAATTATGACATTCAAATTTCTAATATCTATTTTATATCATGTATCATTCAGACTCTGCTTGGTACTTCCCCTTGAAAATGTAAAAAGAAAAATTCTAAAAACATAGCAAAAACAATATATATATATATATATATATATATATATATATATATATATATATATGTATGTATGTATGTATGTATGTATGTATGTATGTATGTATGTATGTATGTATGGTGTTCGGCTTGGTTGGGTATTTTCCCACGTCATTGTAGTTCTTTTAAAGTTGTAGCAACGTTTCAGCAGAATCTCATCTGCCATCATCAGGCTTCTGTATTGCTTCTGTATCTGCCTGATGATGGCAGATGGATTCTGCTGAAACGTTGCTACAACTTTAAAAGAACTACAATGACGTGAAAAATACCGAACCAAGCCAACACCATACATATATAAAATAAGAAAATATATATATATATATATATATATATATATATATATATATATATATATATATATATATATATATATATATATTCTTCTTCTTCTTTTCTTCAGCGTTTGTCTCGCGCTCTGGCGAGTCCGCTAATGTCCTTGAGTACTGCTTCCACGCCTCTCTGTCTGCCACGTATGTCGGGTCTGCCTTGCGATCTCTAGATCGGCCTTGATCGTGTCCATCCAGCGTTGCTTAGGTCTACCACGCGGTCTCGCTCCTCCGACAATCACCTTCATCGCAGATTTGATGATGGATTCTTCCTTGGCGCGACTCACATGGCGAACCATCGTAGCGGGACTGCCTCATGACCGTGGGGATGGGCACGCGTTGAACCGTCTGCGCACTTCTTCATTCCTGACGCGATCGAGTAGGGTGAGGCCTACTGACCATCGGAGCATTTGCATCTCCATTGTCTGGAATCTGCTTTCGACTTCTTTGGTCGTCGGCCAGCACTCTGCGCCGTATATGCCACGGGCGCACCACAGAGTTATAGATTTTCGCCTTCAGGCGCACGCATCTTCTTGTCGCAGAGGACGCCCGTGACGGACTTCCATTTGCCCCACGCTGCGTTGATCCTGGCTGCCACCTCAGTTTGTAGTAGGCCTTCTTCCCAAGAGTAGTTCCCAGGTACTTGAAGGTGGAGGCGCGCGGTAGCTCCTGCCCGTTCACGTGGATGGAGTCTGTCGTTTCGTTGTCAGTGGTCAGGTATTCGGACTTCTTTAGGTTCAACCGGAGCCCAAACTGCTCGAGGCGGTCGTGCCACTGTTGGACTAGGTGCTCGAGTTCAGCCTTGCGCAGGTTGGCCAGGAACACATCATCGGCGTAGAGCAGCGTCCATGGGGCGGGCGTGTGCAGGTCGTGTGTAATTGTGTCCATCACCAGAATGAACAGCAGTGGTGAGAGAGCAGAGCCCTGGTGTACGCCGACGGTGATATTGAACTCCTCTGATATCCCAGCTGCCGCTTTTACACGGCTTTTGTGACATCTGTATAGGAGTTGGACCCATTGTCGCAGTAGCTCGGGCACGCCGTGATTCGCAGTGCGTACCAGATGAGATCGTGCGGGACTCGGTCGAAGGCCTTTTCCAAGTCAAGAAGGCGGTGTGGAGCGGATTTTCTTCTCTCTGTGAGCCTCCATCAGCATCCGCACACGAAGATGGCATCGGTGGTGCCGCAGTTCTTGATGAACCGGCCTGGTTGCGCTGATGTCGACGATGTCCCGAATCGCTTATCGAGGACACGTTCGAAGATCTTCATAGTGTGTGACAGTAACCTGACCGGTCTGTAGTTGGAGCAGTCCGCTGGGCTGCCCTTTCCCTTCCAGATCGGAACAGTGGTGCTGCGGTACCAGTCGTGTGGCACTATTCCCGTGGAGCGATGTTGTTGAACAGCTCGCACATATATATATATATATAAATATAAATATAAATATAAACATTAGTAAATGAAATAGTTATTCAAAATCATTCTAGTACTGGTATGAACCTTGTAAATCTTTCATGTTTCTTTTCAATATCTATCAATCTTTGAGAACAATTGAAATGTTTCCCTCCCTTCTTCATTATTACTTAACTGTTAATAAGCATACCATTAGACAGTCATACAGTTTTATCTTATAAATTATTTACTATTAATAAGCAAAATAATTATTCAAATTCATTCTAATAACTGGTATACATTTCCTTATAAATCTTTCACATTTCTTTTCAATATTTTATGAATCTTTAGAAACAATTGCAATGTTTCCCGCTCTTCTTTATTATTGCATTAATTATAAAAAACATACCATTACATAACAATACAGTTTTATCTCATAGATTATTTACTTATTTCATTTCTAACTCATTACAGTATTCTACTGTCACAAAACTATCTTTTGTACCTTTGCAGAATCCTCACTTTTAATTTAATGTAACCATTGTCTCTGTGTTTTCAAGCTGAGCAAATACCTTTAATCCTAGTACGTTCCCCCTTTTTCTTTATTTCCTGTTTTTGTCCCTCATAAGTTCTTTCTCTTTCTATCTTTCCCCCTTTTTCTCATCCCTTTTTTTATACCATTCTCTCTCTAATTTTCCCTTCTGTAGTTTTCTTTTCTGCTTCTCCTTGCTGTTATACTTTTTTTTCAGACTATTTTTCTTTTTGGCTGTTCCCTTTGATCTCAAACTTTTAACTCCTTTCCCCCTTTTTCCCCCTATTACCACACTTTGCATTATTTGATCATTGAAAATGGCTTCTTCTTTGTCCTGCCCTTCTTCTTGCTCTTGAAGCTTTTCCTTTTGCTTTTCATAGTTTAGGATCTCCATTCAAAAAATTCAAATACGAAGCCAAAGGATCTTCCTCCTCTTTCTGCATCTTCTTTCTGTTTTTTAAGACTCATCTTCAATTCCTCCAGGAGTGATGGCATTTTAAACACTTTTGAACAACCACCCAATTGACTTTAAGTAAAAACAGAAAAAGAAAGAAAAAAAACCAATGCCAAAAACTTTTTTTTTAAATCACCAAATGATCCCAGACTGTTCCTTCTTGTTTCTTTCCTTTCCTTTCCCTTTCCATGGGTTACTGTATCTTTTAATAAGATTTCAGTTACAACATAACCTCGGGAGTCTTTTCAAAGTTTCACTGTTAATCATCTTTATTTTTCCAGGTGGCACTCCATTTTTCCATTATTCCAAGTCTCACCATTTTGCCTCCACTCTTCTCCTTTTTAGGGTTTTAAAATAACCAAGAAAAAAATCTTTATTCTCCTTTTGACACTTAGATTTCACCTTAAGGTTGCCTATTAGTGTCAAAATAGATCAATATACATTTATTTCCATACCATTTGTAATTGTCAATATAAAGGTAAAAAAAGGGTTTTTAACCTCCTTTTCTCTCTCCTTCGCCACTTAAAGATCTTCTTTCAGAAGTATCCCTCTAGGTACTTTTAGATTCAGGGTACCTTGCTTAGATGTTCTCTGTTGTTTAGCCCAGTCTGTCCTGCTTTTCTCTTTGTCTTCCTCCTGCACAATCTTATCCAGTCGGGTTCTTCTTTGAGGTGGCCATTTCTGACCACCACTGCAACCGCCTTTGAGGAAGAGAGTTTAGACCAGCCAAGGAGGAGAGATGCAGTTCCCCTCCACTCAGCTAGCAATCTTCCCCCTCTTCACCACCTCTACGGGGTGGCTTCAGCCCTGAATCCAAAGGATTGGGGTGCTCCAGCGGCGAGCACAGATCAAAACCGCACACAATCATGGATATCGGTCTGTCGCTGAAGAGACCCAAACCGGAAGTCACTTTCTAAACAATTCTTGAATTCTTATTTTTAGGATGGGGTAAGAGATTTATCCACTCAGCCCAGTTTCTCTGGAAGTTCTTTGCTAAACATTTCCTCATCTTTGTTTTTGTCTTAAAAGAGAAGCAGATGGGATATTTTAAAATGTTATTATGGGGACTCCCTTGAAGTGATATTGCCAAAACTTTGTAGGTTTAATGTTACCTAAGGGGTCAGACACTCTTGATATTTTCACTCAATTCTGGGGGGAAAAACAGCTGGAGTTAAGCAGATAAGGTTAAATTTATCATTGAAGCAAATTTCAAATATTCAGTTTGATTATAATCTTACTGCTTTTAAATTGTGAATCACAAATTTGAAATCAAAATTGTATTGCAAATTTGATTCAAATTTGAATCAAATCATATCACCTTTGAATCATGATTTGGCTGAACCATGTATCTGTAAAAAGAAATACATTAACACAATATACCCCCTCCTTTGAAATAGATTTCTAAAATAAAAGGCAAATCTATAAAGTGTCAATTTTATGAAACTTTTAAATAAAGGGCAGCAAACTGGTCTACCTCTTCCTCCTGTTCCTCAGAGTTATTTCTTCTACTGGTTACATTTTGCAGTGCATGCAATACCATTTGTCTGAAGTGGTGTAGGGTTTCCTGCCTAAGCAGGGGGTTGGACTAGAAGACCTCCAAGATCCCTTCCAACTCTTCTCTTCTCTTCTCTTCTCTTCTCTTCTCTTCTCTTCTCTTCTCTTCTCTTCTCTTCTCTTCTCTTCATCTTATTCTTGTTCTATTCTATTCTATTCTATTCTATTCTATTCTATTCTATTCTATTCTATTCTATTCTATTCTATTCTATTCTATTCTATTCTATTCTATTCTATTCTACTCTACTCTACTCCATTAAAAGGAGCAAGGCTTTGAACATCCAGTTGCACCTGCCAGTTGAAAGCAGAGACCACCACTGCAGAAACCCTTGTCTAGAACAAAGTAAATAACAATCTTCTTCCATTAGACAACACTCTGGATCAGCTGTCTCAATCTAGCTAAGGTGCAAGAAGAAGCCACAAGAAGAGGGTGCACTACATAAGCATAGTGCTCAATAAGCAAAAAGTATTAATGGTATAAAGTAGCTGTTTTAATATTTGCTGCACACTTGATAGAAAAAAGAGGCAAACCTTCTTGAGTTGCCCCAAATACCCCACACCCCACACCATTTGAAAAAAAAATCCAATACTACACGCTTCCATCTTTGGAAGAGAGATGAATTCCCATCAGGGCCAAGGGAAACTGCTGAGGCTCATCCATGTGGAGTGACTTTTACACATTGAGAGTAGGATTGTCCAGACTGATCATGCAATGTGTATATGATCCCAATCCAAGAAAATTTAGCAGCTGCATCTATTGTCAAGCAATAAAATTAAAAGATCCTCTCAGTGATTTGCATCTCTGGCTTCAGTTGAAAACATAGCATAAAGTTGTTTGCAAATGCCTTGTGGTGACCTGAAAGGGAGAAAGAAAGGTAAAGAACTAGGAAAACAGAAAAGAGAAAGGAAATATTACATAGCACTAGACCATTATTGGTCTACATGAACACTGAATTTGAGGGTGGCAGATGTTGTTGGAAAGAATACTTTGGCAGGACAATCTTCAGGAGCAAATCTTGTTCCCATGGTGAACTGCACTTCGGAGCGGTGAATGAAGTAGCACCTATCAGAACTTTTTAACCTCACTTCATCTCTTTGTCCTCTAAAGTGACCTACTTTTAAGGAAAATGAATAGAAGTAATTTTCACTGTAACTTTGCTATCTCCATGGAAACCCTTTTGAAGAAAAATGTTTATGAGATTGTGGAGGGAAAAAGCTATACATAGATAGAGCTATGCTATACCTAATCACACAAATCATCTTTTCCCAGCAAGATCTTATATTTCTTCCCCAGTGAGAGCGATGGCCCAAAGCTTCCTTTGGGGGAAAGTATCTGTCATATTTGCTTAATGTCAGGAAACAAGAGGGGAAAGCAGAAATGCAAACATTTGTTTTGTGTAAGTAACAAAGCACAAGATTTTACCTCGGTTTCCACTTATTGACACTTTCACTCACTATTCCATTCCCAACTCATATTAACTCCTCTGTCCAGCTTCATATCTGGCTCAATTATTTTGCCATGGATGAGAGAATCAAAATGATTCTGTAGGTCATAATAATCGGTGTTTAGTTTAATAACATGTTTGGGAATTCCTGTCCTCTGCTATCTGAAGTATAACTAAAAGCATAGTTTGAATCTGTACTAAAAGGACAAAAAGCACTGAGCATTTATTTACTAAAACTAGGGCAATAGATAGCTGTGAATAACATGCTGAAGGGTTGCTACTCACCTTAGCAACAGTATCGGATCATATTATAGTACAACCAACAAAAATAATGTTCTTGGTTAGGGGTCATCACAGGATAGAAGTGCAGCCATTTAAGTTTCAAAGAGCAACCAGCTTAAATAACAAGAAGGACATCAACATCTATGGTAAACTATTCAATGAAAGTGACAAACCATGTTTAATTTTTATTTTTTAGTAAATATCCTACGGATCTGACCACCATTTATCTAGTTTTGCTTGAACTCAAGATTCACAAGTCCAGGCAAAATAGATGCCTGTAAAAATTCCTTAAAGCAGAAACATTGCAAAATCTCTGAGTAAACCCTGCCAGCTATCAAAAGAGGCCAGAAGATGCCTTGGTTTCACCAAAAACCAAGGGTCAACTGGTAGTCCTAGCCAGGGGTAGGATTCAAATTTTTTAACAACTGGTTCTGTGGGTGTGGCTGTTGTTGGGCGTGGCTTGGTGGACATGTGACTGGCTGGACGTGGCCAACTCAATATCACTTACATCGAGGCACGCATCTCCTTGCCTGGCCTCTCATGACTGTGGGGATGCCGCAACAGTAGTAAGTGTGAAAAACGGTCATAAGTCACTTTGTTCAGTGCCATTGTAACTTTGAATGGTCCCTCCAAACAAGCAAAGTACCAGCAAAGGAGGAAAAAAAAACTCCAGAGAAGTTCCTGAGACAGGAAATCTAGTCCTGCCAAGAATGTAATAAGGGTTAACAGAGAGGCAGTTTCTGTAAGCAACACCAGAATGTTTCCTTCCTGCCTTCCTTACAGGATTAGGCCAGTAATTTCTTCTAACAACCGGTTCTCTGAACTGCTTAGAATGTTAACAACTGGTTCTAGCGAATAGGTGCGAACTGGTAGAATCCCACCCCTGGTCCTAGCAGTTGGTGAAGGCTTTTGTGTTACTTTGCAATTAGTCAGAAACTATTGAAATTGTCATTGGAAATCCCATGGCAAAGCAAAGCAAAGCAAAGCAAAGCAAAGCAAAGCAAAGCAAAGCAAAGCAAAGCAAAGCAAAGCAAAGCAAAGCAAAGCAAAGCAAAGCAAAGCAAAGCAAAGCAAAGCAAAGCAAAGCAAAGCAAAGCAAAGCAAAATCTATTAGCTTTGCTTTTAGAAGGTGTCCACCATGTTGCAGGTATTATTTATTTATTTATTTAGCATATGATATGCAGTGGCATGGAAATCTAAAAATGCTAGACACAATGCAGCCCTGACAGCCTAAATTGCTGGTTCATTCTGCTCAGCACTTGCGTGCCTATCCAGGAGGCAAACCTGCTTACACCAGCTAACCAGTGGCACTCAGATTGCTGGCTCTTCTGGGCTACTCCATCAGTCTTGCTTTGCCTTGTGTCCAGCCAGGTCCAGTGCCAGTTTCCTCTCTCTGCACACTAGGGTTTTCCCACCAAAGTGGTACTCATTTATCTAGCTGCAATATTGCATGCTTTCGAAGGGCTGGGTGGGCAGGAGCCGAGGAGCAAGCCGTGGGAGCTCACTACATTTCACAGAGCCAGGCTCGAACTGCTGAAGGGAAGACCATTTCTGTCTGGCAGTTCCAGCATCATTAAGCTTCTGTGCCACCATGTTCCCTTCAGTGGTGGGATTCATTTCTTTTACTACTGGTTCTGTGGGCATGGCTTGGTGGGCATGGTGTGGCTTGTCGGGCATGGCTTGTTGGGTGTGGCAGGGGAAGGATACTGTAAAATCTCCATTCCCTCCCCTCCCCACTAACCTGCTTTCCAGCTCTGTTCTCCTGTGCAGGGCAACAAAAGAAGACCCAGCCAGTCAGCTGGGATTTGGGAGGCAGAGAATAGATGGGGGCGGGGCCAGTAAGAAGTGGTATTTGCTGGTTCTCTGAACTACTCAAAATTTCCGCTACCAGTTGTCCAGAACTGGTTGGAACCTGCTGAATACCACATCTGGTTCCCTTATGTTGTAAACAATACTAGCTCAACAGAAACCTACTTCAGCCATTAAGCTTGCACACTTACACATTGAAAGTGTCTTGTAATATGGACAGATCTCTGTTGTGGACCTCTTTATGTTGAGCTTAAAGATCGGCCATATGCTCACAGATCTGCTGCAGACCTTTATGCTTGATAAAGGAACCATCTAGAGAGGTATTCGGCATGGAAAGGTTAGGCACTGGGCTTCCATGTGCCTCCTGATTCCAGAAAATTGTTTAACCTGCCTTTATGCAAGCAAAATGGCTGTACAGGTTGCTTGAGGTGATATAAAGTGAGGAAGATCTAGTTTTGCATGAGGATGCAATGAAGATGCAGCTGTATCCTCCCCAAAATAGAATTCTTGGGCATTTATTTGGTTTATAGTAGTATTTCCTAAACTTTTTTCCCCCCATCTCACCTTCCTTTAGTGTTATCTTAATGTCCATGCCTCTCCTAAATCTAAACATCAAAATGAACACAAATGAACACTGAACACAACAAAACTTTTTTAAAAAATAAAGAAATAAAAACAGCAACATTTGTGCCTCCTCCTCCACCACCATGATACTCACTTGAAAATTACTATTTTGGAAAAGGTGAATTTATTGTAACATTATACAACTCCACCCTCCTGTGGACTCTACCTGCATGTCCCCAAGGAAGGCAGATCTCATAACTTGGGAAACACTGAACTATAAAATAGAGACATTACTGTGGAGCTATGATGTGGATTGGAAGCAGGGTGTTAAAACCATGCTGCTTACGTAGAGAAGCATGGAAGAAAATCCTGGGGGAGACGATCTCATCTTCATCAGAACATTTTGTGATTATAAGGTGGGAGGTCATGGTTCAAGTGGAGTTTCAAAGTGGGGAAGATTTCCATAATCCTATAAAACTTAATATAGGAAGCTAATAGTGTGCATTTTCTCTTTTTCCCTAGCACATTAAATTCAATGTAGAGAATGAAGCATTTGCTTTGAATTGGCCTAATTTGGCAAATAATAGCTTTTGGAGTGGCCAGTTACCTGACCAGTGTAATCGCAAATAAAAATGCAGAGGCACCTTCTGAACACAAAGTATGCCTGGAATAAAGACATTCCTACTAATCATGCAATTTGCCACACTGTCTTCTACAGAAGCCTTATTATATGTTTCATATGAGTAGAGCTCTTGTTCTTCTGCAAATTGGAGCTATTTCATCATTGTGATTCTGTCAGCATTTCTGGTGAAATTACTCAAGCCCCAAATCTTCAGAAACATAAAGCTTAATTACCAATGAGTTGCAGTCATATCTATGGGCCCATATCATATGGGGTCACTGGATCAGAGGTGGTATTCAGCAGGTTCTGACCAGTTCTGAAGAACCGGTAGCAGAAATTTTGAGTAGTCTGGAGAACCGGCAAATACCACCTCTGACTGGAGGCTTTACAATTTCCATGCCATGCCCACCAAGCCACGCCCTCAGAACTGATAGTAAAAAAATTTGAATCTCACCACTGCACTGGATCTCTTATTTCCTTCCTGTTGTGGCCTATCAGCCACTGGCCCCTCCAGTAGTTGAATCAGAGGAGGAGGAGGTGTGGGAGTCAGGATCAGCATCAGGGCAACCTGCGAGCTCCAAGGGGGAAGAGGGAATGGAGCTGGCAGAGACAGAGGCATATCCTGGCCCATCTGTCAGCCCTCAGATGGAGAGTCAACAGCCCCCAGGTCTGGAGGTGATTGATGAAGAAGAGGAGGTTCAGCTGGATCCAGTGCCTGATGTGTGGCTGTGCAGAAGGCAGAGGAGAGGAGAGCAGTGGAAATCTATGGGCCGATCCTGGGGAAGGAAGAGCTATTGTGAGGCCCCACCCTAGCTCTGGGGATAAAAGGAAGGGGGCGGACCTGAATAGGTGTGGTATTCATCTTCTGGCTGGATGGACTTGTTAGCCTGCGAGAGAAGCTTTTTGCCGGGGCTGCTGGCATTCTTAATAAAGGAATCTTTGTCATGTTTGGGGAGCTGGGTCAGAACACTTCCTCAAACGTTATCATCTATTGTATTTGTTAACTTTTAAGGAAAGTTCAATGCAAAATTTAAAAACAACTTGTCACATCTATATGTTCCAAAGAGTAAATGAAGTTATTTTATATATATATATATATATATATATATATATATATATATATATATATATATATATAGCGTTATGAGCTAACTAATATAAGATATATATATATATATATATATATATATATATATATATATATATATATATATATATATATATATATAGCGTTATAGAGCTAACTAATATATATATATATATATATATATATAATATATATATATATATATATATATATATATATAGCGTTATAGAGCTAACTATTCTCCTTTCATCTTGGTAACTAACAATGTTTTGTGTTTCTCCAGGCTGTCAATTCTGCACTGAGGTCCAAGACCAGGGGAAAATAATATTAGTGCCTGATCTTTAATAATAATTCAGTCTCATCATTGCCTCATCTTTGCTGTTTAATGCCCAAGAAAGAGCTGCACATATTTGCTGAAATGATCAATGAGACTCTGTTGATAGGAGAAACTTCAGAGGGGGTCCAGTCCAAATAGCAACAGGGAGCACAGCTGGAACAAAAAGAAAGAAAAAAATCAATTGGTGCATGGGGCTTTTATTGGCAGTGAGCCGGATGCCTGGTGATATTGCAAGTTCCCAAGCTTCTCTGAGGGAGATTAGCTTCTAAAACAACACAACATCTTTATTACCAATTCAGAAAAATTGCAAACAAAAAGAAGGTGTTGCATAACAAAGCCTACATATGGGGACGTAAAACAGAAAGAGTCATGATTCAATACATAGAAATTCATTGCATAATAAATAGGCTAAGAATTGGATGAGAGGAGTTGGTCCCCATAGTTTCTATACAACTGCATGGAGGCCGGCTAGGAGAAACAAAGATTAGAAATCAGTGATGATAAGGATGATGTCAGTGATAGCATTTTTTTTCCAGTGCTTCACTGAACAGCCCCATAAGGCAGGCTGCTATTATTGTGTGAGTACACCGGTTTGGATCTACAGCTAGGTCATGTGGGTTTGACTGTAGCTATTGAGTGAGTTCAAAATTCACAGCCCTAACAACTGCACCACATAAGCCCTCAGATGCACACAAAAATAGTAACTTAAGAAGATAATTAGGTTCTCACCTTAAAATCATCTTAAAGTCAGAGTAGGAGCTTTAGAATGGATATTTCGTATAGCTGAAATTGTTGGCGTAAGGAGCAGTTCACTAGCATATCCTTTTAGCTGGTGATATGCAGAAGCAAGAACACAATCTGAATTGTATATTGTTTGGGAATACAATGGAGTAGTTTCATAATTTAATTATGCTAGGCATGCACTGCTGGAATGAACAGGAGAACGCTAGAATGTAATTGCATTACAAAGGCATGAATCATCAAATTGCTGATACATTTATGCTCTACACACACACACACACACATTGTATGAGGGTTAAGATATAGAAACTAATTAACTCAAAGGCTACATTCCAGCTAAAACTTATAAGGTTATTCAATCTCGTAGGTTTATTCAGCATGTTGAGAAAGTAAAATGGCTGTTATTACAAACACAGATGTTTATCCACAGGATTAATGTTATGGTGGATGTAACAATCAGAAAGCACTCGTTTCATAAAAAATACACTCTCAAGGCTAAAAGAAAAATGATTTATCTAAGATAAAAAAGCAATAAACCACCAATTTTTCTGAATGAGTCTACCAGTTTGGAGATTATTGTAAGTTATAGTTGGAAATGTACCTTTTAGTTAATTGGAAAAAGTACTATAAACTAGCTCCTCTGAAATTAGAACATTCTCTTTTAACAAAGCTCAATTCATAGAAATGCAGAGGTTAAAAGTTAAATGATTGACACAAAGATCTAGATATAAGGAAAAGATGGAGCAACCCTATCCCTCAAATTCATTCCTTTGTACTTATAGTTTCTCTGACATTCAGATTGTCCCTTAGAATTTCTCACCCATCCAACTATTGATTTTGATATCACCTCAGAAGAACTTCTCCCTCCCTCTTTCTCTTCTCCTCACAATATTCAGATCATACAATAAAAAGTTCTTATATGAAAAGATTATTTAATTGTCATATTATGATCAGTAAGCCTTTATGAAATGGTTAGAATAGTATGCTCTACTTCTGCACCTTATTTAAAAGAATACAGAAGAGAGCTGATATGTCTTGACCACTTGCTGTATCTAGAAAAGGACAGAGTTTTCTTGAGTGAAGTGAATTGTAAAATTGGATGGAGTATGTGTGGATGGAGTGTTTGTGTGTGTGTATGTGTGTGTGCAAGAGAGAGCGAGAGAGAGCTTTATTGAAACATTTTGAAGGGACAACTTCAGCCACCAGAGAAGTTCCTTCTAGTTCTAATGAATAACAGCCTAATGAATAGCATTTGAAGCCTGTTTCAAAATCTGATTTAAATCAATGGTAACAGATGTAAGGAAATCTACACTGTAGACTTATTATTAACCAATAGCTTCATTTTTAAGGAATTCTTATAGAATAACCGAGTTGGAAGGGACCTTGGAGGTCTTCTAGTCCAACCCCCTGCTTAGATTGGAAACACTACACTACTTCAGACAAATGGTTATCAAATCTCTTCTTAAAAACTTCCAGTGTTGGAGCATTCATAACTTCTGGAGGCAAGTTATTCCACTGATTAATTGTTCTCACTGTCAGGAAATTTCTCCTTAGTTCTAAGTTGCTTCTCTCCTTGATTAGTTTCCACCCATTGCTTCTTGTCCTTCCCTCAGGTGCTTTGGAGAAGAGCTTGAGTCCTTCTTCTTTGTGGCAGCCCCTGAGATATTGGAACACTGCTATCATGTCACACCTAGTCCTTCTTTTCATATTATACTTATTAATGTTTCCAGAATGGCTTAGGTAAAACATACGAGTTAGTTCATGTCAGAGTATATTCATGAACTGGAATAGAGCATGGTAACAAGGTCAACCAATGAATAGGCATAGCAATTAAGTCAGCCAATGAGAACTGTTTGGAAACTGAAACTAGAAGTAGCCTAGGCATGGCTCTATGTTAAGCTCTGCAGCTCTGAAGCTATGTTAAGCTCTTGAGTCTGTCTATTGAAGATGAAACTGCTTATCTCCTCTGCTGTGTGTCTTGCTTGCCTGCTGAACTAAAGTGAAACTGATGTCTGTTTCTGAGCTCCTGAGTTGCTGCTGAAGCTCTGAACTTGTAACATGTCTACTTCTGTTTGAGTTTGCTCCATAGTGGAGAAATCTACAACTGGTTTGTAAAATTCACTTCATGTATTTATAAAGAAGCTAAATGAAGCCTCAGCCATCCGTGTTTACTTTTCTGGTGCTGAATTACTCTGCAAAACTCTGAACAGTTCATCCTGTAACAAAAATCTTGGTCCTATAAATTATGACTTTGAGGTTTGAAATAAGCATTATATTCATGCTTTCCCCCCTGGACCATAAAATAGGAGTGAAAAGAACAAAATTAAATGGGATTAATGTTTGATGTTCACAAAAACCTCTGTATATAATGGATAGTTTTTCAAGGCAATATTGTGATTTACAAATTTGCAGTTGCTAAGAAATACTGTGCTAATGCAGATACATTCTAATTTTGAAATAAACTGGTTTTTTAAAAAATGAAATACAAACAGAATACCTATACAAGATAATGCATGTGGCAGCATGACTTTCATTATGTTCTGATCCAGGGGTTCTTGGCCTTTGGGCTGTGAATCTTAAAGCAAATAATAAAAATAGAAGTACTGAAAATTGAGCAGGGGAAAGCTCATAGAATCACAGCACTAAAAAATAAAATAAAATACAGTAAAAGTGGCATACATAATCTCATCATTAGATTAAGCTCACTACAATCAAAACAGTCCTGATTGATCCATTCTTGCAGCCTTATACTGCCTAAACAATGTGGCAACTGAGAAACAGTACTCTAACCATTAGTAGGGAAAGTTGTATGTGGCATGAGTGCAGTTAAGGTCGATAACTTAATTTACACTTCTTTATTTTACTAAAAGGCATTGTGTGAAAATCCCAATTGAGAAAAGCCATGAGGGTGACACAGATCAGTAACTATGGGGCTAGTTACGGTAATGATGCTGACTGTGTAAGAGAAGAATATGGCAAATAATGTGAATCAATAAACAAAATAGAAAAAGAAAGATCATTTATGTACGTATGAAATTAAAAGAAAAAGGGACAATATAGTAGATCTGAGTGAAAGTAACCAGATTTTTTGGTTGATGAATAATGCCAGGAAGTAAATACAAGGAAATAAATGTGTAGGTTAATATACAAATAGAATGACTAGCTTGGACTCCTAGTGGACAATCACTTAAGTATGAGCAAACTGTGTGGCAGCAGCCCAGAAATCCCAATGTAACCCTAGGCTGCATTAATAGAGGGGTATAATCAAGATCACATGAAGTTACTGCTTTACAAAGCCTTAGTAAGACCGCACTTGGAATACTACAGCCAATTTTGGTCACAACAATATAAAAAAGATGTTGAGACACTGGAAAGAGTGCAGAGAAGAGCAAGAAGGATGATTTAGGGGGGCAGAGGCTAAAATGTATGAACAACACTTGCTGGAATGGGTACGTCTAGTCTAGAGAAAAGAAGGGATGAGGGGAGACATGATAGCAATGTTCCAATATTTGAGGGGCTACCACAAAGATTAGGAGCTAAACCTGTTTTCCAAAGCATCAGCAGACAAGACAAGAAACAATGGATGCAATCTAATCAAGGAAAGAAGCAACCTAAAACTAAGGAGAAATTTCCTAACAGTGAGAACAATTAACCAGTGGAATACCTTGCCTTCAGAAGTTGTGAGTGCCTCATTGCTAGAAGCTTTTAAGAAGAGACTGGACAACCACTTGCCTGAAAATGATATAGGGATTCCTGCTTGAACAGAGGATTAGACTAGAAGACCTCCAAGGTCCCTTACAACTCTGTTATTCTATGTTCTATGTACGTATTGGTTTCATCTAGGTGATTGTAGGTATACACAAAAGTAGAAATTAATAGGTAGATTATATCTATATTACACACCAGTAAATGGTGATAATGGAAGATTTTGGGGGAATCTGTATAAAATTCTGAATGAATATGGATCACAATTGTTGTGTTAGTGTACATGAGTAGCTGTGTAGAAATTGGATGAGAGACTATAGAAAAAATTATTCGAGAATCCAAATGAGTGAAAATGGTGACTTGGGAACATATCCTTAACAATGCTGCTTCTTTAAATATGTAGTCTATTAAATTAGTAGAGCTAATCTAATTTCAAGAAGGATGTTCCATAAGGCAAGCATCAAATCATGGAAGGCACATCTCCTGGGACCCACCAAATGTATGTCCCTAGATGATGGAACCTGTAAAATGCCCTCTCTGCAGTTTTAATAGAGTGGGGTGCTATAACTGTGAAGAGGCAGTCCCTCAGATAGCCCACTCCCATGCCACGAAAGCCAATGACTGGAATTGGACCCGGAAACAAACTAACAGTCAATGAACCTTGCAGAGCAGAGGGGTTACATATGCTATTCTTGGAGCACATCTAAGTGCTTGCATTGCTGCATTTTGTACTAGCTGAAGGTTCCAAATACCCTTCGGGGCAGCCCATGTAGATGACATTGCAGTATCCCAATCTGGAGGTGATTAGGTATGAGTGAATGTCAGCAGGGCCAGTAATGGGCATGACTGGCAGACAATACAAAGCTGTGCAAGGGTCCTGCTAACCATGATTGCCATCTCCTCATTGAGTAGGAATGGTGAATCTAGGGGGACCCTCACTTTGTGCTTTGGGTTTGTTGGGGCTGGGAAACTTCATCCAACACCAAAGTTGGCACAATCCTGGAACCAGCAGGACCAAAAATCCAAAGCCACTTAATCTTGCCAAGGTTCAGCTAAAGTGTGTTGTTCCCCATCTAGACTTTCAGAGCCTCCAGATGCCAGACTAAGAAGTTCAAGCATCACTTAATTCACCAGGAATGGAGATATATAATTACCATCAGCATATTGAAGATACCTTACCACATGGTGATGGATGAGCTCTCACAAAAGATTCGTGTAGGTATTAAAAAAGAGAAGAGAGTGCCTAGTAGGTACTGAGGGTGGGACCTCTCTTACCCAATCATCACCAACTGGAATTGACCCTGAAGGAAGGAGGCAATGTGAATATGCCCCCCTTCAATCTTCTGAGATGATCCAGAAGGATGCCATGGTTGACGGTATCAAAAACTGCCGAGAGGTCAAGTGAGATCCATTATCCCATCTTGCCCAAGCAAAAGTACAATCAGAGGATTATTTTGATAGTGGATCTGCTACCATCATAAATAAGGAAGGCTGAACATTTCCCATCCCTTGACTATAAGAAAGAACATGTAACTTTATTGATTACTTTACATTACTAAATGGCCAAGTATTTACATAAGTAAGCTATGGGCCTGTGAAAGCAAAATATGTCTAGTAATAGGAAGCTACTCAATATCCAATAATATATGTGCATCTATTAAATAAGAAAATCCAATTGCTTCCTCCTATTTTCAAGAGTATAACGATTGAGCCAGCTGCATCAGCTAACTTTGGTTAATATTTCATGATGGATTTGCCAGAAAAGGAGATAATTAGCATGTAAGGGTGTTAAAGTAGAGCAAAGCAGAGGAACTGTATAATACACTAAGGAGTTTGCTCTCATGTTTGTGCATAAAATCATCCTTCATTTCCAAGAGACTTGAGGATGCAGATTTCATGGCAGAATGTTTATTTCCATTACTTACACAGTAATTACTCTCAGATAAATTCATGTGGCAAGACAGAGGAGTTTCATTTGACAGCTGAGTTTAGCTTGTACTATCATTATAGGCTTCAAAGATAAAAGAGGCCCATTAGAGATATCTATTCTATCTTATTGGCAATCATAGAATTTCTTGTTGTGGAACTATTTTCCAGTATTTGGCTTGTCTTAAATATCCTCAGTGATGACATTACTATCTCTGCCCTTGGGTATTTATTCAGTAGGATAATACTTTATCCAGTGTCCTTACTGGTTACAGAAGGACATTTTCCAGGCAAAAAGTTTTGAATACAGCTTTGCACCCCAACACTGACAATTTGGAATGTGAGGACCGGAGGGTAGATGAGGTAAAATTGGAGCTGCAAACAGCATATAAGATATCAAAAAATAAAATAAATAAAGCTTGGCTTTCATTCTGAAGTCTATTTGGAGAATGCTCCTCTTAGCAGATACCTAAGTAAGTATGGATATTTTTAGAAATTAGAAGACACGTGCAATGAATAGGTCTACATAGATAACCTTTCTCATCCATGTATATGTAGGCTAGTGCATGAGTTTAGATTCAAAACATGCAGAAATGATTCAATGAATAGTGGGATTAGTGGATCAGAAGAGCAAAAGGTATAGTAGAATATCCTCCTTGGCAGCAGGTAGCTAACTCTCCTTCTACTTATAAACAGGCATTAACTGATAGACCATACCATCAGTCCTGCCCAAGAGTATGTTTATGGACAGAATCAAAGAACACAGCTGGTGGGTATAAACTGGAAGTACTTTGTCCAAATTCTCAAGCCCTATCAACTATAATCCATCACATACAAACAATCCAGACTGTACTTTGAATAGGCCCAAAGCTTTCAACCAATGAGGGCATCATATTCAGAATGAATAATGGTGTCATTATCCTCAAAACGCCTGGAAAATGTGATACCATAGACTTGCAATACATCATCACTATGGTCTTTTTGTAAAAGTCTGTTTAAGATGAGTTTGAAGCCCTTATTCTGTATTCTAGAGTAATTGACTAAACTGGAAAATGAGCTTTTGTCTTCATTTGCAAATGACTGAAAAAGGAATTACATTTGGCTCACCTGCCAAGATATCAGCAATGGCCCTGGATATCCCAGCTATTCTAATCAGCCAGCAGAACCTATGTCTTCAGAGTAAATGCTTATAGGAAATTTGTTCAGACTGATGGTCTTTTTCCACAGATGAGCTGAAGTTCTATCTCCCTATCTTTGAGCCACAAAAACAAAAAAAAAACCTATACTAGCATGAAATTTTCTGTCTCCATGGCTGATCCTTACCCTATCCCTTTGCATCTTCCCAATTACTGCTAGTCACCTGCCTTATCCTACAATAAATGGTGACTAGTCATAACTGATAGCATATACCAGAAGCTATCTTTGGATCATGTGGAAAATCTGGGGAAACCACTGCTTTAACCCTCAAATATCTATAAGATACCTGAGATACTCAATGGGCTGGGGATATGATGAAAGAAATGTCATAAGGATACGACAGAACAATAATATTTGCCAGGGCATGCTTTTTCCTTAACTATGTGACAGTTAGGAAGGGCCCTGAAGATATATATTAGAAGGAAAGAAAGGTTGAAGCAGAAGTAGTGAGAATAATATGTGCAAAAGATACACAAGGACATTAATATATGCCAGAAATGTTTAATTTGTAGAGTTGTGCTTTATTAATGGTGGAAAGGATGAGAAGGAGAGAGAAAAGAAGGATCACCAAAGCACTTCATTTTTCAAGCCTAAAAGGCTAAAAGGGGGTTCAGTGTTGTTTCTATTAAGATTGGGATTGAGATTCAGCTAAGACTAGCCAAATCCAAATAACACCTAGATGGCAGCTAAGCAATTCCCTTTTCTGCCATCTTGTGACTGGATTTTTGCAACCTATTTCAGAGAGCTCTCTGTATAGGACTCTGTGCTTATTCTATTTGTATTCAGAAATGGCTTGAGTTCAGTGTAACACTCCTGCAGCTTCTGCAGTTGGGGTAACTTAGGTTTGTGATCATTTGAGGGGCAATGTGATCAGTTAACCCTTGCCTCACAAAGAATAGAAAGGTAATGTTCAGAAAAGATCAGTGGCTTCCTTCCAATTGTGAAATCAAGATGAGTCAAAGCCGATTCCCCTTTTGTTCTCTTTCACTTGTCTTTGTGGTAAACTGCCAGACATTATCACCACATATGATTCAGAATGGCAGAAAATGGCTGGTCAAGGGGTTAGCTAGGAGAAATATTGGAATCTATCAAAATCTCTTGATCTGAAGGAAGGTGTGGAGAAAGCAGCTTCTAGAACAGGAGCATCAAACTCAAGACCCAGGGCCCAGATCCAGCCCACAGGGTGCTTAGATCTGGCCTGTGGGCCTGCCCTGGAAACAGTGAAGGACCAGCCAGTGCTTCCTCTGCCAGTGAAAATGGAGCTTGTGTGTGTGTTACCCTCCCGAGTTCCATTTTCATTGGCAGAGGGTGCAGGAGGCCATTGCAGCTGAAAACAGAGCTTGGGAGCCCCATTTTCTCTGGCAGAGCACTTGGGCCACCCCAGGAACCCCTGACACGAGTGATGTTGAGCTGGCCACACCCACCCTGGCCATGGTACCACTCCAGCCCCCCAAGGTCAAACACAGCCCTGATGCAGCCCTCAATAAAATTGAGTTTGACACCTCTATTCTAGAGTTAGTTAATTTCCAAAATAAAATATTACTTTACTTCTTCATATTTGTTTAACAAATACTAAGTTTTCCTGTGATAGTTCTTCCTAGTTGTTTTAGAGCAGAGATGGGAAAACCTTTGATGACCATGAAGATGCACATTTATGTGAAGACTGAGATCTGCAATGGGAAGGATAATAATGCAAATTGTAAAAAAATAGGTCTTGCCTAGAGGAAGGGCAGAATTTTCAGTTTTCCCTGTATTTGGGGTGGAATGGGGAAATGTACATTTCTTTCTTTTTTTAAACTCTTTAACATTTATTTTAAGTCATACGCTACCCTTTCTACCAAAACAATAGGTTTTTCAGGAATTGTGGTTGGAAGAGGCACCAACAAGCAAAAGCAGTTGAGAATCATATGCTGCCTTTGGCTTTCATCCTTATTCTTGATTCAATGCTCAGGGAAATATATATATTTCTTTTCTAGAGACTCACTGATCCGTACCATTGTCATAGAACAAAACAATTAAAAAATTGAAGCACCCTACAGTTCTTTGTAACCATATGGAATGATTGAGGGCAATAGAAGAAGTGGATGACAGAGAATGAGGTGGCTGCATGGAGTCACTGAAGCAGTCGATGTGAACTTAAATGGGCTCTGGGGGTGGTGGTAGAGAACAGGAAGGCCTGGAGGAACGTTGTCCATGGAGCCGCGATGGGATGGACATGACTTCGTGACTAACAACAAGAATTGATGCTTCCTAAATTACCCTATCAGCAATCTAAGAAGATATATGCAAGTCATACTTTCTAGCACTGAGATGATATCCTGATGATACGGAAACCATGACTTACGGGCTGGGAGCTCTTGTCATTACTACGTCATCTGGCTAATACAATCTGCTTGTATTCCAGGAAAGCTGAAGATTGCATACAAAGAAGGAAGCGGTATTGAAAAATAGCTTTGTAGTTGGATGGTCGCAAGCAGATGCATATCTATGTGCTGGGAGTGTGGGGGAGGGAATGGGGAACAAGAATAGATGGAGGCCTGTCAAAAAATGATCCATCAGGCTCTAAGTGAAGCCTCAGCCTTTATAAAGAAACCATGTTATGAAAGATGAATAGCTTTGGAAGTGCTTTTACGAACATTTGTGTCCAGCTTCACCTCTTGGCAATGTAAAACTGTCAATACTCTTACCCCAAGCTGACGTGTAAAAAACGTAGAAGAGCTTTTTAGAATGTCTTTTGACAGCATCTAATGCTGCAGAGTGATTTGGAAGCAAGGAGGTGGCAAGGAGGTGAGAGGAAGGAATGACTTCATAGCACCAGGTGGGGGCAGAAGGGAAGGAGGAGAAAAAGGAAGACTTATTTTCAGACTCCTTGCCATAGTTTATTAGCATGGAAATTCAATAATCCCATTAATTACAGAAAATAATGTAAGGCGGATCTGCTGGGCTATGCTACAATTTGAGCTTTACTTCTGTGGGTAATTGCCAGTGACATGTCTGGAGAGAAATATCACAAAGATACATAACAAAGGGCATCTCCTCTTTAGAGCATAGATCTTGTTTCCATGGAAACCTGTCTTTGCTTCCATCCAGGAGCTCTATGATTTATGTATGTGCAAAAGTTCCCCATTTGCAAAACATTTTTTAAAAAAATAGGGGAGGGGGAAATGAAGATTTTAATAAAAAGTGTTAATAAGCAACTCATTAGTAAATTCACCTTCTCTTCAGCATTAGTTTCCCATCCATCACTACACTTTCACCTCTGTACTCCAATATTTAACCTAGTTTAACCAAGCTGTTTAAAGTCAAGTTCCACGATGGCTGCAAAGCTCATTGCATGGAGATTGTCTAAGATATGGCCGTAAAACTTCTTTATAGCTGGAGTTTTAAAACCTGGAGAACTGAGTTTGCCTCCCATAAATTCATCTTTTTGAGACATTCTTGACAATGTCAAGAAACACAGACATTCATAAAGATTGAGGCTCTCTTTTAGACATGGAACTTCATGAGTAAATAACCCACATAATGTAATTAATTATAGTTGGGTAATTTTAGGGAAATAGTTGTACTTTCATTTAAAATTGTTCATGAAAATTCTGAAAAAGTTTATTCAATGTGGACATGAAATGGAATTTGTATTTGTGCGAATGAAAACTGTATATAAACCTGGTTGGTTTCTGTTATAGCAGATAAGAATATTGAATGTTTGAGATTTATGACTTTTTTGCCAAAAGCGTAAGCTCACAAAACAAAAGCTTATACCTCCAAGAAGTTTGTTTTATTTATTTATTCAATTTGTATAGCTGGCCATCTCAGCCAAGTCACTTTGGGTGGCTTATAATTCTAAAATCATAAAAGAGTTAAGACAATTAAAAACATCTAAAAATGAATACACACAGTGACTGACATAGTTAACCAACTACTTATTTATTCAATTTATATTCAGGTGTTGCAGAGCAATCATGAACTTTGGGGATTTTGTAGAATTACCTCATGAGGCTTTTAGGAACAAAGACATCATTAATTTTTTTTTATGCAGTTGGAAAGAGATCCATTAAAATTTAGACCCACCCAATGCACTAATGGAAGTGATAGATGGTTTTGTGTCTCACACTATATATGGAAGTTAACTGGAGGACAACTTACAAAGTGCTGGTAAGTAGAATACCTGAATATCATTATAGCCTGTCCCAGTTGGATCAGCCAGCCTGAGAAAACTTAGGAAACAGCTGGTTCTCTTGATATTGAATTAACCTGCAAATGTAGCAGAATCCTGGTCCAATCACATGAGAACCTTCAAACCTGTTTATAGAATCTGTGTGAATGAACAGTCACATTTTTGCTAAGGAATATGGTAATAAAGGTGTACAACATTTGCATTTAATACATACTGTTTTGTTTTGAAAGGGAGCTTGTATCAATTTTGCTGAGGTAAATCAAGTTTTGGGTATTTTTGTCATAAACCCTCAATGTCCTTCTGATTTTCAATAAAGTAGGAATCAGTATATGCTTTTGAGATTTGTCTCTCAGATTTAAATCAGTAGTTTATAGCTTTCCATTTCCAAGAACAGAAAGTTCATTATAATCAGTTCTTCCCCGGTGAAGATTTCTCCTGTACACAAACGTGCCAGGGCTTTGCCATTGATCTTCCTTCAGAAAGGCTGACTTATGAAATTGCAGTCAGGGGGAAATTGCAGTGTTGAAAATGATCAAACGAGCCTTACGTCATTTTAAATCCTGCTGCTCTGAGCTTTCTCTGATGTCCGCAGTACTGATTGCACTGCCCTTAAAGTTAGTTTTTATTCATGTCTAAACTAGCAGCCAACAGCTGGCAGGTTCTTTGAAAATGGACTTTTTATTTCTTATCTAACATAGCACAAATGTATTATTCCTTAATACAGGACCTAGCCTGATCCTGATATTCCCCTTTGGCTTTAGTTCTTTCCCACCTGTTCAATGCCTTCATTAAAGCAATTATATAAATAAAGCCTGAAGGGCTACCATTCGGAACTCACCTTTACTTAACTGAGCTATTTGTTTCTGCAGTTCAGTGTGTTGTCAAATTTTATGAGATCATATGGGATTATATGCGAAACTGTAACACTCAGTATTCCACCAGCCCTAGAAATATGTGACAATATTTATTAATATTTATTTCCTGTAGTTCTGCCCAAGAACAGGAATCATTTGCAAGCCAAGAGATTAACCCTACTATCCTGAAGAGTAACACATCTCCACTATAATGCACTATATTGGCAATCTAATAACTGGCGATATATACTCAATTATAATATTGTCCTATGCCCCTATAGCTGTACATATGTTGTCTATAAGCTGTAATATTGTTATAGACAGTATTACTCTGCAGAAATTGGGATCAGTGAGTTAGGATAGATGATTCCTATGCCAAATTGCAACTTTCATCAAAGCATATTGTGCTGTTCATAAAATCATGAATGCAACAATAGGCAAATTTATTAATCATAATGGTTGCTATATGTATGAATTCCTAACAATCTAGGGACAAAAGCAGGATACGGTATGGTATACAGTATCAGGTAAGTTTCTGTCCACAAAACCAACAGCATTGCAAGAAAGCTCACCAGTTTTAAAGGAAAATAAAACTGATGGATGTTTCCTCCTTGGATTTAGCCAGAGAGGATAGATGAGCGATGCAAAAATATAAACCAATCGTAGCCCATTTTGGGAAAATCAACCTAATAGTATTGCCACTCATTTAACACCTTCTCTTTCATTCTTGCACTGGCAGTACCAGAGGGCAAAGAAAAATTGATGAATAATACTAGCATTGTATAGATTTGTATAAAATCCAGGCTGCTTTCTCTCCTGATAGGAGGAAAATTCTGTTCCATCAAAACTTTCTTTTACAGCTTTTTCTAAAGTATGGAGATTTTACACACAATTTTTCCAAGATACATAATGGCCTCAGCAAGGCATTATTTTTAAAATGTAGCTTTTTGTTTCCCTATGTAACTTGGGAAAAAAAGCCCATATTCTTTTTCAGATTCATTTCTTTTATAAATATGTGGTGGTGGGAAAGGGCAAGAAGTTGCTTGGATTTTTGGACTAGAGGGGGTAGGGAGGACAACTATTAGTGACAATGACTATTCAATGCTGCCATCAGTGCTATGGCAAACTCCGTTTTGGTAGGCCTTGTTGGTCCATTTAATATCTGAACTCTCTGATGTAACTTGAAGATGTAAGAAGCTACCTTTGATTTATTCACTCTATTGATTTATTGAGCTCAGTACTGTTTATACAGCGTGGTAACCATTGAAACATTTTTAGAAAGGAATAACGTTTGGTATTTTGGGATGAAAAGTATATGCTATATGACCCAAGACTGGATGTCTATAATTCTCAATCATCCAGGTCATGTCTTCAGAGCTAAAGAAGTTCCTTGGATAAGAAGCAAAACACTTTCAAGGGAAAAAGAAAAGCACTTTTAGGATCCAAACCTGGATTCAGAAGTGGGATCCTTTAGTCGCTACCAGTTTGCTGGGTGATTGAGCATGTGGGCACAGCTAACACGCACACACCCAACAAGCCAATCAGCTGAGAGGATGAAGAAACAAAAAGCTAGGAGCGACCTCCCACCCTCCCATGCACTTTTCAATCTTTTATCCTCTCAGCTGATTGTTGGAGGCTTTCCCCCCCTCCTCCCAGCTGACCAGAGGCTTTTTTAAACTACTAGTTCCACCAAACCAGTTTTAGTACTGGTTTGGTCGAATCGGGCTGAACCGGCAGCATACCACCACTGCCTGGGTTATATATCAAAGGAGACTATGATGATCTTTGAGGAATTAAAACTGGGTGTCAGGGTTCCAAGTAATAAATCCATATCAAGCAAAACTCCAAGGCAGGTAAATTCCTCAAAGAATAGCTTTATTGGAAACATCATATTGGTACAGATCTGGTGAAACTGACTCTGAAGACTCCTGCAGTTTTCACCTAATTAAAAGTATTTCCCCCCCAGTTTCTCAACAATCAGTCACATGGTCCAATCATGGTGAGGTCTGGCAACTGGGTAGCATCACTCCGCCTTCCTCCGACCAGGTGTAAGAATGTCCTTGATTCCTAAGAGAAAATATTTTGTTTTGACTCTATCTCTATCTCAAAATCCCCTTCCCTGTCCCTCAACTCCAGTGTGGCAACACTGAAGTGGTCAAAACTGGCTTTGGTCAGGTCAGCTTCAGGACTGACACTGTGACCTTGGGAATAATCACATTATCGTGCCAATACAGAATTTGTCTTTTAATAATAATATTCTTTTGGGTTTTATAGAGCCATTCACTTCATCTCAAATGACCTGCTTCTATTTCTAACAGCCATAGTGATATACCATAGATGCAGGGTAATCCTACTGGACTTCTTTCAACATCTAAGGGGCCGTCACAAAGAAGAGGCGGTCAACCTATTCTTCGAAGCACCTGAAGGCAGAACAAGAAACAATGAATGAAAACTAATCAAGGAAAGAACCAACCCAGAACTAAGGAGAAATTTCCTGACAGTTAGAACAATTAATCATTGGAGCAGCTTCCCTTCAGAAGCTCTGGGTGCTCCATCATTGGAAGTTTTTAGGAAGAGTTTGGACAAACCACTTGTCTGAAGTGATATAGGGTCTCCTGCTTGAGTAGAGGTTGGTCTAAAAACCTCCAAGTTCCCTTCCAACTCTGTTATTCTGTTATCCTATAGCTTATAGATTGTTTCCTTAGGGGGGAAACATTATCACACTTTCAGAACATTTTGACTCTAATAGCGGGAAACTGCAAGATTCTGCATTTACCATTAAGCATTTTAGGCAATGGCAATAATCATGTAAAATATGATTTGCTGTTTTCAAGTTAATTACTTTATTAGAGAGGACCATCTTGTAACGAACCATCAAAGTGGATAATGAGACAGGACATATTTGGAGCCTATTGGCTTATTATAAATTAAGCATTCTGCAGATGCTTTGTTTTTGGAAAAATCATTTCACATTACCAAGATTTCTTGTCTATCATTTTTTATTTAACATTTGTTAAGACTGATTTTTCTCACTCTAATACTTCAAATCAGTGCAACCTAATCAAGCAAATTGTCTGTAATCTCAAGAGTTCTTGGGGGATTTGTAATATGATGGAATTTTGGGGTTATGCTCCCTCCCTGTCTTATTTCCTGGGGGAAAAAAAAAAAACTAACCTACATTAATGATTGTTCTCGTCCCAGTTCTACTTTTATCTGAAGATTTGCTGCCTATCTTAGCCAAGCTCCCAATAAATCAGAGCTAGGGAGCAAAGTGAAATGAAAGTAATGCAACCTCCCAAAGAGACCTGATTCAAGTTGTGAATGAGTGATAGAAATATGTGAGCCTATTAGAAATGGAATTAATTAAAGATTTTATTAGCATCTGACAGTGCCTGTGGGAAAAGCGTGCTGGTTTAAAACAGAAGGAAAGAAAAGGAATCAGAGCATTGCAAGATTAAGGCTTTATAAGAGAAGAAGAGGAGCTTAGAAGAGACAGTTCAGGACAATGACTCCAGTCCCAGTTATAAGACTCCAATTTATTCATTTATGAATTAGATGTATATATTACTTTCCTCCAGGAGTCACTGTTGCTCCATACTTCCCTGTTTCCCCACAGCAACAAAAACCCTATAAGATGCCTCAGGCTAGAGATAGTGACTGGCCCAGTGTGAACTTTTCTGGCTAAAATGAACTTCAGTTCAACTGTCCCTGGTTCTAATTCAACCTCACTGGCTATTAAATAACAGCAGTATTGACATGATAGTGATGATGACATGGCATCAAGTCATTGTCAATTCTTATCAATCACATAAATAAATTTTCTCCCTGGTGATGTGTCCCTAAGCCTGATTTTTCAACTTTTCCTATGGTGCGCTCATCACCACTGTAATTGAGTCCCTCCACCTTGCTGCTGGTCATCCTCTTCTCTTTCCCTTGTTTTCTTGGTTGTTCACAATATCCTCAGGAATCTTCTCCAACAATAAAGCTTGAAAGCATCAACACACCTCCTGTCTTGCCTCTTCAAATTCTAACGTTTGCTTCCATAGTGCCACAGGGAATGCCATGGCTTTTGATCTTTCTGATTATAAAGGGTTAATGGCATTTGAATATTTTTCCTAAGGCCTTTGTGATTCCTCCACCAAGTGGTATAAATTAACTGTTTCTTCATTGTATATTACCTGGGGTACTTTACTTTCTTCTTTCTATCCAGTTAAACTCTTATGATGATGATTATAGTTGGAAATGTCTCCAACTAATACAGACTTAAATGATCTTGATCTTCATTATTGATAGCATTTAAAAAGCTAATGGGCTAGGCTAGATTTGAGAGTTGGGAGAACTTTGCTTAAAAATGGTATCATTGGACCGCCATGGTTGTCTATGGAGATTCTCAGTCATCCAGGTCATGGTTGTTCCAAAGGTGCATTTTTCAAGAGGCAACTGGACTTTCTGGTTTTTCTTTGAAGACATTTTGCTTCTTATCCAAGAAGCTTCTTGGATGGCAAGTGAAATGTCTTCAAAGAAAAACCAGAAAGTCCAGTTGCTTCTTGAAAAAAGCACCTTTGGGACACCCTCATGTGTCAATTTTTTAAAAAAAATATTTATTTATTTATTTATATTTATTTATTTGATTTGTCAATCACTTACAAGATAATAGGTATAAGTATATACATAGTTATGAATACATGAAATGGGTACATATAAGAAAAATAAAAGAAACAATAGGACAGGGATGGTAGGCATGTTGGTGTGCTTAAAAATACTCCTTTGATCTTTTTAGTTGCTTGCAGAAAGGGTCAAGGGGGAAATGAACTATTTTAGTGTCAGCTGCACCCAGCTAATGCCAACATGGCTACTCCTAATAAATCATTTTTTTTTACTCTGAGAGATGTGGCTAGAGACTTATGATTTGAATGGGGGTGGATTTATTGGAGCCCTGACACCATGGTTATTAAAAGGAGAACAATGGTTGCTCAATCCTTCAAAGCATTCTTTTGCATTGATGAAAAGTAGCTAAGCCTTCAGAAGTATACGTGTGACTGCAGACTTTCACTAAAATGATGAAAGCAACATTATGCTCTCATGATGAGAATGATGCCCTTTTGTACTGGCATGCCAAGTTATTTGTCATTCCTCCCCTCTCCATTGACCATTCCTGGGAATGCATCTGTAATCCATATTATATGAGGACCATGGTCAATGATCAAGCACACATTTTTCATGGAAGGAATTCTCAATTCAAGTCATATATCCCATACACAGAATTGCTAGTGGAACTGAGAATAGCCAATGTATCCAGAAATCTGTGTTAAAAGGGGAAAGCGAAACATTTCTTTGGGTTATTGTAATTTTGGGTGGACAACTTGAAATCCACAAATATCCTATAAAGCTGCCTATAAATACCCTATAAAACTGTAACTATTAAAGAAGGGGTGGTTATTAAGAACAAAAATATAGTATTTATAGTGTGATATAATTTAATATCATAATAAATACATTAATACATTTATACATTAGTTTTTAAAAGAAGGTAAATAAATAAGGAAGATAAAAAATAACAGAAAGGAATGGAAAGAAGGAAAGGAAAGGAAAGGAGGAAAGGAAAGGAAAGGAAAGGAAAGGGAAGGGAAGGGAAGGGAAGGGAAGAAGGAAAGGAAAGGGAAGGAGAGGAAAGGAAAGTTTCTCTGAGCATTTTAGAAAATATCATTAAGTAGATTAAAGAAAGCCATTTTTGTTTCTTTTCTTGGTGTTTTGTGTCTATCAGTTTTCTTTTCCAAATTTACTTTTCAAATCAGAGTTAATAATAAAATTTGTCTGTTTGTTGACTTATATTTCATGTTTCTAGACCACCCATCTCTCTCAATATCTCAATATTTCCAGATCGCATCAGATCTAGCTTCCAGTGCCAAGCAGTCCCTGAAATATAGTGCATTCAGAAAGTATTCAGTCCCCCTTCACTTTTGTCAATTTTGTTATGCAGCAGCCTAATTCTACATTTGTTGAAATTCATTTTTTTCCTCAATAATCTGTACTCAGTACCCCATAATGAGAAAATGAAAACAGAAATTTAGAAATATCTGTTAATTTATTAAAAAGAAGAAAGATCACATTGGCATAAATATTCAGACCATTTGCAAAAACATGTGATATTTAGCTCTGCTGCCTCCCATTTCTCTCCCATCTCTCTTGTTTCTATATCTTGATTGGAGTCCACCTGTGGTAAATTAAATCGATTGGACAGGATTTAGAAAGACACACACCTCTCTATAGAAAGCCTCAAAGATGACAATGAATACTGCATGCATACTGGAGTAGAGCAAAAGCCATGAGGTCAAAGGAACTGCCTTCAGAGCTCAGAGACAGGATTATTGCAAGGCCCAGGTCTGGGGAAAGCTACAATAAAACGTCTGCTGCATGAAGGTTACTAAGAGCACAGTGGCCTCCATAATTCTCAAATTGAAGAAATTTGGCACAACCAGGATCCCCCCAAGAGCTGGTTGCCCAGTCAAACTGAGCAATCAGGGGAGAAGGGCCTTACTAAGAGAGGTGGCCAAGAACCCGATGGTCACTCTGACTGAGCTCCAAAGATCCTGTGAAGATATGGGACAGATTTCCAGAAGGACAACCATCACTGCAGCCCTCCATTGAGCTAGGCTTTATGGCAGAGTGGCTAGACGGAAGCTTCTCCTCAGTGCAAAATGCATGAAAATCCACTTGAAGTTTGCAAAAAAGCACCTGAAGGAATCTCAGATCGTGAGTAACAAGATTCTCTGGTCTGATGAAATCAATATTGTTTGGCCTCAATTCTAAACTGTTTGGCCTCAATTCTAAACATTATGTCTGCAGGAAACCAGGCACCACTCATCACCTGCCCAATATCATGCCATCAGTGAAGCATGGTAGTGGCAGCATCAGGCTATGGGGGTGTTTTTCAGCAGCAGGGACTGGGAGACTGGTCAGGGTTGAGGGAAAGATGAATGGAGCAAAGTATAGGAATATCCACAGTGAAAACCTGTTCCACAGTGCTCAGGACCTCAGATTGGGCCAAAGGTTCACTTTCCAATATGACACTGATCCTAAGAACACAGTCAAGACAACACAAGAATCGCTTAAGGACAACTCTGTGAGTGTCCTAGAGGGGGCCAGCTAGAGACCTGACTTGAACCCTGTTGAACATCTCTGGAGGAACCTGAAAATGGCTGTCTACTGACAGTCATTATACAACCTGTCTGAGCTTGAGGGGATTTACAAGAAAGAATGGCAGAAAATCCCCCAATCCAGGTGTGCAAAACTTGTTGTGTCATACCCCAAAAGACTCGAGGCTGTAATTGCTTCCAAAGATGCTTCCACAAAGTACGGAGTGAAGGGTCTGAATACTTATGCCAATATGATATTTCAGCTTTTTTTTTCTTCTTAATAACTTTACAGACATTTCTAAAATTCTGTTTTCAATTTGTCAGTATGGGGTACTGAGTGTAGGTTAGTGAGAAAAAGGTACCTTATAGTTTTAACTAGGCCTTCCACACATGAGATGCAAAAAATTGTACAATCATGAGATGGCAGCCAAGAGACAGAGCTTCCAGTATCCCTTTGATGCCATCAACTGGTTGTCTGGATTTTAGCATTCCAGACAAAGCATTATTTTTAACGCAGTAATCAAATCAGCAGAAATGAGGAGTTCTTATTTTGTATGTATATCAGCACACTACTGCATGGGGATGTTTTATTACTATTTTGAAATTCATTTTAAAGACAGGTTTTGCTGAGATAACTGCAGGAAAGAGGGTCCCCTGTGGAGAGTAGAAGATTGCAAGAATCCTCTTCCTTTCAAATCAGTCATTACTGGACACCACCCAATGGTTATTAATGTTCTGTGTTCAGCTGAAGGGAATAAATCCAATATTGCTTTTGTTTCAGGAAACTGGAAAAAGAATAGAAAGGGGTCATCATGGGTCCTAAAATTAATGATCTTTCAACTTGCAAGCTCAAGTTTTGTTTCACTGTCCTCACTGATAAACACGCCATCTTCCTTGCCTCTGTCACTTTTTAAATGAAAAATTAACTGCTGTATTTTCTTTTTATTTGAAATCCAGAAGGTTCTCACTTTGCCTTCTTCATTGCTGCTTCTCTTCATCTCTTCTCTAATATGCAAATATTGCAGAAGATTGGTAAACCTTGCTACAAACCATCATATATTTCCTACAAACCATCTGTATTTCCTTTTTGTTTTGGTTTAGATTTGCATGCAAAATGCAGGTTGATACAACAGAAATGAGTGTCTTTAAAGCATTAAACTGCAGCAATGAAGTGAATCTGTTTCTAAATATGATTCAAGGTTATGGTTATTACTTATAGAGTTCTATATGTCAAGGGCCAGATTATTTGAGGGACCACCTGTCTCCCATAGTGTTTGCTTAGCAGATGCTTGGTAGCATTGAATTACAATAAGTAATGTCCAGGAAGCATACCTTCTCTGTTGCAATGGCTGCCCTTAGAATGAGATCCTAATCCCAAAATCCATATGGCTCCCACCCTGTTGACATTCTATATAGCCCTGAAGATCCATTTATTCTCCCAGGCCTTGGAGTGAGATGGATGGGGCCCCTTTTGTGTCTTTGTTTTTGTCTCGAAGCTGTGACCTGATCTCATTTGGTTCCAGATCTTGCAATACAGTTTTATACAATTTATTGTCACTGATGTGCTCCATTTTGGATGGCTAAAATATTTTCTCTATTTTCTGAATCAGAAGGTAAACTCATATGTTTTCCCCTGTTTCAAATTTTACATTACATGTTTGAAGGACACATCAGCATCCATTTCTTGTAACAAGTGTGACAAATTTCTGTGCAAATGCTAGTAGGTGATGGGGGAGAAATAGGACAAGAAAGTTCCTGTACTTGGTTTCTTGATTTAATAATGGGTTTAAAATAACATTTCTCATTTCACCAGGTATGTTGGAACAAACTTCTCAGAATTGATTACTCCGTTAGGGAGACAATGTGAAGGAACCCTAAGTGGCTAACGTGACTTCTCAGAGGTTCTTATCTGTATGCAACCCTACCTTACCTACTTGCTGTAATATCACCAGCAAACTCTCTAGCCATTAGTCTGCTGCTAATGTTTAACAAGAGACTTAGACATATCCCTAAGGGCCATCCTTGTTGATGGTACTGCTCCAAATTCCAGCAGTTGGGAAATATAGCCCTAATGTATCAGGTACAAAAGACCAGGTCCATGTGAGGACTTTATTGCTAAGAGCCTATGCACAGGAATCTTCCCAATTAATATTTAGCATTTGCTTGGAGTTAGATAAGGTTGACATAATTCAAGGTAAATTGAATGTAATTCACTTGTGGCAATGAGAGAATCTAGACTGATCCTCCTTTTTGCCCTACCCCCAGGTTCTGCCATCTCTTTTCCTACGAATGTATCTGAAAAGTGCCAACTTGGAGAAAGACTGGTTTCAAAGACTGCAGGAAATCTCCAGTGACACCTTGGCCAACTTATGTCCCTTTGATATGTTACCTCTTCTAAGGAGGGCTCCAATTAAACTATGACTAAGTTACCCAATTAACTCTTTATTACCTTTTTATAGCTATCCAGATTTGTAAAGCTGAGTTCTATCAGCCCAGGAGTGTAATATGTTCTGCTTGGTGGTTTATACTGGTCAGATAGGCAACTATTTGGCAAAAATAGGTAATCCACACATAGTTATTTCACATCTCATAATAATACAACAGCATAATGTCTCTATGGGATGGAAGATGAACAATATTCAACAATCCTTAGCATCCAAATGTTTGAGTTTTTAAAAGCTTTCTGCCAGCCTAGCAAAAGGCAGCTGTTAAATAGAAGAATTCCATTGCAAACAGGACTGAAAATGAAGTTGTTAGTATAATTCCATAATAAAAATTCAGGATGTGACCATACCACTTTTCACTATATCTCAAAGATGCACTGATGATCTGGAAAAGATGAAGGAAAAACAGTTCAATTTAAATAATTTTAAACGGCCTCTTATGAGGAAACATGATAGAATTGGGAACCTTTTTAGTTTAATGTGAAGACTAACAGGAAGATACAACTGAAAGGTACTCAGAATCATGCAGGAACTGGGAAATGCATTACTTCCTTTCTCAAAGTGTTAGGCCTTGGAACCAAATATTGCAATGAAATGTGAAGGAATTCAGAATAATTAAAAAAACATTAATTTACATAATGCATATAGAAAAATGTAGCTGGGCAGCAAGGTTGGAAAATTGATGTTTCTGAACTTTCTAAATATCTTTGGTTGGCTATTGGAAGACACAGAATGCAGAACTTGGTCAGTCCTCAGCCTAATCCAGTAAACTTTTCTTAAGTTGTTCTATTACATCCTTACAAGTAAAAAAAAGCTTTCTGTAACATCTGGCCATCTGTTTGAAAAAACAATACCCACAACAGATGATACAGATAGCTAGTTTTACTTGTGTCACTTAATGCAGACTGGTTGGTTTTTCTAACAGCTGCACAGTCAATCGCCTTAGACAGCTCTCCCCCCTTTAGCAACATCTGGATTCTTAAATCTAGATTAGCAGAGGGGGATGATGTTTCTCTTTGCTTCATTGCAGCGGACAAGTAATAAAGACAAAAGCTGCAAAATGCTAAAGAAAAGCCCTTTAAATTACTTTTGTGCTTACAGTGATTCACTCTAAGGCCCCTTTATTAAATGGGCAATGGCCTGGCTAGTGAAACTAGTGCATTGAAGAGACGCCACTTTCATGAGTGCAAAGAACAGAGTTTTACTCCAGCTGAGCTCAACTGATGCTAATTGCATGGACCTTTATTTATTTATTCAGTTTCTGTAGCTACTCATCTCAGTGACTTTGGCTGGCTTACAATTCCAAAAGTATAAAAACAATTAAAATCATATAAAGCATTTTATTTAGTAGACATGTACTTGGCCACACTGTGGAAGTGGTTGTGTGGTCAATGACTTTTTCCAGAAAAGCTTTTTTAAACTTCTTAGTCTATATTAATGGGAATCAGTCTCCCATCCAAGTACTAAATGAGTTTGACTTTTCAAGAAAAAGCCAAAAGTAAATGTTGTGTATGAAGAGAGTGGCACCAGTCCCCCTGTGGAAATGGTGTAGAGGCTTTAAACACTCCCAAAACAGTGAACAAAGTGGAGACTGGAAGAATGACCCAAGAGGTATTAAGCAGACTCGTTTTAAGTCTGAAAGATATAAATGAGAACAAAGCATCCCTGGGTGAGGAGGGACTGGCAGTTCTAGGGGTGGGGGGAATTGTTGCTGCCCTTTTCTCTTGAATTGATAGCACAATATTTAAACATAGGGAAAAGGTTGCCTTAAGTATAGAACTGGGAATAAAGCCCATTCCAAGCTGACTTTTAGGAGAGGGCTAGAGGAACAGAGAGAAAAAGAAAGAACATGTTCTTTTGAAAGATTTTGAACTTTAAAACTTGTAGGTGCCAGGCAACCTCTCAAGCAATTTGTGGAGAAGCAAATCTAGCTGAGAAGTTTTGTCATTTCAGGGCACCAAATATCTCCCTAAGGACTCGTCTGTGGGAAAAGAGAAAGGAAAATGCAAAGCTTTCTATCCTAGGCAAAAGTAATGCTTCCTTTAATGACAGGAGTCTGGCTTTAAAGAAAGGTTGGCGTGCAAAGAAAGAAGAACAAAGCTGCTAATTGGCTTCCAAAGAAATCCCAATTGCTCTCAGTTTAAATGATTTGGTCAAGCCCTCACCTTGTACTTCATTGAGGGACTAGGCAATTGTAGAAGGCTGCAAAGCTGTATCAAAGCAGTGAATCCTTTCAGTTCCTAATTAAATTTGTCTCACTTAAAGGAAACAGTATCTCTGGTTGCTTGTGTGTGCAAGAGAAACCACTGTATGTTTGGGGAGAATCTTGTTTAATAATCCCATCTTCTTCAGTATTTAATAGCTCTCTCCCCCACCCCCGGCGAGAGCATAGCTTATTCTCTGCAATGATGTGTCTTCCTCAAAGGCAAATTTGCATTAGCTATGCATAGAAATAAAAGATGAAAAATTCAAATGTGGTAACTGGATCCAACCTCCCAAAGGTGAGAGCATTATTAGGCACTTCTCCATCTTTTAAAACACCATCTCACGAAGCTATTAACCCAACAGAAAGGAACACTACTTTTAAGAAGCCGATTCAAGATTGAGCCATATAATTCCATTGAACAGTGACAATGGACCTTGATGTGGGAATTTATACATGAGCCACATAGAGAATAGCTGTGTGCATCTTCTACAGTGACCTCCATTACCCCAATTTTTTCACAATCAGCTTTGTTTATGGGCTTGTCTTTCATACAGAGAACTGTATTCATTTACTAATCTTGTATTCACGAGAAAGGAGCAAGTTGGATCCCCATAAAATTTGATTTGTTAGTGAAAAGCTTGGCATTTGGGGCAAGGCAGTGAAGGGATATCTATTTTTATACTACATACAAAAATATTTCCTTTCATTCTTTAATAGTATCCAAAATCTCTGTAAGAGTCAGCCACCACATTAGGTTCCATGATAGGATTTCATTTCTGTTTAATGAAAGCAATAGTGTAGGTCCTTCATGAGAGAAAGAACAGATTATTTACAGAAACTCAAGAGATTCTTAGCATATGGACAGTTAAAATGTGTAAATGCTACTGTTGTTGTTACTCATATATTCCTGTTTCTAATAAGAGGGAATACTTCTAGCTGAAGGTTGA
Organism: Notechis scutatus; assembly: GCF_049901735.1. Classification (NCBI taxonomy): domain Eukaryota; kingdom Metazoa; phylum Chordata; class Lepidosauria; order Squamata; family Elapidae; genus Notechis; species Notechis scutatus. The sequence continues at coordinate 48,660,034 of NC_142010.1, forward strand.
AATGAGAGGTCCTTGCTCTTCTCTGAGCTGGGCTGCTTTCTTACAACAGTTTCATTACCTAAACTAGGTAACATCATCAGTGCTTACAAGGAGGGAACTCAATGGCAATAAATATATTTTTTAATAAGGTAATGATATTTAACTTGTTGTCAAGACCTGCATGGCATTAAGCAAGCACTTATGATGCTACTTAGTTTGGGTAATGAAACATCTGCAAGAAAACAACCAAGCTCAGAGAGCCCCAAGCACCCTCATTCCTGTTTTTCCTAATTCAAGGGGGCGGGAATTAAGAAATGGGTTTACTTAGTCTGGTAAAGGAACGCTAAACATGATAATACATGAAGAACAGAAACTATTTTTGTTTTTATAATTTTTATGTGATGTGTGACAACAGGAAACAAAGACAGAAACAAATAATGTCAGGCTCTTCTATTTATAAGTGTTTTTGTAACAGGTGTTTCACACTTATCAGATGGGTATTTTAATATAATTCATATATATCAATCTACTCTAGCACTGCAATGTATTTATATTATAATAGAAACAATCACACCTTGTCATTACAAATAAGGGCAATGCACACATATGGTCTAGGGGAAGAAATTTTTTGAACAAGACACGTACACAACTGGACTTTCATGGTTTTCTTTTAAAAAAAATACCCCAACAATATCCAGTTTTGAACACCAACATTAATTCCAAGCTTTTTTGTTTTCCTTAGGTGGGCTGCTTTTAAAAAGATGGATTAGCAAGTACTTAGAGTTAGCTATTTCCAACAAATTACACGAAGATTGGCTCATCCAGGACAAGCTCTCTCTATTTTTTTTTCCTGCATGGTATTCTAAAAACTCCCACTCCTTTTTTAATTTTTCTTTTCTCCCTTCACAAGGCCTTTTACACATTTTTTTACAATTCTCCCTGGCAGCGTTCCAAGTGCTATGTTCAGTTTATCACCCTACATGCAAAAAAATACAAAAGCATTCAAATATAACTAAAATGCAATTATAAAACTGTCTCTTCTGACCAGGCAGGTTATATTTATTTATTTATTTATTTTAAAGTGCAACCTCCATTTCAGAATCACTGGAGAGGTGGGGGGAGAGGAGGAGGAAGAGTAAATCATTCAAGGTGTTTTGAAAAAATAAATAAAAAATAAAACTCCCATCCTGTGCATCCTTTATGAAATGTCCGGCATGAAAATACAATTAGTTTTAAGAAGAGAATGAAGAATAAGAAATGGGTAAGAAAGCGAGGCAACATAATTTTTTTAAGGTTGTAGGTGCTGTTGAGGTATTCCCCATTAGGAGAATGAGTGCACTCAGGGAAACGTAGTGAGAGTGGTGAGGAATAACACACAACCAGCATACAGATACAGTGAATAGTAAAATGTTGGTTTTACTTCCTATAAATGGGTAAATAAAGTCCAACAAACAGTCCAAATCATACATGGTTAAAGCAGGTAGTATTCAATATAATCAGTCCAGGGATAATCCAAAAACAAAGTCCAGTATTGTAAACAAAGTTCACTAAACGGAGTTTGATAACAGTTTGCAAGACTCACAGCAATCCAAGCAGAACGATGATCAGGCAAAAGGCAATAAGGAAATGCAAGAAGAGAACAAACCAGGTTTCTGGCTCCATCTTATGGCCGTTGGAGGAACCTCAGACAATCACAATTACAGCATTCTCTTAAAGATACAACAGTATTAAATGACTATCCTGGTTTATATATTGCCAACCCAACTGTTAGGTGACTATCATTCCTAACAGGTGCAAAGAATGTTGTCTGTATAATAACTGTACATTTGAAATGGAAATACAAACATGCAGAATATTCAGTCAATCATTCCATGTATAGGCTGTCTGATTCCATCACAACTCTGGGCAGTGTACAGTATAAATTGAAAGCAGAATACAAACAATACAAAAAGCTAATGTCAGAATGATAACAAACAATTCCTCAGAAATTGGGGTATAGGAAGGAAGAAGAAATAAAGCAAATGTGCAGAAAGAAAGGATAATAAAAAAATAGAAATAATAGTAAGAAATAGAAATAATAGTAAGAAATAGAAAGAAAAAGCTTCCAATTTCCTTTGCAGCAAATATAAGTACAATTACAAAATTATCTCTTATTCTACGGTTACCAAAAAAAAGCTATTATTCATTTTTTTAATGCACTTACTCTTTGTGGTATTGATAATTAGAACACGCAGATGAGCATTTTCTGATAGGAGAGCAGCAAGTTGATTTAGCAGAAAAAGAGTCGGTTGCCTAGTATTTATCATTTGTTTCCCAATACTTGGCCCTTCTAGGTAACTCCCAGTACATAATACCCAACAAGACTCTCTCGTTCTGCATTTTTCTGGGACTTTCCCCAACCTGGCATTCTTCAAAAGTATCAAACAATAATTCCCATCACTTCAAATTCTCAAAAATTGGGAAAATGTGTCAAAAGAATAGTATCATGGGAAGACGTGGCAGGCAGGTGGGGTGTTGTTGTTCACACTGTCATGATGCAGGCCATGACCCATTTGTCTATGCATTGTGATGTCACATAGACATAAGAAATAGGTAGGATTGAAAAGCAATGCTGCTTGCATCGTTCTGATAAAAATAGCCAGTTCTTGCAAATACTCATACGACAGAACTTTATACGTTAATGAGCAAATACAGTTAAATGCTAATTATAGTTTCATGTTGGCTAACTGATATTGTCAGGTATTAAAATATAGCATGTAATGTATTAGGCTCATTTAAATGACAAACTGTATTTAAAATCAAATATTGGAGGCAATTATCAAATGAGTATTAAATCAGTATATTAAATAGAAGCCAAACGTAAGCAAACATTCAAAAATATTTGATGGATATTCACCACTAAACTAAATACACCAAAAAATTGAGGATCAACAGTTATAAGTCTTCTCTAGTTATTTATTTGCATTAGTTCCTTTCCCTGCCTTTAAGGTATGAATGGTTAAAGATTTCCTTTTAACAAATATAGATAGATAAAGACAAGAATTATGTAAGCCACAGTATTCTCTGTGACCTTCTATGAAAGTGAAAGTTGGATCTTGAAGATGTATTGATGCTTTTGAAGATGCTTGGAGAGGATTCCTGAGAATACTACAAGAAACAAACCCAAGAAAACAAATGAATGGATCATCAAACAAGTTAAACCAGCATTCTTGCTTGAGGCACAAATGAGCAGGCTCAAAATATCCTACTTTGGACACTTATTTGTGAAGACCCAGTTCTATGGAGAAAGCTCTAGTGCTGGGGAAGGTGGAAGGAAAGAGGAGAAGAGGACAAGCAGTAGCAAAGTGGATGAACTCAGAGTGGCAATGAGTGTATTGTTGGAAGACATGAAAGACTAGGTTAATGACTAAATGTCATGGGAAAAATATCTATCTAACTGGTTGCTATGAGCCAAAAATGCCCTTATGGCACATAATCATTCAAAAATAGATCATATTTATTTCTTTGTTAATGTCTCACAGTTTTTTTTGTTAGTGGAATCCAAAGATTTCTAGCTGCATGCAATGTGCAATATACCTGTATGATGTCATTGCACATAGTCCTTACACATATCAGTGTAATATAGAATTGCTGGGAAAGTTCTGAGACAAACCCATTAAAGTGTTTCAGAAGCTATCAAAAGGTCCAGAATTTTGCATTAAGAGTCTTATTGGACTGAGATTGAGTCAGGAAAGAACCTTTTAGCTCCTTTGATTGACAAATGCTTTACATGTCTAGAAGAGAAATGTCTCTTAGAAAAAAAAAGTCTTTGCCAACCAAGGGCCATTAAATCATTCACAGGTTTGTCAGCATACTTGCAACCACCCCCTACAAGCATTTTACATATGTAACCTTTTATAATATAATGAAACAATGTGTGTTCTGATATATTGAAGAGGATTGGAATGAAAAAGTAAACAGAAAAGTAAAAGTAAAGTAAAAGTAATACAGATTTTTGTGATTTTTTTTCTGTGTTTTGACTAACCATCATTCCTGTGCTTGGATTTTGCTCCTATGTTTTTTAGATCTGCTCAGTTGAAAGTACAAGATTCACAATCAAAATCCAAAGGGAAAAGACCTAAATCTTTTCAGCTCCTCCGTGTGATGTTGCATGATTCGATTCCCTCTCATGCACGTGGATTTTGCTCCAGAATCTTTTTATGATGCTCCATTCTTTTCATTAAGCCCAATAGATGTTTGGAAGGGTAGAAGAAAAATCAACTTCATTTGGGTTGCATCATGAACAGCAAGGAAACAACAAAAAGACTTGAGAAGTTATCACAATTAGTTTTGGTTTTTATTCAAATTAATTTTATATATAGAAAAATATATATAATTTCCTAAGTAAATTCAAGGCCAGTATCTAAAAGCTCTCCCAGGTATAATGCAAGCAGCCAAATGACTAATTCTAGTTGCATTCTTGTGTTTTCAGATAAATTGTAGTAGAAAACTCATTTAAAACCTCTAAAGAGTGTATGATTTATTCTGTCCTTGGCATCAGAGTAACTGGGTTACTGTTATGAATTGATAGATTCAATCTCGGTCACCCATTGTTACCCATTCAGCTCTCTTTAATCATCCCCGTTGAGCAGTTAACATGTCTCCTTTTTTAGGGCTAAGTATTTACTCTCAGATTGTGAAATACTTGTACGGGGTTCTAACTTTAAAGTGTTTGTAACGCTGTATACAAATCTTGCCTTAAAGCAGACTAGTTTGAAAATAAAGGGGCGATGAGTATGTTTTGTAAAAATGCAAAATGAATTCAAAATTTCACCTGTTACTTTTTTTTATCAAGAAAATCTTTAGGCTAAATCCTACTGGAATAATAATGTCAAGGATCACATCAAGAAGGAGCAAATTGGCTGGCGTCTCAGTGGTACAGCATGCGATCTTGAAGCTCCAAGATTGACGCTGATATCTCTGTTGCAGGACGGTCCCACTGGACCTAAACCGTCCCGTAGAGACAGTGATTGAGGAGGGCACATCCTGTCGACCCCAGGGACATCGCAAAGTCCCTGGTTGATCCAGGAAAAGCCCTTTTTGCCGGCAGCAGAGAGGCAGCCTTCCAAGCTGCTGAAGCTGGGACAGCTCCGAAACGGAAGAGATTGGAAAGAAAGTGTGTCCGTTTGGTGAGATGAACTTTTACTTATTATTTCTTGGAGAGAACACCCTGAAAAAATTAAAGTGAACTAAAAGTGAAGAGAAAAGAATTTAAGCAGCATGATTAATTGTCAAAGTGAGAGGTTTTTTTTTTCTTTTTTGCCTTTTTATTGCAACTTTGAATTTGGCAAAGCTGTTTAACTTTAAGTTGGACTGGTACTTTTTAATCTTTTTATCTTTGTTTGTATTTCTTTCTCCTTTTTTTTAACAACCCTTTTGAAAATCCCTTTTTGACTAAGATTCTTCTGCTTGACTCAAGATTTATTTTTCTCCTTTAAAAAAAAAGGGAAAAAACTTTACTTTTTTTTTTTTTTTTAGTTCCTGGTTGTAGATTGAGGAGGTGAAAGTGAAGGAAAGTAAGTAGCACTGCTGCCCAGAGGCTTGGATACATTGTTTCTTTTTTTCTTTCACTAGTTTGTGTTACAATCAAGGACTCTGAGCTGTGTATTGGAAAATATAGAGATGAGCATGGCAGTTTGTTTATTTAGGTGCTCATTTCTGAACAGATATCTGGAGTCTGGAGTTGAAGTTGAAAGAAAGAAGATTGAAGTGACCTTGAAAAATTCTGAGTTGATTTATCAAAGAGCCTTGGATATTTGGTGGCAGAGGCATGTTTTATATTAGAATTGCTTTTTATCTTTTGCCTCCCTTTCTACCCCCCGACTAGTGGGGCTCTTTTTTTCTCTTTAATTGGATTTTAACCAGGAACTAGAATGTAAACCTTTTATTTTGGTTTTCTTTTTGTTTATTAAGAGGAACATATAGAATATTTTTCTTCTTTCTTTTTTCCTTTTTTCCTTTTTTATTTTTTTACTTTTTACATCTACCATTGCAACTAATTGGATTAAGGTATACAAGTGCCTGAATATTTACTTTTCCCTTTTTTTCCTTTGGAGTGGCAATTGCTTGCCTTCATTTTTTTTCTTTTTTCCTCTTTCCCCCCCTCTTTTTTCTCTCTCTTTCTTTACAGATAAGCATTACAAGATAAGTAGAAAGACAACAGCCCCAGCTTCTTCAATACCAACTCCCTCACCATCTGGAGGACAACGATCTATACAGACAATATTACAACAGGAAAAAGAGAAAGAGAAGGAAGTGACATTACAGATGATTATGCAAGGAATTCAGAAAATTGAGCAAAAAATTGAAAAGACAGATGAAAAAGTTGAAAATATTCAACAGATGATGATGAAATATGAAGACAGATTCAAAAAAAATTGAAGAAGATATACAAAGAGATAAGAAAATTGGAGATATTGATATTCATTTGAGCGATGTTGAGAAGGGCAGATTTGAACCACTAGGATAGGAAATAGACAAATCAGAATTTTATCTAAGATTTCAAAATATAGAAGAAGGAAAAGGTGAAAATCTTGCTGAAATAATGGCAGAAATATTGGCAGAAGCACTGGAAATAACCAGAGAAAAGATGATGGATGGGATGGATGAAGTGTTTCGTGTCTACACAAGATATGCAACGAGGAATAGATTACCAAGAGAAGTTCACATTAGATTTACTAAGAAGATTATTAAGACACAGATACTCCAGGTGGCGAGAGAGAAAACACTAAAATATAAAGATAAAGAAATTGTGGTGCTGAAACAAATACCAAGAAGAGTAAAAGAGATGAGAAGAGAATATTTATTCTTGACTAAAGAGTTACTTAAAAGAGGAGTAAACTACAGATGGCTGATGCCAGAAGGCCTCTTGTTCACTTGGCAGGAACAAAGACACAGAATTGACACAGTTGGAAAAGCTGAGCTATTCTACTTAGAGTACTTTAGAGAAAAGGAGGAAGAAAAAAGAGTCACTAATTGAGTTCCAAGAGGAGTGTATAGCAGTAATTGAAAAAGAAAAAGAAGAAGGTGCAGTAGGCAGTGAACCCAGAGAACAACAAGAATTGAGATTTACTAGAGCAATAAAACCCTCTTATAAAGCTTAACATGGATGAAAGAAAATTGATTACGATTAACATAAATGAACTTAATTTGGCTACTAAAAGAAGGAAAGTATTTCATAAATTAGAAAAATTAAAATTTGATATAATCTGCTTACAAGAGATACATATTAAAAAACAACATGAATATATACTAAAACAAGGAAAACTAGGGAAATTAGTTACGTCGCTAGCACAATCTGAAAAAAGAGGTGTGGTATTATATATTAAAGAAACAATTCTGGCAAAACTAATTTACACAGATGATGATGGAAGGATTTTGATGGTGGAAATAATGGATAACAGCGTTAAAACATTTTTAATTGCAATTTATGCCCCGAATGATAAACAAGAAGAATTCTATAGAAAATTACATACAAAAATAATTGAATTGGACTATGTTAATATCTGTATGACGGGATATTTTAATGGAATAATTAATGACCGGTTGGACTATAAAACACAGAAAACAACAAAGAAAGTTAGAAAGATACTACCAAAATCCTTCCTTCGAATAACAGAAGAATTTAATTTAAAAGATGCATGGAGAGAGAGAAATGCAGAAAGTAAGCAATATACTTTTTATTCAATATACTTTTTATTTATTTAGATATGATATGGATGTCAGCAGAATTATTGACTAATGTACGACAGATTGAAATAGAAACAAGCACTTACCCTCAATGAGACTTGCGAGAATGTTTAAGAATAAATTGGATAAATGCTGGAAATGTCATCAGACACCTGGTTCATATTACCATATGTGGTGGACATGTTCGGACGCGAAGAAATATTGGACTAAAATCCACACATGATTGGAAAAAATGATAAAACAACATATAGACTTTAAAGCAGAGATCTTTTTATTGGGAGTCATACCAGACATATACAACAAAGAACTGAAATATTTGATTGTAAATGTTTTAACAGTGGCTAGAATTGTATTTGCGAAGAACTGGAAAAATGACAAAATACCTATGCAGGAGGAAGTTATCAAAAAAATTATGGACTGTGCTGAAATGAGTAAACTGACATTTGAAATCAGAGAACAAGAAGACAAGCAATTTTCTATGATATGGGATTTGTTTTATCAATGGTTGGATAAAAAGGCATAGTAATGTAATGGACTAGATAATTTTGTGATAGAAATTTAATAGACTGATATAAAACATAATATAGATATATATATAACCACTGGTTGAAAGTATAACACAAATTTTAAGATAAAACTTGGAACTCTCATATAAAATGATGGAATAAATAGTTCAGTCATGGATGATTAATAACTGATAAATATACAAGCATATGTTAGTTCGACAATGTGAAGACTGATATAAATTGTGAGTAAATGACTACAAAAGGATAGCACAAAAGATATGTAACCAACTGACACACTGTATGTATATAAAATGGAAGATGTTTTTATGTTTTGTATGTTTATGTTTGTTTTTAAAAAATAAAAAAGAAGGAGCAAATTAAAGATTACTTTGTCATTACAGATGTGATATATAAATTAGGTTTTCTCATTCAATTAAGCCATGGTTTCTTTATGTATATATATCAGTGATGGCTAACCTTTTTGTCATCACATGCTGAAAGTGCATGTGTGTGTGTGCGTGCGTGTGCCTGCACTCATAATGCAATACATGCGTGACCCTCCTATGCTCCCCCCACCCCTTGCACATGCGTGCATGGCTCCCGCTCCCTGCACATGCATGGCAGATATCTGGAAATCAGCTGGCTGGCAGGAGGCATGCTCGCATGTGCAGTGGAACTGAGCTGAGGCAACGGCTTGGGTGCCGGCAGAGATGGCTCTGCGTGCCACTTCTGGCACGTGTGCCATAGGTTCGCCATCACGAATATATATAGTACCCATTATGCTATTCCCTCTTCGGGAAACCAATATTGTGCAAAATGCAGCACAGTAATAAAATGATAGAATTCAAAGGAATTAAGGGACAAACTAAGATTACTGAAAGGAAAATAGCTCAATCCTTTACCTCTCCAGATCTTTGTGTCCTTGCATTATGCCTATTTTTACCATGTACACATACCATTTTCTATACTGTTCTTTGATTTTTAGATTTCTCACTTGCTCTCATTCAGGATCTCATCAACTCTAGCTACAAGTTTTGCAGTTCTACTCTTTCTTTTAACTTCTCCACCCTTCTTTCATATATTTGTTTTGCAATTCAGTTCTCATTCATTTTCTCTCTATGAATTAATCATGTTAACATACTTTTTTCATGCTGGTGATTCAGTGTGGTATTCAACCCATATGCATTCAGCAACTATTCATTCTTGATCCTCTTCTTCTTCTTTTACTATTTACATCTTATCTCATTCCTAATCCCTAGTGCATTCAACCTTCTTTTATATTTCTCCTGATGTTACTGTAATTCCCATTTCCAAAATGTAAACAAAGTGGCAGACGTATGCTCTTATATACAATTATTTTCACTTCTTTTCACAAACATTCATACCATGCAATCTTGTATATGCTTGTCATCTTTTGTCAGCATACGTACTTAAAATTTCTCCTATTTTCCCATGTTTAATGTATATCTTTACACAAAAGCACCATTTTGTTTTATTTTTTACCATTATGTGTACTCCATCATCCATAACAAACACAATTATCTTGATCTTTGATATGCTATTTCTATGATAATTTATGCTGAAGATGTATTATTTTTCAGATTCATACTCCCTGTTGCATTATACAATCTATTTAACATTTACAGTAAATAATTCATGTTTTCAACCAACCACACACCTGCACACAAAGGTATTAACATTCCAAACTAACAAATTTCTACTCTCTCCATAAGCATTCTTTAAACATTTATCCATTAATACTTTAAACAACCAAGGGGATATTACTCATCCTTATCTTATTCCCTGTTCAGCGTTGAACCATTGCCATTTCTTTTCACACATGCTTTACTTCTGTCATGTACCACTGATCATGTTCAGCCACTGACTTCCAATTCCATGTTTGTGTAAAACATTTTATAACTCAGTCCTATTTGTTTTGTTATACATTTCCTTTAAATTATTAAATAAATATACATTATTTCTCACATTCGTACTTTTCTCTATGAAATGCTGATGAACAAAAATCTTGATTGTACACCACCTCCCAAGGAAAAAAGAACCCCACTCCTGTTCACAAGTTTTGCTTATTAGTCATATTTTTTTGATCAGAATTCTGTCAAATTCCTTCCCAGGACTATTTAAAAAAACTAATCTCTTGGCAGTTTTTAGATTCATTTTGTTTATTCTTGCTTTGTGTAGCTGTTAGTGATATGTTAGTGATATAATTCTTCCATTACAATGATAGATGGAGTCTTCCCATAGAACTTACACAAATTGTGCACCCATTCTACATGAACACGTCATATTTTCATATTTCTCCTTTCATACCATCTATACAAGCAGTCTTACCATTTTAAAATCATTGATGTCCTTTTTGGTTAATTATTTCTTGGACATTTACATTTGTATCATTTATTACAATTTCACTCATCTCACTAGCATGCCATTCTTTTTGTGTTAGACTTGGCAGAGGCAAGAAGGTTGCCCCCAGTTGGCTATGCCAAGCTAGTGGCATTGAATCATCATTGTCCCCCTTTTAGAGACCTTCAGTAGAGGTTGAAGGTCTCTACAGTAGAGACCTTCAAATTTTTAGGTTCTATTATATCACATGACCTAAAATGGACACCTAGCATCAAAAACCTCATCAAAAAAGCACAACAAAGAATATTCTTTCTGCGCCAACTCAGAAAGCTGAAACTGCCCAAGGAGCTGCTGATACAATTCTACAGAGGAATAATTGAGTCTATTGTCTGCATCTCTATAACTGTCTGGTTTGGTTCTGCAACCCAACAGGACAGACATAGGCTTCAGAGGATTATTAGGACTGCAGAAAAAATAATTACTACCAACCTGCCTTCAATTGAGGACCTGTATACTGCACAAGTCAAAAAGAGGGCTGTGAAAATATTTACAGACCCCTCACATCCCGGAAATAAACTATTTCACCACTTACCCTCAAAATGACGCTATAGAGCACTACATACCAGAACAACCAGACAGAAGGACAGTTTTTTCCCAAATGCCATCACTCTGCTAAACAAATAATTCCCTCAATACTGTCCTTTACAAAGTCTGCGCTACTATTACTATTAATCTTCTCATCACTCCTTATCACCCATCCCCTCCCACCTGTGACTGTATGACTGTAACTTGGTTGCTTGTATCTTTACAATCTATATTGACTGTTTCCTTGTATGATTTGATTGCTTATTGTACCCTATGACTATTATTAAGTGTTGTACCTTATGATTCTTGATGAATGTATCTTTTCTTTTATGTATACTGAGAGCATTTGCACCAAGACAAATTCCTTGTGTGTCCAATTACACTTGGCCAATAAAGAATTCTACATTCTACATTTAGCATTCCCTCACTTCAGTTGTATTTGAAGAAATTTCATCACTTTTATTTCTAAGACCTTTTATTGTGTTGAGGGATCCTTGTTTAATGAATCACAATAATACCAAAGTGACAATACATGCACAACAAATGCCACCATTATATACTTGCTTCCAATATCTGAAACAAACATGTTGATCAGGGCATTTATATGATGACATCGCTATACACAGTTCCTTATTTTCCCTCTGCCCTGTGGATATCCAAAAGACTCTAGAGGCTGGGTTGGTTTCTATTACATAGAAGCATCTTTCTATGTTGTTTTTAGTTGGCTTAATCTAATGTAGTCTGAAAGCTGGTCAGATATTAATGTAAATATTTAGTTGATGCTGTCTTTGGAGTACTGGTGCAATAAAAAAGAGTACCTATTTGAGTATTTGTTACTCCAGAATCTGAGTTATCATTTTACGGTGCAAGTTTATTTTTTGCATTCCTCTTTTCTCATCATTACCTCTATTTATGCTAAAGAGAATAGTATTTAATGTTTTGTTATGTATTACATCATTATGATGAGTAATTATATAAATTCAAAGTATTGAATAGAAAAGAGAAGTCTGGAGAACATCTACAACAAAGGAATGAGGAAGAGAATCAAGAAACAAGTTTATTCTTAAAGAGAAAAAAATCCTTCAGACTTCATATATGAGTATTAACTTAATCTACACATTGTCTAAAATCATCATGTTTGCCTTCAGTTGGGTTATATGATTCCTTTTATATATATAGTTTTATTAGTTTATACTATAACATACAAAGAAAATACAAAAGCAAATATTAGGGAAATTAGGGAAGGAAAAGGGGAAGTAAATAGTGGAGAAAAGGAAAGGGAAAAAAAGGCATTGACTTAATCTTTGGTGCAATTGAATAAGGCATTAAGATCTACACTCAACTTTTAACTTTTTCATAATAATAGAAATTAGCCATTTCTGTAACAACAAATCTATTTATCGATAAAACCCAAGGTCAAAGTTTCATCTTTTTCCACCTCAACCACAAAGTCCAGAAGTGGTTTCCAAGTCGAAGTAAAAGTGTTTGTGTTTTTTTTCTTTAATTAGAGCAGTAGCCATCTCTGCTAACTCCATCAGTTTTTGCAGCCATTCATCCATTGTGGGGGTCGAGATGACCTTCCATTTCTGTGCATAGAGTAGTCTTGCTGCTGTCAGCATATATATAAAACATCAAAGTTCCAGGTTTTTTTGCCAAATCTTGTTCCATTAAGCCCAAAAGAAAGTTGGGTTATCTGATTCCAGTCATTTAATATACTCAGTAGACTATGATAAAGGAAATCATACTTACCCTTATCTGTGAAGTTGGTTGTGTGAATAATGGAGTTCATTATGCAAGTGATCTATCAGAGGATTGTATATGATTTAAAGTGTGGAATCCTTGGTGCTCTCAGAAAGCAACAAGGTCTTCACAGTTTGACTTGAAGCTACAAATATTTTCTTCTATAGGTATGATTGAAAATGTATGCTTAAAATTAGGAAGAAGCCTGAATAAGAAGCCTTAGCATCTTTGGAAAATGTACCCTGCAAAATGTTCTAATCCACTGAAGGAGAAGGGGAAGAGAAATCTCCAAGATCTGATTGGTGTCAGAAAAGCTTTATCCAGCTAATTTGTTTTTCCCCAAGTTTTAACACAAATATGCTACATGGACATAGAGTTAAGGTATCGTTATCAGTCACAGGATGTTCTTCCACTATCCATTTCTGTTACACATTGATTTCCCCTGATAAATATAATTCCCTGTGATGAAAAGTGGCAGGACCTGAACAGAGGCTGGCTTATCAGCTCCAAAGTTCTGGCAAACTCCAAGCTGAAATCAAACAATATAATTATTTACATTTTTAAATGGAGTTGAAATGTGTATATGATCAGAAGAGATTATCAATTCAGATATTCTAGAGTAGTAATTCATCACCACAGACCATGCTCAGTCATTTTTATGTCAGAAAGATATATCTGGAACACAAGACAGTTAATGAAATGAGATGCAAATGATCATTGTCCCTTGAGAATATACAGACAATGGGGTTATTTGTACATTTACAGAGGAAAAGCAATGTGCTTAAAACAGACACATAAATGCATCTCCAATTGTTTGATAAAGATAAAATTATGGTCTAAAATGGTACTTGTCTTTATATTTGTCAATTCTATTTGAAATATGCATGCACACACACACACACATATACAGAGGGAGATATAGCCAGTAATGGGCCACTTGTGGAGTAGAAAGACTGATGGCTGAGATCTGTTCCACCCTCAAGTCAGATCAGAGTAAGAGTCACCTCTGGCTTTTCTTACTAAATGTTAGGTTGGTTTATAGTAATTTCACTATAAGGAGGTGGCATGATCAGATTCTGGATGAGGCAGTTGGCATATATATAACCAAGATTTCAATGGAACTGGAGAGGCTTTCACTTCTCAGATGTATGTCCTCCTGGATTTTGCATTTGACATCAGCGATGAGCTCAAGGTGATATCTGTATGTGACAGTTTTTATCTGTGAGACTTTTATGACATTTAGAGGCTCTGATGTAAAGAAAATTTCCTCTGAGACCCTCTGGCTGCAACTGGGTTTGAAGAAGCAATCAAATTAGTTGCTGCAGTATCAGCCTGTTTGCTGTGCAGCAAGACTCCTGCTTGAATTGTGTCACCAGGTTGAAAGTGAAGTCTCTGAAGCTTATAGTTCTTGGAGATTTCAGTCTATGCCCCTATGCTCTGGAAGAGTTTGGGAAGTCTTGCCAACATGGCAACCATGGACATGACCTATGTCATTGACAGCCCAGCACATACTGGGTATCATAGTTTAGATGTGGATTTGTCTCACAACGGTTGTGACATGAACTGAGGTGAAGGAAATATCCTGTTTTTTGTTTGTTTGTTTATTTATTGTATTTGCTCCCCATTTGTATCCCTTGACTGATGATATTATTTTCAGTATTCCATTGCCTTTTGGCTCATCTGTGCTATTATCTTGCAGGAAGGTGGCACTTATAAAATTGATCTCTTGTGGAATACTAATGGGTCCTGTGAAATTCCAGAGGACATGTATCTTTTCCCCCCCAAGGATCTGATGGGAAAATTAAGGCCTTGTCAAAGCTCAAAATGTTAAGCTGAGAGCCTTGGATCAAATTGTTCCTTTACAGCAGGGCTGTCAAACTCCCAGCCCACAGGCCGGATGCCCATGCCCAGTTTAGTGAAGGGGAAAGAAGTGCTGGTACATCACGTGATGAAGCCACGATGATGTGAGTTTGATACCCCTGCTATACAGCCTTTCTTTGAGTGTTGATTCTAAGGTGCTCCTTGGCTCCCTGAGCACTTTGGGATATGAAATTCAGAAGACAGACACCTAGAGTGCTTCTGGAGAAGGAAGAGTGAATTCCATAATGCATGAGTAAAAGACCATAGTATGGATTACACTGTGGCAAAAGGGCTGCAAAATATTGCTATTTCCCCCCTCTTTATTGTGTCTGCTGATAATTGTCCAATAACCTTGTTAAACTGGTTCCTTCCTTTTTAGGAAGAGATGAGCCACAGAATCATCTATATGGCTATTGTGAAGGAATATTTTAGGTATTTGATGGATAAAGTAGCTTGGGGTTGGATTCCACCTGGGCAGTTGGTATCAAAGTGATAGAAGCGAGGTCTTGGGATGCTACTAGGGATGAATTTGAACTCATACTTTCCAAGAAAATATCCTAGTCTGTTTACATGCCTTTCCTGGCTATTAAATGTTGCCTGGGATGTGATGTGTAGCGGGGTCCATCCAACTGTATGATGATGATAAGGGGAAGCTCTTAGGATATGCACTCATTCTTCAGTCCCCTGATGTTTGAATTATTGCAATGTATTTCACAAAGACCTGCCTTTGAAACCACTTGGAAACTGCAGCTGGTCCAGAATGCAGAAACACGGATAATAATGGCCATACCACAACATGTTTATGTAACTCTTCTGCTTTGTGGGTTGGACTGAATAGATGATTACCTCCTCCATTTGTGAGCTTCAGCCTCCATAGTAGGACCTGAATTGGAATGGCGGCTTGAGATCAGCAGTTATTCTATTTCTTCAGCAGATGCATTTTCCAACTGGGGTTGTTTTGGTTTCATTTTTTTGTGATGGTATTGAATGGGGTGGATGAAAAGGATTTTTATAGCATCAGCTTTCTGGGGCAGGTACTTTCACTCCTTAAACTCAGCATATCTGAGTTGACTGAAATTAAGATTGAGAAGCAGAAATGGTAGGCTTGTAGAGTGCCCTTAGCGCAAGGGTGTCAAACTTGTGGCCCGTGGGCTGGATGTGTCATGTGATGGCCACACCCATGACTGGTTTAGCAAAGGAGAAAAAGTCATGATATGTCATGTGATAATGCCGTGATGACGCGAGTTTGACACCCCTGCCTTAGCCAAACAAATTCACAAGAATGCCCTAAGATTTTTTTTATTTACTTTTGTTCCACCTTAATTATTTTTAGAAATAAACAAAGGCACACACAATACTCCTTCTTCCTCCTATTTTCCCCACAACAATAACCTGTGTGAAGTGAGTTAGATTGAGAGACAGTGACTGCCCAAAGGAACCCAACTGGCTTTCGTGCCTTAAGGAGGAACTAGAACTCACAGTCTCCTTTTTTCTAACTGGCACTTTAACCACTAGATCAAGACTCTTCAAACTTGGCAAGTTTAAGACTTGTGGACTTTAACTCCCAGAATTCATGAACTAACATGACTGGAAGAGAAATTCTGGGAAGTCCACAAGTCTTAAAGCTGTCAAGTTTGAAGACCCCTGCACTAGATGATCCTGGCCAATCATAAATGATGCCAGGAAATTGGACTACCTTTTAAATTGGACCTTTTGCTAAGAGAAAATAGAAGAATCTACACCTACAAGGAGGATACAAGGTGTCATAATATTAGCAAAGATGGCAGAATCGACTATAGGCTGCGGCTACAATCATTTGCCATCTTTGCATTCTGATCTCTACAGCATTTGTAGATGTTTCTTGCTCTGCTAATACGTGCCTCTATCTACCTTAATGAAGATTTGCCAAAGAATAACTTAGAGGCATAAAGATCAATAGAAAAGACACTAGCATCACCATAGTTTACTTAATCTACAATGATTGTATAGACATATAAGCACATCTTCCTATGCGCTATTTTTTTAAAAATGCTGTAGTATTTCAAGCTATTCTACTGTACATTATTGCCACCTTGCAAATGATTCAGACCCCCATGTACTGTGGAAGCATCCCACTGAGACAACAGGAATAGGCACCAACCTGTAATTACCTAGTAAAGACAATCAAATCATACACATTCAAGCCACCTGTGGTTCTAAATGACGAAAAGTGTTAGTTACACTTTGTGTTTCTATAGCATCTCTGGAGAAAAACAGAGGGCGTAATGAGCCACTAGGTTTCTGATAGGCTTGCAAGAGGCAAAATTAAAACACTCACAATTTACCCCTATCAAAGCTCCAGCAGAAAGACAGAGGGGGATCACAATTAAACTTTCTCGCTTCCTCTTAATTTGCACAGATGCAGAGAGAGAAAATGAGAGAGCAGGGAAGGAGGAAAGAAGGCTGCTTATTTTACTGTGATGGTTTCTCAATCTGAAGTCTTGTCCTTTCCTCTGGGGAGGAAGGATAGGCAGTGAATCCAGGAGACTAGGTCTATTTTATGGATTATCAGATCCATATGAGTGTAACAATCCCACTCAATTCACATAAGGGCTGTATTTGCATAGCCCTTTCATACTATGTTAGTTATCTAGTGATCCTACTACAGTCTGGATCAGATGTCATTCCCACCACTCAACCCAAAACAGGAAGTGTAATGTTATAAAACACGTCAAAAACGGATAGGTTGGCATATGTTGATTTATACCAGAGAAGCCTCCTTTGACTCAGACTGGACTCCTGGAAATTTCATGGATATCACCGTGTAGTTTTTCTTGGCAGCACTGCAGAAATGTCTACTGTGACTGAGATCTGGGATTCACCCCCCCCCCCATTTGCTCAGTAATCTTGGGATTTCCCATTCAAGTACTAAACAAACCAAGCTCTGCTGGAAAAAAAAACAGATTAGAAACCATTACTAACAGTTGCATTAACCAGTCTGCACAACTTGAGACAAAACCTGGATGACCACATGTGCCTGCTTATCCTGCTGAACTTATTTTTCTGATAGATCTGGACATAATATACTTAGACTTCAGCAAGGTATTCAACAAAGTAGACCATTCTTGCTAAGCTAGAAAGAAGTGGGATAGATAGCAGCACCACCAGATGGATTTGCAACTGGCTGACAAACCATACTCAACGAGTAGTCCTTAATGAGTCTAAGTCTACATAGAGGGAAGTAAGCAGTGGGGTGTCACAAGTTTCCATCTTAGGCCCAGTACTCTTCAATATTTTCATAAATGACTTAGATGAGGGAATAGAAGTGGAATTTACCAAATTTGCAGATGATACTAAGCTGGCAGAAATAGCTAACACCCAAGAAGATAGGCTCAAGATCCAGATGGATCTTGACAGACTTGAACACTGGGCACTGTCTAACAAAATGAAATTCAATGTAGAGAAAAGTAAAGTCCTACACTCAGGCAAGAAAAACCAAAAGTACACATATACACTAGGTGAAACCAATCTCAATAGCAGTAACTGTGAGATGGATCTTGAAGTCTTAGTGGACAACCAGCTAAATATGAGCCAGCAGTGTGCAGCGGCAACCAAAAAAGCTAATGCAATCCTAAGTTTCATTAACAGAGGGATACAATCAAGATCAAGTGAGGTACTAATACCACCCTATAAAGCCCTAGTCCATACTTAGAGTATTGCATCCTGATTTAGTCACCACACTATAAAAAATATGTTGACACTCTAGAAAAAGTGCAAAGAAAAGCAACCAGGGTGATTAGGGGACTGAATTAATTAATTCTTTATTGGCCAAGTGTAGTTAGACACACAAGGGATTTGTCTTGGTGCATATGCTCTCAGAGTACATTAAAAAGTATCCTTCCCCTGCCACACCCACCAAGCCATGCCCACAGAACTGGTAGTAAAAAAAACTGAATTCCACCACTTCTCTGGAGTCCTGTGGCAGAAGAGTAATCCTTAAAACTGAAGTTTAACCAATTAGGGCTAATAGAAGATTTTTTTTAAAAAAGGCTCAGGCATAGTATTTACTGTAAGATGCCACACAGTGCTAACATACACTTGCCATCTCAGAAATTGTTCTCCATAAAATAGGTTCTGTTATATATAAATCCACTTTAGGTTATATTTTTTTAAAATGTGAAACTTAGAAATAAGCTTCTGTTTCCCTGCATGGCTCTTCAACTTAGTAATCAGCCAACAAGGCTGTGATAAATTTCAGGAGTTTGAAAAAATATATTTTTATACTTTTTTTCAATTACCCTGCTTTCTATACATTGGCCATACCCAAAATAATGCATCATAATGTAAATTCTAGCTTGTATTTCAATCAAGTCTGGGCCACTTTTTTCTCTTGTTCAGTGGTTTTCCCAACAATATCAAGTTCAACCTGCTCTAATAAGCTACCTACAGGATGAATTCCTTGCTTTAGGAATAAGGTGGGTTAGACATCCTTTGGATTCAAATTCCTGTTATGTACTTCTATTCCCATGATTCCTCATAATACTTCAATATTTTTATCTCAATTCATTGGTCTATGTCTGTGTCTACTTGAATGAATATTATCTTTGAGCCCCGTAAGCATGCAGAAAGAAAGGAAATATCCTCTATTGTACTGACCCAAAATTACATCCTGTCATTCACTAGCAATCGACAGCATCTGATCTTTCCCTCTGCCCCTCTTTCACATGCCCCTCCTCAGCCTGTACCTAAATGACATGGTTATTGAATAATCCTCAGTTTTACTCTGCAGAATCTTTAAATCCTGCAATCCTGCATCCATGCCCTGGGTGAGGGGGAAACTAAAATGCCTCAAGTGGGGGTGCTTATGACGATTCACTTTGGATGATTGATGGGCAGTTATCCGTTGCTCGCCGGGTGACCTTCTGTCTCAGGTAAGCACCAAAACCTATTTCAGTACAGCTACTTTAAGTAGCATTTACCAGTATTTTTGTAATATTGTCCCACTGTAGAATTTATTAGACCCAAATTAGAAAATGGTGGCATTTTGTGGCATTTTAAGACCACACCTAGAATTCTGCATCCAGTTCTGTTCACCACATTACAAAAAAGATGTTGAGACTCTAGAAAAAGTACAGAGAAGAGCAATCAGGATAATTAGAGGACTGCAGACTAAAACATATGAAGAATGGTTACAGGAACTGGGCTTGGCTAGTCTAGTAAAGAGAAGGACCAGGGGAGACATGATAGCAGTCTTCCTATATCTGAGGGGCTGCCACAGGGAGGAAGGGGTCAAGCTAATGTCTAAAGCACCTGTAGGTCAGACAAGGAATAATGGATGGAAACTAAACAAGGAGAGATTTAACCTGGAAATAAGGAGAGACTTTCTGACAGTGGGAACAATCAACCAATGGAACAGCTTGCCCTCAGAAGTTGTGGGAGCACCATCACTTGAGACTTTCAAGAAGAGATTGGATTGCCATCTGTCAGAAATGGTGTAGGGTCTCCCGCTTGGGCGGGGGGTTGGACTAGATGACCTATAGGGTCCCTTCCAACTCTGATTATCTGTTATCTGTTAAGCGTAATTTAAAACAAAGCTCATCTTACATTTTGTGCCCTGTTGGGAAATAGCTTTGTCGATGAAGAATAGTCTCAGCTATAGAAAGCAAGGAATTATACGTGGTTTTTAGGCTAGGCCAAAAAGCTTTCACTTTGTACTAGGCTGTGTAGTTGAAGTCAACGCAGTGATAACATGTTCTTATTGCAGCATTAGCAACTTTCAATTTTTACCTGAGTTAACCTTCCCTCCCCCTCCCTTAAATTAAAGATAATTTGTCTCTGCCTAGCTTTAAGGCAGAAACTTTGTTAATTTGTTGACCTTAAAAACTGAGGATGGAAGCTGGGAAACAGCTATATTTCCCTTTTCAACAAGGAGGTCCAGTGCCTTGTGTTTTTCTAGCTTTAGGCAGGTTTGTTTTTGTTTTATTGTGTTTGACTCTTTTCCACAGTCAATGGGGAAAATGTTTTTGGTCTTGCTATCATGGTTGTTTCTATGATGACATGTAATTGTTATGAACTGGGTTTTTCTTCTTCTATTAATAGAATTTTTCTAGTGTTCCTTGTGCCGTTTTTATCCCCCTGGGATATTTTCTTTTGTGTGAAGTTGATCTAGACATTTAAAAATAAATGTAAAAACCTTATTTATGGAGAATCTGTGGCATGTTTGCTTCTTAAGCAAAAGCTGAGGAAATCAAGGAAATCCAAATATAAGTTAAATATTCCCAGGTTGGAAGAAACAATAATGAATGACATTGGCATCAACTTTTAACAGAGTGACATTACATTTTAATTACATTTCTGGTCATGCAGGAGGTGTCTATGGTTACAAGGTTCAGTTAAAAACAACTTAAGCTAATTTATTTGTGCTTTTTGCAATTTTGTTCTTACAAGGCCCGTATTGACAAGTTTATTGTGGGTGCTGGACCCTCCCATTTATTACCCAAAACATAGCACTAAAAATGTTTCAAACTGCTGCTTATTTCAGGGCTGCATAGATAGATGATAGATAGATAGATAGATAGATAGATAGATAGATAGATAGATAGATAGATAGATAGATACATGTATTTAGAGATAACAGTCTCCCAAACTGTTATTCTCCAGTAAGGAGATGCTTTTTGAGTATTGGTCTTTTCAATTACAACTGTGGGAAATTAAAAGGGTGGCTAAAGTGAATATTTAGTTCAAAGCAGAAATTTTTTGAAGCATACGATTTTGCTTGGGACAAAGCTCAGAGGACTAATGGCCAAAACAGGAATTGGAGTCTTAAGAAAAGGAGTCCTATTTTTCTTTCCTTTCACACTCTCAGTGTTGCAAATGATGCAGAAACATGTCAATTTTGCACCTGTTGTAGGTGCAAAATATAAAAATATGGATGGTTGCATTGAAAATATTTTTAGTATAAGCAAAGAAAAAGATACAATAATATAAATCTAGAGTATTTCCAGTAATGAATTATTAATTTATTTATTTGATTTGTCAATCGCTTACAAGATAATAGGTATAAGTATATACATAGTTATGAATACATGAAATGGGTACATATAAGAAAAATAAAAGAAACAATAGGACAGGGACGGTAGGCACATTGGTGCGCTTATGCACTCCCCCTACAGACCTCTTAGGAAAGGGGTGAGGTCAATAGTAGACAGTCTAAGGTTAAAGTTTTTGGGGTTTGGGGAAGAAACCACAGAGTCAGGTAGAGTATTCCAGACATTGACCATTCTGTTGCTGAAGTCATATTTCCTGCAATCAAGTTTGGTGCGGTTAACCTTGAGTTTGTATCTATTGTGTGCTCTTGTGTTGTTATGGTTGAAGCTGAAGTATTCATTGACAGGTAAGTCATTGCAATGTATGATTTTATATACCATACTTAGATCAGACTGAAGATGGCATAATTCAAGGTTTTCTAGGTCTAGAATTTCAAGTCTGGTGGCATAAAGTATTCTGCAATGAGTAGAGAAGTGTAGAACTCTTCTTGTGAAATATTTCTGGACTTTCTTAATTGTGCTAATATCAGATACATAATGTGGGTGCAAGACTGATGAGCTGTATTCGAGTATTGGTCTAGCAAATGTTTTGTATGCTCTAGTTAGTAGTGTGGATATTACCAGAGAAAAAGCTACGTAGGATTAGGTTAACAACTCTTAATGACTTTTTGGCTATGTAGTTACAGTGGATTCTAGCACTTAGATCATTAGAGATGAGTATTCCAAGGTCCTTTACAGAGCTTGGATCATCAACAAGGTCTTGACTATTCAGCTTGTATTTTATTTTCTGATTTTTTTTGCCAATATGTAAGACAGAGCATTTATTTGTTGAGATTTGAAGTTGCCATTTGTTTGATTATTCTGATACATAGTCAAGATGCAGTTGTCCAGAGATACCATAAGATTTTAGTTTTAGGAGTAGTTTGTCATGTACCACTGAATCTTTACAGAAGTCTATGTAGATTGTGTCTATTGTTTTGCCCTGATCGAGTTGTGTAGTCCATATGTTTTTGCAGTGTATGAGTTGCAGATCACAGGATAGTTTTTTTCTTAAACCAAATTGTTTATTAGAGAGTAGGCTGTTTCTCTCTAAGTGGAGGATAATGGATTGGTTAATAATTGATTCCATGACTTTACAGGTGATGCAGCATAAGGAGATTGGTCTGTAATTTTCAACTAGGCTGGGGTCTCCCTTTTTGAAGATGGGGATGACCATGGCTTGTGACCATAGGTTAGGCAAGGAGCTGGTCCTGAAAGATTTTTCAAAGATTATGCTTAGAGGTTCTGCTATGGCAGTGGATAGCTTTTTTAAGAAGTAGGCACATATTCTGTCTGGTCCAATAGATAGAGATGGTTTTAGATTGCGAAGTGCTTTTTCAACATTGTCTTCTGTAAAATTGATATGTATTAGATCATTGTAGTTTTCTGTGGTTCGGCTAGGAAATACTGGGCATGATCCATTGCTGTTTACAAATACTGAGCCAAAGAATGTGTTAAAGATGTTAGCTTTAATGGTGTCATCTAGTATTGTTGGTTACTAGTTGTTCCAGTCCCAGATTTGTAACAGCATTGTAGAAGGTTGCATGTATGGGTTCAGTTGTACATTCGTTTAGGGTCCAGTCAATATGAGGTAGATTGAAGTCACCAAGAAAGATAAGAGCGTGTGGGCAGAATGTTGCCCATGTTAGTAGTGAATTTAGCTTGTTTACATGTTTGATGTCATAATCAGGTGCTCTGTAACATAGTAAGAACTGATATGTGATATTTAAGGATAGTTCACAGGAAGAGCAAGCTCCTGGGTAACTTGGATGTTTTTTAGATTTAAGAACTTTTTATAGAAGATAGCAACACCATGTCCTCTACGAATTTCATGATCTGATCCGTAAACATGATAGTCCCTTACTGTGGTAATGGAGTCAGGGAGAGATGCGTTGAGCCATGTTTCATAGACAAATATGATGTCGAATTTAGCCATATTTAGTAAGAGGAAAATTCAGGTATTTTATTCACAAGGCTTCTTGCATTGAGTAGCTTGCATTTAAGGCCAGTTGTAGTTGGAATTGAGGTAGGGGCGTGTGTGCCTAGTCTTGGGTGATGGTGGATTGGTTGAGGTTGGGTTGTGGTTGAAGGTTAAAGCTGAGTTGCGGGTTGTGTGACTTACTTTTGATACAGTCAGCACGGTAGTCAATATACAGGTACGTCTCTCCATTGTCTAGACATTGTTTGAGTTCAGTGCGGAGTACACGGGAGTGGGCACGTTGCTGTATGGTTAGGTCAGGGAGAGAAGGGAGGTTCTTATAGTTGGTGTTGCTTTTGGCAACAGAAACATGTCAATTTTGCACCTGTTGTAGAGGCAAAATATAAAAATATGGATGGTTGCATTGAAAATATTTTTAGTATAAGCAAAGAAAAAGGTACAATAATATAAATCTAGAGTATTTCCAGTAATGAATTAGTAGTGGATCACTTGAGTCTGATCCAAATTCTACATCCAGCATGTACATAAACTGGGTGGTTTTTCTGAAGAAGATGTCTCTAAGAATTGTTCCAAGGCAGGACAGAAAGATGCTCCATAGAAAGGACAATAGCATCACTGCTTTAAAAAACCCAATGGGAGGAGTTTCATCAAGATATTTTCCTTTATTTACTCCTTAATTTAATTGACAAATGGGAAACAAGGGAAGTTGGAAACCCTGGAGAAATGGTTGTAGAATGAACAACATGTACACCCATCCTCATGGAGATGTTTTAACTAAAATGTGCAGGAACTCTCATGAGGATTCTTATGAAATTCTCTTCTCATTTGAAAGTGTTTATAAATCAAAAATGGTTTCATCAAATTGAATGAGAAAGTGCAGAATTTCCCTATCTGGCATCGGAGCAAACAGATCTCCTTCATTAATTGGTTGCACAGTATTATTTATTGTGTGTGGGATGCACATATGTGGGATAGGAAAATATGTGAATAAGGAGTCATTTATATGTTTCTTTTATCTTGCAGGGGCAAATTGCTCTCCTACCATGAATTTCATAGATATATAAGATTCCCAAAATGATAAGGTACTGAAGTGATTGTTTAAGCTGAAATTGACTCTCTGCAGCATTTGAATTAAGGGAAAAATATAATCCAAAGCACTATTATTGCAACTTTAAATGAGCCACATTTCAAAGCAGCTAAAGTATATAGAAGCTTTCATTTTTTCCCCTCCATATCCATTTTGTATCCTTTCAGATAATCATCTTGTCTGCCTGCTTGCGCTGACAGTAGAGGATTGAAAGCCAACAATAATTTAACAAAGAGAATATTCCTCTTTATTTCATTTTCATCACAATCTCCCCCATCATCACTATTATTGGGGTACTCAAAAGAGCCTTGATTGCCATTTTTGACTATCTATATAAAATAGTATAAATATTTCACATTTATTAGAGGCCAGGCATTTGCTTGAGGGAAGCAGAGAGGGTACATGATCTAGGTGTAAACTTCTGTGAACAGGTCTTCTGGTACGATATCGGAACCCCCCCGGCCTTTGAGATTTTCTTCTGATTCTTCTGATTGTGTATATGTGACCTCCATCTTGGGGAGAAGAGGGGAGAAATTATTCCTGAAATCTACAAAACTTCCCTAAGTCATTGCACTCATCCATGTTGATGACTTGCTCAAAGGATGAAATCATGCAATCTGCTGTGTGTTCATTAGATATTAGATTCTACAACAGGTAACACACTTTAGAGTCGGTGTGTCCAAGCCTGGCAACTTTAAGACCTGTGGATGTCAACTTCCAGAATTCAACAGGCAGCTTAAAGCTACGGAGGTTGGACACTCCTGCTTTAGAGAGTTTTTGTTTTTTACTCTATTGCAGGGGTATCAAACACAAGGCCCGCAGGACAGATCTGGCCCATGATGTGGTCAGTTCTGGCCCATGGGGCTGTCCTGGACAATGTAAGGGGCTGGCCCACATGGCTTCAGCCCAGTCTACCCAATTTGAAGAGGAAACATCAGGCCAGTGTGGCTTCATCCCACTCTACCCAAAGCAAAAAGAAAACATACCAGAAGTTTGGGGAGTGGGGTCAAGTTGGCCATGCCCACCCAGTCAGCCATGCCCACCTGCCCCCCCTCCAAGGTCAACCACAACCCTGATATGGCCCTCAATGAAATTGAGTTTGACATCCCTGCTCTATTGACTTCATCTGCTATTATTCCTTTTGGGATTATTATTAATGAGTCAGCTTATCATATTATTACCCATTTTTAAAAACATTATGAATTCTCCTAAACTTTCCTGACATGTCATAAGGTCCCTGCTTACTGGTATGCAAGCTAATGGATATAAAAGTACAATAAGAAAAATAGAAGGAAGAATAAAACAAAAACCCAAATTCGATATAAATCATAAATAAAAGATGAGATACTATAACTAAGTAGGTAAAATGACCAGCTTGAATACAAACTCCTCAGAGAGGAAGCCACCTGAATGGCAGCTGCTCTTCCATTAGGTAATAGTTTTCAATTGATTTTCAATCAATTTTCTTTTCAATCATCACTCTTCTTCCCCCATCACCACCAAAAGGGGGAGGGACGTCCCTGTAAATTGCAGACCACTAGTTATAATTTGTTCTTGCTATGTAAATTATTTTCCCCATGACACTAATTTATTAACTGATTATATGGTTACAAGATATCTGTTTGGGTCATTAATGTTTAAAGGTACAGTTTTACTCTCACCCAGCTGGAAGAAAGTGCCATTGGGAGTTAGTTTTTCAGTTGTTGCAGGATTCCACTGTACTATTCTTATAAGTGATCGTCAGTTCAAGTTGAAGGGGACGTTCTTGAACTCTTGTCAATCCTACCAGATAAACAAGACAGGAAACATGGCCAGAATTCATCCTGCTTTAAAGTAAGGCCACATTAATAGAATCTTGCAGGTCTGAAAGTACAAACTTCCCACAACACTTTTAATGGCCTGATCTATTAAGGCAGGTCTTTCCTAAGTTTCTTTCTGACCATTAAACAACTATTAGTTCACTCCTTTCTTGTTTGATCACACCTTAAGCAGTTTCTCTCCCCCTGCTCCCTCAAAGTCATTCTAACATACCATTGCAACTGTTTTCACCTGCATATTGGAAGGAAATTTCTTTTTAAAAAAAAAGCACAGACAAAGCAATTCAAGAATAGGACTTTTGATTCCATTAAGAAACATTCAACACAGTTATCAATTTTAGTTGCCATGCCTCACTCTCAATAGTATTCTGAAAATTCCTTTCTGGAGCAAGGTGTCTGTAGAGATTCTCAGTCATCTAGGTCATGGTTGTCCCAAAGGTGTTTTTTCAAGAGGAAACTGGACTTTGAAGATTTTTGCTTCCTATCCATTCTTGGATGAGAACAAAATGTCTTTAAAGAAAAACCAGAAAGTCCAATTGCCTCTTGAAAAAACACCTTGGGACATTCTGGAGCAAAGGTGATGTTATGGAAGGAAAGGATGAAAGCAGAAGTGCTTATACCCTATTTAAAATTGTCTTTATCCTGAATCATAAATTCCCAAATGAAGAAGCTTTGAAAAAAGGATGATAGAAAAGGAGGAATTCTGACCTATAGTTGGATTTGTCTTTTTCCATGACTATTCAATGTCTCAAACTTTCGGCATTTCTAGCTTTTGGCTAAAAGGAAACTTGTTGGATGATAAATGGGAAATAGAAGATTCATTCTTGTTTTCTAACAATACCTAGACATATCTGCTTGGTTTTTCCTATCAAAAGCTAGACACATTTCATTATTTTAAAAGTGGAAAGGCAGAATCTAGTGACATGTTTAAAAAAAGGGATGGGACTATGATTAGGCATTCTGGAGAGAAGTGAATTGATTTCTGACTTGAACATAAAGAAGGCCCATGTCATGTTTACCACACTGGGAGAAAATGTATAAGGACCTTTTCTGTGTGAGCATGTGTGCTGAAATGGCCTTCAGAATTATTTATTAGATGTTTATCCTGCCTTTATTGTTTTATAAGCAATTCAAGGTGGCAAATACAATCATTACATATCTTCCTACTCCTATTTTCCCTACAACAACAACCATGTGAGCTGGGTTGGGTTGAAAATGAGAGACGCAAAGTCACCCAGTCAGCTATCATGCCAAAGTCAGAACTAGAATTCATAGTCTCCTCGTTTCTAGCCAGGAGCCTTAACCACTAGACCAAACTGGTAGCATTATAGATAGCATATGTATGTACAAAATTGTCTGATTTTCACTTGCTCATTTTATTGTGTTCAGCTGCTTGAAATCATGCAGCAAGGGAAGCAAATAGAAATGAAGCAACCAAAGTTTGCAGTGTAAAATATACTTGTGCAGTGTTCCAACCAATTAGTCATATACTCTATCTGATAATTTAAAAAAATCTATGTGTTTGTTAGGTTGGGTTGAGTAAAGGATTGCTCCTGTGGCATTTTTCACATTAACCCCCCCCTTTTTTTGGTATTACTTCTATAAAACTGGAGATCTCCCAAAAATGTCTTAGTTGTTATTTTGACTTCAAAATGATAAACCTTTGGATAGTGACTTTTCTGTTTGTATAAATGAGGGCATACATAGGATCATAAAAAGCACATACTGCACTGAATTAAACAAACACTCATATGCACATAGATATTCAAACTTTAATGTATGTATGCTCTTATTTCTGTACTCATAATACATACAAACCTAAATGATGAAATTCTTACTCCCAAAAATCTCACCTGCAGTGAAAATTCCAGGGAAGGAAGGTTCAAGTGTCTCACCAAGCAATCTTAAAGAAAGGAAGGAACACATTTTAGCTCCGTTCTGCCCCCACTTCACCCCTCTCCACCCCATTCCCAGGTGCCTATGAAATCCTCTCCCTGCAATGCCAGTGCAGAATCCAACCCAGTGGCTTTGGCATCATAGGACTTTTGAGTGGTTAAGACTCATGAAAAGGCAGAAATGATGTAGGCCCATGATAAGGTGCACCACCACCACCAACAAAAAAAGGCTCCTGCTTGGATGGTACTGATAAATATTAAAACCAGCATTAATTGTTTTCTAAAGCAATTGCCATGTCTTCTTGGCTCCTACAGCGTGTCTATTGTGTTTCTGTGGTACTATGCAGGGATGACCTTGTGAGAAAGAAGGAAGAGCTAAAGCCCAAACAATAATCTGTTAAACAAAATCTGAGTCTGAAGGAAGGATGGGAATGGTGGAAGCATCTCAGAAGGGAGCCTCCTTAGTTTTCAGGAGAGTAACAGAGTGAGAGATACTTTTAGATTTGCAATATTCTGTTACTGTAACCCTACAATAAATGTAGTGTTAGCATACATGATTAGAGCTTGTCTGGACAATCTCAAATAGTACCTAATACAAATGTAGCTGGTGGAACTTGGACTTGCCATGATCCACAAATAGAGTTAATACTATAAGCAGCAACTTTCATCATATATTGCCAAAGGAAACTATTTTGAGCACAACTCTTATCCCTCTTCTAAAGTTCCTTTAATATTAAATATCTTTTAATATTAATGGAGAAGGATATTGACATTTAGATCTACTCCTTGTTATACACAAAGAGGTACTTGCAACAATAGCTGCATTAAGAGGAAGGGAATGGTTAGAATTGGTCGTGAATAAAAGCACAAAGCAGACTATAAGAAATGATGGGTGTGTTCAAGAATACCATGAAACACTGAACAACATCACTGTAAAATGCTGATATCTGAATTGTCATAAGCCAAGTAATGCTATGC
The DNA here is from genome assembly GCF_049901735.1 of Notechis scutatus. Lineage (NCBI taxonomy): Eukaryota > Metazoa > Chordata > Lepidosauria > Squamata > Elapidae > Notechis > Notechis scutatus. The sequence goes on from NC_142010.1 coordinate 48,689,573, forward strand.
CTATAATACTGGGCTTCTCAAACAGCTGCATGAAAAAAATTAAAATATGCAGAAGCATTATTTTCCAAAGTTGTGTATAAAGGATGGAGAAATAAAAAAGGAAAAGAAAAGGGTATGTGCTGAGATTGCAAGAATTAATGTCCAAACTTTGCAAGATTTTTATGGTTGGTGAAGATGGGCATCTGTTAAAACACAGATGGATCTAGTTGGTTCTTTGCTCTGGCTTAACTTATCCTTACATAGCAGTTGTTTCCTTCAGAAGGAGTGTTCCTGGGGAGAGAGAAAGAGAGACAGACAGACAGACAGACACAGAGAGAATCAGAGAGAGAGAGACATACAGAGAGAGAGACAGAGAGACAGAGCAGAGAGACAGAGACAGACACACACACACAGAGGGGGATAGAGAGAGAGAGGCATAGACAGAGAGACAGACACACAGAGAGACAGAAAGAGAATCAGAGAGAGACAGAGACAGAGAGACAGACAGAGACACACACACAGACAGGGGGACACACAGAGAGAAACACACACACAGAGATAGAGAGAAAGAGAGAATATATGAAATTTTAGATATAGTATACCAAGAAATATAAATGGCAAACAGGGAGCAAGGCAAGCAAAGGCATATAGATGCTGCTCACATATGCTGACATTGTATATTCATAACTTTATAAGTTATGAATAACTGTAAATTGTACAGTTCATCTATGACTTGAAATGTACTTACTTTTCTTGACCTTTACCTTCAACATATATACCAAATAACTGCAGCAAACTGGAGTTAGATCAGATAATTTGCTAAGGGATACAAGAGTTGTTTCATCTAGTTTTCTTAATGCTTTTTTTTAATGTGTCCCAAGAGTGGAGGTTGTTTTGTCTGGAAGGTATTCCCTTGGAATTAACAGCGGATCATATATTTTGGATATTCAGGTCTTTCAGTGAATTCTGTAAACCCAAATAGTGCAAGACTTTCTCTAATTGGAAATCCATTTGGGTTTGTTCTGGACACGTAAGATCTTTTAGGAAATGAAGATGTAATCAGGAGATGCAAACTTTAAAGCTTTCTAGAGTCTGGTGCAATTACGATATCGAAGACTCACTTTTTGCTTTTTGCATGCTAAAAATGAGCCATTCCCACTATCTCTGTAGTTTGCATTATGACTCGGAGACTCCAAATCTGGTGACTATTAGGAAACAATTAAAGGAAGTATAGCTCCAATTATAGCTAAAAGTAACTACTGGTATCCAGATTTATTGATACAAGCAATGAAGTGTTGGTTGTTTCAAAAAGTCCTATTCAACAAATCCCTCATTTCTGAATCCCTCATGAAATCTGAGGGAGGTAAGTTAAGAAGAAAACGCCAACAATTGACCTGCTCTTCTGTGATTTTGTACTTACTCATTGCTAAAAGTGAGTGCTGCAGAATGCTTTTTTCCAGTGAGACCCTTCTATCAGGGCAACCTGGTCTACCCAAATATGGAATGGAGCATAATGCTTCTGCTTTTGCCATTCAGCCTCAATCCAGGAGCCTTCACAGGCAGGCACTTTTACCACAAACTAGTTTTGTGTTGAATTTATATTTACAGAAAGTCTGATTGCTGCAGACTTTCTTATGGTATTTTATCCTTCCACTTGGTTAGTCTTCATATCCGACCCGATGCTGAAAGTAAATGTTTGGCAGCTTAGACCCAACATCTAATCATTTAAGCAACCACTGTTGTTGCTAATGCAACACAAATTTGCATGGAAAGAAAGAGCCACAAAGATTTGAAAGAACAAGACTCCCTAAGACTGAATAATGTAATGTCAGTTCCTCTAATGAATGCGGATGCTGGGTGCGTGATGAATAATTAGTGACTTTGATACCTGCAGAGAGCAGGTCATGATTGTGCTGTCAGGAACTTCACTGCCACCAAAAGCATCATTATCCTAGTTACTGCTGTTTAGTAAATACACTTCTGAAGAAAAAATGCATAGCCTTTTCTTTTCCTCCAGAAGCACAAGGACATTCTGTGAGAACACCAGCTTTTTGCAAACTCAGTAGAAGGCAGCCCACAGGGAATTTTTTTATTTATCAAGAAAATAAAAGCCAACATGGTGTTGCTTTGATTGGAGCAGTTTATAAACCCTTTATATAATAAATAAAATAAACACATGAGGCTTCGAATAGTATCCATCAGAAAACAATCCCTGATCAAATCAAACCATGTGATTAGGTCTGCTCAGAGCAAGGAATGATGACATTTAATCTGAACGTTTACATATCTGTCTGTCATTGGGGCTTATGCATACTGCAGGAAATAGTGATGGATCTATGGCTAGCATGATTGTCAAGGCCTGCTGATGCTAAGAAATCCATATAATTGAGTAGGAAGAAGCAAGATTTATGTCAACATTCCGAGGAATGCACCCACTGAAAGCAGAACTCTGAGGCAGGTAGATTCCTCAAAGAACAATTTATTGGATACCTCATATTGGACACAATGGGTGAAAACCAACTTTGAAAATTCCCATGGTTTTCACCTAATTAAAAGTGAAAGTTTTCCCCCTTCCCCGGGTCATCAGTCACATGGTCCAATAGAAGTGCTGGCCGGTTGTTTGGTTACTTCACTCCTCCTCTCCCAGCCACCTGTTGGAATGACCTTGGTTCCCACAGGAAAGCCTTTTGTTTTGACTGAAAAGCCCCCTTCCCTTCCCATCTAGTAGCAACCCTGAAGCCACAAAGATGGCCCCAGCCAGGTTCGCTTCAGGGTTGACAATTTAATCTGACCTAGGTTTTAACTTGGAAACTCTGTTGAGTGCCGGAACAAGTGGAACAGATTTCTACCAATGGAAGGTAAACTATCGTGTATATCTCTGGGATGTTCTCCCTTGAGAAGTTATTTGATGCTCCTGGACTGATAAATGGATTGGAGTACAGTTGTCCTTCAAGTTTTGCCCAGCCCTGAATTTTGCAGTGCAGTCTATCGGCTCAAATATACATATGAACATTCATATAACAATGTACATGTCATTAGAAAATGAGTGAGGAAAAGCCTACTAGGTGGGAAATACATTCAACATGCACATTTAAATACAGTTTTGGAAATGGATTACAGTCAGAATAGGAAAAGGACAGATTCAAGAAGGACTATGGCTATGGAATGAAGGTTACTCGACCAATTTTTTTGCCTAAGTTTGGGATAATGAAGCAGCACTTTAATGTCAAAGCTTCTGTTGGCTACAGATTGAACAATGATGGGCTTTCAGATTAACAACCCAATTATTAATTCAGGTTAATTTTTCCAATTATATTTACATGCTAACTGGCAGCCTGAGTCCTATTATACTATACTGGTATGTGGTAATAACCTTGGGAAGAGCCACTGCTTAGACAATAGTTTGATAAATGAAATTTGAATGCAAAGGAAGGATGGTGATGGAGAAAGGATCTCAGATGGGACTGAGATCCTGGTTTCACAAGAGTAGAAGTAAGGTAGAGGAGGGGTATTTTCAGACTTGCAAAATTGATATTAGCTTTTCAAGGTAGTTCAGACAAGAAGCATGACAATGAATACAGATTACATTAACAAAATTTGCTAGTTTGAAACTATCCCTTTCCTACCTTACTTTTACTCTTATAAAAGCTAGGCAGGTTCTTTCTGAGATGCTTTTGCCAACTCTTTCCTTTGGGTTCAGATTTCATTCATCAGACCATTGTCTAGCCTGAAGATCTTCCTCCTGTCTTTCAAGGTCATTTCCACATAACATGACAGGGATATATAACTTTCTTTGTCCAAGGAAAGGCAAAGTGCTGCAACCTGGGGTGGGGTGGGGGAGGAAAAGGAAGGAAAAAAGCTTTTGGAACATTATCTAAAAGGAATGACTAACAAGACTTTCAAAAATAAAATGAAAGTTTACAAAGTTGGCTTATTTGATCAAGGTTAAACTGTACATGGTATTTTTTTCCCTAACAGTTTTTAATAATTTTTTCTTGACTACGACTGAATGATGAGGCTTTATAGATTACTTTATAGATAAGATATGAAAAGAATAAAAATTGTTTTATTTTTGGAGAAAATAATAAGTTATGGTATTAAGAAGAAATAAAGATATGATAAAAAAATAATTTGTAGGACATCATTTGAAGGGATTAAAGATTAATATTTTTAATATGTTGTTGTTTCTATTAGCTTCTAATGGAATTTTTCTTGATGAAGTTTGAATGATGAGGTTTTAAAGATTTCTTTATAGATGTAAGATAAGACATAGGAAGAAGCATACTTTTTTCTTTGTATTTTAGAGAAGATAACAGGATATTGTGTAAAGTACAGGAAATATGAAATTGATTTACTTGTTAAATATAAATGTAAATATTCATTTCTTAATCAGACTTTTGCTGATTAAGATTGGAAGATGAAGCTTTACTATTTGCCAACAGATAACAGAATACAGAGTTGGAAAGAAAAGATGAGATATGGGATGAAAGGATTTTTGGCTGAAATATTAGAAAAGGTGCTAAATTATTGTACTTGTCTTGATGAAGAAATAATTAATTTCTTTCCATTTATTTCTTTTCATTTATATATTTTCCTCTTTTCCCTCTTTCTTTTTTTGTTTACTTTTTTCACTTTCCACTTTTCTAATATTCTAGTTTTTATTTATTTTTTTATGTTTGTATTTTTAAAGTTTGATAAATTGTACACTGTAAATATAGCGGGAGGTAAATGAATATTTCTTCTGCATTTGAAATAGTTAAATCCCAGTTAAAACAAGCAAGAAAGCAAACATGCTGAAATCTTACCACTATCATATGAAGTTGTTGCCCCTTCACAACATATATTCATGTACTTTTTTTCTTCTCCTTTTTTTTGCTTCTCTGATAAATAATTAATGTATTCATAAATTAGAAAAAGTATTTGTGATAGTTGTCAGAATATTTTTTCCAAAAGTGGAGCTAAGTATTCATATTTAACTGTTATAAAATACAGCTCAAAGCATCTAGATCAGGGGTGTCAAACTTATGGTGTCACATTGTTGTCATGTGACGTATCACAACTTTCCCCCCCTTCACTAAACCGGGGGTGGGTTTGACACCCCAGATCTAGATGCAGCTGGTGTCTAGGTATCTAGGATTAATACTGGTTTAAAGCACTCTGGGACAACAAACATATACTTGTATACCAAGGGAAAGTATAGCCCTCCAGATGTTGTAAAATTATGTCTTATTGTCCCTCACTCTTGGCTATTCTGCTTTTGGATTTTGAGTATTCTACATTAACAACCTGTGGAATGCTATTGGGTTTCATCTAACAAATAACATCTTAACTAAAGAGACTATTAATCTTCATGCTTCATCATAACCAGTCTCTGGCTACTAGGCACTAGGCATCATTCCAAGACAAAATGGATGTATTTGAATTAGCCAAAAATATTTAAACCTGGGCAATATCACAATATAAAACAGTTTTGCCAGACGGTTTGCTGTTCTACAGAACTATGAAAGAGTAATCACAATAAGATCTACTAACACAACAGAGAGCTAGAGGTGGTATTCAGCAGGTTCTGACCAGTTCTGGAGAACTGGTAGTGGAAAATTTGAGTAGTTCAGGGAACCGGCAAATACCACCTCTGACTGTCCCCGCCCCCATCAATTCTCTGCCTCCCAAGTCCCAGCTGATTGGCTGAGTCTTCTTTTGTTGCCTGCACAGGAGAACGGAGCTGGAAAGCAGATTAGTGGGGCGGGAAGGGAATGGAGATTTTGCAGTATCCTTCCTCTGCCATGCCCACCAAGCCACAGAACACATAGTAAGTTTTTTTGAATCCCATCACTGCAGAGAGCTATCTGTTGGCAAATTCACTGAAAACATTCGGTATCATCCTTGGGTGCTCACATGCACATTTGATATTTTAAGGCTGATAAAACATTTTTTTTTCTTTTCCTTTTTTGCTTCTGTGGTATTAGATGTAATTTCTAAAAAATAATTAAAATGAGAGAAAAAACAGTAATTGCAACATTAAAACATATATTTATAACTGCAATAAATATGTTTGACTGTCTACAGAAAAAAAAAAAGACAGAAACTAGTGTTGCTGTTTGTTATGTATCCTGTTTTGCCAACTAATGGATGAACAGTAGAATTGGCCACATGAAGAAGAATTTCATTTTCAAGAATTTCATCCCCCACCCCTCTCTCCCTCATTTGATTAAGGACATTGGTATATCATTAGTACATTGGTATGTAATGGAAACTTGCCAAGGGATATTCAGAAAAAATTGCTTGGTACAGGTGTGCATGTGACACTCTGAGCTAGTACATGTAATCATAGGGGAACCTTTTTTTGTAGGGTGTGGAGTACAATGTTCATTTCAAGGATGTATTTATCAAGGATAATGAGTAGGTGCTGTAGCCACCAAATGCTCATTAAGTCATTGAGTAGGATGTCTGAGTCAGTTGAATATTATAACTCAACAGAGTGCCTAATTCAGTACCTAGTAATCAGTCATTTTGCTCTGTTTAAATTCTGTAGAGACGGTAGGAGCAGAATAATTTCACTCAAACTTGTGGAGGAGGAAAGCAACAAAGAAAGAGATTTACATGGATCTCCCTTTCTCTCCCTCCCTCAAATATTCATTCAGTCCATGGCTCATCTGTTCCAGTTTCATCAAACAGCTTCCTCTGCTGCTGGAGGAAGCATTGGTGCTATTCATAAAGAAAGGATTGGAGTGTGTACATGAAAGGCCAGATTTCATTATGCCATCCCAGGATGGTGAAATAAGCTAGAAGATTCATAGGGAAAACATGATTGTCTTTAATATCACTTCTGTTTATTATCTGGGGTGGGATAGTATTACTCTCACCTTTGTCAAAGCTGGAAAGAAGAGATCATAGGGAAGTATCAATAAGCATCATAGAAGCATATAATGTATTATTTTATTTTCTCGGTAGGTAACAGGTCAGACCTGACCACAAAAACATTAGCAGAACTAGATCTGGTTAGTACTTGGGTAAGAGACTACCTGGAAACACCAAGTCCTGTTTTGTTTGAAGCCAGATGCACATATATAGATGGTCCTCATTTAGTGATTGTTTGAAATTACAACGGCACTGAAAAAAGTCACTTATGACTGTTTTTCACACTTACAACCATTGCAGAATACCCATGGTCACATGATCAAAATTTGGATGCTCAGCAACTGGTTCATAGTTATGATGGTTGCAGTGTCCCGGGGATCATGTGATCAGCTTTTGTGATCTCCTGACAATCAAAATCAATGGGTAAACTAGATTCATTTAACAACCATGTTATTAACAACTGCAGTTATTTAACAACTGTGGCAAGAAAGGTTGCAAAAATGGGGCAAAACTTCACCTAACAATTGTCTTACTTAGCATCAGAAATGTTGGGCTTGATTGGGGTCATATGCCGAGGACTACCTGTACACTGAGGAGTTTAGTCATAAGCTATGACTTGTTATGTGCGCAGTTACAATATAAACCAAAGCAGGCATAATGTCTCAGTCCTAGAGAGTTTACCAGCAAAGAGTTCCAAATAGCCAGAGTCCAAGGGAAGAAGCAGAGGTATAAACAGAAGTTCAAACAAAGATCATCATCATATAGTTTGTTGTCAAAGGAGCAGAGTGTCTACAAGCAATGAGTTCAAGATATAACTACTCAAAATGTCAGTAAGCAGAGAGTTTGTTCCCAACAGAGGACTGCTGGCAGTGATAATTCTTAAATATACCTGCCATGCCATGGGTATACAGGCAATCAAGGACAGGAACTCCCTTGATAGATAAAAAGCTGTGTCTAGCTCCCTTGATAGATAAAAAATGCCTTTGTGCATTAGGCACTCTGCACAATATTCTTTAGGGCTGGGATGAAATCTGGATACCACTATTCATCACGTGATGCCCCAGCTGACCTGCATATTCCTTGTCAGCCTTACAGGTGCCACAGTGTCTCCTCTCAAGGTTGGTATTCATCCAAGGTCTCCAGAGTGGCACCATTCCACTCTTCCTGATGTTTCTACCAGGCAGTCCTTCCAGCCTTATAGACTAGGCTGGATTAAACTAGGAAGCTGAAAAATAACCTCAGAAAAGAGCAATGACCATCCACCTCCACTGGGGATCCTTCAGTAAAGCTCAACTTGAAATGGACTTCATTCGAGAGCTAAATTTCCTATATTAACATATGGAACAGACACATCTGGAGATCATCTGGATCTTCTTACTTACCATAACTACAACTAAAAAAGCTAGTACTATCTCTTAAATAACAAAAAAAAAAAACAAACCCACAGCTCTTTCAATTGTCCTAAATGGTCTAACTTGTCTGAAAGGCTATTTACTATAGCAGTGCAAACTGTCTGGGTCTGTTCATGATTTTTGCTAGGTTGATGCATCACTTCCATATGAGAGTGTCTTTAGAAGAAGCTCTAATAAATAAAACTTACTTAATTTGAGCATGAACCACAATCAGTTTTCACAAAGTACTTTTTTTGATTATACGTTTGATCAGAAAAGTAAGTATTCTTTATCAGTAAACATACAGTATATAGGATCAAGATAATCCTATAATCCTGTCTACTGGAGTTTGGTGGCCAATATATGTAAAGGCATTTCCCAGCACCATAGCACCTAATATGTTGCATTCAGTGGTCCTGTTTTAAAGGAAAGACCCTCCATGATGTTCTAGAAGGGAGGAAACAAGCAACAACCTGTAACAACAAGAGTTTGTCATTGAGAGGTGAAATGAAGGAACCTCTTTTGCTTAGGGTGAGGATGCTTATGGTAAATCAAAAATTTCATATAATAGCTTAGATTCATTAAAAAAAAGAAATTGCTATCTATTCCATATCTATTAGACTAATCATTTTCTTCTATAGGGTACATGATCATTTATTTCTGTTCATATCATAATTTAAAAAAAAAATAGAAAAGCATTTCAAATAATTGTAATCATCTCATTTAGAATTAACAAGCCAACCATTGTATCTTGATTCATGATCAATGGGATGTTAAAGGAGCCCTTATTGAGTTTAATAAGTATATAAGTTTCTAGTTAATGAAGTGAAAATTATATCACCAATAACTGTGTAATTACATTCTTATTAATGCATTCAAATGCCTTGCAGTTTAAATGGTGTATAACAAGCTCGTTATAGCAAGATAATTAGATAGCCATTAATTGTTAAAATGCTGATTGACATGTGGTATGGTAATAGATATCTAGCTTGCCACTGCTGTCTTGAAGACTAATTCAGTGCTTTAATTCTGTTAGCATTGAGATACATGTAATAATTAATGAGCAGTGCTCACAAAAATCTGAAGGAAGGCTTAGCTAGCAAAAAACAATATCAGCAAAAGTTAGGGGATCTTCTTTCTGACCTTGCTTGCCCAATGCATTATTTTCTTTATCATTTTTTAATTGTTTGTTTAGATTTATAAAGTTATGTAATTTTGTAAAGTTCAAAGTGGCATACCTAATGTTCCTGCCTCCTATTTTCTCCCCAACCAAAACCCTTTGAGATGGGTTTGTTGGAGAGAGAGTGACTGGCTCAAAGTCACCCACCTGACTTTTATACCAAATGGAAGATCACAGTTTCTAGTCTAGCCCCTTAACTACTGTACTCAACCAGCACGCTAAATTTTCTAATCATTATTTACCACATAAAGTTACCAAAAATTATTCATGTTTGTTTCACTGTTAGTTCAGAAAGAGACTGCTTATACATCGCAAGCTTAATTTAATGTTGAGCTTCAGCTTTCTTGAAACTTTGTTTCTTCATACATTTAAGAAATGGAAGATATCTCGATGCTTGCTGGAATATGCTGGTCTGTATGACACTGAGTTCTTCTACCCAGTTACCTTTTCTCAAATGAATGACCAACATCCTCAAGCTGAGTAAAAATTCGGATTAATCATGGCATCATGCAGATGAGTATAATTTAGTCATTTTTGTGTCTTCCAACTAACTGCAGAATTGTTTCCTATGATGTCTTCAATTAAAATAACAGACAACTGATTGGTATTCATTAGGGCTGTGTAAGGCAGCTCCAATTTGCTTCCATGAAGCATTCTGCTCTGTAGAAACAACATTGCTTCATCAAGGTGCAGAGATGATGCCATTTGTTAAAGTACTTCAGGTCATTCCAATCATCTTTTCTTTCATTTCCAGTAGCCAATAGAGCTTATGCAGAATCCCTTTCTAGTTACTGAAAGTGGCAGAAGAGGCCAGAGAGGACATATAAAGCTGAACAATGCCTATTTCTAATTTCTTCATATTTCTCTCCAAGGGAAAGCATTCAAAACACCCTGAAGGATATGGTTGTTACAACCTTTTGGGAATAGGGATCCTGAGCTCGTTAGGGAAATACATGGGTCCAAAAAGTTTGGGAGTTTACAAATAGGCTCAAACTAGCCCCTTCCACCGATTCCCTGAAGTAGAAGAGGAAGGAAAAGGAAAAGGAAAGGGAGGACTTGCAAGATTATGTCATTATAGCCTATCCCAATAAAATTCTGTATTAGTCTTCCTATAGAATTTGTTTCCTGAACTGATCTATTTTTCAGCCTAACCACAAATGGCTTAATGTTCCTCTTCAATCTGGAATATATAATGGATTCAATAGTAACACTGAGGGCAAAGGAAGATCTTTTCTGCCTATACTTTCAGGGCAAACACTCTGAAGAAGAGAATTTCCTAACTGTGCAATGGATTGAGTTATCTAATTGCCACCTTGCCATGGCATATTCCCATCCTGCAGGCATGATGTGGGTGGAGAAAATAAAGAGATAATGAGATAATCACCATGATAGTGGCAATGGGCTTCCTCTTCCTTCTTAAACCAGCATAAAAAAAATCTTCCCTCCTTTTTTTTTTTTGGGGGAAAGAGCTGATTAGGGCAACTGCTTGGTCAATCAATCAGAATAGAGCTGGAAGGGATCTTGGAGATCTTCTAGTCCATCCTTCTTCTTCAGCAGGAGACCCTATACCGTTTCAGACAGACTTTTCTTAAAAACCTCCAGTGATGGAGCAGCTTCTTTGGTTTGGCTCATGAGTTGAAGTGAGTTGTCCTTGTGGACAAAATGTTCTCAGGAAGGGCAAGTTCCTTCTATTTTTCCTAGCTTTGTGCCTTTCAGTGGTAGTTTTCCGTTCTAAGGGGAGGAGATTGAAGGTTCCCCTGAAACAGAGATGGGATTGGTTGGGGAGATTTTATGCAGGAAGATTTAGTGAAAAATACTATCTCCTTTCATTAGCAACGGCCTCCAATTGAATAAATGACAGAAATAATTGTCCTATGAATAAAGAGCACCTTTCCTTGCTACTTTTGTGTGCTTGTGGGTAACAGATTTAGAAATCAGTCTGCTGTTTTCATTTCATTTGAGTCCTAGCATTCTCTCTCGCACACATACACACTAGTACATGCACCCATCTACCAATATCTGTCACTTTTTCTGATCTGCATTATTTTATTCACTGCTATTTTAATTTGGATTACTTGTGGCAAGCCAACAGGCAACTCTGCTCCAAAACGATTTGCTTATTGCTTCTGTTACCCATCTGGGAGCTTGGCAGAAATCAGATTAAGCTTGTTTGCGTGTTAAATGTTCAGGAAAAATGACTTTCTCTAATAAGGTGAGCACAAGAAAATGTGCTTACCAGAGCAAGCAGCCCTTCAGCCAGCTTAGAATGCAAAAGCAAATGAATCTCTACCGGGGTGGGGTGGGATGGAGGGAGAGAGATAGATTTCTGCCACCCCTGTGCTGCCTCTTCCCGCACTGCACCCCCCACCCCACCCCCTAACAACAACAACAACAACAACAACAACAACAAAGCAGAAAGGATTTTTTAAAAATCCTTCTAGCAAAATGCCAGCAGTTTAAATTAAATTTAAAGCAGTTTAATTGCCTAATTGCTCAGCTATTTTGTGCAGTTTATTAACAGAAGCAATATTTCGGCAGCTATGCCAGCATAGCAGAAAATTGGCATTTGAGCCAGCGGGAATTAAAGAAGCAGAGCACGGAACTAAAACAAAGAGAAAAAGAGAGAACGAATCTGCCTTGAACCTAGTGAAGCAGACATTTGAGGCTTTTGTTTCATCTTTTTTTTTATCTCCTTCCCTAATCTGTCACCGTTGGATCAAGAAGACTGTTGGGCTTTTTAAAAATGTGTGACTGACACCAGCTCATCCCCATCTTCTCTTGCCTTTGGAAGAAAAACTGGGGTCTCCCTCCCCTTTTTCCTTTTGCTAAGAAAGAAGTGCAGAACGCATTTAGAAGAGAGAAAGAAAATGTGTTCCTTGCCAATAATATTGGCAACTTTGAAAAGAGCTAATTTGATGGCATTTTTCAGGATAAGCACTACAGCTAAATGTGTGTGTATCCAAACAGAACTAGCAAATCACCCGTATAAATAAATGCATGTATTTACTGAAGAGAAAAGATTAATATTCATCTATAATATTCCTCGTTCTTCCTGACCTCATTTCCCTGACATCAGAAGCAAGAAAGGGGAATGAAAGGTATCTTGCATAATAAATAATCCAATATTTATTTCCTGCAAAGTACCATTTTTAACCAGAAATGCCATCGTGCAAGATGTTAAGAACTCTAACAGCTGAAATGGGTGTTTAGGCTGCTGCAGGGATTTACTTGCCTCCTGATTTACAGGAGATATAAATGGAGGTTTGAAATTCGATTTGCAATAGCAGTGTTCTAACTACTTTTCTCAGGAATACTATGTTGACATCACACCCACACTATTTTGTTAGTTTGCAAAATAGGCAGCTTGGAGTTGCCTGGTTGTCGGCAAATGAGGCAGCACCTGCTATCAGCCCCTACCAAACTACAATCTGCTGCAACTGCAAAGTAAACAAAGGGTAAAGCCAAATTGCTTTTCTTCCACAGTGATCTCACCTGCTGCTGTTTGCAAAGCAAGGATGGAAAAGTGGGTGATGTCACAGACTCAGTTTCCCTAGTGAAGGACAAACCATGCGCAAGAGCCGCGGTGGCGCAGTGGTTAGAGTGCAGTATAAGCAAATTCTCTATGTGAAAAGGGAGTGGATCAGGGGTGGATTTCTACCGGTTCTGTCCACCTCTGTAGAACCGGTAGCTCTGAAGAGCAGCAGACATAGAACTGGTTCTATGTCTGCTGATGTTTTTGCCCACCCACCCACCTGGGCTCTTACATGATCTTTATTTCCTGATTTTTCAACTTAAGCTGCCGAACAAGGCACAGCTGCAGTTAAAAAAAGCAGGAAAAGAGCGCTGTTTCAAAGGCTGCGTCTCTGCGCACAGCATGCTGATGACGATTTACAGGCGCGTGGCTCACGGCGTGCAGGGAAGCTCGTAAATCCCGAACCGGTAGTTAACCCTGTCATATCCCACCCCTGGAGTGGATGCAGAAAGCCTTGTGTTGCAGAGGTTCCTGAGCCACCAGCTTTTTAGCAAGTTTCGATGCTGGGTCAGGGTGAGTGGTGAGCCTCTTTGGTTGCTTCACCAATAGCTAACTGAAGTAATCAATATCAGCAAAAATGAATGGACCTATGATCTAGCTCAGGGGATCTCAATCCCTGGGCTGCGGCACTTCTGGGCTGCGGCTTGTTTGAAACCGGGCCATGGGAGAGATGGGCAAGCGTGTATGAGCGCAAAGCTCCATACTTGTGAGTGGAGGGTACGCATGCCTGCCGCTCACACAAATGGAGTTGTGCATGAGTCCAGTCACCTGCTACTCATACACCCACACCCACACCCACTAGGCAGAGCCACCAAGCTGGAAAGGTTGGGGACCATTGATCTAGTTGGAACTGAATAACATGCTGGAATTTGACTAACAAAGGAGAGTAATGACTAACAAAATTAGTCTTCCACAGGACCTTTTCTGGATCATTTTCTTTCAGTATGATTTCCTTGAACACTTCATGTCAGTTTTGCAAGAGTTTAGTTTACTGGACTGAAAACAAACTCTGCATCACACTTCGGTTCCTTTGCAAGACAACTAGGGGAAGTGGAGTTTATACTAAAAGGAATTGTTGTATCAAGCAAGGTCAAAGCAGCATACTGAAATCAGATTTTCATGATGGAGATGAATAAATGGAACTATTATACAAACTTGCTTTCTTTTTGAATTGAAAAAAATGTAAATCTTGGGCATTTCAAAGTTTTATAGGAAAGACAATTTCTTTTCTTTACGGTTGTTCAGATTATTGGAACAAGGAGAACACAGTATCTATTGGTTTGGCAGAATAAGATGGATGTGCAGTAAGAGTAAGAGACTATGTGACATTTTTCTAGGACTGTTTTCCATGGTTCTGGTTTCCTAGCGAATTGCACAGGCAGTCATGTAAGAAGCTGCCAGGTCAGGCTGGAGCATGGACTACATGAATCATTATTTTGGTTTTTGTCTCCATTTCACATGTTTTCTTTCTATGGCCTTAAACTCCATGCAGGAAGTATTGATCATGGTGTTGCAAATGTAATTGTATTTGTTTTTCATTTAGGCAAAGCACATTGATATCATAGCACATGCACAGTGCAAAATAACACGTAGGTACCTCGCTGTTGCTTTGGCATGTAGTCATCAAAGAATACTCCTATAGCAAGAATCAGCTTATTCAGACCAAGCTAAATTATTTTCTACCACTGGGCAAAGAAATGACACAGAGTTGTCTGTAGGAAAGACATAAATCTCATTTGCTCCTTCTGATTCCCCCATGATTAGAATTTTAGAAAACAGAGCAGGAATGAATGTTAGGGTTCCACCTTCTCCATCGTCATCTTTATCCAAATCCCAAAATCTTTGCAAAGGGGAAGCTATGCTGTTGATATAGACTCTCTGCCTTCTATAGAATCCTTTTCTTCCACTATGCTCTATTAGAAGAGAAGAAAGAACAAGCTCAATGCTGTACATGTTCATTCAGCAACCCATTCAGAGTTGAGGAAGATAGTGATGGAGTGGATAAAACTAGTTGCACAGCCAAACTGGCACTTCCATCTCAATATACCTTATGATTCAGGACTATATAGTTGTGGTATCAAAGAAGAAATGATAGCTGTTGTGATTGAAATGCTGTGCTGATGGACATTTTTCGGGAGGAATATAATGTGTACATGGCTTCTGCCTACTCTCTGTATGAACCCAAATGGGATGTTCAGGGGATTTGAGTATATGTGACCATTTTTGGAAGTTCAGATCCTGTTCACATATAATTTGTGTGGATGATCTTTTGTTCTGACCCAGGCTTTATCAAACTTAATAAAACACAGGCTGAATTTAAAAGTAAACCCTATTTTAATGTGACGCTGGGAATTACTTGTATTCCCAGCCAAAACCAATTATACACAGTTCCTCCAGATAAAGAGCACGCTTTTCAGTGCTGTAGAATGCTGCCAAAAAACAGAAGACCAATTAAGGCTAACATAAACCAACCCAAAAACCCAGAAAAAACTGACCAGAGTACAGAGCTTCATGAAGGACTCGGAAATTACTGAACTGCTTTGCTTCCTGCAAAGCTTTTCCTCATTGAGGTCTGACTTTTATCCCTTATAGGAGGGGCAATCACCTCTCAGCCTTACTCCTAAGTCACCCCTTCTGTTTCAGCTGCTCTTGCCTTTTAGAAGCACTGCACACATGCACACTGGGAACAGGCTCCCCGAGGTCCTCTGCTTCTCTGCTGCCAGACTCCAAAGGCTCCGAAGGCAGCACCCCACTTTTAGGTGGTCCTGGCCCCATCCCTGCATCAGATGCAGGACCCTCAATCAAGTCCTCTCCAGACTCCCTAACTGGTTCCCTTTCATCCTCACTGTCCAATATCTCTGACATCTGCACTGACTGCCAGAGAACCACAACATCTTTCTTGTAGCATGCATGAACGCAGAGAATGGGAGGAAGAACCAGCAGGTATGAGCAACAAAATCCTATTCCTCCCTCCCATAGGTATTCATTTCACATTGACGTTAATGTTTGTGTGCCCTTGAATCTTCAAGTGATCACATCAGAAAATAATTTTGGCCAATCCTTCTACCATATGACCACAAAGAGGGGGCCTGTGCCTGTATCACCACACATAAATAGAGCTCATGTGAGGGATGGGATGTTAATGATCCACCCTTGTGTCAATATGTATATAGGACTTCTCACAATTGCCAAATCTGTGGCTGATAAGCTTGTCTCTTGCAAGTTTTTAATAAATGAAGAGCATCTTTCGTCCTCACAGCAGCCCCCGGTTGAGCTAATGTTTGATGAGAATGTTTTCAATCTCACATAGCAGCTATCTTGACATTTATCTGAACCTCTCCTGAAAGCAGTAGGAAAACAAGATGAGTGGTTACCAAGCAACGAAGAAGTGCTTCCCCAGTCTTCAGCTTTAACTGATAAGGAGCAGGAGGAAGGACCATGGCAAAAGAGCTTAACTCCTATTGGAATTGCCTTGGTCCCTGGGAAAATGTCCTTGTGGCCCATTTTTAGCATCATTACTAGCTGCAATTAGTTATTTAAAAAGAGTGGTTAAAAATTGTGGATCGAGAATCCCATCTTGGTCCTTCTTAAATCTGCATTTCATAGAACTAAATGCATCACCCCAGTATGCATCAAACTAAAGCTGATACTTAGAGAGACTGCTAGCTATGTTATTATGGGCTAATTTGTGCTAGCAGCTGCATATGCAAATTGGTTCACTTTTGAATCCTAATTAGGGTCACTGCACATGCAGCAGACTTGATTTGTAGTCATGGCAATTTCATGGACAACTCAGCAACAAAATAAGACACAATATTTGGAGAGTTGGGGGATGGAGAGGATTAGATACATTTTCAGGGAAGATATGCTATGCATTTCAAAGAATGCACAGTGTACCGTAGTTCTGCACCTGGCTCAGCATTGAAATCTTCAGCTGAGGAGAGCATGGAGAAAACATATGTTCATATATTGTGCATAGATCAGCTACCTATTGATTACCTGTGGTGTCCCCTCCTACTATTCTCTAGCCAGGGGTCTTCAAACTTGAAAGCTTTAAGACTTGTGGACTTCAACTCCCAGAATTCCTCCTCCAGTCATGTTATCTCAGGAATTCTGGGAGTTGAAGTCCACAAGTCTTAAACTTGCCAAGTTTGAAGACCCTTGATGTAGTCCTTGGCTAAACTGAAGGACCAGAAAATTCTCACAGAGCCCCACCTCTCTGAAATTTATGTGATTCATAAATTATATTCAAGATATTATAACTCAATTATATCTTTTACCCTTAATGTTTTATTTCACTGAAGGGATTCTTCTGATGCCACCTTTCAGTATTAGAGAAAAAGGAAACTATGTCCAAAAGAATCTGCTCCCGTGAACTCTGCAAGGAACTCAAAAGACGTCTAGACAATGAAGAGAAGGATCTCTATATTGACTACCACGCTGATTGTATAAAAAGTAAGTCACACAACCCATAACTCCACATCCAACCCTACCTCATCCAACCTACCATCACTCAAAACTAGCACGCACACCCCTAACTACCTCAGTTCCAACTACAACTGGACTTAAATGCAAGCTACTCAATGCAAGAAGCCTTGTGAATAAAATACCTGAATTTCTCCTCTTACTAAATATGGCTAAATTCGACATCATATTATTCTGTGAAACATGGCTCAATGCATCTCTCCCTGACTCCATTACCACAGTAAGACACTATCATGTTTACCGATCAGATCGTGAAATCCGTAGAGGAGGTGGTGTTGCTATCTTGTATAAAAAGTCCTTACACCTAAAAAACATCCAAGTTACCCAAGAGCTTGCTCTTCCTGAGACCATCATCTGTGAACTGTCTTTAAATATCACATTTCGATTCTTACTATGTTACAGAGCCACTGATTATGACATTGAACATGTAAACAAGCTAAATTCACTACTAACATGGGCAACATCCTGCCCACACACTTTTATCTTTCTTGGTGACTTCAATCTACCTCACATTAACTGGACTCTAAATGAATGTAAAACTGAACCCATACATGCAACCTTCTAGAATGCTGTAACAAACCTGGGACTGGAACAACTAGTAACCAACAATACTAGATTAAACAACTGCCTCGATCTCATCTTCTGCAATAGTTTGAATTCAATTTATGGAATACAAATTAAAGAACTCTTTTTCAACAATGACCACAGCATGATTGAATTTTGTTTCAACATATGTCCACACAAAAATCAACACAATGATGTGATCCCCAATTATAACTTCAAAAAAGGCAACTACGATCTTATAGACAATGATCTTTCATCCCTTGATTGGCAATTTCTATTCACTGGATGCAATAATGTTGAAGACCATTACAACATATTTTTACTTGAAGTCAAAAGAGTAATCAAACTATATGTACCAATAACAACTCCAAAAACCAGAAAAAACAGATTACCCATAACAATAAGGAAGCTTCAATCCAAAAAGAGATCACTTTGGTGGAAAAACAAATCTGGTCACGTTGCCAACTTCAAAAGCCGATGCAAAAATTTATGCCACCAGATAAAGACTGAATGCACCAATTATCACATTAAACCAGAGGAAAACCTTCTATGCACCAATTCCACCTGCACTTTCTACAATTTTGTAAACAAACTAAAAGACTCAAGGTCCATCTCACCCCTGATAGGACCTAATGGTAAAGACTGCAACGATGACACTATTAAAGCCAACATCTTTAACACATTCTTTGGCTCAGTATTTGTAAACAGCAATGGATCATGCCCAGTATTTCCTAGTCAAACCACAGACAACTACAATGATCTAATACATATCGATTTTACAGTAGACAATGTTTGAAAAAGACTACGCAATCTAAAACCATTTCTATCTATTGGACCGGATGGAATATGTGTCTACTTCTTAAAAAAGCTATCCACTGCCATAGCCAAACTTCTAAGCATAATCTTTGAAAAATCTTTCATGACCAGCTCCTTGCCAAAACTATGGTCACAAGCCATGGTCATCCCCATCTTCAAAAAGGGAGTCCCCAGCCTCGCTGAAAATTACAGACCAATCTCTTTATGCTGCGTCACCTGTAAAGTCATGGAATCAATTATTAACCAATCCATCATCCTCCACTTAGAGACAAACAACCTACTCTCTAATAAACAATTTGGTTTCAGGAAAAAACTATCCTGTAATCTGCAACTCTTACACTGCAAAAACATATGGACGACACAACTCGACCAGGGCAAAGCAATAGACGCAATCTACATAGACTTCTGTAAAGCCTTTGATTCAGTGGTACAAAACAAACCACTCCTAAAACTAAAATCTTATGGTATCTCTGGACACCTGCATAACTGGATAGAAGCATTCCTGTCAAACAGACAACAAATGGTCAAAATTGGGAGCGTCCTATCAAATTCTGTACCTGTCAACAGTGGTGTCCCCCAAGGCAGTGTTCTAGGACCAACTCTCTTCATACTCTATATAAATGACTTCTGTGATCATATTAAGAGCAACTGCGTTCTCTTCGCTGACGATGTAAAGCTATTCAACACCACAGACAATACTGCTACCCTTCAAAAAGACTTCAACTATGTATCAGAATGGTCAAACAAATGGCAACTTCAAATCTCAACAAATAAATGCTCTGTCTTACATATTGGCAAAAAATAAATAAATCAGAAAATAAAATACAGGCTGAATAGTCAAGACCTTGTTGATGATCCAAACTCTGTCAAGGATCTTGGACTACTCATCTCTAATGATCTAAGTGCTAGAGCCCACTGTAACTACATAGCCAAAAAGGCATTAAGAGTTGTTAGCCTAATCTTACGTAGCTTTTTCTCTGGTAATACCACACTAATAACTAGAGCATACAAAACATTTGCTAGACCAATACTCGAATACAGTTCATCAGTCTTGCACCCACATTGTAATATCTGACATTAACACAGTTGAGAAAGTCCAGAAATATTTCACAAGAAGAGTTCTCCACTCCTCTACTCGTTGCAGAATACCTTATGCCACCAGACTTGAAATTCTAGACTTAGAAAACCTAGAACTATGCCACCTTTGGTCCGATCTTAAGTATAGTATATAAAATCATACATTGCAATGTCCTACCTGTCAATGAATACTACACCTTCAACCATAACAATACAAGAACAAACAATAGATACCAACTCAAGGTTAATCGCACCAAACTTGATTGCAGGAAATATGACTTCAGCAACAGAGTGTGTCATGCCCTGGTGGAGTCTGACTCTGAGGAAGAGGAGGAACAGCCAACAGGGAATGGGAGTGTGGCTCCAGAGGTAGTGGAGGAGGCTGGGGAAGGGCAGAGGCTGGCTGAGCAGTCAGAGGAGGATCCAGGCCCAGATGGAAACAGATGCTTCTGATATGGCTGTTGGTACTGTGCTCCTCCAGGCCTATGCTCCCTCAGGCACCTTGTTCCCGCACTTATTATTCCTGGAAGTTGTTGGCTCCAAAGCACAACTATATGATTTGGGACAAGGAGCTATTGGCGTTAAGGTCGCTTTTGAGACATGGTGGCACCATCTGGAGGGGGCTTGTCACCAAATCGAGGTTCGGACAGATCATGGCAATTTGGAACACCTACGTGCAGCTCAGATATTGAACCAGCGTCCTTATGCTTTGCTTGATTCAAGTTCTGGGTGACCTATGTTCTGAGTGGAGGGAATCAATGCGCCGATGCTCTATCTCAGAAGGAGAATAAAATCTTGCCCCGGACGGTGATCCCGTTGAGCAGTTTGTGGCCACTGAGGAACCTGTGGACCTTGAGTGAGGATTCAGGAGCGCAGCAGCAGGACCCATTTGTGACAGCTCGACATTGAGAATTGGATGAGAATGGGAGACAAGAGACTCCTTGGGCATATATTGGGGGCCTGTTGTGGTTCCGTGATTGTATTTATGTGCCTGGAGGTCCTCTTCGTGGCCTTATCCCACGTCAATGTCATGATAGTCTGGTGGCAGGACACTTTGGGGTGTTCAAAACATTGCACCTCATCTCTAGAACATTTTGGTGGCTGAGACTTAAACATGATGTGTCAGGATATGTGGTGTCCTGTGGGATCTGTCACCAAGCCAAGTATGCTCCTGGTGCGCCCCTGGTCTATTGCAGCCCTTGACTATGCCAGAACGACCGTGGGGGGCAGTTTCATTGGATTTCATCATTGAGTTACTACCATCGAATGGTGCCACAACCATTTTGGTGGTGGTGGATATGTTGATTAAAATGTCCCACTTTATTCCATGTGCGGGTCTTCCATCAGCCAAGATAACGGCTCAATTGTTTATCTCCCATGTTTTCCAGTTGCATGGGTTACCAGACCGCATGGTATCAGATCGGGGGTTACACCACGGCACGCTTCTGGCAGACCCTACTCACGAAACTGCAGGTTCAGGCGTGTCTGTTGTCTGCTCATCACCCTGAAACTGATGGGGGGACAGAGAGAGTGAATGCTATTTTGGAGCAGTACCTCCACTGTTTCAGCAATACTCAACAAGACAATTGGGTGGAGGTGCTGCCGGTGGTGGAATTCGCTTATAACAATGCTCAACATGCATCCACCTGTGTGTCCCCTTTCTTTGATAACTATGGGTTTCATCCACGACTTTTCCCTTTAGCCCCATCTGATTCTCCAGTTCCGGCAGTGGATACGCTTTTTGCAGGAGTTAAAAGCCGTGCACCACATGGTCCACAATCAACTAGAGAGAGCTAAGGAAGACTATAAATGGTTACCAATCGACATCATCGTGATGTTCCACCTTTAGCGGTCGGGCGATCGGGTTTGGCTCTCTACTCAATATTTACCAACGACGCGACCATCGAAAAAGCTCGATCACCATTAGTTGGGACCTTTCTGGTCGAGGCGGTGATCAATCCTGTGGCTTATCTTCTGCCTGCCATGGACCATGTGTATCCATCCTGTTTTTCATTGTTCCCTGTTAGTCCCTGCCTCGCCCGAAAGTCCACATAGACCGGCTCCATCACAGCCGGCCCCAGTAGCCCTCTGGGAGAGGAGGAATACAAAGTGGATAGCATCTGAGATTCATGCCAATTATGGGCCAATTTCAGTATTTGGTGGCATGGAAAGGTTATGGACCGGAGGACTTCACCTGGGTTGATGCCACTGATGTTCATGCTCCTTGTTTGGCCCAGGACTTTCATGCTCAGTTTCCTCAATGTCCTCGTCCGCCTGGTCCCGGGGAGGGTGCCCTGTGGGGGTGGATAGTGTCATGCCCCGGTGGAGTCTGACTCTGAGGAAGGGGAGGAACAGCCAACAGGGATTGGGAGTGTGGCTCCAGAGGTGGTGGAGGAGGCTGGGGGAAGGGCAGAGGCCGCCTAAGCAGTCAGAGGAGGATCCAGGCCCATCCTCTATCCATCCTAGGTCATGCAGGGAGGAGAGGATCAGGGAAAAGCAAGGTCTACTCAAGAGGAGATTACCATGATCCTCCTTGTGGCTTGCAGGTGGGAGCTATGTATATAAGTTTGCAACTGCGCAGTTAGAATTGCTGAAGTCAATAAGTGTTCACCTTGAAAGAGGCTTATCTTTGCTGGCGTTCTTCCCATGGACTTTTCTCAGTTATTTTCCTGGAGTTTATAATTAGTTATCTCGGCTTGCTTCAGAACTCTCATCAATGCGGTTTGTTTTGGTTTTCTGTTTGCCTCATTATTTACTTTTGTGACTTTAAACTGTGCCTAATAAAACAGTGACGTTAAGTTGAAGGCTTTACAGGACTTTAATATATGTTTGGGTTTTGGGTTATTTTGAGGGACTACGGGTCATCACAGAGTGGTCAATGTCTGGAATACTTTACCTGACTCTGTGGTTTCTTCTCCAAATCCCCAAAACTTTAACCTTAGACTGTCTACTATTGACCTCACCCCTTTCCTAAGAGGTCTGTAGGGGGTGTGCATAAGCACACCAATGTGCCTACCACCCCTGTCCTATTGTTTCTTTTATTTTGCTTATATGTATCCATGTATTCATAACTGTGTTTTTACTTATACCTATTATCTTGTAAGCAATTGACAAACCAAATAAAATAAATAAATAAAATGTTGGTTAGGGCAGGTGACGTACTCTTTTGAAACCACTAAAGAAAGGAGGAAGTCTGCTGGTCATGTCACTTTTATGTGAGAGTTAAATGTAACATGGAGGTGTAGAGTTGGGAAATGCATCTAAGGATGCATTCCGGTCATGGCAGACACAGTAGGATTCAAATCTTTTCTGAGAATGCTTTCATGAGTTATCATACCAAGGAATCCTGGTGGTGCAATGGTTAGAATGCAGTATTGTGTTATTGTTGGAATGCGTGCATGTGCACAATCGTGCCTACCGTCCCTGTCCTATTGTCCCCATTTATTTGTACCTATTTCCTGTATTCTTACTCAGGTTTATACTTATACCTATTATCTTGTAAGCGATTAACAAATCAAATAAATAAATAAATAAACTCAGCCTGCAGTCTTGAGTTCGAGCCTGACAGGGCTCAAGGTTGACTCAGCCTGCCATCCTTCTGAGGTTGGTAAAATGTGGACTCAGATTGTTGGAGGCAATAAACAAAAATCCGCTACATTTTAAACAACCCAGAGAATGCTGTAAAATCACTATGGGGTGGTATATAAACCTAATGTTTTATGCTATGCTATTGGACTGTAAGCAGCCTTGTGCGGAGGCCAGTAATGTGTCCTGCTGGAGATATGGGGTATTCCACACATTTGGCAGGATTTTTGAGGAATATCTCAAAATGAATACAACTGTTATGAACAAAGTGTAACATATATTGCCCTCAGGGATTCAGTAACCATTCAAAGTTACAAAACACTGTAATAAGTGCCTTACAACTAGTCCTCACACTTACAATGTTCACAGAATACCCGCAGTCATGTGATCCAAATTTAGGCACTTGGCAACTGGCATGTATTTATAATAGTTGCAGTGTCCAGGGGTCACGTGATCATCATTTGTGATCTTCCCAGATGCCTTCTGACAAGCCAAGACAAGTCAATGGGGGAAACTGGGTTCACTTAATGACTGCATGATTCATTTAGCAACTGCAAAAATGGTTGTAAAATCGGGTGCGAGTTATTTAACAATCACCTTGCTTAGCAATGGAAATTGTGGTCCCAATCATGGTTGTAAGTCAATTATGCAGTGAGCTCAGGACAAAATGCACTGAAAGAAGTAGGATGTTAAGTAGATGTGTGTGTGTGTGTGTGCGCGCGCGCGTGTGTGTGTGTGTGCGCACGCACGCACGGGGAGACATAGAATTTAGGAGACACTTAAAATAGAATAGAATAGAATTCTTTATTGGCCAAGTGTGGTTGGACACACAAGGAATTTGTCTTGGTGCAAAAAGGCCTTGATATACCCACAAAAATGGTAGCAATGCTATATGCTGTTTTGTTTTAGTTCCTGTTTTATAGAGATGCTTCAAAATGGTCTCATCTTTGTTTAATCCATAATGACCTGAAAAGTATTAGGGAAAGGAAAAGGAAAGGTAACTTGATACACATTTATTATCTGCAGGATCATTGTGTGCTTACAAATACACACACATACACACAGACACAGATGGAGGGAGGGGGAGAGAGAGAGAAAGAGAGAGGGAGGGAGGGAGAGAGAGAGAGAGAGAGAGAGAGAGAGAGAGAGAGAATTTACCTACATACACAGACAGATCACATTAAATACAGATTTTCTCAAGCTAGGCTTCATTCTTGATGACTTCATGAACCTCTATGGAATTGTCTTGGCTACTCAATGACTCTGACTAGGACTTAGCTTAATTTTCCTGAGAGTTCATTGCTTTTCTGGATTGCTTGGCTGGGCTTGCAGAAGATTCACAGATGCTGATACTGGCTCACCTAAATTATGAACTTTACTGAAAACAAAAAATGATGCTTCACAAATATACACTGGTAGCTGTTTTCCCACTACCAATGAGAATGTGGAAATGACCTGAGGTTTAAACTCATGGCTTCTTTCCTCCTATTGTACTTACTTGAATGAATGTATACTTAATAGTACTGAAGCCGTGTAGTTATTACATCCTTATATAGTAACCATGTCTGCCCTGAGAACTGCTGGTTTCCATCTCACAATTCATATGTGCAATGTTTTCCCACAGCTACTTTGCACTTTGTAGTTTAACCTACATCTTTAGGCTTCCAAGTAATCTTCCTTCCTAGCCCTGATTAGCTCTGAGGCATTCTTAATTTTTGGGAGATCAGGGTTACCCCTGGGCTGCCACCTGCTTGTGGACCCATATATAAAAATAAGGCACAAAAATAGTAAAAAAAACATAAAATAAAGCTTGGCAAAAAAATGATGATCCTAATTCCACAGTTATATTACAAACTCTTTATGTTATATCAGAGAGAAGCTGAAATGAAATGCTAGACTCAAGGAACAATGAGCCTTCCATACCCATATTTTTATTCTTATTTATTTTGATTTGTTTCTTTAATTAATACCCCACTTTTTAGCTTGCATGATTGCTCTTAGTGGCTTACAATAATAAAATAAAATACAAAATATGAAAAAGTCAGTAAAAATCAATACAGTTGAAACTCAAATTAAAATCAATATTATTAAAATCAATTTGCAGGAACTGCTGTGCCCCAGAAGGCTTTTTCTCTGCTTATCATGGTGCTAGTACTTCCTCACTGGGAGCAAGATATAGGGCACGGGCAACAGCAGAAAGGTTCTTTCCCTGGACCCCATCAGTCAACATTTTTCAATTAACAGCATCTGCAACATACCTCTTTTAACACCCTGACTGACCAGGTGAGATGGGTTGATATAATTTGGACAAAATGGTTCCCCAGGTAACCTGGTCACAAGCCATAAAAGGCTGTAAAGTGGTAGCCAATACCTTGAATTGTACCTGAAAGCAAACCAGTGCATATAATGCAGCTCACACAGCAGAGGTGTTAGATGTGTAATCCTCAGAACACCGAAGACTGTGCCTGTAGCCACATTCTAATATAGCTTTCAGATACTATTCAAGGGTAGCTCCGCGTAGAACACAATGCATTAGTCCATATGGGGGATGACCAGGTCCTGAGCCAGTAGTGGAATCCTACCTTAGTTGCTACTGATTCAGTGGGTGATCGTGTGTGCGCACGTACCTAACAAGCCAATCAGCTGAGAAGATGAAGAAACAGAAAACTAGGAATAACCCTCCCACCCTCTCATGCGCTTTTCAGTCTTTTATCCTCTCAGTGAAATTGTTGGAGGCTTTTCCCCCTCCTCTCAGCTGATCGGAGGCTTTTTTTTTTACTATGGTTCCACCCAACCGGTAGTGATTTTTACTACCGGTTCGGCCGAACTGGACCGAACCAGTAGCATACTACCACTGGACTGAACAACTGAGTGACTTTTTCTTTTTTTTTCTTTAAACTATATTAGCTTTGATTCATTAACATCTTTAATAACATTATTTTTAAAAAAAATAATAAACTGATTGCTGAATGCCTAAATAGGGTAGAGTTCTCACTTTTTGTTTTTGAAGGGTAAAGTCTTTACAATCTAGGGAATAGTTGAATGGCACTTGTCCATCTGAAGGATTGCCTTTTCCACCTTGTGTCTGGCAAATGACACAGAACATTTGACCCTTCTCACCAAGTCTTTAACAGGTACATCTAAAACTTTCACAGGTCTCCTTTATAAATCCAATTTAGGAAAATTTATCCAAGTTACTATTCTGGTTTCTTATTTGTATCATCTTTTAATTACTAAAACATCATCCACTTTGATGTGTATATTCTTCCTTTTTTGAACTTCTGCATGGGTTCTGAGACTGCAATTCCCATTGCTTTCATTGCAAATCCTTTAGCGGCTCCTAATGCTCATTCTCACAATGAGACGAAATGGGGGGAAATTCATCTAATTAACTGTTGTGCTTACACTAGCCTTGAACATTTTGCAGTTTAACATACAGTGGGAACCCAAACTTTTTTTTGAGTCTGCTTGTGTGACCTTGGCTATCATAATAACCATTGTGTGGTTTGCCTGTTATATGAAAACAACGTTTTGTTTAGCCTGGTCTAGGATTTAATATGTTGTGTGAGCCAGCCTTATAATGCACTAAGAGGGAAAACTGAGATTACCGAAGAATTTTATTTAGTTGATCAACCACTAAACTACATGAGTTTAGCACTGTTTTCATTTCCTCATGCAAATTGACCGAATTTTAGCAATGGTTGATGGGAACAAAATTGGAACTTCCTCCGAAATCCATATGCCTTCCATTGCAGATTTTGTATGAGTGCATTTGGGTGTGAATCCCTGAATGGTTAGGTGTTACAGCAGTCTCTCCCCAGACTGATCCTTTCCATGTATGCCAGACTGCAGTACTCATTATTATCAGACAGTATGACTATTGGAATGTGTGGAGGTGATGAAACACATAGTCCAGCACATCTAGACTGAACCAAGGCACTGAGATAAAAAAATAGCACAATATCTTTTTTTTTTTTTTTTGAAAATTGGAGTAAAATGCAGATCTCATTATTAGGCAGAATTGCCACAATCAAAATTAATGTTCTACCTAAATTGTTATATCTATTTCAAATGATCCCTATGTTATTAGATATTTTTTTAAAGAGTTTGGATAAAATTATTCCGAAATCCATTCGAGCAGGTAAGAAATCAAGAATTAAAAGAATTTACCTACAAGACAATAAAAGCAGAGGTGGCTTTGGACTCCCTGCCTGGGAAACCTATTATAAAGCAATGATGTTAGTGTGGATAAAGGATTGGATTAAACTGGAAAATAAAAGAATTTTAACACTAGAGGGTTATGTTTTACAATTAGGGTGGCATGCCTTTTTGTGGAACCCGAATAGTAAAAGCCACTCATATTTCTATAGACATACCCTGCATAAATCTTTGATTAAAACTTGGCAGATATCAGGACAAATCATTATATTAAAGTCCCGACATGGTTATCAACAATGGAGGCAATGTTCCATCCTAATACAATGGATATTAGTAAAAAGCTTAAATATCCCCAAATTTTAGATAATGAAGGGAAACTTAAATTGATCCAAGATTTAGAAAATCAAGAAATAATTATTGATCATTGGTCATAGTTTCAAATAGCAATGAGATATGAGAGGGGCTTAAAAGAATTTGGATTAGAAATAAAAAATACCCAACTTGATAAGATACTCTTGGGCCCAGAAAAAAATTGATATCCAAATTATATAATTATTTACTAGAATATGAATTACCTGAGGAAATCATGAAAGGACCAATGATAGCATGGGCAAAAATTTTTGGCCACAGTATAGATCTAGACAACTGGGAAGAAATTTGGAAGAGAAATCTTATATTAACAAAATCAGTATCTTATAAAGCAGGAGTCGCCAACCTTTTGGACCTCAGGGACCACCAAACCCATTTTAGATCCCAGGGACCACTAACTGGTTCTGTGGGCATGGCCTAATTTGTGGGTGTGGCTTGGTGGTCATGTGACTGGCTGGGCATGGTTTGTATGTAAATATTATAAATATTTATATAAATATTGAATGTTTATAAAAAAGAGCAACTTTTACCCAAAATCAGTCAAAGCAGGCAGGCAGATTGAATTGCTCACAGAATCACAGATTCATTCAGAGATCTATCTATCTGCCATTGGCTAGCTCAGTCTGTCACATAAAATTTGCTTGCAAGCAATCCCATAAAATTAACTCACAACACACCATGCATGTAAATATTGAATTTTTTATTTTAAAAAAGAGCAACTTTTACCCAAAATCAGGCAAGGCAGGCAGATTGAGTTGTTCACAGAATCATTCAGTGATCTATCTATCTGCCATTGGTTAGCTCAGTCTCTCAAATTTTCTTGCTGTGAGTCTGCACTGAATTTGCTTGCAAGCAAACCTTCAGTCCTAAGGGAGGTTTGGCTGTGCTGAGCCGAAGATCTAAAGACTAGCTAGAAAGCAAGAAATCCAACCATTCCCTGCTTCCTAGCTAATCTAAATCTTCTGGCACAGCAGAACACAGAAGATGGTCAGAAAAAGGAAGAATAGCAATTTAGCAGGTAAGTTTACCGGGTAAGGAGTGAGTGGGTGGGGAGGGTTCCTGCGGGCCATGTGGACGGTGCAGCCATGTGTTTCTACGCAGCCTGGATTAATTGCTTTGGAGGGGGTGCTTGGGGGTGAGATTTCTCTGCAGCCCACCAAAATTTTCTCACGGCCCACTGGTTGGCGACCGCTGTTATAAAGAAAACTTATGTAAAATGATATATAGATGGCATCTGGCATCCTCTAGATTGGCAAAAATGTATCCAACAGTAAACACGATTTGTTGGAAATGTAAGGGAAATCATGCCCAGTGGTTAAAATTTTTTGGATTAGGATCAAAACTTGGATAGAGGAAATTGTCTAAGGTGGATTGGAGTGGGAACCTAAATTGTACCTCCTGGGTACGATTAAAGATAGTTACTCCCTCAAAGTAAAGTATTTGATTATTCACATATTAACAGCGGCATGAATCTCACTGGCACAATACTGGAAAACGCCTAATATACCACCTATACATTTTATCATTCAAAAAAAATTATGAATGCGCTGAAATGGAGAAGCTCACATTAAAATTAAAAGGAAAGGTTGATTTGGAATTTTATTTGATTTGGGATAAATGGTACGACTGCTTAGAAGATAAAAAAAATAATGTATAAAATAAAGGGGAAAAATGAATCTACGAAACATATTATGATATATATACCAAATGACAGGAATTTACAAATGTTAGTTCTAGGTCTCCTTGTTCTTTGACTAAGTAATAGATAGAATATATTTGTAAAACATATAATTATAATCTAATCTCAAAAAATAATAATAGACTATTATGTTTTATAGAGTTTAAATAACAGGTAATTTACAGGATATAGGAAATAACTGCCACTCAATATTTATTATGAAATATTTAACTCACTATCAAATGTATTAGAGAAAAATATAATTAGTTCTATTATAGAAAGTGTTGTGATGTCTACGTGTATGACTTTTTACCTTTTATTTTTGTACATTTGTATATTTTAACCTTTTGTATTTAATAAAGTTTTTTTTTTAAAAAAAATAGCACAATATCTTATTGGATACCTTCAGTGGATAAGCTGGAAATGGTATCAAATTATCTTGTCTTGAGGATTGAACTATACTTGTTTGAATTTGATATAGTCACATCACTAATCTATACATTTAACAGAATGATAGAGTTGGAAGGGACCTTGGAGGTCTAACCCCCTGCTCAAGCAGGAGACCCTATACCATTACAGATAAGTGGCTGTCCAGTCGATTCTTAAAAGTCTCCAGAGGTGGAGCACCCACAACTTCTGAAGATAAGCCATTCCACTGGTTAATTGTTCTCACTGTTATGAAATTTCTCATTGGTTCTAGGTTGCTTCTCTCTTTGATTAGTTTCCACCCATTGTTTCTTGTCTTGCCCTCTGATGCTTTGGAAAAAGACTGATCCCCAGGGGTGGAGTTCTACAGGTTCACACCTATTCGCTAGAACTGGTTGTTAACATTCTAAGCAGTTTGGAGAACCAGTTGTTAGAAGAAATTACTGGCCTAATCCTGTAAGGAAGGCAGGAAGGAAACATTCTGGTGTTGCTTACAGAAACTGCCTCTCTGTTAACCCTTATTACATTCTTGGCAGGACTAGACTTCCTATCTCAGGAACTTCTCTGAAGTTTTTTTCCCTCCTTTGCTAGTACTTTGCTTGTGTGGAGTGACCACTCAAAGTTACAATGGCACTGAAAAAAGTGACTTATAACCATTTTTCAGACTTATGACTGTTGCAGCATCCCCACAGTCATGAGAGGCCAGGCGAGGAGATGCGTGCCTCAATGTGAGTGATATTGAGTTGGCCATGCCCAGCCAGTAACATTACCACCAAGCCACACCCACCAACTAAGCCACGCCCACAGAACTGGTTGTTAAAAAAATTGAATCCCACCCCTGCTGATCCCTGCTTCTTTGTGGCAGCCCTTCAAATATTGGAACACTGCTATCATGTCATCCCTAGTGACTACATGTTGATTGTGGTTTGTCATCCAGTTACCAATCCATCTGGTGATAATGCTGTCTATCCCACATTTTTTTAGATTACCAAGAAGTAGATTGTGGTCTATGTTGTCAAATGCCTTACAGAAATCCAAGTATACTACTGTGTATCCATAGCATTTCACTGGTCCACTAATTTAGTCACTTTATCAAAAAATGAAATAAGATTTGTTTAGTATGATTTGTTTTTGACAAACCCATGTTGGCCTCTGATTATAACTTAACTTGCTTCTAGGTGTTTGCAGTTTTGTTGTTTGATTATCTTTTCCAGAATCTTCCCAGGCATTGGTGTCAGGCTGATTGGTGTCAGGCTGTTTTTTTCACTTTTTTTTTGGAGATGGGAACCATATCACTATCTGTACAGAGTAAGTGGGATGACCATGATGGACATTTTCAAGAATTGTCACCTAAAGGTTTCTGAAACATTTTTTAAGTTCCAAGAAACAAGATAACATTTGGAAGTTGCTCAGACAGACAACACATGAGCCTCACTAGATAGATCAACCACAGCAATCAACTTCATAGAAACTACAATTTGTTGTTGAGAATGGTTGTAGGAGGATCTTCCTAGTCTCGTTGTGTTGTACTTATACCATCTCTTCTTATATTACAAATGAAAAATGAAGTTGCCTGGGCTACTTTGACGTTGTTATGTTATCTTATGTTATGCTTCCACCAAACATCAGCAAGCCCTTTAGGATCAGGCCAAGGGTCCATCTAGTCAAGCAAATTCAGTTGGTAGCATGGTATTGTCAAGAAACTCACAATATGGGCAGGAGGACATACATCTTCAAGCTGCTGAGATTGAGAAACATTGCTATAAAGTAAGAGGCCAGTAAAGCTGTCTTATCATTAGGCAGGGCTAGTGACCTGTCTTTGCAGCAGATGATGAGAAGTTTTGGAAGGCAGACATGGCTGGCGTGCTGCTGTTACATGTGAACTTTCCTGTTTGATTTTCTCTGTCTGTGTCATGTGGCGTGCACTACAACCTCAAGACTGGACTGCAGTAGAAATTCTACAGGTTTTCTTTGCTGAGCATTCAGAAACTTGCCATTTCAACTCAGTTGGAAGTCTTCTTCTTACCGAAGGACACTGTAAGAAATAGGATTAAGCTGCTTCAATATAGGACTATTTTATTTTCAGATCCATTGCTTGGTGCATTACCTTCAATGTATAGACATAATCAATTACCTTTTAGCAGTAACCAAATCTCCTTCATAACCAGGAGTATCATTTTAACTATCTGATGCTTTCTTTATTTTAATTGTAGTGGGAATTATTAAAAACCCCTAGGAAAGAGTATTAATATTGAATTTTTTTCTTTCAATAAAATGAACAGTAATCACTGGCTCTAAAACCATAGTGTTTGCCTGTTTCCCATTAATTGGTGAGCATCAGCATCACATACAGGCATATAATCAATTGCATTGCCACTGCAACGTTCTGTCTATATTCTGTATTCTGGTCTTTTGTGCTTCAGACTTCTCAACCTTCTCTTTTTCAAGATCTCATCTATCCCATCCACCCATAAATTTCTTACTCTCAACCTCCTTCTTATATTTATTTTGCAATTTGATCCTTATTCATTCTCCCTATATGACCAAATCACTTCAATCACTTCAGTCATTTAATTTCATATACAATCCACATTTATTCAGCACCCATTTATTCTTGCCTCTGCCTCTTCTTTTATTACTTATAACTTAAGAATCCTATTCCCCTGAATTCAACTTACTTTTATGTTTCACCTGACATACCCAATTTTCATTTATATGTAAAATAGTAGGCAGAAGAATGCTACATGGCTGTTTTTTATTCTTTCACAACATATTCATTATTTACAATACATTAATATTACTTAGCTTTTTTACCAGAATTTGCATATTTTAAAATTTTCTATCAGTTTCTACCATATTTAGAGAACATTCTACCCAGATCAATAAATTTATTTTCCAGTTTTTCAACATTCTGAAGACATGACAAAAGCTCCTTAATTTTACAACCCATGGACAGACTCAACCATGGTTTCAACTGGGAAACTCTGAGCATCATAGATCAAGTTGAACCAAAAACACAAGGGAACTACTGGAAGCTTGGCATTCAAGGCAAATAAGCTATCAACAGGTACACAGAGATATACTGCATTTACACACAATTCAAAAGAGGCAATGAAAAAGCTAAGAAGGAAGTAAAAAAAGACCAGAATATACCCTCTTCAGCAGCCAACACCCAGATAAGGCAGGGATTAACATCAGAAAACCAATTAAACAGAAAACATTACTAATTCAAGAAATTACTAAGAAGAAAACCATACCATAAACTACACTGACAAGCTATAAGCTATAGTATATAAGCAAAGAACAAACTCCACACTCCAGAGGTGGTATTCAGCAGGTTCTGACCAGTTCTGGAGAACCGGTAGCGGAAATTTTGAGTAGTTTGGAGAACCAGCAAATGCCACCTTTGACTGGAGATTTTACAGTATCCTTCCCCTGCCATGCCCACCAAGCCACACCCACAGAACTGGTAGTAAAAAATGTGAATCCCACCACTGCCACACTCACTAGCATAGGTGGTGTTACCTAGTCAGGCAATGAAACATATACAAGCAAATAAATATGCTGAGAGAGCAACAAGGACTCCACAATGTAGAAAGTGGGAGTGCATATCAGTGGTGGGATTCATTTTCTTTTTTTTACTACTGGTTCTGTGAGTATGGCTTGGTGGGTGTGGCAGGGGAAGGATACTGTAAAATCTCCAGTCAGAGGTGGTATTTGCCGGTTCTCCGAACTACTCAAAATTTCCGCTACCGGTTCTCTGGAACTGGTCAGAACTTGCTGAATATCACCTCTGGTGTATATTAACTTGTGATGGGGACTTATAAGTAATTTTAATCAGTAATGTCATCAAATTAAGCAAAGAAAAATCATGTGATGTAAATGTCACTAGACACAAATTTTATCAGATACAGCATTGTATGTTATCAGGTTAGATTAGAAAGTAAAAAAAATATTGTATTTTATCAAACTGTAAATAGGTTTAAGAAACCCAGTGTGTAAATATATTTTTGTGATTTGATTGAAGTTTTGTTTCTTTCTGTTGTTATACCCAAAGCCATCATGCAAAAAAGCAAAGCTGTGAGGCAGAGGATTTTCAGTGGGCTCCTTAGGCAGTGTGAACAGCTCAGAGGTATCTAAACAGAAGTCACACTAGTGGAGAAACAGGGAATTCAAACTCAGTGAATGTACTAACTCTGGTAGAGATATTCCTGGAAAAGGATATAGTCAGGGAAAAGACCTGTTAGAACTGTGATGCTGTGGAATATTAGTAACACTGTAGATTTGTTAATATTGATCATATCTACTAGGTGGCAACAGGTATAATTCATAACAAAATGCAAAATCTTTTGAAAAGTGTTTCCTGGGACAATGGGCCCCAAAAGGATGGATGTGATGGACTGACTCACTCTTTTCTGTTAGTAAGGATATTATTTAATCTCCGATGAATTTGTGAATTTTGTTGAAAGCATGTTACAGAGCAATGGAAATATATTAGGGAGTGCTGATGTATACTTTATTATTTGTATGAATAGAGAGATTCAGTCTTAAGAAGTGAATCTCCATGTTGTTTAGCCAAATCCTTGAGAAAATATACTCTGTGGCCAATTTCAGTTAGAGGGCAAATTTATATGCTTTGCAAGTTGTCTATTCTATTTGTTAATGGGATATTAATAAAACAAGAAATTATTACTGGACCCAGATATATTTACTGCAGAATGATATTTTCCAAAGAAAATAGGGGTGGCTTTTCAGAGATACTGTTCAAAAGTGTTCCAAAGTAGATATACAGAGAACAAAATATGGTTCTGCTATTTTTAATTCAGAGTCCAGACATGTTTGGCAGTTTCTGTTTTTTGTCCCTTAAATTAAGCAAACTACCACAAATTATGGACTTTCATGGCAAGAAGGAGTTCCTACCTCATTTGTTCAACATAATGACCAGTCAAGATTACACAGGACGACTGACAACTGCAATTTCTTTTCTGTACTTTTTCCTTTTTATTTTTATTCTTTTAGTTTTTTCAGTTTGTATAAATTTTTACTGTTCTAATTTTTTACATTTTAAAATGACTATTAAAAACATTACAAGGGAGCACTCCCCAAGATTAAGTAAAATGGTCCCAAAAAGAGAGAGAAGGTTTTGTGAAATAATTTGTTGCTAAAGTATTTAAACAGAAACTGGTCTTGGCTTACTATGCATACAAGATGTAGGGAGGCTTGTGATCATTTTAGAGACCAAGTAATGAAAATGATACCTCATGATTTCTCATAAGCGTGGTGAGTGTGAGTCTATGTTGCTTATGAGGTTGACATCCAATATATTGACCTCTACCAATAAGTTACAGTAGCATCTCTCTGGGTGGTTCAGAATTATCTCATTTATGGGTAAAATGCAATCACATTAGTGCCTTTAGGTAGCAGCCACTTAGCAAAGAATAGACTTTTCATATCCTCTGTAGAATGGCTCATGTATATAGGAAATAGTGAGAATCTGAATACTTAGTGTGCATTGTGGGGGCTGAAAAGCAAATATGCAGTTAGGGTTTGGATTATTTTGCTGCCATCAATGACACACACATACACACACACATGTACCACCTTTATTATTTTTTATAAATAACTCAAGTGAACATGCCTAGTTCTCCTTCCTCTTCCTATTTTCTCCACAACAATTCTATAAGAAAGATTGGAACGAGAGAGAATGACTGGCCCCAGGTTATCCAGCCAGCTTTTGAATTTAACATTTTTTTTAAAAAAAATAGTTGCCTTCTTGGCTACTTTGTAAAGGACTTCCTATGAGGTTTTGTAAAACTGCAGAACCAAGATATTTTTTCTAGATTAAAAAAAATACCTCAAAAGTCAAGATTATTGTTATCATCTGCCAATGCAAATCAGAAGACATGTTGGTGACTGATACTTCCTTGAAGCAATTTGCAGACTCTGGGCCCTTTGAATGTGTGACATGCTCTTTTGAATGGCTGAACAAATGCTACAGGCCTCTGCTACAAATCGTATATTACAATTTTACCAGATTGCAAACAAGAACAAGTAATACTCACCTGGTCATCTGAAAATAATATATCAAGGTTTTGGGGACATACACTTCTATTTTTTGTGCTCCTTGATTACAACTATCCATTACTTTATTGTGGCCTAAAATGAAGCTTGACAACCAACTTCCTGTGATAAAAAGGGATATTTATCTTTGATCAATTTTGATTTCAACAAAAATACTATTGATGGAATGTTTACTTACCAGAATATAATGGGGCTTGTCATAAATTACCATGATTAAATGTTGTGCAGTAACAACACAAAGGAAGTGCCCATCATTTGATATTCTACAATTTCAATAAAAACATATAGTGCAATTTGTTGAAGCTTCTGGTAACATCTGTTGTAAAGGGAAATGTTTTAAAATGGTGTCCAGGGAAAATTACTAATGCACATCTAAGCTTTTCCTTAGCTAAACAGATCAAACAGATAATCAGAGTTGGAAGGGACCTTGTAAGTCATCTAGTCCAACCCCCCCCCCCAAGTGGGAGACCCTACACCATTTCTGACAAATGGCAGTCCAATCTCTTCTTGAAAGTCTCAAGTGATGGTGCTCCCACAACTTCCAAGGGCAAGCTGTTCCATTGGTTGATTGTTCTCACTGTTAGAAAGTTTCTCCTTATTTCCAGGTTAAATCTCTCCTTGTTCAGTTTCCATGCATTATTCCTTGTCTGGCCTACAGGTGCTTTGGAAAATAGCTTGACCCCTTCCTCCCTGTGGCAGCCCCTCAAATATTGGAAGACTGCTATCATGTCTCCCCTGGTCCTTCTCTTTACTAGACTAGCCAAGCCCAGTTCCTGCAACCATTCATTGTATGTTTTAGTCTCCAGTCCCCTAACCATCCTGGTTGCTCTTCTCTGTACTTTTTCTAGAGTCTCAACATCTTTTTTATAATGTGGTGAACAAAACTGGATGCAGTACTCCAGGTGTGGTCTTACTAAGGCTTTATAGAGTGGTATTAGTACTTCCCTTGATCTTGATTGTATCCCTCTGTTAATACAACTTAGGATTGCATTAGCTTTTTTGGCTGCTGCTGCACACTGCTGGCTCATATTTAGCTGGTTGTCCACTAAGACTCCAAGATCCCTCTCACAGTTACTGCTATTGAGCCTGGTTTCACCCAGTCTATATGTGTACTTTTGGTTTTTCTTGCCTAAGTGTAGGACTTTACTTTTCTCTACATTGAATTTCATTTTGTTAGATATGGCCCAGTATTCTAGTCTGTCAAGATCCATCTGGATCTTGAGCCTATCTTCTTGGGTGTTAGCTATTCCTGCCAACTTAGTATCATCTACAAATTTGGTAAGTTCCCCTTCTATTCCCTCATCTAAGTCGTTAATGAAGATATTGAAGAGTACTGGGCCTAAGACAGAACTTTGTGGCACTCCACTGCTTACTTCCCTCCATGTAGACTTAGACCCATTAAGGACTACTCATTGAGTACAGTTTGCCAACCAGTTGCGAGTCCATCTAGTGGTGGTGCTATCTATTTCACTTTTTTCTAGCTTACTAAGAAGTAGGTTGTGGTCTACTTTGTCAAATGCCTTGTTGAAATCTAAATATATTATGTCCACAGTATTTTGCTGGTCTACTAATTTAGTCACTGTGTTGAAGAATGAAATAAGATTGGTAGAATGCCATGTGTTTCAATTCTTTAAGATTCATTTTCTGAATTAGTGGATCATATTGCAGGGACATTTTAGGTCCATCCTTGGCATCTAATATAAGTTAGTTCATGTTTTCTGGGAGGCTGGCATACGGTCTGCTTCTCAAAGCAAAATCCCACCTCTTGTTTTCCTTAGTAATTTCAAAACATGCATCTGAGGTTAATGTGTTTCAGCTGTACAGTTACTGTAACTAGTCCTACATGAAATGGGAAGATCCAGGACTTTGCTAATTGAATTATAAAATTGGAAATGTTTCTGGGGAAAGCTGCTGTCAGTGCATTGCTGGATAGAGTCTTAGTAATCACCTGAAAATGATGTATCTCAGCCTCTTTAACATGACTGTGAAAATTGTTTTGGAAATTTTATATTTCTATATATTTTCTCTGTTCATTTTATTACTACTATTCTTCTAGAGCAAAAAAAAAAAAAAAAGCATCTTCTCATTTCCTTTGTTTTAAGGAAATTGTTTGGGGCTATCAAAAAGAGATGTGGTGGTGCAATAGTTAAAATGCAGTATTGTAGACTCTGCTCACTGCCAGGAGTTCAATCCTGACCAGCTCAAGGTTGATTCAGCCTTCTATCCTTCCAAGGTGGGTAAAATGAGGACCCAGATTGTTGGAGGCAATATGCTAATGCTGTAAACTGCTTAGACAGTGCTATAAAGCACTGTGAAATGGTATAAAAGTCTAAGTGCTATTGGTATTGTTATCTTTGTTTTAGAAAAGGATATGTCTACCATCACACTTTTCTTTTTCTTGTTTGTCTATCCTTAAATTTCCCTCCCTGCTTTCCCATTGTCATTCCAATGCATCCTGACTTTACTGGATCTTTGCCTCAGCACTCAAGATATTAATTCTTCCAGATGGAGCTTATCTAAGTTTCACTTTTAAATGATCACAAATATACACTATTTAAAACTATTTATATTCCTCAAGACTTTCGTCACATGCCTGTGATTTGGGTCCAACTCTGTTCCAAGTCAGGGTTAAGAGAATCTCTTGATTGCTAAATTTTATTAGGATGTTACTTCTGTCATTATTTCTGTGATTTCTTTGTTTGCCTTGTCTTATTGATTCAAATTCTTGTTCTATATGAGAAATTATTGAAAACCCATATCAATGTTTCAGGGGAGGATGACTATAGCAATAACTTCATGTGAGATGGGTGGCAAATAAATAAAATAAATAAATAAATAAATAAATGTAAAGAGAGAGATGCCTATGCTACATTTCTCGCAATCCCAGAATTTAAAATAAAATACCTTTGCCTTTCTACATTGCCTTCCTCCCCCCCCCCCCAATTTTATACCTGTGCTGTTGACTAGCAGGAACTTTTTAGAACTCAAAAAGGTAAAACAATCTTTTACAGGCTCATCTATTTCACATATTCATCTGTGTAAGTGTGTGTGTGTGTGTGAAGAGAGGGTTGAGCTTAGAGTTCTTCTACAGCAAGAAGCTGGGCAGATTTTACATTTCCCAGAATCGCTGAAGCATTATTTGACCATTTCCAAGATAATGCAATCTGTTTAGCAAGATTCTTGTAAATAGGCATGCAACAATAAAGAAGTAACCTTGATCAGCTCAAGGTGTTATTCTGGTTCTGTGTGTAACAGTATACCACTCTTTCATCTCTTGCTCCAACTTTTTGATAATTAATATAGTATGAATGTTGGTTTGCTGATAGCCTTTTCCAAACCTCCCCTTCAGTCTGGATGCTCTGATAAGATCCTTACCTAAAGATCTTTCTTCTTCATTGTGCCTTTTAAATTTTCCCCTACAATCTTGCTTACACATCTTATTCATTCAATGGGTTTACAATGCCAGGAACAGCCCAGATGCTTTATGCTATTGTGGAATTGAAGAATGTTGTCCAAAATGTCTATGAATCAGAGGATATCATTAACTAAAATAGCTCAGAGTTTACTTTTTAGCAAGACAACTATGAAAAATGCCTGCCATCGCTGACCTAGGATTGATAGTAACATTTTACTTTTAGAAAAACTGACCTTTGGTCAGGTTTATGAAGGGTATAACTCACTTCCCTGAAAGCCAAGTTTAGCTGTATTTTCTACCATTGAAATAATGAATTCACACCCTCATAACTCTCTATATGGTCATCTGCACCCCATGAATCAGAGGCTCAATCACCAATTCAAGTAGCATGCTGAATGGCTGGGGAATTCTGGGAGTTGAAGTCCATATGTCTTAAACCTGCCAAGGTTAAGAATCACTGCTCTAGATCAAAATAAAAACAGGCAGCCTTTCTGAATAAAATCTCAACCACATTCCAGATTATAAAAGTCCTCAGATTTATGACAGCAACAGTCATTGGAGTAATATAAACAGACCCTCTTTGAACTGTATGCTTCATAGACAGCATTAATTCTGAGATTGCAAAATATAAATCAAATCCTTTAGGGTGAAGTCCAGCCACTGGTATTTACATAACAAGGAGTAAAAACCAATTACTTACCCACCAGGAGTCCTTTATAGGGGAACTTAAGGAGGGGTCTGTTCACCATTTAACAGGCTGCCTTGTAAGTACTATGTGATATTTATTTATTTAAACAATTTATATGGCTTCCCATTTTGCTGGTGCAGCTCTGGGCAACTAATAATAAATTAAGACAAAATAAAACAAAGCAATCTTCCAACCAAACATCAAAACAATTCTAATTAATTAATAGTAATAAATGTGCCACAGATCTAAATAGATTTTTTCCCCATCTTATGGTCAATAATGAACAAACAACAACAGTCAAATCAATTAATAACCAGGTCTTTTGTGTCTTGCAAAAGGCTAACAGGGTGGAAGTTATTTAGTTTTAGCCCTGTTACAAGACATTAGAATAGGTGATTGACTTTGTTTCCTTTAGCTTTTTTGGGGAAAAAATATCCTTCTAATCAAAAGCCAGAACAACTTATTTTAATTGTTTAAAATGCACTTAGGATTCCCCTTCATGTAACAATGAATCTCAAACATTGTCAGCACATCCAAGTGAGAAAAGGGAAGGATAAACCAATTATAGCATCATTAGTTTTATTTATTTATTTTACATTATTTGTGCTGTAACAAATCTAATTAGTTTATACTTTAGAGTGGCAGATTTTGTTAAATTCCTGCTGAGCTGAGCCAGACTTTTTTCCCCCACTCAGGAAGTAGAGCAGCTGTCTAGGGAACATGACTGCAAGCAACTCATGGGCTCCATTCAGTAGTGTTCGAAGGAAGCGGCATCCTGTTTCCTTTGCCAGGGCATCATGTGTTTTCAGTGACCTCCAAATGCAGTTTTGAAGGCATGAAAAATCCCTGTGCCAACTCGGCTCCAAAAGTCATTAAATATGAGAAGAACTGCAAGTTCAGATGCACCGAGAAAAAAGAGCATCAGCAATTTGTGACAAAGCCCTAAATCTGCCTATGTTCCTTGAATGATGAATGTCCAGGAGACTATCAACAGCAGTAACATGTCATATCAGATCCTTTTTAAAATACACAATCAGATTTTTTGTCTGTAGCCTCTCCTCGGAGGAATTGCTTGACACTGCAAACCTTCAGTATGAAATATGAAATGCACTTCATCTCACGGGTAGGACTGAATAAACCCTTTATCCTTGAGGGAAAGATAAGCCACAGTTTGTCTCACTGTGAAAAATGAGCTCCATTGGTGGAGGCTCGATGCAGTGGGAGCATCACATTGCTTCATCAGCAAAGAAAAGTCGGCAGGGATTTGAAGCACTCGTTCCCTGTAGAAGATTCAACCCTGCAAGTCATAGGCAGCTTCAACAGAGAACTTCTCTAGTGGAGACTTTATGGAGTTCTGGAGTTCTCCATTTCAACAGGAGACCAAGCGAAACTGGTGGGGAATGCAGGCACTGCACAGCCCAAGTTGTAGTATCGCTTGATCCCACAGTCACATCTGAGGCAGGAACATTCCCATCCCTGCCCCCTTGTCAGACTCCAGTGATCTTTCCCTGGTCTAACAAAAGACAGCAATTTTGAGGGAGCAGAGAAGAATGTTTCAATACAGAGGAAATTATAAATGAAGAAGGCAGCATGGAATACTAGATGACATCACGCCAAAGGGATCGGTGCAATGCTGAGCTGAAGACTTGAAAGCTGAGCAAGGACAAAGCAGAAAAAGGCTGCCTTCTCTTCCCTGTCTCTGGAGAGTAAATTGGGCGTCTGTGTCAATCTTGAGCAAACATCTTGTGACGATTAATGATGTGTCCTAGCGAGGGAAAGAAAGCCAGGAATCCTGGGAGATCACGAGAAAGACACAGCTTCATTGTGGGGATGATGGAAGAAGGAAGAATAGAGGGGATGAAGGGACAATTCATTCTGAAGAGTAATGAGGGGAGCAATGAGTGGAGCAATGAAGGCAGGGGAGTTGGAGCAAGGAGCAACTATTATTAGAATTCAGTATCAGGTGTCTCTTTATTGGAGTTACAAAGGCAGAGTGAATAAGGAATAATTTTATGAATGTATTTTTCCTTTAAAAAAATCTATTGCTGTTATTACTGGCTGGACAAAGCAAGCTGGATTTGTCACAAGAGAAAACTTTGTGCTGCGGAGGCAGTGCGATTATCTTTGTCCTGGAGAAATCATGATGTAATTTCCTTCCATAAGTCACTCTGTGTACTTCTTCCCTCTTATCAAGTGGCACAGAAGCCTCTGTCGGTTTTGTTTTTTTTCAAAGGAGGTCAGAACAGATAAAGCAAAGAGATGTGGTCCTTTTGCATTCATCTTCAAAACGAAGGGATCTGACTGCTTCATGATTTAAGTGATTTTGGACTGAAATTCAGGTGCATTTATTGATCCCAGAAGCTCATAAAAATGGCCTTGAAAATTATTTCATTAAGGGGTAACATTATGGGAATATATTGTAACTGCAGGCTGAAATGAAAGGTATATGTTTTAGAAAATACTTCCACGATTGCAGTTAAATTAGTGGAAACAAAGAGGTGCTATAATTATTCTGAATATAAAGATATAAGGATCAACAGTGCCCATAGCAAACAAGATGACTATACTGGGTTTCGTATCACAAATCACTAGTCGAACAATTCACAAATGTTTAGGACTGCGTGATGTATCGGCAGATCATGCAAGCAGATCCCAGTAAGGTTCTGCAGCTGACCAATGGTTATTTTGTCAGTGCCAATTGTTTTTAAGTGCTTGCCTAGGTCTTAGGCACAGCACCCAGTGTTCCAAGTACCACTGGAACCACCTGCACTGGTTTGTGCCAGAGTCTCTGCAGTTCGATTCTGGTGATTTTTTCAAGTTGTTTCTCATTGATTCTGCTGTCACCAGGTATGGCAATGTCGACGATCCACGCTTTTTTTCTTCCCCACAATCATGATATCCGGGGTATTGTGTTCCAAAACTTTGTCAGTCTGTATACTGAAGTCCCACAGTAGTTTTGCATGCTCATTTTTGACCACTTTTTCAGGCTTATGATTCCACCAGTTCTTTGCTACAGGCAGATGGTTGCGACACAAGTTCCAATGGACCATCTGAATGACTGTGTTATGATGTTGTTTGTAGTCAGTCTGAGCGATTGACTTGCAACTTATTGTTGGTGTTGTTGCTATTATTGCTATTAGAGGGAGTCCTTGATTTATGGCCACAATTGGGACCTGAATTTCCATTGCTAAGCAGGATGGTTATTAAGTGACTCGCACCTGATTTTATGAACTCCCCACCAGTACAGTTGTTAAGCAAAATCATTCAGTTGTTAAGTGAATCATGTAGTTAAGCAAATCCAGCTTTCCCTCTTCACTTTACTTGTTGGAGGCCAACTGGGAAGGTTGTAAATGGTGATCATGTGGCTCCATGATCCTGTAAACTTCATAAATACATGCCAATCATCAGGAACCTGAATTCTGATCACATGACCATGGTGATGTTGCAACAGTTGTTAGGGCAACAACCGGCTGCCTCTTTTTTCAGTGCCA
Organism: Notechis scutatus; assembly: GCF_049901735.1. NCBI lineage: Eukaryota > Metazoa > Chordata > Lepidosauria > Squamata > Elapidae > Notechis > Notechis scutatus. The sequence continues at coordinate 48,733,346 of NC_142010.1, forward strand.
TTGTAACTTTGAACAACCACTAAAAGAATGGTTGTAAATTGAAGACTACCTTTATGCACAATATTCTTGCAAAATACTGTATGTTAAATTTAGTCTTAAAAGTCTAAGAGTTTACACAAGTAGAATCTTGGTATATACAAATAATCAAGCTGGACAAGTTTCAGTTAGAATTTCAATATTTTATATGCTACCACAGATTTATGTTCAGGAAGAGCTCCATGATAGGGACCATATCTATTTTGGATCATTTAGAAAAATATTTTGATATTTTTTAATGAAGTTTTTTTTAAAAAACCCAGTAGAACAGTATAAGAGCTGTATATCTTATTGCCAAGGATAGTCATTCTTTACATGCTCCTATTCTGCCTGTAGGAGATTTCATCATCTCTGCCGTTATGAGCTGTTTCTGTTAGAGCAAATGATGAAGGAGAAAAGTCTTCACGTGGTCTCATCCAGCCTGGTCTACCACTAGTTAAATAGCTTTCTTTCTTTAAGACATAAGGGAAGTTTTATGCTGTAAGCTGCCCAGAATCTCTTTCAATGAGATGAGCGGCAAATAAACTTAATAAATAAATAAATAAAACTTCTAATCTGTCTGATGATTCTGTGTTGTGCTTTCTATTTTTCAACAATGAAAAATCTCTTCTATCCTTATGTAACTATATACTACCAAAATTACTGCATTTGTTTGTCTGTTTGTAATCTTCAATTAAGTGAAAGAATGCATCATAGGGCAACAGGTTTTCAACAATATACAGTACCTCAAATGGGCTAACTTATAAAATGCCAGGAGCCATTACTTCTATGGGAATAAATTTTGATAAAGTTATGGAAGTGTAAACTTGATCGTGATTGTCCATGCTCCCTGCCAACTAGCACAAAGACTTGTAGGAAGCTTATAGGTGACATTGGCAATGGGGAAGCCAGCAGGGAAGATTGCAAGTTACTTGGATAAGTTTTCACTCATGCAGTCTCCTAGCTCTTCTGCATTTGTGCTATAGTGACTACTTATGCACATTTCTTGACCCATGTGGCACCTCCACTTGCCTTTCTGGTCCATGCCATATCTCTCATGCACCCTACTCCTTCATCCACTCTTCCTGACCTGTGTTGCATTCCCGTGCATGCTCTGCAGCCTCCAAAATACTTCTTATACCCCTTTACACATCTCTATCCACTCTTTCATACTTTTGCCACATCTCTGCATACCTATGTGGTGCCTATTAATTTTTATTAAGTCAGTGGGGAGCCAGCAGGAAACTCAATGTTGCTGGAAAAAATAGGGAGGGAGGAAGGAAACTTTCTGATCTTTCCTTCCAGCTTCCCACAAGTAAACTCAATTGGTAACCCAATAGGAAATTGGAAGTTACTACCACCCCCACAGATTATTTTGCCCACCCATGGTTATTCTGTTTCTCTGTTTAAATAAGGAACTATCTTTGATACTAGGATGTCATGGGCTGTCTAGTTTCTTAATAAATGTAGCTTTTATATCAAATACAATTCATTGCTGTGACCATTTGTTGATAGCTAGATTAAGCCATCCTCTAAATTCAAGATAGCTCTTTTATGAGTACTTACCTTTTTTCAGTGAGGTACTCTGCAAATTAATGATGTGATCTATAGATAGTATACTTAATCACTGCCACTTAATCACTTAGTACTGTTTCATCACTTGGTTTATGTACAGCAGTGTATCCTCTAACAAGGACACCTGCCAAATTCCAATCTTTAACACCTTACAAAGATTGATATATTTAAAAGAGAGAGAGAGAGAGAGAGAGAGAGAGAGAGAGAGAGAGAGAGAGAGAGAGGGAAGGAGGGAGGGGGAGGGAGGGAGGGAGGGAGAAAGAAGACCAGATTTCTGAGTTAGATTTAGCTTCTGGTGTTCATATAATTATTTTGGCTATAATACTGGAGTAATTTGACATGGTTTCTTCCAGTTTTTTTCTTTACAGTGTAACCTATTGCCTGGAATGCCCATCCAAGTATTATCCTTATATGATCCTGCTTAGCTTTTCAAGGTCAGCTAGGTGCTGCCTCCTAGTTTGATGTCATTTAATTATGTCATGATAACAAAATGCTAAAAATGGTAAACAGTAGAATACAGAATAAAAGCTAAGTGGATAAAAAGAAACTATAGAAAAGCCAATAATTATTATCATCACACTCTTCATCATCACACAACCAAAACCAATCTAGTTTGGAAAAAATATATATAAATGCATTTGTAATCCATATTCAACAATTTTTATCTGAAAAAGTAGTGATATAATATGTTGGGGATTTCAGATCTAGTATTTATCCTTCTATTGATTATATATATATATATATATATATATATATATATATATATATATATATATATATATATATATATATATATATATATATATATATATATATATATATTAGATATACTGCTAGATATACAGAGAGATTTATTATCATATTAAAGAGCTGATATGGAGAGCACAGTTGCTTCTAGGATAACAAATTTATATATCTTCTGTTTAGAAACAATTACATTCAATCAAGGGAAAATAATCTGTGCAGCATATGTCATTCTGAAAAATATATTGATGATGAATTGTTACACTGCTACCATTTTTAGATATTATAAAGGAAGTGAGCACATTTGTGGTGGACACAATTTGTGAAAAATGCTACTCTAAACTCACTGATAAAAAGTAAAATGTATTCTTGTAGTGCTACAGCAATAACTTCCCTATAAATTAAGGAATAATTTACAATCTAGTCACTTTTAAGACTAGAATATTGATGTATTGAAATATGTCTAATCATTGTACATTGCAGTATTCTGCAGATGGAAGAATATTAGAACCGGTAATGTGGGAGATGGGGAGAATCCTAGAATGGAGAGGAGGAAAAAGAAATTATCATCTTTGATCTTTGGGAGACAATACAGTAGATTGTTTTACTAAAGCATTGGTATCAGTGGTGGAATTCAATTTTTTTTACTACCGGTTCTCTGGGCGTGGCTTGATGGGCGTGGCAGGGGAAGGATACTGTAAAATCTTCAGTCAGAGGTGGTATTTGCCGGTTCTCCGAACTACTCAAAATTTCTGCTACCGGTTCTCCAGAACTGGTCAGAACCTGCTGAATACCACCTCTGATTGATATTTAATTCAAAACATTTCAGTGTACCATATTAGGATACCATGGTTCTTTAATGTGACCAATAAATCAATCCATTTACATATAACTTAGAATAGGATAAGGCCCACTTTTATTTATAACATGCGGCCTCACTGGAAAAAAAAATTAACAGTTGGTATAAAATGATCAAATTTTGCTTTGAGAACTGTTATGTATCAATCTACATTTGCTTAAATTCATGCAATTTTGTATTTCTATTTTGTACAGTAACATTCCAACAGTCTGGAATTTGCTGTAAATCTCCTTCCCATTCTCCATTGTGGTGGAGATAGCATTCAGGATTGGGTGATCAGTCTCTGCCTGTGATTGGACTGAGTCTGTCAAAATTTTGATGACACTCCCTCTGCTGCTAGGGATCTCTACAGAAATTGCCTCAGTCAGCTTGTTGGACGATGTGTTAATTTCTTCTCCTTAGCAAATTTAACAAATCATTTCAAATTGATTGGAAAACTAGGAATAAAATCACCAACCCTGAATTCTATTGCAAGCCGGAACCGGTCTACTGCTTTGTCGGCTGTCATACGGCAGCGTGGCCGGGGCTCTGCCCCGGTCATTGGACGTCTGATCGGCTGAGGGCCGATCTACAAGGTACTGAGGTTCTGGTTGCGGGAGGAGTTTGAGCATTTTTCTGGAGATGCAACTCTAATATCATGGTATCCATGTGTTTGAAGCAGACCTTTTCTTTTGGGGCCTAGGGGAATAGAGGCAGATCTGTACTTTAATTAGAAATTCATAGGTATGTTGTACATCAAATTTTATGAAGATACTCTTTAATTGTGATAATAGACTACACGGTACTGCAAGTTAGAAGGATTACATTCATTTTATAGTCATTTGAGAAGGATTAGTGCTCACTAATGACTCCCGCTGACATCTGATAAAGAATCCTTCCTGAGAAATGTGAAACCAAAATGAGAAGCCATCAACCCATTCCTTATTTATTGCATGGATGGTTTGGGGAAAATTATATGTGTGCTTAACCTTTACATTAGTGTAATATAATACTAATTGTATATAATTGTCTCTCTTTAATTGTTGAATAAATAAGACTTGATAGAATAAAATTTTTCTTCAGGCCAGAGGTAAGATGTCACAGCAATTAGCTTTGAGAAGACTATTTGCTTGCCTATTTCCCTTGCTTGGCCTATCCTGAAGGATAAGCATTTCAAAATGGTTCTGAAGAAGTAATTTGGACCCTCAGAAGACATGAACATAGCACCTCTTTGGCTGCTTCTGTTTTCTGACTTCTTCACGTACCTGAAAAAAAATATTGTTGCTTTAAGGAGTCAGCCTGCTAAAGTAACTGTTAACAGAAGCATTTTGGTTTGAATCCTGAAGAAAAAGATGGCTACTTTAGGCATGCAATGAGTTTAAAATATCTACCCAGCTTCAAAGCAGAGTAAAGAAGGATGTGCTTGATAAATTAAATTCCCAGTTTGATCATTTTGGAAGATTTCATTATAAAGTTTTGTTTCATTGTTTTTCCCATTCACAGTGACTTCTTTCCCCTTTGGAGTTAAGGAAAGAGAACGTGCTTCATATATAATACAAAGACAAAATAGAATTGCTCTGCTAAATTAACTTGCAAGAACTATACTTTCTTGTTAGATCCTTTTGCTTTTAAGAGATGTTGCGTGTTATTTTGCTGTATTTTATATGGTTACCTGAGAACTGTATCTTGTGTTGCATTTTTCTGGTTGTGGAATTCCTATTTTTGTCAGTTATCCCATATATTTTAATTTTACTTATATTTTTTTCTTCTGTTTGTTCCTCTGCAAGAACTAGGAATTAAGATCTGAATTCATAAAAAGTAAATAGCAGCTACAAATTAAAATTTAATTCATCCAAAATACAGATACATTCATTCTGGGTCCAGAGGATTGTTGGTGAGAAAGATGCTGTTCAGATAGCATCTGCCTTTGTAATTGAAAATCCATGATGCACTATACATATTACTATTTAGGCACATATTAAAAATATTTTATTTGATTATATCTGATTTGGAGCAATGAGCTATTGATATAGCTTATCCAGGTCACTGGAGCAAATTATCCCTGAAGCAACTTGACCATTGTTGAGTTGTCCTGCAATAATTTGACAGCAATGAATTGGCAGAGGCAACTTGGTAGCGGCGAGGGGCTGCTATGAGCGGCTGCCTCAAGCTGGCCACACCAAGTTGTCCCATTCTGCTATGTTGCTCAGCAGCACAAGAATGAGCCCAATAAGTGTTTCCGTCTCTTCTCCTTCCTTCACTTTTTAACATTATCTATATGCAAGTGAGTGTCCCAAAGAAATCAGTTTGATCATTAAGGTGGCCTTTTGTACATATCTACTTAGGAGCAAATTCCATTGAATTGCATTAAAGGAAAAGGAATACCTTACAGACAACTTTACTGATTTCATCTAAGGGATAATATTTCTTAGGGAAGGGAAGAGGAGGGGAGGGGAGAGAAATTTCCAATACTCCCTGCCAGATTTCCACAAAGAAACTCAATGGGGAAGCTAGGAGGAAGTTTGAAGTTGGTCCTGCTCCCACTGTTATTATGCCCTTTCTTGGTCATTCTGTTTTGCTGTTTAGTAAGGAAATATTCCCCTCCCTTCCCTTCCCTTCCTTTCCTTTCCTTTCCTTTCCCAGCAGGCAGGTAAGTGGCTACTGCTGGGTGATGGAAGGGAGTGTGGGATTGTGAGACTGGCTGGGAAACCATAACAGGACATTGAAAATGAAAGTCATGTAAGTGTAGCAGCAGGCCGAAAGCACAGCAGCTGCCATTAAGTAGTGAAGGGGCAACTTCCCCAAGTTTCATTCCCTTGGCAGTTGTGGGTCTTGGATTTTGGACACATCCTTTGAGGTTAAAGTGTTATCAGATGATGCACCATTTTGCCAGTTCAATATTATGATGAGAGTTTTAGTAGTATATAAATCCTAAAATTGCCGGTTGAGCTTTAAAATATCTTAAACCATTTGTGACAACATGACTTTGGATGCATAAACATCCCTTTAATATGCAACAAAAAATAAAAAAAAATTGAAGTAGGATAAATGATGATCTCTGCTTACAAGTAGCATCAATTGCTCCAAATATTGAACAGTTATCCATGAAAAGAAATCACATCCAGTCACTGAACAATGATTAGTTTGACCTCCTTGCTAATTGTAAAATTCGATTTTATTTTTTTTGTACTTTGAAATATTAATGTTGCATTTTCAATAAATAGTTTACTGTTTGTTTTATTGATTTTTTTCAATCATCAGTGTTTTGCCTCTTGGTCAGATCATCTGGACTTTTTAATTTTTTAAATGAACAGTTTTAACAACCTGAAAAAATTAGAAAATCTCTGTCCTAAGGTGTTAAAAAAACATGGAATAATATCTTACAATTATAAAATCAGATGTTTGGGAGGTTATTTTAGGCATCTTACCAACAGATGCTTAATAAAGGATAGTTGTCAATTTTTTATGTTAATGGTGCAAAGATTTATGTTTATGCATGCTTTAAACATATACTTTTGTAGCTTCTTATTGGTTGAATATTCTTAGAATGGTGAAACAAGATCTCTGAAGAATATTAAGATTCAAAGAAGTTAATGTAATGCTGAATTACAGTCCCTCCAAAAAGGTGTGTGTGTGGGGGTTCCATTTATAAAGTACTTTGGATTTACTTTACTTGGACTCTTACAAGTTTCTATGTAGTATTTTAATGTTTGTTATTATATATACATTCCTATATAAAACCTACATTTTTGTGCAATTGAATATGCTGCAGATTTTGTTCCTACCTCCTATTTTCCCCACAACAACTCTGTGAGTTTGGGCTTGGGCTTAGGAAGTGTGACTGGATTGCAACTCAGCAAAATCACTCAGCCAATTTCTATGACTCAGGAAGGACTGGAAATCATGATCTCCTGATTTAAAGTCCAGCACCTTAATCACTACACCCAACTGCAGCATATGTGTGTGTGTTTATACACATACATACACAACAGACATATGTCCTTTTTTTTTCTTTAGCACTAACAAAATATTTGGACAACTACAACTACCCTCTGTATGGAGGAATAGGGTCAAAAGTATTTTGGCTTGCTAATTCATAGATAAAAGATCCTACTTTTTGTAGAATAGTATGAGAATACTTGTAGTAAAACTGGGCCTTTGTTATATTTGCCATGTGTTTGCCAAAATGAGCATAAATTGACCGCTATTGTCCTTATTTTTAGCAGATAATGGATCAGGTAAGCATAGCTATGACTAAGGATAATAATCTATTCCACACCCTCTCTATCTTATGAAAAAATGTTTTGTGAAAGTCTCAGATGACTAAAGTAATACCTTAAAGCAGAAGTCAAATTTGATGGTCTCATCTGTTGACAGCCATGGCATTTGGAAGATTATGACTTGGAATATAAAGGAATAAATGGAATGAGTATGAGTTAACAGATGAATGTGGGGTAGAAAAATAGATGTATTTTGGACTTCTAGTTTGAGCTTCTTCAGCGACAGACCGAAACCTCGTCCCTGCGAGGCTTCGATCCATGCTCACTGCTGGAGTGCCCCGAGCCAGCTGGTTTCGGGGCTGAACCACCCCATAGAGGTGGTGAAGAGGGGTTGCAGTGGTGGTCAGAAATGGCCACCACAAAGAAGAACTTGACCAGAAAAGAATGTGCAGGAGGAAGATAAGAAGAGAAAGTTTTGGTTGACCGGGTCAAACAGCAAAATCAACAAATAAGGTACCCTGGAATTGAAACTGTTAAAAAACAATAACATTGTTCCCTAAGAAGATTTTTAAGCTGTGAAGGAGAGAGAAAAGGGAAAATATTTGGTTTTCTCCTTTTCCTATACTGACAGCTAAGAGACTTAAGCAAGAAATTGGGAAAAAATCCACTTTGACATCAATAGGCATTTAATGCTGAAAATAAAAAGTCAAAGGGATAATAAAGATTTCTGGATAATTAAAAGCTTTTGAAAACAGGAAAGGAGAGAGGAAGAATAAAAGGGCAGGATCTGGAAGGGAGGAGACTGCCTGGAATTAAAAAAGAACTTACAGCAAAATCTCAACAAGGCTTCCAAAAGATACATTCTAACTGAAATATCACAACAAAAACCCCAGGAAGAGAAAGTCAAAAAAGAAATAAGAAGATATAACTCGGGACTATCTGGATTACTGGATGATTTCTGGATTCTGGGTTATTGTTTTGAATGACTAAAATCAATCGGGTGGTTGTTTAAAACTGTTTAAAATGGCTCCACTTTTAGAAGAACTGAAAATGGAACTTAAAAAAGTACAAAGAAGATGCACAAGAAGGGAGAGGTTCTTTTGGCTTCGTATTTCAGTTTTTAGAAATGGAGATTTGGAATTATGAGAAATCACAAGAAATTCCTGCAGAACAAGAAGATTGCGACAAAGAAGAAGCCATCTTTAATGAACAAGTAATCTTAGATGGGGGAAAAAAAGGAAAGGCGAGAAAGAGAAGGGAAAGTTTAAGATTGGGAAAAACAACTCCAAAAAAAAAAAAAATAGAGTGAAAAATAAGTATAAAATCAGAAAGCAACAGAAGAGGGAAATGCAGAAGAGAGAATTAGAACTAGAGAGACAAGGGGGTAAAAAGGGGAGGGAGAAGATGAGAGGGAAGAAAGAAAGGAAAAGAAGTTATAAAGGACAGAAGCAAAATATAAAGAAACAGGGTCTATTTAGAGATAATGGGTGAAAACTTAATGGAAAAAGGGATTCTGCAAAAGTACATAAGATAGTATTGTTATATTAGAAGCAGAAATAATTTTAGAAAATATGAAACAATGTATGATTAAAATGTCTGATAAAATAGCTACCGTAATTCAGTGGAATTCTTATCAATAAATAAATGTAACAAAAGGTATATTTAATGATTTATAAAACATATGTGAAGAGAAATAAGGGAAAAATTAATTATGGAGATTACATGTGTTTTTAAGGAAGTATGATATTTAATTGAAAAGAAGTGTTAAAGATGTTATGGTTTTAATGATTATTAACGATAGAACTGAACTGGAATGGAATGAGGGTTTATAATTACATATATTTACAATCTTTCTTTTTTTAAAAAGAATATAGTGTGTATTATGAGAATGTGCCAAGCAGAATTCGATTGGAAGTTATGTATTATGTATTATATTGAAGGTCATAAACTTAAGGTATATATTGAAGTTTAAATAAGAGTTGAATGGATCTAATTAAAAGATATAAAGGTGTCATACTCCAATTAGTAACTATAGGAGAAAATTTGTTTAATGAGAAAAGATAATATGAAATTGAAACAGAACAGACAAAAGTATAAATATAATGATTTGAATTGAGATGAGATAATCAAAATAAAATTGAGAAAATTAAAAGAGGGGAAAAACTATATAGAAAATGTAGAATAGTATAAGATATGGAATAGAATACAAAAAGGAGCATGAAATTGAGTTTTGTGTCTGTATAAAGAAGTTCAACCCGGGACCATGCTATTTTCAAAAAAGATGTTTTACTTGTATTTTGTGTGTGAAAACCCAAATAAAACTTTATTTAAAAAAATAGATGTATTTTGTGTCTGTTTAACTATCAGAAAACAAGGATGTAATTGATTTGAATGATAGTCGTCTGCTCGGTGGAGTAGAGTTAATGAATATTTATATGCAGGTGGAGATTTTTCAGTATAAAGCATCAAATGGCTAAAATGCATGAATTGGTGTCATCTGTATTATGGATGTTTTGAAAGTAGGAATCCATAGTTAGAGATAGTTACATAGTACGTTCCTATAGATGGTGGATGGTAATAATGGAAGAACTGGAAATGAGTTTCGGGTGATGAGTCAATACTGTAAATGAATGCAATCAGGAGAAAAGATATTTTAATAAGTTATATGAATGGATGGATAGGTGGGAAAAAAGAAAAAAAATACTAGGCCACTCAAAGATCCAAGAATGAATAAATGGATGAAAATACTCAACATCTGTTTAAGGAGGAAAAAGTATGTTTGTTTCAAATAGCAGTTAAACATGAATCTATTCGTATGTATACATGAAAAAGAATAAATATGAATCTAAAAGCATGACTGGTTTTATTTCTGATGAAAAACTGAGATGATTACTAAAGTGAAAAAGAGAGTAGGACGTACCATTTTTTAACAATATCAAGAGTGGATCATGAGAAAAATGGGCCGGATAAAGAGGGGGTTACATATGCTGTGAGAATCTTGAAAAAATAGCAGAAATAAGTGTGTAATTGGTGTAGCAAGATAAATCTTAAGATAGCTGTGGCTTGTTTGTAGAGTGGATGTGTGAACATGTTTGTGCATCTGATGGAAAAAATGCTGTTCTCACCCCATATATACCAAAGAAAAAATAGCAAAAGAGAATGATAGAATTGGATGAGTTTTCAAGTGTGCCTGGTAGGTGTTTCAGTGACCAAAAGGATATGGTTGGGGACAATAAGTAAAATTTGGGAAGGCACTGCAATTTGATGTTGCACTGGAGTGTTCAGACCAGATTTTTAGTCTTAACAAGCCATGATTAAATATATGGATATAAGTAATCGTTTATTATATGTTTCTAGATTTAGTGAAGGCATATAGTATAGTAATTAGGTTCTTTTACACAAAGGAAAAGCTTTGGGATTGCTTGCTGAGTGCTGTAAGTTAAAATAAAAATATGAAAAGTTAAATATGAAAAGAAAACATACATTCGAATAAATGAGATGTTAAATGAATTGTTAAACATTAAGTAAGATAATGCTGTATGATTATATTTAGCTGCTTAATGAAGCTAAATGAATAAGGAGTGTTATGCATTAGAGGTATATTGCTTGGGAATGTGAGTGGGCTTCTAGATTTGTGGGCAGGCAATGACATGTTGTTAAGCTGGCAAACTGAAAGATTTTTAATGAATGTTGGATAGACTGTATGATGTAATGAGGAGAATGGATCTAAAAATAATATATATTTGACCTGAAAAAGGAATTGAATGGTCACAACTTTATATAAATAAGTAGTGAGAATCTAGAGCAAGCACATTGTGTACATTGGAAAAATGTTAACTAAAGACAGGAAAATAAATAGATAAAATTAAGGATGTGCAAATGCTGGCTGAAAATAATTTGTATTGCGTGGGTTATTGTGAGAAAGGAACATTTGTTGAAAAAAGTGGAAATAGCTATGTGTAAGGTCATGCTTCTGCCCCTTTTGTTACACAGAAGTGGGAGATCAATTGATTATGTATATTTATTTACATTTATTGGCTGCCCAACTCCAGTGGACTGTGGGTTTCCATCACTGGCACCATAGAAAAAGAAAACCAAGTCAAATTCCATCATGATCTCAATAGCTTCTATTTCTTAACCAACCTAAGCTTGTGCCTTTCTAAAAAAAAACCTACATAAAATGATGTAAAACCATCATGCTATAGAGAAAAATGATGGATTGTCCACATGCTTCCAGCTTCCATTCAGAACACACTATCAAATTTATTATCTTTAGACAGATTATACGTTGCAATCACATTAGTTCTGATACACTAAACAGAGATGCTATAGTTGGAGATGATAGACTGATGGAATGAAACCAGGCATTCAAAAAACTGAATTCTCCACCCAGCAAGTTCAATACACAAATTAGGAGAGCCAGATAAATTCTAAAGGCAGTCCTATTAAAGGATATACTTCAGAGATAGAACCACAGAGCAATCTGGTTATCAACTATAGCTCAATGAAATGCTCAAACATATCATTATGAAGCCATAAAACATACTAGACAATGACACACTTTCCCAGGTTTCTGATGGCTGGGCTATACTTGCATATAAACAACTATCCAAACTCTTATTCTGACAATAACAACAACAAGCAAACAAATGGCAATGATGCCAACTTGGGAACCAGATTTTGTAATAAGCCCAGATATCTATTTTGCCCTCATATCTACACGAATATCACCATCACAAGCCCTGCAGTTTCACATACAAAGTTAGAGGCATGTTCTCATATTTTCATTCTATGAGCCATAATCTTTCCTGATATGTGCCATAATCTGCCAGCAATGCTTCTATGGTAGGGTGAACAGATTTGCACAATAGAATTAATATACACAAGTTTCACAACAGGATTCAAAACAGGAACTAAATTATAGCAGAACATTTTAACTCCCAAGGTAGTCCATCAAAGACCTTAAAGTAGCAGTTCAGAAAGAAAGAAATTTTGGTAGCATATTTCAATCAGAATAGAACTGGAAGTCTTCTAGTCCAATCCCCCGCTCAAGCAGGAGATCCTATGCCATTTCAGAGAAGTGACTGTCCAGTCTCTTTTTAAAAACCTTCAGTGATGAAGCACCCACAACCTGCAAGCTGTTCCACTGGTTATTGTCCTCACTATTAGGAAGTTTCTCCTTAATTCCAGGTTGCTTCTCTCTTTGATTAGTTTTCATCCATTGTTTCTTGTCTTGCCCTCTGGAGCTTTGGAAAAAAAGTTGACCTCCTCCCCTATGAAAAGAATAAAACGGGAGGCAGCTGATTCACACATATCTAGAGGTTTCAGGTTATCTCACAATTGATAGGCACTTGTAAACTGCCTCCTAAAGAGCCCTATCTGCATAACTACCTTGTCTTCTGCTCTCATTCCCCATCTGTGCTTCATCCTGGTGTATCTAACTCTCAGATCAATCAAGATACTTCATGCATCCATGAAGTGACCTGCTACTCATGAAAAATGTATGTGTTAAAAATGCTAGGCTCAAAGAGATCCAATTTGGTATAGTGATTAAAACACCATGCTAGAAACGGAGAGATTGTGAATTTTAGTCCCTTTTTAGGTACAAACCCAACTGTGTAACCTTGGGCCAGTCACTCCTTCTGAACTCTAGAAAGAGATCAATGGCAAACCATGCCAAGAAGACTGCAGGGACAAATCCAGGAGTCAACATTCACACAGACACAGACACACAGACACACACACACACACACACACAGAGGATCATAAATAGCAGACTCTTTCTAAACTGAAATAGATCTGGGCATCCTTATAATGATCAATTTCAATGTGATACCATAGCTCTTCTCACATTTTCTGAGTGCATACAGAGGCCATGTCAAATTAGTACAACTCATCTGCAGTTTTAACAGGTAAAGGTTGAACAGACCCCAGAGTTTCTTAGGAAAAGCTATTCATGGCCAATTTCCTTCTGTAGTGCACCTCTTTAGCTAGATATCCTTTGAAAAGATAGTAATCGTTCTCAGAGAAGAGCTCTTGTGTGTTTTCAGGGCAACAGAATGCTCTACAGCTAAAGATCTGCCTGATTAGTTCAGAATGGGAAATTCAGCAACATCCAGGCTCCTTCCAGTTAAAGCCTATTTTATTCAGAAACAAACTGATGGAATCTGCAGGTGACAATATGTGGGAGGTACTGAATATGGTGAAGGATAAGGAAATTATACAGAGAAAGACTGGATTATTTCCTGAACTAGAATAGCAAAAATGTAATGAAAGTCAGTGGGAGCAAGTATAAGATTGCTGTATGCATTTGGCATGCGTATTTCTAGTTGACATTTTAATACCTAAAGTACAAGTTGGTGTGCTCTATCTGCATTTTACCAACATTTTGTAAAACTAGGAGCATCCATCCTAAAAATATTATTTTATCTATGTTGTATTCAGAAAAAAACTCTCCTGCTGATATGATGCCTGAAATCTGTAAATTTGTTAAAGATCCCAAGAATCCAGTTCAGCCAAAGATTAGCACATCTACCCAGTTGGACATAACAAATCCCAATGGTTATGTCAATGAAGATTCACAGTCATCCAAGTAGAGTTGGCTGGAAGTTGAGTCATGGCACATGAGCTTCTTTTTAAGTTGCCATGACTCAACTTCCAGATATATCAATAGCACTTAGACTTATATCTCTTCACAGTTCTTTTCAGCCCTCTCTAAGCAGTTTATGGCGTTGACAATCTGGGTCCTCATTTTACCAACCTCAGGAGGATGGAAGATTGAGTCAACCTTGAGCTGGTGACACTAGAACTGCCAAACTGCAGGCAGCCAGCATTCAGCAGAAATAGCCTACAGTACTGCATTCTAACCACTGCACCATCATGGATCCTAATGGTTACAGCATAATTTTTTGGGTTCAGCTAAGGAATGTAGCTTGGAGCTCTATTCAGACAAATAGAAAGTAGAAAGAGTGAGAATCCAAATAATTTTGCATCCACAAATACAGCTTGCAATTAAATGGACATCATCTTCAAGGTGAACATAAATCCTGCTGTATCATCCAGATCTTTTGGTTGCAGGTGAAGAGTTTTACTTCCATATGACATAACTCAGGCATTACCCAGAAGTTTTTCATTGGCTGAACTCAAGTGGATAGAATGATGAACATTACAACACATGATAGAATCATCCACTCAGTCAGCATGTAGAAAAAATTCACACCAAGGTGACAGCTAGTTCATACATCTTTCTTGGGTATTTTCATCCTTCTGTGACTCATATAGAAATTGTCCTCTTAACAATATGAGGGTTGTTTGTTTGCTTTTTGCTAGGATCAGTGTCTATCTCAAATGCCTCTGTGGAAAATGAGATTGGATGACAAAATCAGTTCAAGGTCTGTCTGGTGTGAGATGATGCTTGTTAGTACAAACAAGATGGGGAAATTATACCATCAAGAATGTGGGACAGCATATTCAAATTGGTGAGATCTTCTCACTACAATATATTTAACTGATGCTAATAAGGAAACTCACAATCTCATCCAATACAGGTTTTTTTTTTTAAAAAAATGAATGCTTCCAAGTAACACCTTTTTAAAAGCAGTTCTTTCTTAAGAATATGCATTAAAGCTTGGACAATGTTATCTCTGCTCAAAGTTAATTGCATGCAAAGCTAATTGTTTACAGCAATTTATTTTTTTTCTTGCTGCTCCTGCTCTTTTTCATATCTGAACCTGCAACTTCACTGGATCATGTTCAGAAACTACCAGGATCAATCACTTTAACCCCTCCTAGCTCAGTCCATTCAGAGTGTATTTGTTTTAGGACTTTTCCCCCTGAATATTGTTTCCACTTTGCTGCCTGAAATAACTCATGATTTCCATCTTGTGGGTCAATTTCTTCATCGTACCTCGGAGAATTTTGGAAACAGGAGGGGAAGGAAACTATTAGTAGAGGTGACTGAAAGACAAAACAAAACAAAATGATTTTCTGAATGAACCTGAACTTCTGAAAAACTCTTGGTGAGTCCGGGCTTTCTTCAGATTCTCTGAAAAAAGTTGAAAAATTGAATCCACCTTGAATTGAGATGAAATTTTTTGGTGCTTCTTCTGATAGCATATCTTCCTTTTCCTCTGATGGCAACAAGGCAATTTTCATTATGCTTTATATGGGATCTGCGAAGGACCTTAGTGAAGTGAGACAAACCAAAATATTCAGACTTACTTTTTTTGTTTTTGCTTTTTATATTGAGGAATGAGGAATTAAAGGATGAAATTATTGCCTTGTACCCACCGTGCCTTTAATGCCCCCAAATAAATAAGTCGCCCAACCAAAGGAAATGATTGAACATTTATAGATTAAGACTTTTTGCTGGCAAATGATGGAAGCCCATGCAGATCATTACTTCAAAAAACGAGGTACAAGTAGTCCTTGACGTACAACCACAATTGAGCCCAAAATTTATATTGCTAAGTGAGATATTTGTTAAGCAGGTTTTGCCCCATTTTATGAACTTTAATAACCACAGTTGTTAAGTGAATCACTGCAGTTGTTAAGTTAGTAACAAGGTTGTTAAGTGAATCTGGCTTCCCCATTGACTTTGCTTGTCAGGTCACAAAAAAGTGATCACATGGCCCTGGGACACTGCAATCATCATAAATTGCCAATTTTGACAGGCATCTGAATTTTGATCAGATGACCATGGGAATGTTGCAATGATCATAAGTGTGAAAAACAGTCATAAGTCACTTTTTTAAGTGCTGTAATTTTGAATCAGGGGTGGGATTCTATTAGTTCTCACCTATTCGCTAGAACCAGTTGTTAACATTCTAAGCAATTCGGAGAACCTGTTGTTAGAAGAAATTACTGGCCTAATCCTGTAAGGAAGGCAGGAAGGAAACATTCTGGTGTTGTTTACAGAAACTGCCTCTCCGTTAACCCTTATTACTTTCTTGGCAGGACTAGACTTCCTGTCTCAGGAACGTCCCTGGAGTTTTTTCCCCCTCTTTTGCTGGTACTTTGCTTGTGTGGAGTGACCATTCAAAGTTACAATGGCACTGAAAAAAGTGACTTATGACCATTTTTCACACTTATAACTGTTGCAGCATCCCCACAGTCATGAGAGGCTAGGCGAGGAGATGCGTGCCTCGATGTGAGTGATATTGATTTGGCCACACCCAGCCAATAACATGACCACCAAGGCACGTCCACCTAGTCACATGACCATCAAGCCAGGCCCACCAACTAAGCCACACCCACAGAACCGGTTGTTAAAAAAATTGAATCCCATCCCTGGTTTGAATGGTCACTAAACTTTGTAAACTGAAGACTATCTGGAGTAAGGTGAAACCACAGGGATGTATTGGCCTTCTTTTGACTCTGGGGGATTCCCAGAAATGAGTGAGTGAATAAAGAGTGTTTTTCTCTCTCTTTCTCTCCCTTTCCTTTCCCCTCCCCACATTCTCCCTCCCTCCCTCCCTCTCTATGTGTGTGTCTATGTGTTTGATGAAGAAGTTTGACAGTATAGAAATACCATTACTCATTTAAATAGGTATTGTATCCTCCCAGTGTGAAATACTGGTTGTAAGGCTGTGTAAATCATGCCTAATGCTATGGGGTTGGGGAATGGGGAATAAATGTAAACATTTATTTCTTACCTGGAATCAATACACAGGGAAGATTGTGTGGGCTAGAACATACCTGAGTATTGCTGTGCAGCTTCAACTGGAAACGATCCACTTCTAGAATATAGAACTTGCCTATCATTTCCAAAATGAAGCACTTCAGGGATTTCATTTTTTTTTTTTAAGAAAAGGAAATCATTAATCAAAAACCAATCCCTTTCATGAAATAAATTCCTTATTTAAATTTTAAAGAGCTTTGCAAGCACAAGAGGAACAGAGCTGGCATCACACTTACAGGGAATGTTAATAGTATGAATTGAATTCACTGAGCCTTTTACAGAGAATGTTGGAAAGGAAGCCAGTATATAAATCAGGTTTCTTTCTTAACTGTAACTTTAATTTGCCAAAAACTGGGATACATTGAACCAAGTCCCCTGCATTTGATGGTAAAGCATTTAATGTATTGCTCTAATTCCTAGATTAATATTTCAGTTTACTTTAGCAGATATTAATTGTTAAACTTTCCAATTTTCCTTCCTCCTAATTTTTAAACTCATGAATATTTGTCTTGTAGGAACAGCCAAGCATCCTCTTTTTGTAAGGTAAACTTGTGAGCATGTGGCTAATTTAAGTCTCATTTCAGGAAACGTGTGCTGTGAAATCTGTGTAAGGGAGACTCTGCAGTGCCTGGAAACCTCAACATTTCCCAGAAAAAAACTTTAAGAAACTTGACACAATTGCCCATCAATATATGCTCCAAGTTATTGATGGCCCACTAAAGGAAAAACAGGAAGAAATTAAGAAAAGGGTTATTGATAGAAAATATTAGCTAGGAAATGAAGGTATACCAAGAGATGTGCTCTGGCTTAAAAAATAATGGCAAGGCTTCAGAAGAAAATGAGAAATGAAAAAAAGATGTAGACAGATGCATCACTAGAGGATAAGAAGTGAACAGGAAGCTAATTTTGATCTTGAAGTAGTAACTTAAGCTGCCTAAAGATGAAGGTCAATCATATTTTTGTTGCATATTGAGACCACGATTATTATCATACTAAGATATTCCAAAGATGCTTTTTCAAGAGGCAACTGGACTTTCTGTTTTTTTGACATTTAGCTTCTTGGATGAAAAGTGAAACATCCAAAAAACAGAAAGTCCAGTTGCCTCTTGAAAAAGCATCTTTGGGACAGCCATGACCTGAATGACTGAGAATCTCTGTAGACATAAGATATTCCGAAAGGAATCTTTCTAGAGACCAAATTTTAACATACGTAATACCAGTAGTCCATGAGTTATAGACTGGTCACTTAGCAACTGCTCAAAGTTATGGCCAACTCAAAAAAGGGAACTTTTGACCCGTAGTCAAAATTCTGATATTCATTCTCCATGTACAATCTTGTTACCTGAACTTTGGGTATTTGTCAACATGCAGGATCCCATGGTCACATGACCATGTTTTACAACAGTTTTGCTGACAACCGGAACTTCTGGTTTTTGACAAAACTGTGCTCCTAGCAAACCATTGCTTTGCTTTAGGATCACCATGTTCACTTTATAACTGCCATGTTCACTTAACAACCACTGCAAAAATATTGTAAAATTTTATTATTATTTACAGCCATATGTCAAGACCTACTTGTGCCCAGGATAAGATTTAAAAAACAAAACAGTATTGATGCCAAATATTGTAGGACTGAGAAAAGAACTTCACATTCAAGCCAGGATTAATTTCATTATTTCAATTGAGACCATTTTCCACGTCACAGTTATCCAGTCTTTATTTATCTTTTATGGATGAGCTTGAAGTTGCTGTTGCAAACAATTTTCTGTTGTTTCTCCAGAAGTATTTATTTGTGATTTCTTGGGGAGGGGGAGAGAAATTCATAAGAGCATGTAGTTGTATCATCAGTTTCATGGTTGATACACAAAGTGCTTCTGAATTCACGTCTTTTTGATGAGGCCAGGAACAATACTACTACCACCTAGAACATTATTATCCTATGTAAACCATTTCAACTTTTCTAGATGTGAATTAAAACTAGCTTAAAAAGACAATGAGGGTAAGCTGAGGAACACAGTAACAGCTTAGACACACACACATACAATTTCATTGTTGCATCCTGATTTGCAGGGAACACATTTTTTGCTGCCTACTTTATGCAGTAGGAAATTTACAAACAGATATTTATTTGATGCTTGATACCTGGCCCAGCATCCTGGATAGTAGGCAAGCATTGGAGAACTGTGGCTAACATTACCTTTTTCTAAATGGCATTTGTCATTATTTTATTGAATGTTTATGATATACTTTTAACCCAAAATGGTTATTATGGTTCAGATGTCTGCTGCTCAAAGCTAGCTTCTACAGGAGCAGTTTACATGCCCAATAAATAAATGTTTTAAATGCTCTGGTGAGCATCCAGAGGCATTAAGGAATGGGGTCAGCCAGCCCACTTTATCTTCTGAATGCAATTGGTCTCTTGGCCATAAATCACTGACCAGCATTATGTCCAGTCATAGCCCTTGTGCTAAAAACAGACACTAAAAGGTAAGAAAGTCTAGTTGGTTGTGAAAGCTAGAAAGCAGATGGATGTACCCTTAGGAAACAGGTAAAACCTGATTACAGGAAAATCCTCCTGTTATGTCTTTCCTATTGCTCAAACAAAAGACACTTGGGCCAAGAGTACCTTCTTCTACTGCTTGATTTGCTCAAACATCCAGAAAGGCTAACTAACCATCAGTCTCCAAAGAAATCAAGTAACACTACAAGATTACAAGCAGATTTAATCAACCAATAATCAAAACTGCATCTTCCTGTTAACCTGTCGCTGTTGCGCTACAGATTGTGCTTTGCTAGCAGAGTTGTGACTTTGCCTTTCACTCCAGTACAGTGAGTGGAGGAGGAGGACACATTTTCCTCAAATACTGTCACGCTATCCTCCAGCTGAAGGTCACGAAGCCTCAGGGCATTGCTCTTAGCAACCCAGGAAATTCAGTCAGTCTGGCTTACAGTATCCAAGGCTGTGTGAAGAAGCTGCATTGGAACCAAACCAAATCTTTAACCATTCCAAATCCTGCCATCTGCTACTCAATTGTTTGGCTCATGGCTCCAATTGAAAATAAATAAATGACAATCCAATGCAGAGGTGGTATTCAACCAGTTTGCACTGGCTCGGACGAACCGGTAGCAGTGATTTGGTGTGGGTCGCTGAACCGTTGGCGACTCCTGGCTGGCCACACTCCCAACCCGGTCGCTCTCCTAGCTTTCCCTACCACATGGTGGCTAGGCGCAGCTCAGGTGGATATCCCGCAGCTGCTGCACATGCGCACTGTCACTACATATGCAGTGTGCATATGCAGCGCCCCTGGGACATCCACTCACCTGCCTATCCACCTGGAGCACACTTCTCCCCGTGGATGCACCTCCTCCAGCCCGGCCTGGCCCAGCACAGCTAGCCAGTAGGTGGCCACATGTCCAGCCATCCCTTTTGCAGCGCCAGAAGCCTTTCCCAACCAGCCGACTACTTTCTTCCTCCTCAGCCATATAGAACAAACAGGCAGAGAAGGAAGGGAGCAGCCATCCATCCAGTTGCTCTGAAAGCCTCTTGAAGAAGCCTACAGCCACTGCATGTTTTTTTCAGTGTGGAAGGAAGGAAGGTAAGGTTTCAGGCAGTCGAGAAAGCTGCCTGGCCCAGAGCTGCTGGGGGTGGGTGGTGGGTGGGTGGGGGCAAGGCTGCAGCACATGCCTCACTTGAATTTCCCAGCACCAAAAGCGGTAGGGGAGGAAGGCTTTTTCAGGCAATGCAGGACAGGAGAATGGCTGGGATGAACCCTTGTAATAAGAGATTCTGCCGGGCATTTGAAAGCCTGTGTGTGTTTTAGATGGGTTTCCTTTCCTAGAGGGAAAGGAGAGAGGAAGAGAGAGGGAAAGAGAGAGGGAGGGAGAGAGAAAGAGAGAAGAGAGAAGAAAGAAAAGAAAGAGAAAAGGGAAAGAAAGAAAAAGAGAGAGAAAGGAAGAAAAGGGATAAACAAAGAAAAATGTGATGGAAGGAAGGGAGAGAAAGAAAGAGGGAGGGAGGACAAAATGAAAGATATATGGATGAGTGGATGGATAGATACATGGAAAGAGGGAGGGAGGGAGAGAGAAAAAAAAGGAGAGGAAGCTAGGACACAAACCCTGGCTTCAGAAGACTCTTTGAAACAGCACAGCAATCTAGGGTTGGATCTTGGAGGTAATCTTCTAGTCAGATTTGGCAAGTTTAAGACTTATAGACTTCAGCTCTCAGAATTCCTGAGCTAATATGACTGGAGGAGGAATTCTGGGAGTTGAAGTCCACAAGTCTCAAAGCTGTCAAGTTTGAAGACCCCTGTTCTAGTCCAACCCCCTGCTCAGGCAGGAAAACTCTGAGGATGCCAAAATCTGAGTAGAGGTCCTGGGAAAGGTGTCAGAATAACAGAATAACACTTAGAAGGGACCTTGGGGGGGAACTCTATACTATTTCAGAGAAATGGCTGTCCAGTCTTTTGTTAAAAACTTCCAGTGTTGGAGCACCCAAAACTTCTGGTAGCAAGCAATTCCACTGGTTAATTGTTTTCACTGTCAGGAAGTTTCTCCTTACTTTCAGGTTGCTTCTCTCTCTGTTCAGTTTCCATCTTGCTTTGGAAAATACACTATTTGCCTTCTGGTGTTTTGGAAAATGTATTGCCCCCTGCCCCTTCTTTCTGGCATCCCCTTAAAAGCCTGTTGCCTTTCACACTCTTGGTAAAGCATGTGAGCCATTTCCTCCTTTCAATGGTCCATGAAAGTACATCTATAGTACATAGATAATAAAGTCAACAAAAGGTGAACAACATTTTTACAGAACTATAGATAAGTTGAGGCTGGGTGTGACAAGGAATGGCTGGGAGGGGAGGGGTCAGGCGAGGCACCCCTTTACATGAGTGACATTGAATTGGCCACACCCACCCAGTCACATGACCACCAAGCCATGCCCACCCAGTCACGCAACCACCCCGGTCACATGGCCACCAAGCCATGCCCACCCAGTCACGTAACTCTAAGCCACATCCACCAAATAAGCCACGCTCACAGAACCGGTAGTAAAAAAAATTGAATTCTACCACTGGACCAATGCCTCTTTCCCTCCTTCCCATGCACCCCAAAAAGGGAGCAGGAGAAAAGTGAGGAAGACATCGCTCAGTTCATACTAAATATTGTCTAGCCCTCTTTCATACTGTCTGCCTCGTTTATGTAATTTATAAGGTATAAAGAAGTTATATTAGAATCAACTCTGAAATGCTGTTTATGTGTGTGTGTGTGTGTGTGTGTGTAGCTGAGTTTTCATTGGGGTTTTAGGATGGCACTTTTAAAAGGTGCTGACTGTTAAGAATGTGGTCAGAACCAGCATGATCTGACCCAGTCTTGCTAATGATAGATCATCACCTTTCCCATATAGGACTCTAGTTAAACATTGCCTTGTTTTGAGAACGTGCCTCAGACGGCAGCATCTTGATCATATTGATATTCTCATTCCTGGTATGCTTTAAGGGTGAAACACATCTGCTGTTTCAGCTGTTCTTAAAGCCTCAAACAACTCCTGGACCAATTTGCAAACCAGATCCATTCCTGCTGAAAGACTAAGGCTGACTGGCACATCTGACTACACTTGTTAGCGATTCTTGCTAAGTATCTTTTTCTCCAGCAGCCCAGTTTCCCCAGCACAATATTGTCAAGCCATTGTTTTTCCTTCTTTATGGGATTGGACTTCCAATTTCATTAACTCCTCAGTAAACTTTCCTATAAGGCTTTTAACAGAGGCATTTGGTGGCATCTATCTACTCAGTGTTCTTCCTAAGGCTGATTGTCAATTTGCTCTGCTGTTTAATTCAAGCTGCTAAGTCATATTCTTTTATGATAAATAGTTTTAGAAAACTGACGAGACTGACTCTGATTTCTGCTTGGGGAAAAAGATACAGGGTAGCAATACAATTAGTGTAGCAATTTTCTACGTTGACCATAGAGGGTTTATTTCTGGTCTACACCACCGCCTGTCAGAGCTGTTCTAATATAAGCAAGGATGAGATATTCTAACTCCTATGACATTTATTGTTTTGATTTAATCTAATTTAATCTAATCTCAAACATGTCAAGGTTTTATATAGTATGTTTAAAATAATGTCAAATCAAAACAAAACAAAGACCGCCAAATTCACTTACTACAAAGACCAAATGAATAGAAAAGAGACATGGCAAGGCAAAATGTATGTGGCCAGTACACACACACACACACACACACACACACACTCACACCAACCCTAGCAGACAAAGCAGATAACAACAAGACCTGGCAATGGCTAACAGCAGGAAAGTTGAAGAAAGAGACAGAGGTGCTAATACTGGTTGTACAAGACCAAGCATTTGGAAGAAATACATATAAAGCCAAAATTGAGAAGACAGCAACAGACGGCAAATGCCTTCTCTACAAAGAAACTGAAGAAACAGTGGATCCCCTACTTAGCTGCTGTAAGAAGATTGCACAAACAATGACATGAGAAGATATCAACAATGGTGGATTGGAAAATCTGCAAGAAATACCATTTGCCTGCAAGCAAGAACTGGTGGGACCACAAATTAGATAAAGTAAAAACAATGAAGAAGCTAAAACTGCTCTGGGCAATTAGAATTCAAACTGACAAGTCCTTGCCACAACCCTCCAAATTTAATAACTGTTAATAAGAAAGACAAAAAAAAAAAAAGTTTGGACAGTGGATATTGCAGTTCCTGGAGACAGTAGAAGAGAAGAGAAAAAAACTGAAGAGAATCACAAAATACAAAAACCTACAAATAGAAGGAGAACAATGGTGGCAAAAGAAAGCAAAGATATAGTATCAATAATTAATATGTACCTATTAACTACCTAACAATTGGCACACCACTTGAATGCCAACAGCATTGACAAAATCACAACCACTCAATTGCAAAAGGCAGCTTTACATGGAAGAGCATACATCCTGTGACAATACCTTTAACCACCACCAAACAACACCTGCCTATCTACTGCTTTGGGAAGGACTTGACAAGGGGACAAAAATACTAAATCCAATGAAAACATTTGATTGATTGTGTGACCAACCATAATAATAATATTGTGTACCCTCTTGATATGGCCAGCTTCCACTTCATAGCAACTCCTGGAATGACCGTAGGAACACCTAACTTTTCTCACTGGCATTCAGCTATTTTATTTTACTGCAATTAGATAAAATAGTAATCAAATATTTGTTTTGCACACCTAGGATCTCAAGTTCAATCAATACTATCTCCATACAGAGTTGGAAAAATGTACTATGGAAGAATGCTGTCAGTCAATGTTGGTAATGTTTGCTGGTGGACCAATGATTTTGACTCAAAGACCATTTCTTACATTTTTAAATGAACTGATTTCATATTGTTTTTTTCCCCTTCCTAGAATCAAAAGTGACACTCAGAAATAACATCATTAAAGGTCAGCACGATCTTAACATGCCAGGGTATAAGGTCACTTTCTGCATTTTGATGGCTGCCATTTATAAGAAGGTTAGGGGACTCAGAAAGCCAATTGCTCTTAGTCCCTGATAAATGATTCCCCCCACCTCCTCCCCAACACAGGGTACTGGTGTTAAGCTTTTAAAGACTGGTAAATCTTCTGCTCTATTAAATCCAAACCCATTAATTGGTGTCTTACTTACAGCAAACCATCGGCTAATTTGACACATTCTTTATGGATTGCTCTGTCCTCTCAGTCCATAAAATGATCTGACTTCTGAGCACTTCAGTGGCTATGGCCACTTTCCAAATGCCTGCCCATAACATTAAATAAAAAATGATAGCCCTCAAAAGGGGATGCTTCAGATGTGTTTGAGACAAGCCCACCCATATATACAGAGCAACAACCTGATAGATTAAAATTACCAACATAAGGAAAGTGATGTGTGCTCTTGTGAGCTCCGTTTTTCATTCTGACAACTTTGCTTGAGATGAATAAATAAGCAATCCCACAGCAGAGACGCAATAGAAATTAAGCAACAGATGGAAGCAATGGGATTTTAAATGTTCATGGCGCATTTACCCAAAGAGACATCACTCTATGAGCCATCAAATCATTTTCTAATGTTATCATCAAAATTATATTGCACAGAGGATTGGCCAAATCATGTCCATTAACAAAATAATGAAATATTCATCTAAAACAGAATTGTGCGATGAAATTGAAGGAAGGCTTGAAATATGTCTCCCTTTATTCTGTTGATCGTAACATACTCAGAAGAAGGAATAAACATCCTTTGGAAGTTTTAATATGAAAGTATGAGTGCATGTTATGGAACTCTCACAAAATGGTGGCAACCATGGATGTGGCTGTGGATAAAACATACATTTGGTAAAGGTCAAGCTTTTTTCCACTTTTCTTAAGTTTGCAAGGTACGGCTTCACACTCTTCCTGACTCTTGCTTCCAAACACCCTCCCCGCATTGCTGGGTAAATGGGAACATATTCAAAGAAAACACTGGACTGCAGCCACCCACCATTTTATTTTTCCAAAAATGCTATTAAGACATTGTGGGGTGCAAATAAGCCAGGGAGGTGGTTAGCCCATAAAATTAAAAAAGAACAAGAAAAGAGAATGATTGTAGCTCTCCAAGATCAGGAAGGGAAATTATGCACACAGACCCAAGAAAAGAAAGAAATTGCTAAGGAGTTTTTTATGAAATTGTATAAACAGGAAGAAATACCAGAAGAATCTATTGATCAATACTTGAATGAAAAGAACTTGCCTGAAATTACTGATGAAGAGAAACAAAATTTGAATAATAAAATATTTATAGAAGAAATTAGGAAAGCAATCGGAACACAAAAAGCAAATAAGACCCCTGGCCCAGACGGAATTCCTTCGGAATTCTATAAGGAATTCCAATAAACAATAGAGGAGATATTGGTGGACTTGTACAATGAAGCCCTGGAGAATGCTACCATGCCTAAATCATGGTTGGAAGCATATATTACCCTTATTTATAAAGAACAATCAGACCCACAAAAAATTCAAAACTATAGACCATATCACTTTTAAATGTAGATTACAAAATAATGGCAACAATATTGGTGGAAAGATTAAAGAGAGTATTAAGTAGAATTATCCACACTGATCAGAATGGCTTCCTCCCCCATAGGCAAATAAAAACAAATACAAGAACCATTATGGATATATTAGAATATTATGAAGTATACTCAACTGAGACAATGGCATTGATATTTTTAGATGCCCAGAAGGCATTTGACAACCTGAATTGGAACTTCCTTATTAAACAACTGATAGGCATGAAATTTGGTGAAAATTTTATAGGATTCATTAAGACAATTTATAACATGCAAACTGCAAAAATATTAATAAATGGGGAAAATACAGATACCATAAAGATAAATAAGGGAGTAAGACAAGGCTGCCCCCTAGCTCCTCTATTATATATATTGGCAGAAGAGACTCTCTTAGTACAAATTAGGCAAACCAAGAGATTAGAGGACTAAAAATTAAAAAAGAGGAATATAAACTCCAGGCATTTATATTAGAAGAACCCTTAGAAGCGAGCCCTATACTACTAAGAGAAATAGAAGAATACGGAAAGGTGGCAGGGTTAAAAATTAACAAAGAAAAAACAAAAGTGTTAACAAAAAACTGTACAAAGAAGCAGAAGTAAGAACTAGCAAATAAATTAGATATGCAGGTGGTAAATAAAGTAAAATACCTAGGGAACTGGTTGACTGCTAGATGTTCGTCGATTAAAAAAGATAACTATGATAAGTTAATAACGCAAATAGCTAAATATTTAGACAATTGTGTCAAATTGCAGTTATCGCTATTGGGACGTATTTCAATAGTAAAAATGAATATTTTGCCAAAATTGTTGTTCTTGTTTCAGACAGTGCCAGTCAAGTTGGAAAAGAATTTTTGTAGAATTAAACAAATGTATATCTAAATTCATATGGCAGAGGAAAAAACTCAGAGTGAAATATAAATTATTACAGGATGACAAGAAAAAGGAGGATTTGGCCTTCCAGATTTTGAATTATATTATGATGCTGCTATAGTAAACTGGCTTAAGGATTGGGTAAAATTAGAAAATAGAAGGTTATTAGTATTAGAAGGTTTTGATCTCCAACTTGGCTGGCATGCTTTCATGTGGGATGAAAAATCTAAACAACATTCATATTTCCAAAGGCACCATGTAAGAAATGTGTTGTTTAATATCTGGGGAAAAATTTAAAAACCACTACCCAAAGGTTCCATTGTGGCTATCTACATTGAAGCAGCTAAACATCCAAATGTATTGGATTATGAAAATATTGTTAGGTATAAAGATTTACTATATGACACTGGAGAGCTTAAAAATAGGAACCAAATACAAATTCAAGGAAAGGAGATAGCATGGTGGCCCTTTGCACAAATACAAACCCATTACAAAAAGATAGAGAACAATTTGGCTTTAATATGACTCCACAAGAATTAGATAAAATATGGCTAGGAGAGGAAAAGAAAACAATTAGTAAAACATATAAATATCTTTTTGGACTACAAACTAAAAGAAGAAACAGTTACAGAATCTATGATAATTTGGCTAAAAACATGGGTCATAGTATTGAATTAGTTAAGTGGGAACACATTTGGCAAACAAATTACAAATTAACCATGTCAGTCTCATATAAAGAAAACTTATATAAAATGGTTCATCGCTGGCACCTACCTCCTGCGAGACTGGCTAAGATGTTCCCAACCTACCACCCAATTGTTGGAAATGTAACTACACACAAGGAACATATTTTCTGCAAGTGGTGGACTTGCCCATGTGCTCAGAAATTTTGGAGAAACATTAGAAATTGGATTTTAAATATAACAAAACAAAATTTAAAACCTGAACCCGAAACCTTTCTGCTAAGTATGATAGATTCAAACATGGAGAAAATATATCAATATTTAATTTTGCATATCATAACTGCGGCCAGAATAACCTATGCACAAAACTGGAAACTGTCTTCCATTCCTTCAGAGGATATGGTAATTTAAAAATACATGAATGCGCTGAGATGGATAGCCTAACCAAACTGTTAAAAATAAACAAGATAGTGACTATTATGAAATATGGAACATTTGGTATGAGTGGTTAAAGAAAAGGTAATATTTGATATTTGGATAAGTTATGGAAAAGACAGAAGGAGTGCATTTAATCACAAACTATATAGAGAAATTAAAACATTAAAAGAACGAAGAAATTATTGTAACAAGGCAGATCACGTCAATGATAAAGATAAAAAAAATTAACCATTGCTCAATATATGCCGTAAAATGTATATATATGTGTGTGTGTGTGTGTGTGTGTATGTTTTGTTTGTTTTCTTAAGTTTTCGGTACTTACATGTATGGCATTCAGGTTTGTTCGGATATATATATATATATATATATATATATATATATATATATATATATATATATATATATATATATATATATATATATATATTCAGCTTTGTTCGGTATTTTCCCAGTTCATAGTAGTGCTTTTAAAGTTGTGCAGCGACGTTTCAGCAGAATCTCAAGCCAGGCAAACACCTGGGCACAAACAGATCCACCCTAATACCTCCAGCTCAAACACACCCCAACCAGGCACCCAGATGAAACCTAGCTTCCTAACTAATGATAGCCGTCCATTTACCCGGAGCCAAAGCTGCACTAAAGGCCTGCAATAAAGTAACACAATGTTGCCAGCCAATCAAGATACAAAAGAGCCAAAAAACAGACAGAAGATATTAGAAACACCAATCAAGCAGAACACAGCAAACTCCAAGATCAATAAACACAGACCAAGACTCTCAACCAATCAGGATGAAGAAAAACCATTCTGGCACAGCAATAGGCTGCCCCAAATTCAAATCTGAAACCACTGTAAAAGCCTGACTCACAGATGAACACTATATAGAAGCCTGATGATGGCAGATGAGATTCTGCTGAAACGTCGCTACAACTTTAAAAGCACAACTACTATGACGTGGGAAAATACCCGAACAAAGCTGAATGCCATACATGTAAGCACCCGCGAAAACTTAAGAAAACAAATATCAAACTCTACGGGAGGAAATAAACAGCCAGATCAAAACCTACGAAACTGAAACTAAAAGAGCAGGAATACTATGTGACCTCCAATTCCTACGCAGCTGCAGAGACAACAATACTACACCAACCTGCTTCAAATTAACATTTCATCAAAGCACAGCAGCCACTAAACGTATCCTGAAAAGAACTGAAATGGCTCTACTAAGGAACGAGCTCACAGTAAGAGATTCCAATTAGATCAGTTAAACAAAGATTTGCTAGCACTACACCTGGAATTGAGCAGCAAAATCCACCCTCTACTTTGGGACAAGATAAAACAACTTACAACTTGGAGATCTGAATCTGAAGCACTTACAAACAGGAAAAACTCTTGAAAAATTAAAGAAATTAGAACATGACAAGAAAACCCCCAACAACTCACAACAACACCTGAAACAATTAGTGTACAATGTTTCCAACAGAGAACTCACCAGAACAGAAACAGATGTCCTAACCAAAGGATTCAATTATGCTATAGCACCCCAAAAATCCCCACAGAATCCATCATATGTGCAGTAGAATCCAGCCTAACTAAATTAAATACAGA